>NC_062280.1:6114772-6751363 GCF_902655055.1 Lutra lutra
TTCCATTTCTTTGAAAAAAATGGATGGTACTTTGATAGGAATTGCATTAAATGTGTAGATTGCTTTAGGTAGCATAGACATTTTCACAATATTTATTCTTCCAATCCAGGAGCATGGAACGTTTTTCCATTTCTTTGTGTCTTCCTCAATTTCTTTCATGAGTACTTTATAGTTTTCTGTGTATAGATTTGTATAGATTCTTAGTCTCTTTGGTTAGGTTTATTCCTAGGTATCTTATAGTTTTGGGTGCAATTGTAAATGGGATGGACTCCTTAATTTCTCTTTCTTCTGTCTTGTTGTTGGTGTAGAGAAATGCAACTGATTTCTGTGCATTGATTTTATATCCTGACACTTTACTGAATTCCTGTACAAGTTCTAGCAGTTTTGGAGTGGAGTCTTTTGGGTTTTCCACATATAGTATCATATCATCTGCGAAGAGTGATAGTTTGACTTCTTCTTTGCCGATTTGGATGCCTTTAATTTCCTTTTGTTGTCTGATTGCTGAGGCTAGGACTTCTAGTACTATGTTGAATAGCAGTGGTGATAACGGACATCCCTGTCATGTTCCTGACCTTAGCGGAAAAGCTTTAAGTTTTTCTCCATTGAGAATGATATTTGCGGTGGGTTTTTCATAGATGGCTTTGATAATATTGAGGTATGTGCCATCTATCCCTACACTTTGAAGAGTTTTGATCAGGAAGGGATGCTGTACTTTGTCAAATGCTTTTTCAGCATCTATGGAGAGTATCATATGGTTCTTGTACTTTCTTTTATTAATGTGTTGTATCACATTGATTGATTTGCAGATGTTGAACCAACCTTGCAGCCCTGGAATAAATCCCACTTGGTCGTGGTGAATAATCCTTTTAATGTACTGTTGAATCCTATTGGCTAGTATTTTGGTGAGAATTTTTGCATTTGTGTTCATCAAGGATATTGGTCTGTAGTTTTCTTTTTTGTTGGGATCCTTGTCTGGTTTTGGGATCAAGGTGATGCTGGCCTCATAAAATGAGTTTGGAAGTTTTCCTTCCATTTCTATTTTTTGGAACAGTTTCAGGAGAATAGGAATTAGTTCTTTAAATGTTTGGTAGAATTCCCCCGGGAAGCCGTCTGGCCCTGGGCTTTTGTTTGTTTGGAGATTTTTGATGACTGTTTCAATCTCCTTACTGGTTATGGGTCTGTTCAGGCTTTCTATTTCTTCCTGGTTCAGTTGTGGTAGTTTATATGTCTCTAGGAATGCATGCATTTCTTCCAGATTGTCAAATTTGTTGGCGTAGAGTTGCTCATAGTATGTTCTTATAATTGTCTGTATTTCTTTGGTGTTCGTTGTGATCTCTCCTCTTTCATTCATGATTTTATTTATTTGGGTCCTCTCTCTTTTCTTTTTGATAAGTCTGGCCAGGGGTTTATCAATCTTATTAATTCTTTCAAAGAACCAGCTCCTAGTTTCGTTGATTTGTTCTATTGTTTTTTTGGTTTCTATTTCATTGATTTTTGCTCTGATCTTTATGATTTCTCTTCTCCTGCTGGGTTTAGGGTTTCTTTCTTGTTCTTTCTCCAGTTCCTTTAGGTGTAGGGTTAGGTTGTGTACCTGAGACCTTTCTTGTTTCTTGAGAAAGGCTTGTACCGCTATATATTTTCCTCTCAGGACTGCCTTTGTTGTGTCCCACAGATTCTAAACCGTTGTGTTTTCATTATCATTTGTTTCCATAAATTTTTTCAATTCTTCTTTAATTTCCTGGTTGACCCATTCATTCTTTAGAAGGATGCTGTTTAGTCTCCATGTATTTGAGTTCTTTCCAAATTTCCTCTTGTTATTGAGTTCTAACTTCAGAGCATTGTGGTCTGAAAATATGCAGGGAATGATCCCAATCTTTTGATACTGGTTGAGACTTGATATAGGACCAAGAATGTGATCTATTCTGGAGAATGTTCCATGTGCACTAGAGAAGAATGTGTATTCTGTTGCTTTGGGATGAAATGTTCTGAATATATCTGTGATGTCCATCTGGTCCAGTGTGTCATTTAAGGCCTTTATTTCCTTGTTGATCTTTTCCTTGGATGATTTGTCCATTTCAGTGAGGAGAGTGTTAAAATCCCCTACTATTATTGTATTATTGTCGATGTGTTTCTTTGATTTTGTTATTAATTGGTTTATATAGTTGGCTGCTCCCACGTTAGGGGCATAGATATTTAAAATTGTTAGATCTTCTTGTTGGACAGTTCCTTTGAGTATGATATAGTGTTCTTCCTCATCTCTTATTATAGTCTTTGGATTAAAATCTAATTGATCTGCTATAAGGATTGCCACTCCTGCTTTCTTCTGATGTCCATTAGCATGGTAAATTCTTTTCCACCCCCTCACTTTAAACCTGGAGGTGTCTTCGGGTTTAAGATGAGTTTCTTGTAGGCAACATATAGATGGGTTTTGTTTTTTATCCATTCTGATACCCTGTCTCTTTTGATTGGGGCATTTAGCCCATTAACATTCAGGGTAAGTATTGAGAGATATGAATTTAGTGCCATTGTATTGCCTGTAAGGTGACTGTTATTGTATATTGTCTCTGTTTCTTTCTGATCTACTACTTTTAGGGTCTCTCTTTGCTTAGAGGACCCCTTTCAATATTTCCTGTAGAGCTGGTTTGGTATTTGCAAATTCTTTCAGTTTTTGTTTGTCCTGGAAGCTTTTAATCTCTCCTTCTATTTTCAATGATAGCCTAGCTGGATATAGTATTCTTGGCTGCATGTTTTTCTCATTTAGTACTCTGAATATATCATGCCAGCTCTTTTTGGCCTGCCAGGTCTCTGTGGATAAGTCTGCCGCCAATCTAATATTTTTACCATTGTACGTTACAGACTTCTTTTCCCGGGCTGCTTTCAGGATCTTTTCTTTGTCACTAAGACTTGTAAATTTTACTATTAGGTGACAGGGTGTGGACCTATTCTTATTGATTTTGAGGGGGGTTCTCTGAACCTCCTGGATTTTGATGCTTGTTCCCTTTGCCATATTGGGGAAATTCTCTCCAATAATTCTCTCCAACATACCTTCTGCTCCCCTCTCTGTTTCCTCTTCTTCTGGAATCCCAATTATTCTAATGTTGTTTCGTCTTATGGTGTCACTTATCTCTCGATTTCTCCCCTTGTGGTCCAGTAGCTGTTTGTCCCTCTTTTGCTCAGCTTCTTTATTCTTTGTCATTTGGTCTTCTATATCGCTAATTCTTTCTTCTGTCTCATTTATCCTAGCAGTGAGAGCCTCCATTTTTGATTGCACCTCATTAATAGCTTTTTTGATTTCAACTTGGTTAGATTTTAGTTCTTTTATTTCTCCAGAAAGGGCTTTTATATCTCCCGAGAGGGTTGCTTTAATATCTTCCATGCCTTTTTCAAGCCCGGCTAGAACCTTGAGAATCGTCATTCTGAACTCTATATCTGACATATTACCAATGTCTGTATTGATTAGGTCCCTAGCCTTTGGTACTGCCTCTTGTTCTTTTTTTTTGTTGTGAATTTTTCCGCCTTGTCATTTTGTCCAGATAAGAGTATATGAAGGAGCAGGTAAAATACTAAAAGGGTGGCAACAACCCCAGGAAAATATGCTTTAGCCAAATCAGAAGAGATCCCAAATCGTGAGGGGGGAGAAAGGGGATAAAAAGGGGTTCAGAAAGAAAAAAGAGAGAAAAAAAAAAGAAACTATTAAAAAAAGAAAGCCGATAAAGAAAAAATATAAAAAGAGGAAAAAATATATATATATTAGATAAACTATTTAAAAAACGTTAAAGAAGAATACGGTAAAAGTTAAAAAAATTTAGCAGAAGAAGAGAAATAGAAAAAAAATTGAAAAAGAAAAAAAATTAAATTAACTGCAAGGCTAAAAAATCATGGGGAGAAAGCCATGAGTTCTGCACTTTGCTTTCTTCTCCTCTGGAATTCTGCCGCTCTCCTTGGTATTGAAACTGTACTCCTTGGTAGGTGAACTTGGTCCTGGCTGGGTTTCCCGTTGATCTTCTGGGGGAGGGGCCTAGTTGTAGTGATTCTCAAGCGTCTTTGCCCCAGGCAGAGTTGCACCGCCCTTACCGGGCCGGGCTGAGTAATCCGCTCAGGTTTGCTGGGTTTGCTTTCGGGAGCTTTTGTTCCCTGAGCGCTTTCCGTAGAGTTCCGGAGGACGGGAATGAAGATGGCGGCCTCCCAGTGTCCGGCCCGGAGGAGCCGAGAGCCCGGGGCCCCACTCCTCAGTGCGCCCTCAGAGAACAGCGCCCAATGACTCCCGTCACCCTGGCCTCTGGCTGCGCTCCGAGCTGACTGAGCCTGCGACCGGTTCAAGGTAGCCCTGAGCTGAGAGTCACTCCTCGGCTCTGTCTCTGTAGCCGGCTTCCCCGTTCTAATACCGGTAAGCTCTGCGACACTCAGACACCCCCGATCCTTCTGCGACCCTGCGGGACCTGAGGCCGCACTGACCCCGCCCAGGCTTCACCCCAGTTAAACCTCTGGAGCGATGTCCCTCAGCGGAATAGACTTTTAAAAGTCCCGATTTTGTGCTCCATTGCTCCGCCGCTCGCCGGGAGCTGGCCCCTCCCCCCCCGCGGTCTATCTTCCCGTCGCTTTGGATTCACTTCTCCGCCAGTCCTACCTTTCAGATAGTGGTTGATTTTCCGTTTCTAGAATTGCTGTTCTTCTTCTCTTCAATCTCCCGTTGGATTTGTAGGTGTTTGCAATCTTTAGATAAGCTATTTAGCTGATCTCCCGCTACCCGAAGTAGTCTCAGCCTGCTACTTCTCTGCCATATTGACTCCTCCTACAATGTGTTATCTTGATTTGAATCCTGAAACAGAAAAAATATATATATTATTGGAAAAGTCCTAAAATATCAAAAAGTCTGTAATTAGTAGTAACATAACAATGTTAATTACTTAGTTTTGATAAATATAACATGCTTCTATTGATATTAACATTAGAGAAATCTGGGTGAAAGCCGGAAGTGAACATTCTACACTCTGTAATATTTCATTAAGCCTAAATGACTTAAGCATGTATATATATATTTTTTAAAGTGAATAACACCATAGCTACAATTGGATAGTCTCAGAATTATAAAGAATTAATTTTTACTAAGTATGAATGTAAAAAAGTTGAATTTAAAATATACATATAACAGGATATGTGGTAGAATTTGGAAAGTTAGTCATAAAAATTTTATGGAAAAATAAATTCTAAGACTGTTGAAAAAAGGATATATATATATATATATATATATAAGCATAAATTAATCTATGCATATATCTTTTACAATAATATATACAATTCTTAATTATACATTTAATAATTATATATAATTACACATATATACAATAATTCATACAATAGTTAAGACAGTAAAGTATAGTTACAGGAAGGATTTATTGTATGGGATTTGATCCCTGCTGACTAATACAACCTTCAGCTTGTGCCACTGTCCTCTTGATTTACTACTCTCCTGGCCCATTGAGCTTAGAACTGGTCAATGTCTTTCCCATCAACCCTGTTTCTTATTCCTGAAATAATTTCTACTTCACTTGTTAAATTCAACTCACTCTTCTGGCTTAAAGAAAATAATAATTTTGGGGGTCTTTTTCTAATATCTGGCTGTATAAGAACTTATATTTTGTAAACATAATACTTTTCTTTTGTAACACTTGCAAAAAACTGTAATTTTGTCCTTCTCCATATAAGTATCTCCTAATGATATAACTTCCCAAGTTACTTCGTGAAGACTGCCACAATAAAATACCACAGACCTGATGACTTAAATGGAGGTTCATTTTCTCATAGTACTGGAGGTTAGAAGTCCAAGATCAAGGTACTGTCATGTTTGATCGCTCCTTGGCTTTTTGGGCAGCTGCTTTCTTGCTATGTGCTTACATTGTCTTTCCAGTGCACACATCCCCAGTATTTCTTTCTCTTCTTCTTATATTTGATTAAGGCTCACCCTAATGGACTAATTTTAAATTAACCATTTCTTATAAATATTTTACCTCCCAACATGGTAATATTCTGGAATACTGAAGGCTGAAACTACAACATATAAATTTTGGAGGGATATAATTCAGCTCATAACATTCCCTATTTTATTGGGCTTTATGAGATGTGGTACATGTCTGTCTTGTCCATGTCTTTAGGTAGTTTTCGAGTGAATGAATGAATGAATGAATGAATGGAAAACGTACACATGATCATTGCTGGATAGGTGGTAGTAAGTTATGACTTTACTTTTACTTACTAAATCAAGCTGACTGCCTCAATCTATAAGCAATTGAACAGCTTAATCAGGTAGAAATATATTCACAATCTAAGACAATGATAGTTATTTTGAAGCTAACTATAATATTAACGTCACTAAAGTGACAATTTTCTCTGTCATTTCCAATTTTCTCTACTTAGAGATTTTAAAAAGGAATGTTATCAAATAGAAAAATTCAATGTTATTATATTATGCCAACCCATATGTTTTTGAACTAGGTTTCTGAAGTTGGCTTCTTAAGAGATTTCAGTTTATGCTCTTCTTGAGCTGTCTCTGTTAACAGGCAATCATCTTCCTGATTGAAATTTTCACAAAAGCTCTTATGTAAAAATTGGCTCTTTAAAGGTTTTTATATTTGTATCTTATTTTAAGATACAGAAAAGGAATTATATTTTAATAGCATATAGTCATGCTTTTAAAAAATCGAAAAGCACCAGTTAAGTAATTTATAAATTACATGAAATGTTCATCTGTAAATGTATTTTTGGTAAACGTTTTGTTAAAGTATAACATTCATACAAAAGAGCGTTCAAGTGTTAAGCGCACAGCTCAATGCATTTTAATTAAGTAAATCACCAATGTAACTGGCACCCAAATAAAAAATAGAACCAGCTCTCTCTAATGCCTTCCTCAAGTTGATAACCTCAAGGTAACATCTATCATAACTTCTATATCCATAGTGGTTTTGTTTTTGTTGTTTCTTTTTGACACAAAGAGAGAGAGACCGCAAGAGACAGAATATAAGCAGGGGAAGTGGGAGAAGGACAAGCAGGCTTCCCGCCGAGCAGGGACCCCAGAGCAGGGCTCTATCCCAGGACCACCTGATCAAAGGCAGACCATTAAGGACTGAGCCATGTGGACATTCCTCCATAGGGTTTTCTTTAGAGCTTCAAATTTAATACAAATTAAATTAAACATTATGTACTCTTTTAGGTCCAGTTTCATGCAAACATTCACTTGGGAATATGCTTATGAATCAACCCATATTATTGCTCATAGAAATAGTTTCTATAGCATTCTATTCACAAAACATATTTTATTTATTTAGCAAATAAATAAATAAATAAAGGAAGGAAGAGAGTTTTAATCAAGCCCGAGTGAGGACAACTGGGAAAATATATTTTAATTCATCTTTTTTTTTTTTTTTAAGATTTTATTTATTTGACACAGAGAGATCACAAGTAGACAGAGAGGCAGGCAGAGAGAGGGGGGAAAGAAGACTCCCTACTGAGCAGAGAGCCCGATGTGAGGCTTGATCCAGGACCTTGAGATCATGACCTGAGCCGAAGGCAGAGGCTTTAACCCACTGAGCCACCTAGGCAGCCCCCCATCTATCTTATTTTTGATGAATATTTGTGTTGTTTCCATTTTTTATTTTTCCTTACTAGACACAAGCACTTCTGTTATAATTCCTGTATATTTGTTTGGCATAAATATATATCTATGTTAAACTTACACTTATTAGTAGACTTTCCAGGTCATAAAATTTACATATATTCATTGTTGTAAATTCTGACAATCATTTCCAAAATTTGGCAATGCAATTTCCATTTGGTTCTCTCTCTTTTGAGATAGTCACCCTTGAATCCCAGCCACCATACTTTGAGGTAGTTAAGAAGCTACAACTTTAGCTGAGGTCTCACCTGGCGGCATGCATCTATTAAGATGAGTGAGAAAACCTTCAGATGACTCCAACTCCCAACCTTCATGCTAGCCCAATTCATGTCAAGTGGAAAAGAGAAGAATGATCCCCACTGAACATGCTCAAATTTTAGATTAGCAAGCAAAAATATATGTTGCCATTGGTTTGATCCACTAGGTTTTAGAAGGATTTTCTATGCAATAATTGATCTTTGGAAAGGGAGAATCTTTTAGATGATATGAAGATAATTATATGATGATATTGAAAGACATGATATTTTTATCATCTGGGGCAGTCTAGATAGTCATATATTTGGTAACTATGTAACTATGACATATGTATATATAAATATATATATATATATATATATATATATATATATATATATATATAAATTTTAAGCTTTATCCTGATATGACATTTGATGTCACACAATTAATTTCTCAAAGTAGAGTACCTTTATCAATTATCATTTTTACCAACATATTGAAGGGGACTATATCATTTGTACTTTTTACTTAGAGCCTAAAGAAACAGAGTGAACATTTATATATTTTATATTTTTAAATGTTTTATTTTTTATTTTATTTTTGTTTTAAAGATTTTATTTATTTATTTGACAGACAGAGATCACAAGTAGGCAGAAAGGCAGGCAGAGAGAGGAGGAAGGGAAGCAGGCTTCCGGCTGAGCAGAGAGCTTGATGTGGGACTTGATCTCAGGACCTTGGGATCATGACCTGAGCCGAAGGCAGACACTTTTACCCACTGAGCCACCCAGGCACCCCTTTTTAAATGTTTTAAAATCAGACAATGATTGTACTAAGTATTCATGCATGAAAACTAGCAATTGCCTTAGTCAAATACTTTTTGTATTTGCAAGAAACTGCCATACTGGTTTTCCAAAGTGGTTTTAATCTTAGCATCCCTACTGGAAACATTACTCTTGCTCTACTTCTTTGTCACCACTTGGTACTGTCAATCCTTTTAATATCAGCCATTATAGTGAGTGTAGGGTGGGATGTCTTTGTGGTTTTAGTTAACATTTGCCTGATTATGAATGTTCAGCAAAGTTCATGTCTTTGTTGGCTATTTGGGCATCTTATTTCATGAAGTATTTCTTCAAATATTTTGCACCTTTTTATTGGGTTGGTTATCTTTTTATTATTGAAGTCTAAGAGTTTTAGGTATTTTAGATGTTAATAATTTGTCAGATATATGTATTATGAATATTTTCACCCTCTCTATAGTTTTGTTTTTTTTTTTTTAATTTATCTTTTCCAGAGCAGAATGGTTTAGTACCAGTCAACTCCAATTTTATTTTTTCTTTTATGGTTTGGAACTTTGTTTTGCTTTGTTTTGTAGTGTTTTATTATTTTGCTCATACCACAGTTATGAAGAAATGTTCCTATGTTTTCCTCTAGAAAGTTAATAGTTTCAGTTTCTAACCCTTCATTTTGTTTTATTTTGAGTTTTTGTTGGAATATCAGATTTTTCGCACTACTTATTAAAAACACTTACTTTTCAATTGCCTAAGGCCTTTCTAAAATATCAGTTCACATTATGGGTCTAGATCAGATTCTATTCTTTTCGATCAATCTATGTTTACATCCTTAATACAACCAAACTATATTGATTACTATAGGTTGATAATAAAACATTCAGAAAGTTTTTCACTATTCAATGTCCTTTGCATTCCTATATCAATTTTGCTATTGATTTATTTTCTACATTAAACCTGGTGAGACTTTGGCCAAGATAACATTAAATCTATACTTCAAATTGTTGTTATCTTAAAATATAATTTTTTTTGTTATATTTATTTATGTCTTCATCAATTTCTCTCAATGATGTTTAGTAGTTTTCAAGTTTGGATCTTGCATGTATTTTTTTTAAATTTTCTGTATTTGATTTTTGATAGTATTATAACTGAAACCTTTAAACATCTTTTTCTGATAGTTGCTAATACATAGAAATATAATTGGTATTTTATATTTGATTTGTGTCCTGTGGCTTTCTCATTCATTAACTCATTTCTAAAACTCTATGATTAAGTCTGGCAGTTTTTGTTGTTGATGTTATTGTTTTTTTAGGAGTTTCTTCACACCCATTTCTATCTCTTGGCTTGTTTGGAAACTTTTTATACTCAAAACTGTAACTATTATGTTTTTAAATGTTTAAAACATTTTGCTATGTTTTCCATTATAAAAGGAAATTTGGGGCTTTTAAGGCAATTAAATTATTTGCAAATCATTTTGATTCCTTTGGGATCCTTTTTAAAATGTTGCTAACACAGGGCACCAGGGTGGCTCAGTGGGTTAAAGCCTCGGCCTTCAACTCAGGTCATGATCCAAGAGTCCTGGGATCCAGCCCCGCATCGGGCTCTCTGCTCAGTGGGGAGTCTGTTTCCCCCTCTCTATCTGCCTGCCTCTCTGCCTACTTGTGATCTCTGTCAAATAAATAAATAAAATCTTAAAAAAAAAATAAAATGTTGCTAACACATGACTAAAATATATGTTACTCCAGGGATAGATATCTCAGCCCTTAAACTAAGGTGTGCCTCCTTGAAGCCATTATTGAATATCCCAGCTTATGCCAAGACTCTCCAAACTGGCCAGTCAGAGCTTGAAAGTCTCTCAAACCTATGTGAGCTCTGGGAATGATTCAGCTTAAAGCCTCCTATTTTGTGTGTGTGACCATGTTGTGGGGTGAAAGGGTGGAATTGCACTTAATGCACATGCAGTACAATATATAGCAAAGATTATCCACACATCTCTGAGGCTCTTTTTCTGCGTATCTTCTTTTTAGAACTCTGCTCTATAGTTCCAGCTGCCTCAGCCTTCCCAAAGGCCAGTTATCTCTTAACTTAGTGAGAACGCCAGGCTCTTTATGAGTACTTGCTCCTTGTCCTTGAATTTCTGAAACTGCCTTCAGGCATAAAGCCAAAGCTATTGGAGAGCTACTTCCTTTGTTTCCATATCTCAGGAATCACAATCTGGTGCTATCTCTACCAAAGTCTGCTAACAGTTGTTTCCTATGGCTTTCTAATTGTGTATGGTGAGAGTTCAAGTTGTAAACATTCTATTCCAGCACGGCAGCATGGCCAGGAAGTGAAGATCCCAAATGTAGTTCGTAGTAAAAAAAAAAAAAAAAATATATATATATATATATATATATATATATATGTGTGTGTGTGTGCAAGTTGTCTAATTTAATTGAATTACATCAAACTAATAAATACAAATTAATATTCCAATATCAGAAAAACATCACTTTAACTGAATATGTTTCTAAATTTTAAAATATTTGGTTGACCATTCTATGTATCTATAGGTCGATAAAGACAGAGAGAAGTGGGGAGATAGATATAGATATGTTGCAATGGAAGGAGAATTTGGTGTTTTCTTATTTTAACCAATTATTGCCTACAAAAAAAAAAGTTTAACGCCATGGTGATGACAATGAATATATTTTGAAAAAGTGTGGTGATTATAAAAATACAAAATGATTCATATTGAATTTTGGAAAGAGGTTAAAAACTCTTCTTGCATTGAAATGATACTGAAATAAATCATGATCAAAGCAGTTTTCTTTTTTTGCAAACAATAAGCTCTCCATTTGCTGGAATTTCCTCAACAAATTTATTTGCTGATTTTTTTTCCCATTATCTTCCTGTGACTATCCTTATTGGTACATTTATAATCAATTAGTGCTTAACTCTCTTATTTTAAACCAAGAACATATATTGATTGTTCTGTAAGTAGAAGTAAGGATGTTCATGGTAGAAAAAAATGGGGCCAAATGAGCTATATTCTAATTACATATAATGATATGTCTATTTGTCTAGATCAATAACTGTGGATTAGGCTAATATAAAAAAAAAAACTATCTTTATTCAAAGTAAAATTGAAAAATTTTCCTCTTGTTTGTGTGTACAATCATCAGCTGTAGAATGGTTCCCAGACTAATTCTCTCCTTTCTACAGACTTCACAATTTTTTATCCAAAAGAACAATTTTCAATAATCTCTTCTGTTACAATGCCAGGGAATATTATTTACTGTATTCACAATAGCAGTTAAGCCAGCACATGCAGGAACAATAGCAACAACAAAAATGTACATTTCAATAGTCAGATACGGTGACAAGGTATAATTCTGGAGTTTTGATCTGACACTGAGCATTTAAATACGCATTATGGTTTAGTTGCTGTATTGATAGGGCTATAGGGAAATTAAGAGATGAAAGTGGGGCAGTATGAGAAATGAAATTGAAAATATGAATAGGAACAACATGAATTGCTATAATAAAAGCCTATTTATGATATATTCATGCCCCATCTTAATTCATTATATATCATTCTATTTGGATCTAACCAAAACTATTTGAAATATTTTGGGGAAGTTGTATGTTATATATGAAAAGGTGTGTGTGCGTGTGTGTGCAAAAACATTAATACAATATGCGAAAGAGATAAAGATAGTGTATGCGACAGTAAGCAAATAGCATTACTCATTCTGAAGATTCTTATTTTAAAGCTTTATTTTTAACTCTATACCCAACACGGGGTTCAAACTTATAACCCCAAGATCAAAATTTGCATGCTCTACTGACTAAACCAGCCAGGTACTCCTGAAGATTATTTTATGAAAGTATTTTAGATAATTTCCCCAAATACCTTAGATTTTTTCACAATAGTAATGTCTAACTCTATCCATATTTTTATTGCATAAGAAGAGCAATAGAGATAGATATAAAATATGCTAATGTAGGTCATTAGTGACTGAATTATGTCCTCCCCAAATCCATATGTTGAAGTCCTAACCTGATCTGTATTTTGGAGATAGAGTCTTTAGAGAGATAATTAAGCTTAAATGAGATAATAAGGATGGGGACCTAATCCCATGGGGCTATTGTCCTTATAAGAAGAGGCAGAGATACCAGAGCCCTCTCTCCCTCTCTCTCTCTGTCTTTTCTCTATTTTCTCTCTCTCACCACACATGAACATAGGAAACAACATATGATGATGTGTAGAGAAGACAATGGTGTACAATCCAGGAAGAGATCTCACCAGAAAACAAACATGCTGACATCTTGATTTTGGTCTTCTAAAGTCCAGAGCTATGAGAAAATAAATTTCTTTCACTTAAGTTACCCCGTCTGTGATATTATTTTATGGCAGCCTGAGCAGGCTAAGACACAAGTCAATGCTATCCTTACATTCAAAGTATTGGTAAATAAATCATCAATATTAAATTTATTGTCAAATGATTCTAATCCATGCAAAAAGAAGTCTAGGATATTTGCAAATAAACTAAAATAGTTCATTTATCATTTAATTATAACACTTAAACTCTTTCTTTTCTTTCTTTCTTTCATTTCTATACCTTGTGTCTTTAAGATTATCTTTTTATAGAAAATTACATCTGAAACCAGATTTTGCCACTGATAATGATCAATTATTTGAGGTAAGAATTTGCTACAGTAACCATTAGATGATCATCAAATTTCTGTAACTCAGCCTCTTTTCTTCCAGAAACAAGATGGGCCACATTTCATGAGATACCATGCCACCTATTTTTATAATTCTCATATGTGTCTGTGTTACTTTAAAAGCATCATATTAAATATGAGTGAGTTCTATTACTATGTATGGCAGGGACTGATAGATAACTGTGCTCAATGATAGCTGTATTAAAAATTAGAAGTATTAAAACAAATGAAGAGACTTATTTTTAAACATATTAAGTAATGAATTTTACTCCCTGAGCTTTGTGAATGTTGGTAGTAAGTTAACAATATTCTGAAATAACCTTATTGACCAGCAAAGATTCATCTTAAAATAGTAAGTTTCTCAAAATTATCATATTGTGCAAAGTATATCATTTAAAGAAGAAGAAGAAGAAGAGGAATTAAACATGAAACTGTTTCTGTAAAACACTTATTCCAAAGAAATTCTTAAAGCTACATTAGGATTAATTCAGAGTAAAACTTGCCAGTTCTGTTGACCACTCACAGGCATTCAAGATCCCATGGCACTCTTTGAAATAGCAGAGGTATTAACCCTGCAGTTCTGGCCTTACTCCAAATCTATTAATTAAATCCCCCCCCACCTTATATTCCCCACATATTTCCAATTAGGAAAAGTATTCATCATTTCTCTTTGATATTGCTATTGGGAAATGTTCTGGCACAAATCTCCTATATCTGTTCTCCCTTGGAATTTAACTTCAACACAGCTTGAAATTTGGGATGAATGACATCTTTATATTTAAGGTATTCTGCCATTTAATAAACTGTGGCAACATGCACCATTGGACATTTCATAGAACATGCTGCTTAGATAAAACATGGCATCTTGCTTATATATTTTTTAAATTTCTTAATCATAAAACATCATAAGAGAATAAAAGTAAATGGCAACTTCCAGGATATTTTAATGTACAGGGAGGAATTTCCTGACAAGAAAGCAGAAGTTATGCTAATCAAAACAGAGCTAGGAATTGCCAAGCTTTTTCTTTTTTCCACTTTCAAACCTCTACAGCTGGCTATGTGGGGGAAAGAACAGATGGGATGAATTATATATTTAAACAGCCTTTGACATCACGTCAAACACCTTGGCTTTTGCTCTGTAAATGGAACTTAACTATTTTTCTACTTATTGTAGTCATGTCATTCATTGAATTTTATTAAAATGTTATAGATTAGACAAGCAATAAAATATATATTAAAGATTTTAAGTTGTGCATTGCAATGACAAAGTGATATTTAAACATAAAGAAAATACTAAACATTCTATTTTAAATTAATAAAAAAAAACAATTCATTTTTTCAGTCTCTGAAAAGTGTGTTATCTTTTTGCACTAGTTGAAAATTATCCCTTTTCATCCACACTAGGACTATTTCTAAGTCAATGCTTATTTCAGGATTTTATTCACTGTTTGAGTTGTGAGCATGGCATAGAAGCGGCTTCCAGCAAGAATCCTGTTGGATTTCTGACAGACCTAAGTGATTTGCAAGTGGAGTTTGATTGTGTATTGTAAAGAAAAAACTTGAGATGTACTTATCCATTCATTCATTAACCCAACAAACATGATTTGAGCAGCAGCCATGTAATAGTTATGGATCTAGGAATAAAATAAAGTGCATAACCCTAAGATTCCCACATTTTACTAGGTAAGAAAGACCATGGGGGCACCTGGGTGGCTCAGTCAGTTAAGAGTGATCTTCGGGTCAGGTAATGATCCCAGGGTCCTGGGATTGAGCCTCTATCAGGCTCTCTGCTCAGCAGCAACTCTGTTTCTCCCTCTACCTCTGTAATTTCTCTCACTTTGACTCTCTCTCAAATAAAATAATAATAATAATAAAGTCTTAAAAAAAAGAAAGACCATAAATATCTAAACAAATAAATATGTAAGATTATATTTGCTTAAGGTGGTCAGAGATAATCTATTTGAAAAGTTGCTATTTGAACAAAACATGAAAAAAAGTGGAAAAGTGAGCAATGTAGAACATATGGAGAAAATTTCCAAACACTGAAGCAGTAAGTGCAAAATACCCGAGATAGAAGAATGCTTTCTGTGTTCAAGGAATTGTGTGGAAATCACTGCACCTGCATTAAAGTGGAGAAGGAAAGAGAAGAAATGTCCTATCAGCCATTTTTAAGACATTAGCCTTCCTCTGCCTGTGTTCAACATAGAGTACAGGGGCAAGGTGGACAAGGAGTTTCATTAGTAGGCTGTTGCAATGGTTCTGGTTTGAAATGATGGTGGTTTGGGCCACAGTGAAGGGATGGCAATGGTAAACAATGGTTAGAATCTGGAGGTAATTTGAAGGTAAAAATCCTAAGTGGTCTGAGGGATCAAATGTGTATATCAGAGAACAAGAAGAGTGAATGATCACTGTGAGGATTTTGTCCTTTGCACCCAAAAGAATAAAATTATAATTTAAGGAAATGGGTAAAGGAAGGTAGAGTAGTTTGAATAATCCTCCCTCCAAATACATGTCTACCTGGAATCTCAAGATGTGACCTTATTTGGAAACAGGATCTTTGCAGATTCTTCAGATAAATATTGAAATGAGTTAATACTGAATTAACTTGAGCCCTGAACTTAATGACAGTGTCCTTAAAGAGATAAAGTAATGAGACACAAAGAGATGCAGGGAATGTAGATGGAGGCAGAGATTGGAGTGGTGTGTCTACAAGCCAAGGGATACCAAAGATTGCTGGCAACCAACCAAAGTTAGGAGAAATGCATGGAACAGATTCACCCTTAGAGCTTCTAAAAAGAAAACAACCTTGCCATCATCTGGGATTCAGACTTCTTTCTCCAGAACTGTGAAAGAACAAATTTCTCTTGTTTTCAGCCAAGTTCATGGTGATTTCTTATGGCAGTCCTAGGAAACAGATTCAGATGAGGAGGAGAAATGAGGAGTTTGTGGGAAATTAGGAGTTTGATTTTTTTGTATACAATTTGAGATATTTATCATAGATCTCAGGAAATATGTCAAATTGGTGAAGGTGGTCATAAAAGTATAGAGTGCAGAGGTGAAATTAAACCAGATATAATTATTTATGAATCATTAGGGCACAGTTAATATTTACAGTTGTCAGCAAGTGAAACCACCTATGGGATGACTGTACCTGTGAAGAAAACTGATAAAATGATTGAGTTGTTGGATCTTTCAACATTTACACTTTGAAGAACTAAGGAACCAGCAGAAGAAAGTGAGAGGGTGGGGCGCCTGGGTGGCTCAGTGGGTTAAGCCGCTGCCTTCGGCTCAGGTCATGATCTCAGGGTCCTGGGAACGAGTCCCACATCGGGCTCTCTGCTCAGCAAGAAGCCTGCTTCCCTCTCTCTCTCTCTCTCTCTCTCTGCCTTCCTCTCCGTCTACTTGTGATCTCTCTCTGTCAAATAAATAAATAAAATCTTAAAAAAAAAAAAAAAAAGAAAGTGAGAGGGTATAAAAGACAAGTGAAGAGTTTGAAAAAGATTCTTTGCCAAATGTTAGCAGGTCAAGTAAGATGAATGATGGGAATTGGATATTGAGTCTAGCAATGTGGAGATTGCTATTGACCTTTTCAACAACTATTTTAATGATGTGCTGGCAGGAAAGACCCTAATTGCTTTGGGTCCTGAAGGGAAAGACCAAGAGTGAATTCAAATTTCCAGTTTTCAAGCTTGGCAAATTGGGGAGTTTGAGAAAGATAGAACAGATGCTTGAGGTGAATGCAGGTTCATATATTTAAGGGTTAGGTATCCCAGCTTGCAATAATACAAATAAATATTTGTTCTATTAAAACTTTGAAGCCACGCTAATATATACAGTGAACCATAGATTTCTTGGGCAATTTAAATGCTGACATAATTGTGATGAGAAAAAATCTGTCTCATAACAGATTTGGTTACAAATTAATAATAATAATAATAATAATAATAATACAAAATAAATGATAAGTTGTTTACAAATTTCATAATAAGTAAATGAAAAATTGTACATAAAATGAAAACTATGAGGCAAATATTAAAATTTCTCTAGTAGTACTTTGAGAAAGAAAAAAAATCCTCAAGTGTCCAAAATTTAATACAGAACTGTTCTGAGAGCTAATTTATTAGCTTAATATTTCCAAATAAATGGAGTGTTTATTTTGTGTCAATTTCATATAATATTTATTTAAATCACATTCACTTATTCATTATTAGAGCCTATTCTTTATTAATTTTTTCTAGAAAGTATAATTTTTCTTAGTTCAATTTATTTTTCTTTTTAATACCAGTAGAAGGACTTTTATATTTTGTCATTTTATTTATGAAAAAATGCTCGGTAAAATTTTAGCCAATATTAATTGTATTGCATTTATGCTGTTTTTATGATAGGGATAAGTATGAATGGAATGAAAAACAGTGGTAAACTTTTTCCTTGTAAAATACATAAGAAAGTCATAGTCTATGCTCTAAAATATTTTTAGTGCTACACTATTATTCAAGAGTAGATCAGTGTATTTGCTAACCAATTGTTTCACATCTTTAGTATTTTATGTATCATATAATTTCTGTGCTTGTTTTGACAGGGTAAAGAACAAGTAGAATACAATAAGCAATGCAGTAAAATTTGTTGAATAAAAGTAGAGGAGAAAAAAAAGGCATATATCATTTTGATTTTGGTAAAATAGACTTTCTTCAATTCCATATAATTACATTGTACAAGAACTTGAAACACTGGCATAACATTTACTGTTGTCTGCCAAATAATTGAATCTCTAATTTTAAAAAACCATTAGTATAAGAGAAAGAATTTACATTACTTATGAAAAGCACAACTTCTTCCACTTTTAATTAAAGCTTTACTATTAAAATTCATTTGTTAATTTTTAGGTGGAGGAAATGCATTTACTTTCATTCACTGCACTTAAGTAAAAGAGAACAAAACATAAATCCCAAAAAGTCACAGAAATAAAATTTTTGTTGGCACAGGTCCCTCCTTTTTACTAATATGCCCTACATATTTAATCAGCTAGATCTCCTCAAAGTCTGGTATTTTCCTCTGTAATTGCTGATATCCTCATTGCATGTTGGGTTTCCCCCTCCTCTGCCATAATTGGAAAGTACCTCCAGAGAGAAAGTGGGACTATTTTAGCACTCACCTTATCTTCTTTTATGAATCACCATTCTGTAATGACTGTTGTCCCAATTTCTTATTTTTTAAGATTTATTTATTTATTTATTTTAGAGAGAAGTGGGGGCAGCAGTAGGGGAAGAGGGTGTGAGAGAACCCCTAGCAAACTCCCTGCAAAGCGAAGAGCTGGATGGGGGCTTTAGCCCATGACACTCAGATTATGACCTGAGCTGAAATCAAGAGTCAAATGCTTACCTGACTGAGCCACCCAGATGTCCCCCATTTTCTAAATAAATTTTAATGTAAAAGTATAGAAAATACCCAAATCAACAGGAATTATATATTGATTAATCTTCTTTATGTTCAGATATATACATGCCCCACATACCCTCTTCATATCTGCATCAAGATACATTTATCATATTATCAAAAGATCATCCTTAAAATGAATAGGGAATCAAATTATTTTAGCTTCTTTAATTATCATGCAAATTACCTTCTATATATTTTCAGATCGATTTTTGTGATGTGTAGAAGTAATTCTATGCCCTTTAGTTTTAGATAACTTACCCATTTGTTTACCTATAATAGACTTATCATTATCTTATAATGAGATATTTTATAGATAGTTTAAATCATAACCCGTCTTTAACCCAAAAAGAGAGAAAGGGAAATAATAAATTACCAAGAAAAATATTAATTTTATTAAAAATTAAAGATCTGAGAAAGAAACCAAACAAAGCAAAGAAATTTAAAAATAATTCCTGCACAAATGATGTGTTATACTTGTGTTTCTTTCTCTGTATTGACTTTGTAGTACCTTTCTTCCAGAAAAGCCCTGCCCCTTCTCTTATATCAATCTAAATCCAGGACTTCCTTTATGGGGACCTTTATTTCTTTTTCTGTATGAATAGTTCCTGAAATCATCAGTCACTGGAATCTCCCTTTTCTGAATGCTTATAGATCTCAAAGTTGTACCAATCCATCTACCACCAGACTACATGTTACCTTGTATTGTTCTTTAGTTCTTTGTATTGATTTTAAGTTGTTTCTTGAATGTCTACTGTTAAACTGTAAGTGCCTTCAAGTGTCAGGTACACAATGGGTGCTTAAAAAATTCTCAGTGATTCCAGAAGAGTCAAACACATAGAAAATTTAAAGAATGGTTTCAATCAACTGAGATTTTGGTGAACAGAATAACAGTCAATTTATTGTACTATAATAACATTCTTGAATCAAAATCAAACGCTCAGTGTGAAACATAGGTAAGACCCTAAGAAAGCAAAATATTTTGTCTCTGGCTATATGTAGACTACTTCTCTCTTACTTACTCCTGCAACTATTCAGAATTCTAGTGTAGGCTGTCTTTTCCCAAAATGTCTCCCTATTAAAATGCAATCACACCTTACTTTTCAAACTTTCAAACACTGAACTTCCTCAGTAGACACAGATTATTTTAGTCTCAGAGAAGAAAGTAAACAAATGAAGAGGTTAAATTAATTCAGATAACAGGAGTTGTTGTTAGGTTGTGTTCATTCTAGTTGTGCCACTTGGAAGTGACATTTGCAATGGTGTCATATCAGAGCAGCGTCATCTCAGCTGCATGTGTTTTCTGAGTACACTGTGCTGTGTCCTCACCCTGGATATTTCTGCTTTCCATTCTTAATGGTTAGAATACTCTTTCCTTCCTTTCCTTTCACCAATGTCTTTTGATTAAATGAATACATCTCTCTTGTTCTTTCTCTCTACATTCACACACACACACACATACTAATATATATATATATATAACATGTATATATACATATATTTACATATGTATATAGAGATGATAGGTTTACATAATGTATATAGAGATGATACATTTACATAATGGCAAGGTTTAAGGTTAATCCTTTTTTTTTTTTTTAAGATTTTATTTATTTATTTGACAGAGAGATCACAAGCAGGCAGAGAGGCAGGCAGAGAGAGAGGAGGAAGCAGGCTCCCTGCTAAGCAGAGAGCCCGATGCGGGGCTCGATCCCAGGACTCTGAGATCATGACCTGAGCCGAAGGCAGCGGCTTAACCCACTGAGCCACCCAGGTGCCCCTTAAGGTTAATTCTTAAATTCTGTGTTTAATTCTAAAATTCTGTAATAAAATAGCTATACTGTGGTGACTGCTTGCCATATTTCAGGAATTCTAAATATTTATTATAGGCAAGTATTATTACATCTGTATGATGAAGAACCTGAAATTCAGAAAATTAACTTGTGTAATATCAAATAGTCCGTGGATTGTGAGCTATCTTTTCACTAGATTGCATTGAATCCTTTTATCTTTCATACCATTCATATCTATCATCCAATCAAATACACAAATCCTGCATTTCCTCAGTTTGACTACAGGTGTGCATGTGTGTTTACATGTGTGTGTAGGAAAAAAAAAATAAAGCCTGATTGGACTATAGCTAGTTCTGCTTTGCAGAAGGGTGGCATAAATTTTCAAGTGGACAAAGGAATTTCCAAGGTGCTTCCTCTACTCAGACTAGAAAAGAAGAAAAATTAACTGAAATTCTAAAGGTACTGTCACACTGCCAATTCCTTTTTTTTAATAGGATAGAGGTCTGAGTTATGGCCTTATTTTATGTGTGTATGATTGTTTTTCATAGCTGTACAAATTAAATCAGGATTTAATAATGTAAAGATAGAAAGAACCCAGGAAGTGAGGTAGAAATGGGATTAATTTATTCCACACAATAATAAGAATGATAAAAATACTAAATCTTCAGGAGCCTGAAGTTAGGGAGAATGAGCAAAGTCTTAAGCAAGTAAGGACATGAAACAACATGATTAGAGTTGAAGTTTGTTATTAGACCCAGAGCAAAGGTAATTGAAAGAATTTCAAGAACAAGGATATATACTATACTTAGTGTAGTATATATCATTTTGGGTTTGGGTCATAAAAACCCAGATAGTGAATGAAGCATACCACACACTCAAGTGGGAATACTTTAAGGGAATCAAAGAAAAGTGACTGGCTTCCATATCACAGGTCATAACAGAGAAGAAAAAAATGCAATAAGAATAAAGTTGAAACAAGGGCAGAGGTTGCAAGAATAGGAATTTTTTTTTCATAGGTTATAGAGATAATTGGATTGGAGCTGTCCAACCAAAACTGTCTCAGAAAATGATAGAAGGTATAAGGAAGTTGAGAGAGCATAGCCAGTATTTCCATCCGGAAACAACCATTCATACAGATGTAATTTCTGACTACTCTATATTTGTATATTTGGCAGACTCTTCTCTATTTTATCCTTACCATTTTCTGTTGGGATAAGTTCAAATAGATATATTTAACTTTACATATGCATATCTATCTATCTATCTATATATGATATAACATTTTATATTTTATATATTAAACTTTATAAATATATATAATATACAACTTACCTACTTAACTTTATCCCAGAAATATATATATATATGTGTGTGTGTGTGTGTGTATAATATCATGTTAGACTTTGTATATACTCACTATTTATAATATGGTATATATACTACATATTATATATCACATACATAGTCACACATCCACGCACACATACACATATCCCAGTGGACAGAAAAATAAAGCAAATGATTCCATATTTTAGTTAATTTAAGATTTATCTTGGAAGCTAGTCAAAAATTTATGTTCCAAGGCCACTGATTAAATTCTGATTAAGAAGGGAGGGGCCAGATGGTGGAGGAGTGGGGAACTCCATTTCAACCCTTCCCCTGAATTTGGCTGGAAATCTATCAAGCCAGTCTGAACACCGACAAAATCAGCCTGAGGTGTAACATTACACATCTGGATCTCTACAGGAGCAGAGGATCTTCAGTCGAGAGGTACAAAGGATAGAATTGTGATTAAATGGACAGATATCTGAGGATAAACAGAAGGAGAAGGTGGCCACCAGAAGCTACCCACTGGAAAGTAAAATAATACCCCAATGTAAAAGCGTCCTGTACCTGGGGACCAGTAATAGCTAGCAGTGTGGTGGCGGTGGGATGGGAAGTGCCTGATAATGGCACTCAAACAGGATCCAGGAACTTAAGGGGCAAATGCCAGTAGCCAGGACTGGGGTGTCTGTGTCTGTGTTTATGGACCTGGGGGGCTGGCCCTGCAACCACCACTGCCACTGCTGCCACCATCCCACTGCCACTGCCCCACTGCCTTCTGTACTTGCCCAGCCTGGGATCCCTTGTGGTTTTGGAGGCACAGGGTGCAGAGATAAGTGGGGGCTTGGGTAGACCATTGAGAGGATTGCTGGGGTGTGCACTGCCTGTGGGAGGCTGTGGTTTTTAGCAGAGGTTACAGAGGGGGACTTTGTGTCCTGGAGGGTTCAGAGAGGAGCAGGCTGTGGCTTCTCTCTTCTGGAGCAGAGGTCTGGGTGTGGACAGTTTACTTTTCTCTGACCCTTTTCTCTGACCCTTCAAAAAACCTACCAGAGAACAGAAGCCCCAAAACCAGTTTCCATGGAGCCCAGCCCCTTGATAGAGAACAGAGCAACTCCACTCAAGCAGGGTTGCCCAAAAAACAAGATGGCAGACCCGTAGCTTAGAAGAGAAGCTAGAACAAGATGATGGCAACCCAAGGGTCCCCATAAAACTGTAAAACCCCAATACCAGGGGGAAAATAGTATACTGAACTCCTGGTGTTACTTCACAGCCTGTGTATCTCTTAGATACAATTTTTTTTTTTTTTTAAAGATTTTATTTATTTATTTGACAGAGAGAGATCACAAGCAGGCAGAGAGGCAGGCAGAGAGAGAGGAGGAAGCAGGCTCCCTGCCGAGCAGAGAGCCTGATGCGGGGCTCGATCCCAGGACCCCTGAGATCATGACCTGAGCCAAAGGCAGCGGCTTAACCCACTGAGCCACCCAGGCGCCCCCCCCCTTTTTTCTTAATGTTTCTTCTCTGTTTTATGTTTTCTACCTACTTAGCATTTTAACTAGATGCTTAACACATTTTCCATAGTAACTTTTAACTTGAACTTTTTCACATATATAATTTTTTCTCTTTTATTTTATATATATATAGATAGACAGATACCAAATAGATGATAAATAGATAGATAGATAGATAGATAGATAGACAGATAAATATAAGCTTCAGTATAGTTCTTTTTTTTTTATTATTTGACAGAATGAGATCACAAATAGGCAGAGAGGCAAACAGAGAGAGAGAGAGGAGGAAGCAGGCTCCCTGCCAAGCAGAGAGCCCGATGCGGGACTTGATCCCAGGACCCTGAGATCATGACCTGAGCTGAAGGCAGAGGCTTAACCCACTGAGCCACCCAGGCGCCCTCTTTTTTTCCCTATTCAATACTACCTTTATATATACACCAGTTTCAATTTCTCTGTAATTCTGGGAAGTAGTGTTCTCTAACAAAGAGAACAAAATACATCTAGGAAGAACTGAAACACCCTACCTTGCCCACATGAAGAGATTATGGCGTCCCCTTACCTCAGCCCCCCTTTCTTCTTTTTTTCTTTTCTTTTCTTTTTTTTTTTTTTAACTTTATAAATCTTTTTCTTGGGTTTCATGTTGGCTGGGTTTCCTTGGTGAAGGCTTCCAATTGCTCCCGACTTTCTCAGGGTGCACCTTGCCTGGACTGTGATTGATATTTTTGAATCTGTACATCCTCTCAATCATCCCTCAACAGAATGACTAGGAGGAGGAACTCCCAACAAAGAAAATAACCAGAGACAATGGCCTCTCCTGTAGAACTAATGGATATGAATATAAGTAAGATGTCAGAAATAGACTTCATGGTAACAGTTATGAAGACAATAGCTAGACTGGAGAAGAGCACTAATGGCAACATAGATTATTTAAGGGCATAATTGAGAGATAGTCAGGCTGAATTTAAAAAAGCTATAAATTAGGGGCATTAAGGTGGCTTAGTTATTAACCATCTGCCTTTGGCTCAGGTCATGATCCCAGGTCCTGGGATTGAACCCTACATCAGGCTCCCTGCTGGGCAGGAAGCCCATTTCTCCCTATCCCAGTCTTCCTGCTTGTAGTCCCTCTCTTACTGTGTCTTGCTCTGTTAAATAAATAAATAAATATCCTTGAAAATAAATAAATAAATTGATTAATTAATTTTTTAAAATGCTATAAATGAGATGCAATCTAAGCTAGATACTCTAACATCTAGGGTAAATGAGTCAAAAGAACAAATTAGTGATCTAGAAGACAAACTGATAGAAAGGAAAGAATAGGAGGAGACCTGGAACAAACACCTTAAAATCCATGAAAACAGAATTAGAGAATTAAATGATGTCATGAAATATTCCAATATCAGAATTATTGGGATCCCTGAGGGGGTGGAGAGAGAGGACTAGAAGATATATTTGAGTAAATTATAGCTGAGAGCTTCCCTAATCTGGGAACTGAAATAAGCATTCATATTCATGTTCAAGGAGAACAGACCAATGCCCCAGGATATAATATTTTTTTTTAAAGATTTTATTTATTTATTTGACAGAGAGAGATCACAAGTAGACGGAGAGGAAGGCAGAGAGAGAGAGAGAGAGAGAGGGAAGCAGGCCTCTCGCTGAGCAGAGAGCCCGATGTGGGACTCGATCCCAGGACCCTGAGACCATGACCCGAGCCGAAGGCAGCGGCCTAACCCACTGAGCCACCCAGGCGCCCCCCCAGGATATAATATTAAAACTCACAAATCTTAGAACCAAGGAAACCATCTTGAGGGCTGTGAAGGGATGGAGAACCATTTTTTTTTATGCCAATGGACTTCAAAATAAAGATGGGGTAGTAATTCTTATATCGGACAAATTAGATGTGAAGCTAAAGACTCTAGTTAGAGATACAGAAGGACACTATATCATTCTTAAAGGGTCTATCCAACAAGAGGATCTAATAATTGAAAATATTTATGTCCCCAACATGGGAGCAGCCAACTACATAAGCCAACTGTTAACCAAAGTAGACATATTGATAATAATGTGTTAATAGTAGGAGACCTCAACAATCCATTCTCAACTATAGACAGATCATCTAAGCAGAAAATCAACAAAGAAACAAGAGCTTTGAATTTGGAGATGGACCTCATAGATATATACAGAAAAACATGTCACCCTAAAACAACAGAACACTCATTCTCCTGAGTGCACATGGAAATTTCTCCAGAATAGACCACATATTGTGTCACAAATCAGGTCTCAACTGATACCAAAAGACTGAGATTATTCCCTGCATATTCTCAAATCACAATGCTGAGAAACTGGCATTTAATCAGAAGGAAAAAAAAAGGAATAAATTCAAACACTTGAAAACTAAAGACCATCTTGATTAACAACATTTGGGTCAACCAGGAAATCAAAGAAGAACTTAAACAATTCAAGGAAACCAATGAGAATAAAAACACATTGGTCCAAAACCTATGGGATACTGCAAAGGCAGTTCTAAGGAAGAAATACATAGCCATCCAAGACTCACTTACTCAAAAAACAAACAAAACAAAACAAAAACAAAACAGAACAAAACAAAACAAAAAACATCCAATAACAAAATCCAGAACTCACCAATTAGCTTTATACCTTAAAAAATTAGAGAAAAAACAACCAATGAAGCCCAAGCCATGCACTAGAAAAGAAATAATTAGGACTAGAGCAGAGATCAATGAATTAGAAACCAGAAATACAGTAGAGAAGATCAACAAAACTAGAAGCTGTTTCTTTGAAAGAATTAATAAGATCAATAAACCACTGGCCAGACTTATCAAAAAGAAAAGAGAAAGAACCCAAATTAGTAAAATTATGAATGAAAGGGGAGAGATCACAACTAGTACCAACAAAATAGAAACAATGATCAGAAATTATTATCAACAACTATATGCCAATAAATTAAGCAACCTGGAAGAAATGTATGCCTTCCTAGAAACCTATAAACTACCAAGACTGAAACAGGAAGAAACTGACAACCTGAATAGATCAATAAACAGTAATGATATTGAAAAGCAGTGGTCAAAAACTTGCCAGAAAACAAGAGCCCAGGACCTGATGGATTCCCTGGGGAATTCTACCAAACATCCAAAGAAGAAACAATACCTATTCTCCTGAAGCTTTTTCAGAAAATAGAAACAGAAGGAAAACTTCCAGACTCATTCTATGAGGCCAGCATAATCTTGATCCCAAAACCAGACAAAAACCCCATCAAAAAGGAGAATTTCAGACTAATATCCCTGATGAATACAGATGCCAAGATTCTCAACAAGATCCTAACTAATAGGATCCAAGAGTACATTAAAAGGATTGCACATCATAGTCAGGTAGGATTTATCTCTGGGATGCAAGGGTGGTCCAACACTCACAAATCAATCAATGTGATAGAACACATTAATAAGAGGAGAGAGAAGAACCATATGGTCCTCTTCATTGATGCAGAAAAAACATTTGACAAAATACAGCATCCTTTCCTGATTAAAACTCTTCGAGTGTAGGGACAGAGTAAACATTCCTCAATTTCATAAAAACCATCTTGAAAAGCCCACAGAAAATATTCTCAATGGGAAAATGCTGAGAGAATTTCCCTTAAGGTCAGGAACAAAACAAGGATGCCCACTCTCACCACTATTGTTCAATATAGCTAGAAGTCCTAGCAACAGCAATCAGACAACAAAAAGAAATAAAACGTATTCAAATTGGCAAAGAAGAGGTCAAACTCTCTCTTCACGGACAACATGATACTTTATATGGAAAACCCAAAAGACTCCACCCCTGAACTACTAGAACTCACACAGCAATTCAGTAATGTGGCAAGATACAAAATCAATGCACAGAAATCAGTTGCTTTCCTATACACTAAAAATGTAACTGTAGAAAGAGAAATTATGGAATTGATTCCATTTACAGTAGTATCAAAAACCATAAGATACCTTGGAATAAACCTAACCAAAGAGGTGAATGATCTATACTCAAGAAACTACAGAACACTTAAAGAAATTGAAGAAGACACAAAAAGATGGAAACATTCCATTTTCAGGGATCAGAAGAATAAACATTGTTAAAATGTGCTGTCCAGAGAAATCCATACTTTCAATACCATCCTGATCAAAATACCAATGCCATTTTTCAAAGTGCTGGAACAAACAATCCTAAAATTTGTGTGGAATCAGAAAAGACCCTGAATCACCAAGGAAATGTTGAAAAAGAAAAACAAAGCTGGGGCATGATGTTGCCTGATTTCAGGCTATATTACAAATCTGTGATCACCAAGACAGCACGGTATTGGCACAAAAACAGATACATAGATCAACAGAACAGAATAGAGAGTCCAGATATGGACTCTCAACTCTATGGTCAACTAATCTTCGATAAAGCAGGAAAAAATATTCAGTGGAAAAAAGACAGTCTCTTCAATAAATGGGGCTGGGAAAAATGGATAGTTATGTAGAGAAGAATGAAACTTGACCATTCACTTACACTATACACAAAGTTAAACTCTAAATAGATGAAAGACCTCAGTGTGAGGCAGGAATCCATCAAAATCCTAGAGTCCTAGAGAAGAACATAGGCAGTAACTTCTTAAATAATGGCCAAAACAACTTCTCTCAAGACATTCTCCAAAGGCAAGGGAAACAAAAGCAAAAATTAACTTTTGGGACTTCATCAAAATAAAAAGCTTCTGCACAGCAAAGGAAACAATCAACAAGCAAAGAGGCAACCCATGGAATGGGAGAAGATATTTGCAATTGACACTACAGATGATATCCAAGATCTATTAAAAACAAACAAACAAACAAACAAAAACAACTTCTCAAACTTAATACCCATAAAACAAGTCAAAAAATGAGCAGAAGACATGAACAGACACTTCTCCAAAGAAGACATATAAATGGCCAACAGACACATGAAAAAATGTTCCTCATCATTAGCCATCAGGGAGATTCAAATCAAAACCACATTGAGATACCACCTTACACCAGTTAAAATGGCAAAACTTGATAGAGCAAGAAACAAAAAGTGTTGGAAAAGTTGTGGAGAAAGGGGAACCCTCTTACACTGTTGGTGGAAAACCAAGTTGGTGCAGCCACTTTGGAAAACAGTGTTGAGTGTCCTCAAAAATTTAAAAATAGAGCTACCCTATGACCTAGTAATTGCACTACTAGGTACTAACTCCAAAGATACAGATATAGAGAAAAGAAGGGCTGCATGCACCCCCGTGTTCATAACAGCAATGTCCACAATAGCCAAGCTATGGAAAGAGCCAAGATGCCCTTCAAAAGATGAATGGATAAAGAAGATGTGGTTTATATATAGAATGGAATATTACTGAGTCTTCAGAAAGGATGAATACCTAACTTTTGCATCAACATGGACGGAACTGAAGGAGATTATGCTGAGTGAAATAAGGCAAAAAGAGAAAGTCAACTATCATATGATTTCACTTATTTGTGGAACATAAGGAATAGGACGGAGGTCATTAGAAGAAGGAAAGGAAAAATAAAGGGGGGGAATCAGAAGGGGAGAGGAATGATGAGAAACTATGGACTCTGGGATACAGAGGGTTTTAGAGGGGAGGATGGTAGGGGGATAAGTTAGCCCAGTGATGGGTATTAAGGAGGACACATACTGCATAGAACATTGGGTGTCATACGCAAACAGTGAATCATGGAACATTACATCCAAAACTAATGATGTACTGTATGGTGACTAACGCAACATAATAGAAAAAACAAATAAATAAATTCTGATTAAGTAAAGTCTGGACTGATATTAGGTTCCAGAATATGTGCTGGAAGAATAAATAGGTTTCAAGTAAAATTGGAAATAATGCTTCTTTACAATTATTAGAGACAAATATCCAACTGGAGTCATATTTGCATGGCTATTTTTCATAATTATCTTAGTTACTTTTGTTTAATTTGTTATATCTACTCTTTATTATATAATTGTGTTATTAACAAATAATCACATTGACTCATGCTTTTCAATTTCTTAGTATCTTAAGAATTAAAGCAATTTTGATTCTGAGACTTAGATTTATTTATGTAATTTAGAATACCAGTTTTTGGCAATTTATTGTACCCTTCAGAGACTGAGTTTAAAAATATTTCTGAATATTGTATTTCTCATTATTATCACTAGTATATTAAAACATTTATTATTTATTTGTGCACATGGTGCTAAACACAATGTTAGAAACTTTATATGCTATTTTTAAACTTTTTCCCAAATATTTTCCAAGATTTGGAATTCTGACTCTAAATTCATGCTTGTTTTTTCTATTTTTTTTAATTAGTTTTTAGATATCCATCAACTATTTATATGATATGTCCACTTATCTACTGGTTTTGTTATATAACTGTCTGATATTAAAGAATCCAGTTGGTAGAAAAAATAAATGATAAAAATCAATAAAATTTAATTATAATCATGTTAAATTGTTTTTTTTTTTAAACGTTGAAATCTCATTCTGTGAAAATAAACAGAATTATTTTGTGTTACACTTATAATTCGCTACTTGGAATCACTTGACAAAATAGCCTTAATCTCTTGATTTACTTATAATTAAGGTTTACATTTACTAATTATAAATAAAATATGTCCCCAAACTTTATAATAAGAGTTTGATGCCATTCCACAATGTTCCCATAAAGCTTTCCTGCTAAAGAAAGGCTACAAAGATATCAACTATTACAAGTATTATCTAAGTCAACCAAAAACATTTGCTTCAAAATCATTAAGTGTTAACAATGCATATATTTTTTTAAATTTTATCTATTTATTTGACAGAGAGAGAGGGATCACAAGTAGGCAGAGAGGCAGAGAGAGAGGGGCGGGGAGCAGGCTCCCTGCTGAGCAGAGAGCCCGATGTGGGGCTCGATCCCAGGACCCTGGGATCATGACCTGAGCCGAAGGCAGAGGCTTAACCCACTGAGCCACCCAGTCGCCCCAACAATGCATATTTTTAAATTAGTTTAAAAGCATTTTAAATGCCTCTCAGTTTATTCTGCTTGTGTCTGGTAACTGTTTGGGGTCTCTGTTGTACAATTGTAGGCTGCAGCATATGCTTTGCGCCCTCCAGCCTTGAAACTATAATACTCAGCAGTAAAAGACATCTCAATTCGATAGGATAAGCCATATGACCCGTGGCCAATTATTAAAAGACACCCCTGATATTGAAGTGTTTGAGCATTGAAATAAGATAGCGTATATCTACTCTTTATCACAGTATACTGTTACATAAAAGAAAGTTTCACTGTGGAAATAATATAGCATATCTCTATTCTGTTCCATACACTACTGTTAAATATAAGAAAATTTTACTGCACAGAATCCTGGAGGCATTAAAAGAGCTTTATACCTATGGAATAGCCAGGTATATTGCATTAATATTCTTCATTTTTTTTTAAAGATTTTATTTATTTATTTGTCAGAGAGAGAGAGGGAGAGAGAGCAAGCACAGGCAGACAGAATGGCAGGCAGAGGCAGAGGGAGAAGCAGGCTCCCTGATGAGCAAGGAGCCCGATGTGGGACTCGATCCCAGGACGCTGGGATCATGACCTGAGCCGAAGGCAGCTGCTTAACCAACTGAGCCACCCAGGTGTCCCAATATTCTTCATTTTCTATGATTTGTTCTAAAAACAAGTTTGAGAGTAAGAGGAGAACAAATATTATAAATTTATTGTAATATCAAGTTATTAGGAATTGGCATAATGGTCTTATAAGCAGCACCATATTTGTTTTGTTCATAAAGGAAAACAAAGGAAAATACAAAACAATGGGAAAGAAGGTACATATATCTTAGAGATGGAACAGTCTAAGGGACTCAGATGGGCAAAGCAGAAGTACTGCTTCATAAGGTGTTTTTTTTTAAGATTTTATTTATTTATTTGACAGACAGAGATCACAAGTAGGCAGGAAGACAAAGAGAGAGAGAGAGAGGAGGAAGCAGGCTCCCCGCTGAGCAGAGAGCCGATGCAGAGTTCGATCCCAAAACCCTGGGATCATGACCTGAGCTGAAGGCAGAGGCTTTAATCCACTGAGCCACCCAGGCACCCCTCATAAGGTGGTTTTAAAAGTGTCCTATTCAATTCACCTGAGGAATTCACAGCTAAATATGGGACACACTCTATCATCTAAAGTACCCTAAATATTGTAATAATATGATGGCATTTAACATGCAACATTTTATTTATAAAATTTATTGAAGACAATGGTATTTTTAAATCAAAATTTAGATAAAATCTTTTATCCAAATTTGAGTATTTCTATAATATCTTACTCCCATATATCTATTTTACTTTTTTTTCTAAAATAAAATAACTCTGCATTTAAAATAATAGGTTAGTTTATGTTTTTGTTTGTAATACAAATTAATCTCACTTTGTTTTGGAAAAGAAGATACACAAGTATAAAGTAGAAAAGTTTGTCCCTGAGTTTTGGAAGTTCTACTTAAAGGTCTTTTTCTTTTTGTGAGTGACATGCCTATAACTCTTACTATCAAATAGTAATGTTAGTGTCACTCAGAATTGAGAGCTGATAGAAGGCATTTCTGAGGTGATATGAAATCATGGCGATAGTTCACACAATACTTGTTATAGCCACAGTAAAAAGACTTTATGAGACTATCTGAAAATAGTTTAAAGATTAGAAAACTCCGATTTGGAGTGAGCTCTGATGTTGAATGCTTATATGACCAAAATAAAATGTGTCTTATATCACTGACATCAAATTTATGAATAAAAAAATTAAATGGTATATACATGTTGAACATTCACATAAGTATTCAGATTTGAATGCTCTAGCCAAGAGTTTAAAATTTACATAGGCTTTGTACTTACTATATTGTTTTCCCCAAATGTATTATTGTCCTGAGTTTCAGGAACATTGTATACTGGCTAGAGTTCATGGGCAGTTTTGTGCAGTCCCTCTTGCACCCATGAAGTCATTTAGAATTTTTCTGTTCTATTCTGATGTTTAAAAGGAGAAATATGTAAAAATGCTCCCGGTGTTGGAAATAAACTTAACAGGACAGCCTGAAATCTGGCCCAAACCTCTCTGGTAATTCAAAGCTTCCAATAGCCTTCACATACTTAATACAATTGCAAATTATGATAAACTCAGTTTTTTCAGTGAGACATTTTAGAGCCAAAAAGAATGGTCAACTGAACTGAAAAAAGAAAAAAAAAAAAAACAATAAAAAACCTCTTTTGAAATTACTGTCTTACTTTATTCTTTTCTATCCATTCAATTTCCTATTTGTCCTCGAAGGTATTATCTCCCTTTCAGAGAAAAGCATTTTCGTTCTTTTAGTTTAATCTAACTTTTAATACATTTGAAAGCAATCTGCCTTTGGAAAGAATATATATGTGAATAGAGAAATAGAAACAGAGAAAGAGACTTCAGAGACGCTAAGAGCTTAAAGAAGCCTGACACTTTCAGTTAGCGACTACAGCAACAACTTTTTACCTTCTAAAGCCATGGTACTTGTGGTGGCATATAGTTTGCCTTCTGCAAAACAAGACAAAATAAAAAGAAAACAGATTCTAAATTATTTTAAAGTGCTATTATGTGCATAAACATGTTTTAAAATATTTATGTGCAAAAATTTGAAAACAATATGTGCTTATTTATGGAATATATTTTCACTTTACAAATGGAATCTTCAAGCAGTAAAGGACTTTTCAGTATGGTTCCTCTGAATAGTAAACTTCCCAGTTTATTTAAAATATCCTTTAAATACATGTGTACATGTATACATTGGTAGATGTATACGTAGTGATGTAAAAAACCAAATATATGTATATATATTTTTTTTAAAGATTTTATTTATTAATTTGACAGAGAGACAGAGAGAGAGAGGGAACACAAGCAAGGGGAGTGGGAGAGGGAGAAGCAGGCTTCCCACTGAGCAGGGAGCCCAATGCTGGGCTTGATGCCAGGACCCTGGGATCATGACCTGAGCCGAAGGCAGATGCCTAACAACAGAGCCACCCAGGCACCCAAAAAAAACCAAATATTTTTAAAGGATATTTTAAATGAGCTGGAAAAATTTGTAGACATAGTGAGATATATATATATATATATGATATATATACACACACACACACACACACACACACACATATATATATATAAACATGTGCTCACTATCTTATAATCACATCCAATCATCAATGCTAATTCTCATAATAGACAAAGAAGATAAAGAAATGAACAAAACAAAGACTCTTTTCTTGATTGGTTTACAATCTGTTGCAAGAAAGAATCACATATCCATATCATTTCAATGCAGTACACTGCAAATAAGCATCCAGAAAATAAATTAAGCCAGGAAGGAAGGGACTGTTTCTAGCAATATTTAGCCTTATTGAGTTTATATAGGAGGTGGAGTATATGACTTTATAACTGTTCTCATTTGGAAATGTTGTTACAAATGAATATTATAACCTGTAACAATTTTTCTTTATGTTTAACACTGTATTATGCTGACTCTACTTTGCCGTAGGCTAGTTTAAGCTGCTAGTTGTTCTTTGTAGTAGAATAATTTACAATAATAGTTCAGGGAAATGGAAATCATGAGAGAAAAGGAGGTAATGAGATTAATTTGTCAGACTCTGTGCTTGAGGTCATGGACGAGAACTTCAACTGCTTACATACTGGGTTTAGAAAGTGTCAAAAATTCTTACTCTGATCTAAGAATGAGAATGCTCATGTTAACTGCAAAAATAATGCTTTTAAGCCAATCAGAGAGCTACATATTCTAAACTGATGAGGTCCTCCCAGGAGAAAAGGACCTTTGGGTTCCAGGCAGTTCAGCAGGGGAAAGGGAAAGATGGTACAGATAGAGGCAAGAAAATAAAATATTTCCACTTTTTAAAGACAAATGTGAGATGGTATGAAGATTCGTCATACCTCAGAGCCCAGTTACCCCAGACACAGGGTCAAAATCCACACATGGATTCTCTCCCACAGGGAGTTCCTCTGTGTGCAAACACCTCCAGGCACAAGATCTGTGCAGGAGAGCTGAGGAGGAGAACCTTTGGGTTGCCCCAGACATCATGATATAAGACAACGCTTACTACAGCCAGCAGAGGGCAGGAAAATAAGAGAACTCACTGCCTGCTCCGAAGTGTAGCAGAAGGGTAGAAAAACAAAGAAACCCTCCAGGCACACTAGGGCTCACTCTGAGCTGGAGGCAACAACTTGGGGTAGAGCAGGAGAGCTGACTAGATGCAGGGTCTTTGAAGGTTGAGAGCAGGGCGGGAGAATAATAACATTTGACTCAAGGCTAACAATCTATGAGGGAGAATACAGGGAAAGATTATTCTTATAATTTGCTACAGGAGAATCTAAATGGTACCGCATATTGAAAAAACTTATATCATTTTCATATTAAAGTGTTATTCGTAAAAGATCTAACATTCTAAATTGCAGAAAGTAAACATATACCTGCAATGTACATCAATATAGACATATCTTATTACGTCCATGCTATAAAATATTGTGTGATTTTATTTTATTTTATTTTATTTTATTTTATTTTATTTTATTTTTATTTTATTTTATTTTAAGATGTTATTTGTAGGGTTTGAGCCCAGGACCCTGGGAACATGACCTGAGCCAAAGGCAGACATTTAACCAACTGAGCCACCCAGGTGCCTCACATTGTGTGCTTTTATTTTTTGTTATTTTTTATTTTTTTAATTTATTTGACAGACAGAGATCACAAGTAGGCAGAGAGGCAGGCAGAGAGAGATGAGGAAGCAGGCTCACTGCTGAGCAGAGAGCCAGATGTGGGGATCTATACCAGGACCCTAAGATCATGACCTGAGCCGAAGGCAGAGGCTTTAACCCACTGAGCCACCCAGGCGCCCCCATTGTGTGCCTTTAAAAAGAAATTAAGAAGTTCTATATGTTTGACCTGGACAATTTCCCATGCTGTATTATTACCATACCTAGAGCTGATTGCATGCATCTCCTGCCAATTCTGAATTCTGTGACATTACCTTGGAAGCTTACAATCAACTATTGGAGGAATATTTACACTAGAAAAATCAACAATCATTATAATTGGCTATGACATACCCCCACACTCCACCTGAGGAGTCCGTGATTATTGTTGCATATTATATATGAAACAAGATTACATTTTTGTTTAAAACTACAAGATATTTATATTTTTCTATTTAGTTTAATTGAGAACAACAAAAAGACTGAAGAGAGCAAGACAAGAGCATTAACAGGGACATCAGATGTGGTGTTGGAAAATACTGGATACTTTTTGGATAAATTATTCTGATAAACAATTCAGTCTTATTTAATTATAAGACTGAGCACATTTTATTTTGTAATTTGAGCAAGATTTTTAAATGTTCCTTATTATATAAAACATTTTTATATTTCAAAAGAATGTATCAATTTCTAACTCATATAATTATATACATATTTATAATTTAAACATTTATTTATAAATGTGTTCAGTACAATGAACATATAGTAACCCACTAGACATTATCAATAACTTGCATCCTCCTACATACTCACCTTTATTCCATCCTCCTTTACCTGTACAGTAGGCACTGTTCAAATTCTAATTATATATTATGTAATACATTGTTTAATTATGCATTATGCAATATACTATTATATCATACATTGTTTTCTTTTTTTTTAATTTTAATTCCAGGTAGTTAACATACAGTGTTATATTAGTTTCAGGTATACAATATAGTGATTCCACTCTTCTGGACATCATCCAGTGCTCGTCACAACAAGCGGATCCCTGAATCCCCATCACCTACTTAATGCGTCCCACCTCCTCCCCCTAGTAACCGTCAGTTTGTTCTCTATAGTTATGAGTCTCTTTCTTCATTCTGTTTTCTTGATTATTAATGAAACTAAGAATCATTTAAAAAGCATATTGGCCGGGCGCCTGGGTGGCTCAGTGGGTTAAGCCGCTGCCTTCGGCTCGGGTCATGATCTCAGGGTCCTGGGATCGAGTCCCACATCGGGCTCTCTGCTCAGCAAGAAGCCTGCTTCCCTCTCTCTCTCTCTCTCTCTCTGCCTTCCTCTCCGTCTACTTGTGATCTCTCTCTGTCAAATAAATAAATAAAATCTTTAAAAAAAAAAAAAATAAAAAGCATATTGGCCATATGTACCTCTTCCATTGTTAAGTGTCTTTCTGAATTTTCCCATTTTAATTTGATTTTTGTCTTAATGATCTGTAGGAGTTCTTTTATATTTTATACTAAAACTTTGTCAGCTCCATTAAAACTTTCATCTCTATTTTGAAAATCATAGTTGCATTTTTTTAAAAGATTTTATTTATTTATTTAACGGAGAGAGATCACAAGTAGGCAGAGAGGCAGGCAGAGAGAGAGAGAGGGAAGCAGGCTCCCCGCCGAGCAGAGAGGACAATGTGGGTCCTGGGATCATGACCTGAGCCGAAGGCAGAGGCTTAACCCACTGAGCCACCCAGGCGCCCCCATAGTTGCATTTTTTTATTTTTATTATCTTTGTTTCTAATATCTCTGTTTAAATAAAGCTCTTAATTTTAATGTAGTAAAATTTATTCACACTTTGTTGTAAGGTCAACATTTTTTATTTCATGTAGGAAATCTTCCTGCCACAATATCAGAAAATTATTTTCGTGGTTTCTATATTTTTTACTAAAATTTGAAAGTTTTTTTTTTAATTTATTAATTCATCTGGAATTCCCATTTATATATGGGTAATTATAGTAGGGAAGTGACATAGTAAGGAATTGCCTAGCATCATTTTGGTGAATAATTTTTACCTTGCCTGCCACTTTGTATTAGTCAAACAATCCCATATAATCATATCCTAGTTTTGTGTTTTCTATTCCATCCAGTTGGTTAATTTGTCCCTCTCAGTTTCAGTACCATAATTTTATTTATCATAACTCCATTTAAAAGCCCTCAATTTGGGGCTTCCTTGTTTTAAAATGAATTCTTTCCATTAATTCTCAATGAATAATGATGTTCACTATCAGTGTTTAGTAATTACTATTTATCACATTTCCAAAAGGTTTACTTTATTATCATGAAATGAGCTGAATTTTAACAACCGATTTCTCTGTGTCTTTGAAGGGATCATATATATATATTTTTTTTTCCTAAGCTGTTACTGCGGTGAATGACATTTGTAAATTTCTGTTACAGCACTCTTGCATTTCTTTTATAATTTGAATTATTAATTTTGTAGTCACCATTTTAAAATATTTAAAATTTTGTTTTGAAAATATTGCTAAATTCTGGTTATTAATATTTTTTGAGGATCATGGATTTTGCAATTATTATTATGACTGAGGTAGAGTTGAAATTTTCCTTCAACAAAATTGACCAAATTTATGCTAAATCCTATCAGTTTCTTTCATGAGGTTAAAATGACTTCCTTAGATGAATTTGATAATATGCATCCTCTTTATCAGTTGCATAGAAGAGTTGATATAACAATAGAATTGGCTATTCCTTGAAATTTTGGTAGAATGTGTCTATCTATCATCTATGTAGTATATAGTATTTCATTTAGAATCTCTTAACTATTGTTTTAATTTCTTTAATTTCTTTTTTCATCCATTTTAGATTTTATTAGCTTAGGCATTGAAGATTTCATTTATACTTTCATGTGTATTGGTATAAAATTTTCCATGAGATTCTTTTATGCTTTTATCACTTCTCTTTTCATAAATATTTTCATTTATATTTAAAATTTTTGTTTTTTCTCATTTGTCCTAATCTTGTTAAAAATTTATTATTTTACTTACATTTTTCAGATAAGCAACTGTTAGCTCTGTTTATCATCTCTATTGTGTTCTTTTATGTCCATTCCACTGGTATTTGTTCTTATTCATCTGTTGCCTCTCAACTCCCAATCCACTCTTCATTGTGCTGCTTGTGATACTGGACTATCTTCTTCCAGCTGGCTCAGTGTTAAGCTCTGTGAACAGAAGATATGGGATGGACACTTCAGATGGAAAAGAGCCCTCCTGCAGATTCTCTGTGCTTTTCTTTCTTCTGGTTTTTGTAGGTTGCTTAGTTGGTGTACAGGATTCCCAGTTAGTCTCATATTCAGCAGCACCCTTCTGGATGGCTTCAGTACAAGTTCCATGGGTGTCCCAGTTGGCTTCCCAGTGAGTTCAGCAGCACTCCCTCTACTGACCTCATCCCACCTCTTGCCTTACACTGGTGGATTTCCAACAATTTCAAAAACATCCTTTTTTTTTTTTTTAAGATTTAATTTATTTATTTGACAGAGAGAGATCACAAGTAGGCAGAGAGGCAGGCAGAGAGAAGTGGGGGGGGGAGCAGGCTCCCTGCTGAGCAGAGATCCCGATACGGGCCTTGATCCCAGGACCCTGAGATCATGACCTGAGCCAAAGGCAGAGACCTTAACCCACTGAGCCACCCAGGCACCCCTCAAAAGCATCCTTTACCTCCAGTTTCCTGATGGGTTTCACTGATATCCAGTGAGAAGCCCCAGCCCATTGCACCCTGACTGCAAGTATAGCCAGTAGGCCAATTCTGGCTAGGGACAACCTGTCAAACTTCGCTGCCATTCATGGATGGCTCCAACCACATGTTCTCCAACAAAAATCTGAATTCTAACCTTGTAGAGGGATAATTTTTCAAGCATGTTTTTTCCTTGGGTTTACCCCCACAGTCTTAGAGTTTTCTCATTTTTTTTTCTTCCTAAGATTATCTAATTTCTTATAAATAGTCAATAACTCACTATAGTATAACTTATAATACTTTCTGTGTGATTCCCATCTCCTAATAATTATCTTTACTATGTACTTGCTGTTTTCTCTTGGTTTTTAAAATTACTTTTTTAACCTCTAAATTTGGATATTTAACTCATTAATATTTAGTGTTTTTTGTCCTTTGTACTCATTTAACATTACAACAGTCCAAATTTAAGTATCAGTTCACTATTTATCAACTATTTTGAAAACAAATGTGTGTGTGTCTAATGTAAACAGACTAGATGATTTCAGTTACTGATAAGGGCTGCGATGGAATTAAAATTATATAATACTTTAGACAGTTATGGAGAGGGTTTTTAGCATGGGTGGTCAAGGAGAGTGTCTCTTATGTGTTGATATTTGAACTTGTCAAGGATATATTGAATTTTGACTCCAGTGTTAGTGGAAAAAGGCTGAATTGCTGGGTGTCATGAACTGGTTAATCTGCTTAAACTCAAATATTTGAACATGTTGTGGAGGCCAAGAAAAATTAAGGCCATCTTGCCTCAGGTTTAGCTTTAGCATAAGTACAGCCATCTTAGCTCCGGCAGCCATCTCAGACCCCTGTGCCCAAGGGTTGAACTTTCCCCTACTTTGGTTTAGTTCCAGAGACCCCCACCCTGCTTTGTAACAGGAAGCCCCACCCTGCTTTAGTAACAGGAACCCCATAAATACCCCTGCCTTAACTAAGCTCGGGGTCCAAGTCCCTACTCCGCTGTGTTGGGTATACTTGGGCCCACGCTTAAGTTTGTTGAATAAACCCTTGTGTGATTGCATCAGAGTTGGCTCCTTGGTGGTCTCTTGGATGCAAAAACTCGGGTACAATATTTGGAGGTTCCACCGAGATCTGGGAGACTCCCAGGACCCCAACCTAGAGGGTCTTGCACCAGGTGGTGAGTGCACTCTTTATCTATTGGTGCTCATACTTTGGGAGCTCCGCTCTGCATTTTTATCTGTAGGAATTCCAATCTGAGTATCTGAGTATCTGAGTATCTGGAATCAACATTGGCTCAAGCGGACGCATGTCAGGTTGTCGACTGGGGATCTTGGGAGATGTCCCTTTGCCCCCGTCTGGAGGCTCAGCTGCTGTTGCGGTCGGGCCTAGAGGACAAGTTCTTCATCTGTGAAGAGAGCCAGCTGCTGTTAAGGCCAGATTCTTCCTTAACTTCCTTCCAGTTTTGTCTTCGCGGCTGTGCTAGATCATTTGTCTTTGTGAGTGTGTTCTTGTTAGTTGTCGTAAGTGTATTTGTCTTGTTGTGGACTGAGGATGTGATGAGACAGACGCAGACAACTCCTCTGTCTCTGATGATTGACCACTTCTCAGGCGTTAGGGAAAGAGCTCATAACCTGAACACGGATGTATGAAAGGAAAAGTTTTGGACTTTCTGCATGTCTGAATGGCCATCCTTTAATGTTGGATGGCCCCGGGTGGGCTGCTGCATCTGCAGTTGTCTTTGTCTTGTCTTTTTGTTGTCTGTTGCGTTGTTGTTGTGTTTGAAGAAATGGGGCAAGCAGAGAGTAAGGGAACTCTGACTTTCGTCTCTCTGTTCCTCCTAATAGATGTGGGGTTTCTCCCTTACTCATTTCTTGTGTTAATGACTGACTATAACTGGAGCCAACTGGGATTGGTCTAACCCGAGACAGAGACTTTAAGGAATATTCCCAAGCAGCTGCTGAAACTCCCTTTGTTTCAGGGAAATCCCCTGTTTTCTCTGGCCCGACCTGGACTGCCTAACCCCTTCCCCTTTGCTGGTGGGAAAGCATGGCATCTGCTCCTCTGTTGGAGTTGATGAACTCTAAAACCAGGAATCCTTTCTCTGCCTCCTAGCTGCACTTTGTTCTTTTGTCTCCCCCTTCTCCTGTTTCTGCACCAACGTGCGTGCGGCCTGCATGACCAGCCTCCAGATCATGCACCGCGGCTCCTTCTCTCCTCACTGTCAAGGAGCAAGCAAGAAAAGCAGCCCCTGGACCCAACACCCCCCACTCCAGATCCTCCCACCCATGTCTCAGGTAAATATTCAAAGTGGAGTGGGCCCAGGTGGAATGTAAATCAGTATTTGAACTAAGTTAAGTTTGTTGGTTTAATTAAAAAATACATGTCTTTTAAGCTATTAGCAGTAAACATGAAACTTCAATCAAAGTTTACTGAAGGTCAGATAAGCTCGTGTTATTTGTTAAAATCTGTGTTAAAATCTGTTGAAATCTATTAGCAAAGAGATGACTAAACTGATGGTTAATTGTCTGTCTCAAATTTTTAATGGGTAATTGTTAAAGTAGCTTTCAAAGTCTTCGGTACCCTGAAACTTTAAAGTTTCGGTTGGATGACAAATGGAATTAAATTATGGACATCTAAGTCTTAACCAAATGGGATAAAATGCTATGTCATTAATTACTGGATGTAGGTTTGTGTTTTTGACTTCTTACAGCAAAGAAAATAAGAATATTTAAATCTGTTGGTAAGCATGGTTTGTGCTTAACTGATTCATAAATTGGCATCTAAAGAATTCTATTATAACCATCCACAATTGGTTAAGACTGAAATTCTCTCTGTCCAAAAGGACAGAGATTAATTGATCTGCTGTTAAGAAAATGTAAATAGTTTTCTCTTTGCCTGCCCAAAATTGTAAATGAGATCTCTTTGACTCATAAGGCTTTTCCTTGATGTGCTAAGTTACTCAGGGCGTACTGCTAAACCAATGAATGATAAACCCTGGGTTACATTTGGGTAAATGCTGTAACTACTCCAGAGGTTCTATACATTTCCTAAAGTTTTAATGTTTTGATAAGGTTCATCACTTGATATTTTACCATATCTATTCTGAGTTTTTGTCATTTGTAATTGTTTTAATTCTCTTGTAAGATGAATTCCGCCCTAAAGGAAATTCATACGGGAGACTTTCAGGACAAATACAGGTCTTTGATATGTTAAAATCCTGGAAATGAAATGGGTAAGAATTTCCAGAAGTAAAGGCTGCATTTGGGACTAAACTAGAATTAACAATGGGACTAGATGAACTGAAGGAAATTGTAATGTTGTGTCTCTTAATGCTTCGTCTTATTTTAAATATGACTGGCTCTGTAATGTTTGCTCTTCCAGACTAGGGAAACTTTCTTAAGTTATCTGTAACTTACAGAACTGTAAAAGTATTAATTTGTAAATGAATCAAGGCATTCAACTTTTCTCTCTATCTGAACCCTCTGAAACCAAGAGATCTCAGCAAGTATCCTTTCTTTCATGGCAATCAGTCATTTGCATAAGTTCAATAAGAATCTGTTCTCCTTGTAACAGGACACCAATGGAAACACTGGTTATTTTACCAAGATTTTGACTGGAATGTCATATTTGAAAATACTCAGATATGACTAGACAGTTAAAAGGAACTAAGGTTGAGTTTATAAAACCTGGAGCCGTTAAGCCCTTTGGAGCTGTTGGCCTGACACCTTGCTTACAGAGTTCCCAGCAGCCTCACCAGGTGAGTAAAAAATGTCACTTCCTGGCAGGATACTTTGGGAACCTCAGGAAGAGGAATTTGCCCAAATCAACAGGTATTTCAGGCATGTCTGATGGCAACTATGTGGCTTGGCTTCTGGCCTGGAGAGCTACTGAAAGTTCAACCTAGAGATTCCTTATAAGAAGTTCCAGCAGAGCAGATTCTAAAAGATCTATGTAATTATTCACTGTTCTTGCTGAGCTTATGTAAATAATTAGGCCAAGTTTGTTAAAACTGGACTTGTTTTTCAAATAAATTAGTCCTGATTTGACTATCTCTGGAAATGAGGGTTATTCTAGAGAGAAAAGTTATGCTTTAATAACACACCTTTATGGATGTTAAATTCTAGATTTAATTGTTTTTAAATGCTTGTTTACCTAAACTAGACAACTTGAGGTAAACTTCAGAGAAGTTGCATGATAGCTCATTTAGACGATCTTGCTTTTGCCAGTCAGTCAGCCCCGGATATAAGGAGCATTTCGGGAATTACAAACAGCCTTACTGAGCACCCCAGCATTGGCCATCGCGGATGTTACCAAATCCTCCCACTTATATGTGGATAAAGAGGCAGGGGTGGCCAAAGGAGTTGTGACTCAGACTCTGGGGCCTTGGCAAAGGGTAGCAGCCTATCTTAGCAGGAAACTAGATCCAGTTGCCGCTGGGTTCCCCCTTGTCTCCGCAGAATTGCTGCCACGGCCTTCCTGGTCAAGGATGCAAGTTAATTGACTTTGGGTCAAAATCTCATCTTGACCACCACTCACGCTATTGAGGGCCTTCTCCAGACTCCACCAGACCGGTGGATGACAACGTCAGAGTGATGGGGTATCAGGCTTCCCTCCTTAACAATGACTGATCAGTCTGTACTCCAGTCACTGCAGGCATTACAGTCTGTCTAGCCCATGCAGGGATCCTAACTACCCACACTGAGACAGAGATGGAGCTGGAACCACATCCTTACCAACCTGGGGACTTGGTTTGAATGTACTGCCACCAAGTGGAAAACTTGGAGCCTCGCTGGAAGGGATCCTACATTGTGATCCTGACTGCTCCCACCGCTCTCAAGGTCGATGGGATTACTCCCTGGGTCCACTAACTACACCCACATCCAGCCAGCTGACCCACATGCCATTCTCAAGGACTTTGTTCCAGAGTGAAAGAGCCAGCCGGACAAGGACAATCCCTTAAAGCTAAGACTGTGCCGTTCTCACTTACCCCACTAATGTTGCTTACTTTTGTCAAAGACAGAGTCAGTACAGCTCAGCTCATGGTACTCAGACAGCAATACCAACCACCAGACCTTGTAGCTGAGACCAGCCTGGACCCATGATTGGGTCCTTCCTTAGGTTCCTCTGAGAGGGGGAAATGTGGAGGCCGAGAAAAATTAAGGCCATTCTGCCTCAGGTTTAGCCTTAGCATAAGTACAGCCATCTTAGCTCTAGCAGCAATCTCAGACCCCTGTGCCCATGGGCTGACCTTTCTCCTACTTTGCTTTAGTTCCAGAGACCCCCACCCTGCTTTAGTAATAGGAAGCCCCACCCTGCTTTGGTTCCAGAAACCCCCCACCCTGCTTTAGTAACAGGAACCCATAAATACCCCTGTCTTAACTAAGCTCGGGGTCCAAGTCCCTACTCCACTGTGTCGGGTATACTTGGGCCCAAGCTTAAGCTTGTTGAATAAACCCTTGTGTGATTGCATCAGTGTTGGCTCCTTGGTGGTCTCTCAGACACGAAAACTCAGGTATAACAATGTCTTTTCTCCTCTTGAAGCACCATCATCCTCATTCTGTAGTTGCCTATTTTCCTGTTGCTCAGTGGCCCTCCCTCCTTGGTTATAGCCATTTACTTATTTTTGCATTTCAACTGCCATACCCATGGCCTCATCTGGAGAAGAGAACGGTCTCTTCATTCTGTATTACCCAAGTAGAACAGATATGATGAGTAAAAATAAGTAAAATGATGAGAAAAATATGATAAATGTAAAAATGTGATATCCTAACAAATTCTTTTTTTAAAATTATGTCCAGTTAGCTAGCATATAGTACATCATTAGTTTTTAACATAGTGTTCAACGATTCATTAGCTGCATATAACATCCAGTGATCATCACCATATGTGCCCTCCTAAGTACCCATCGCCTGATTACCCCATCCTCCCAACAACTCCCCTCTGAAACCTTCATTTTGTTTCTCAGTTGTCCATAGTCTCTCATTGTTTGTCTCTCTCTCTCTCTGATTTCTTCCACTTCTGTTTTCCCTCCCTTCCCCTGTGGCTCTCTGTGCTTTTCCTTATATTCCACAAATTCTCATAAACACTCCCTTTAGCAATCAGTACCTGTCACCAACCTCTGTGACCTTGGACTATACCTATTTTTTTTTTTTTCAAATCTTCCATCCATGTCTGTACACATTTAAGGCTCTGATTTATTCTTAAACATAATCTCCTCTGACTGCCATCTTTCATGGAATAACCATAGTTTTTTAGTCAAGAGTGGAGGGAAATTTTTGAGCATTCTGTTTTTTCAGGTCTTTAAAATGGAAGTTGTTGGGGAGCAGCTACATGTATTCAGTGTGCTCTATCTACTTGCTCTTTCTTTAAATGTACATTTTAGTCCTTTAAACTAATATTAATTTAATTTATTTTCTGGTCAAGAGATGACCCCAGTAGAAAATAGACTCTAAATAAGTTTCATTTTACTTTGAATTATATGACCAAGTTTATTCAGAATTTGTGGGTTTTTTTTTTTAATTTTTTAAAAGATTTTACTTATTTGTCAGAGAAAGAGAGAGCACAACCAGGGTAACAGCAGGCAGAGGGAGAAGCAGCCTCCCTGTTGAGCAAGGAGCCTGATGCAGGACTTGATCCCAGGATGCTGGGATCATGACCTGAGCTGAATGAAGGCAGACGCTTAACCAACTAAGCCACCTAGGCGTCCAGGACTTTTGTGTTTTTAGTAACCTTAATAGACTCTTCACTGAATTCATGATGTATTTCTTTCCTTTTGGAAACCAACAGCTTTCCTTCTTGATTTTAGTACATTGTTTCTTCTCCGCGAGTGTCATTATAATGACCTTTACCCTGTTAGTTATACCTTCCTTCTTCCATGTGTAAAGTATACTTTGAATCTAATCATCTTATCCAAGGTGAAACTGGCCTCCCTAATGTACTATGTTCTACAAAGAGAATTTTTATACTTTCCATTCCATCATTTTGGACAGTGATGAAAGCATAAAACCCTGAGTTTAAGATTAATCCTGTAGGACATAAGTTGCTATATCCCCTGCCTCCAATCTGACCCTTGTTTATTGCTTTCTGATTATAATTTAGTCAGTTGCCTGCTGACATAATAGCTGTATAATCTAAACTATATTTTCCAAGTACATTGATAAGGATATTAAGCTCAATATACTACGCACTAAGGACTCCAAACCTTGCTAATGCTACATTAATGTTAGTGCATCACAACCACTGTAAATACCAATTTATGAATACCCCAAATCCCTTGGAGTTATACTTGGCAGTAACTCAAGGTATAATGGTAAGGATGTTACCAACCATCTGTCAGTACAGCTGGGTGAGGGTAACAAGTTCATATCAATGGGAAAACAAATTTAAAGCAATGGGTGATCACTGGTGACATTTCAAGAAAGGGTTTGGTTATAATGTACCATTTTTAAAAACCTAAACACTTGCTCTACAGTACTCAGAAATATCCATTTTTTTCTCTGTTGTCAGTTAATGATCTCGGGGAATAACCCTAGATTATTACTATTGTGGCAAATGTTTTGCTTTCCTTACCTTTTCACGGCAAAAGAAAAATCTTAATATTCAGTGGGCATTCTGGTTATCTCATAAGTATTGATAAGTAAGGAATTTCCTCATCTGTGTACACATAGTACTATTTGAAAATGTAGTATAAAAGTACCTTCTTGGTTATAATTTCCTGACTAAATGAGTTGGTATTGATTAAAATGATTGATAAGCAAAGAGTTAAGAAATAAGCTGTAAAATTCCCCAAATGTTTACCAGTAGATCTTCCATACCTCTAAACCACTCAAAAAAAAATATTTTGTATGTTAGCTTAGATATGTTAGAATCATCAGGATTCCTAATTGTATCAGATTACATTGCAGGAAAAGACATAATGAAAATAATTTGTACTTCACAAATCATCAGAAGAACTATAGTAAGTGATCCCTGAATATTAATGTCAAGATCACACCATCATGACTGTGCATTAAAATTAGGAATCTGCTTCTGTTCTCTGGATTGCACCACAAAAGTCTTTCACTTTCACATAGCTGATATAGTTGGTACTATCGACAAGGAGCTTAAATATATGTTCCCTTAGAAGTGCTCATGTATTATTTCTTAGGTATGTAGCATTGGGAAAGAAACTTGACAAAAAAATGCTGCTCTTATCTACAAAAATAGTTAACATTCTGAGTTGTCAGTAAGTATTCAATAAATATTGTGTGACAAGTTTAAGTTGGTAAATATTAGTGAAATTGGGTGGCATATTTACTTATGAAGGATAATTATAATGTTCTTAGCTTATTTTACATAGATGTGATGAAACATACATCTTAAGTATATGTTAAGGGAAGAAAATAACTATTCACCTCAATATATATTATCTATAGTATATGCTTACAAGAGAAGCACATATTTATTTTTGTAAGAAAGCATCTTTTAAATCTCCTTTTGATTTTAATTGTAAAAATTGATTCGAACTTAAACAGTCATTAAAATAAAATTTATTCAAACATTTCTTTCACATTTATAAAATCCTTTGATATATGCTGAGAGCATCTTGAAGATGGCATCTCTCGGACAGCAAGAGTACTGAAAGGTAAGGAGAAGCTCAGCCTGAAGACAAGATAAGACAGAGTTGAAGAATGATTTTGGTTTATCTCATACCCTATACAACTGACTAAATTTGTGAGTCATAGAGCAAGGTGCAGCTCAGCCACTGAGTGAGTGCTTGCATTTATAGTGATGGAATATCCATCAGGAGAAAGGAGATAGGAGAAAGTCTACATGTAGAGGAGAGTCTCATCACTCAGAACCCCCATGTGAGTTTCTGCTTTTCAGTTTTTAAACTGACTGGAAGGATTTTGTGGGCAAAACGAGTCAACAATCTAGTCGTGAGGACTGAATAGGATGAACTGTTTGTTTAAACTGAGATTTTAAGGATAAAATCTTTTGGAAGATTTGAAAGCTTTAAAAAATGTATAAACTCTTTAAATTATTAGTATTGATTCTCTCCATGTGTTACTAAATTTTTCTGACTTTAAAGGATATGGGTTTGAGATAAGTCTTTTATTAGTGAAGCCATAAGCATATAGGCATTGCTATTTCAAAATAAGTGGATTTTGTTCTATTGAAAAAGTATCAAATATTTTCTGATCCCCACAGATAAACACATTCATTACATACTAACTCCTACTACTCTCCTCTTATTATTTCTTTTTATATACTTTGTATCTTATCTGCTGGTCCAGAATCATTAATGGCACTGAGTTCACTAGGCTGGGCAAAACTACTGGTATGGTCATTAATTCCACAGAATCAAAAATCATGAAAGAGTAATGATAAAAACAATCTAGTTGAGGTCCTTTATTTTAGGATAGAGAAATTGAGATTTGCTTATACTATCTTCTTAATTTTTCATGACTCATATTTTGATGGGAATTACTTTTTGAGGCCCCTGTCAATGCTCTTGAAATCAGCTTAATTTATATAAAACATGAACAAAGAACAGTGACTTGGTGATGTATTACTTATATTATTTGTTGCTCATGAATCTCATTTTCCTTATTTTTTTTTGTAAGTCTTGTAATAGTCTATCAGTTTCACATTCGGAGTGATACATCCGAAAGTATGGATTATGTCTTCTTCTCTTGAAGGGTATTGACTTTTATAATGGTAGGCATTTAAAATAACTGAGGATCATCTTGCTTCACTCGGACTTGGTTTAATGCCTTGTTAGGGCTGCTTTATTACTGTGTGGTCTTTTTAGTGCTAGGAAATGGCCTCATTCTAGAATTTACTCTTTATTTCTAATATCTGACCTTGCTGATTCTCAGCTGGAAGTCTCAAGGGCTCAGCACGGTCTCTATTCTGAATTGGGAGAAACTTCAACATATCTCAGCACAGAAATACCCCACTATTTTTGCTAATCTATAACCCTTATATCAAATATTCCTGCTAGGCTTGCAGGACCTTGCTGTTGCTGGACATGGCAGCTGAGTCATTGCCAAGGACCCAAAGAAACCCCAAGCAAACTTCTGAAGATGTCTCCATTGGTGTTCTCTCTTCTGTCATATGGCCCACAGCCCATGGCCCACATATTCTAACCACTTCAACAAGACTGCCTATTATCTCTGCCTTCTCAGCAAGACCATAGCTCACTGCTTGAGTTCAGCCTTCCTAAGCCATGTTTGGAAAGTGTTTCCAGGCAGACTGCCAAGGTGAAAGTCTTAATTCATTCATTTTCTTTTTTTTTTCAAGATTTTATTTATTTATTTGACAGACAGAGATCACAAGTAGACAGAGAGGCAGGCAGAGAGAGAGGGGGGGAAGCAGGCTCCCCGCTGAACAGGGAGCTTGATGTGGGGCTAGATCCCAGGACGCTAGAATCATGACCTGAGCTGAAGGCAGAGGATTTAACCCACTGAGCCACCCAGATGCCCCTCAAATGCTTTTTCTACATCTTTTGAAATGATCAGATGATTCTTCTCCTTTTATTAATTTGGTGTATCACAATGATTGATTTGCAGATATTAAAACACCCCCATAACCTAGGAATAAATCCCATTTGATCATGGTGATGATTTTTTTAATGTATTGTTGGATTCAGTTTGCGAGTATTTTGTTGAGGATTTTTGCATCCATGTTCACCAAAAAGACTGGCTTAGAGTTCTTTTTGTGGCATCTTTGTCTCGTTTTGGTACCAGGGTAATACTGGCCTCATAGAATGAATTTGGAGTTTTTCCTTCCTTTTCTGTTTTTTGGAACAGTTTGAGAATAGGTACTAACTCTTCCTTTAAATGCTCAGTAGAATTTGCCTCTGGTCCTGGACTTGTGTTTGTTCATAGTTTTTGGATTAATGATTCCATTTCTTTGCTGGTTTTCAGTCTGTTCAAATTTTCTATTCTTGTTTCAGTTCTGGTAATTTATATGTTTCTAGGAATTTATCCATTTCTTCTACATTCATTTTCTTTTATTCAATGACGGCAGTCCTATTCTGTTGTCCAGTGACTTTATTTCAGTTATTTTCCCTCATGAAGAGAAGTCCATAATATTTATATGAGAGTTTGTTTGCAAGTGAATTTAGCAAAGGTGATAAAATCTTTTCAATGATAGAGTATTTCTTAAAGAGAATTATTTCAAATATGTTTTCATTTCAAAATAAAAAAAGAGAAATATTGACCATTGTATTTTTTATTCCCCCTTTACAACAAGAAAAAGCCTTGAATAATTTCATGACTTATACTACATTCCCAGTCTCTACCACATTCATGTAGTTTTATCATTATATTGTACCACATTATTAGAAAAAAATGAAAGCATACCTTTGTTAATAAGTTAAATATAAAGTCACTTGTTCTATGATAAAAATGGAATTAAGGGTACTATTTTTATCCTTCTGTTAGCACCACTTAATATTATTTTCATATTTTTTATGATGTTAGTAAGATTATAAGTATATCATATATCACTAAAGTATTTGATTTAGATGAAAATGGAACTATATTTCCAAGTCAAAATAAGTTTTTACAGCTCTTTTCCTCACTCATTCTTGTCTTTGACACTTCACACAAAATTTTTAGCAAAATATCTGTATCTCACACACCCTAGTAAGAATGAATATCTCCAAATCTCTAAAGATGTCTCAGTCCTCAGGAACAAACTCATTTCCACAGTATTTCTGCTATGCCTTGATGTGTCACAATTACTCTACGTGGCTCCATCTGACTTAACCATCTCAGTCTGGTACATTCGCCATGATTTTGCCCATATGTTAGGTTTTGATACTGTTTTACCCAGTACAAATTCAAGTAAGAGTGCAAGTTCTACTCAGAATCACTCTTCCCTCCGTTAACTATAATAGTCCTCACGAATAAAGCTCCATGTGACTAGATCTCTTTCCATTAGGAAAACTTTAGGATCTTTTCTTCTAACACAAACAGACTTTTCTCAGTAACTTCTTCATGTTTACTGACCATGTCAGTGAAGAACTATGTCAAAACTTCCCATGTATGGATTGTGTTCATCCCCAGAAATAGTCATGAATAGGTTATCAAATAGACTTCTCTTAAGGCCAATGAAATCACTTTGTTGAACAACTTTGGATTTGTTGAACTCAGCAGGACAATGTGTGGAAATTAAGGCTTAAATTGAGTTTATGCCACACTATTTTAAATGACCACTTACGAAATGAATCTGATGTGTTTATATTTACTGGGGTTAATACCAGAAATTGACAGAGCAATATATCATAAAGTTTTAGGAGCAAGCATTTGACTTGAGAGAAAACACAATACAATGTCTGGCTTATTCTTTTGCTATATATCCTTTGGCAAATTTTTTCCTCTTAGAAGTCTGTGATATCGTGACATAATGAAAAATACATATTTTGGTCTTCATCTTTGAATTTTGGATTTCCTAAAACCTTAGCAATTTCCTAAGCAATAAAGGTACTAGGAGGATATTTTGTTCTAATTTTGGTCTTTGACCCTGGTTCCAGACTTAGAGCTTCTAAATCCCTTAGAATTTCTTAAATGATAGAAGCATCTTTTATTCTATGAAGTTACTCTTTGTGGGATCCTGGATAGTGTCAGGATAGGGACTGGTCACCAGAAAGATCACACCATGATCAGAAGTTTGGAAACTTCTCCACTACTCACAGAGTAGAGGACCTAGAGACTGAGTTAATCAATCCTGTTTCCATAAAAATCTCTAAAGCGCAACATTCAGAGAGCTTTCAGGTTGGTGAGCACATTCACATGCTGGCACAGTGGGGTACCCCAAATACATGGGGACAGAAGCTCCTATGCTCAGGACCCTTCCAGTCCTCACATATGTACATCTTTACCTGATTATGCATGTCCCTAATTATATACTTTATTATATAATAAACTGGTAAACATAAGTAAGTGCTTTCTTGAGTCCTGTGTTTCTAAAATATTATTGGACCTGAGAAGGACATCCTGAGAATCACACTTTAAAGACAGTCTATCAGAAGTACAGCAGAGTAATGAATAACTACATAAAATAAAGGTACAATAATTTGCCTTTTAATTTATGTCTATGATATGACCCAAGTAAATTCTACAAGTGCCACTGAAAACTTGATTGATATTTGACTGCTGTGTGCAGCGATAATGGTATCATTTCACTGCCAATAAACTGTTTACCTGCTGAAAAAAAAAAAAAAACTAATGATGTATTGTATGGGGACTAACATAACACAATTAAAAAAAAAAAGAAAGAAAAGAAAAAAAAAAAGGAAGTACAGGAGACAACCTGGAACTTGCAATTGGAATATGAAGTGGGGGCAGTCTTATGGGGTGGAACCCTTAAAGTGTGGGATCTGATACTAACTCCAGGTAGACAGTGACAGAACTGAATTGAATTTCAGGACATGCAACTGGTCTTGGAGAAATGATTTGTGCAGAAATAAATGGACACATTAGGTTGCAAAAATGTTTTGTGTAAAGTGAAGAAACAGTTCTCCTCCTTAGAGTCCTAGTCACTTCATCTGTAAAATATTTTACAGAATTCCCATAAGCAATATACAAAGTAACGTCAAAATGGAGTCAATAAACAGGTATTAGAGGTGGTGGAAATAGTGATGTTAGTACAGAAATAGTAATAGCAATAATAGTAGTAATAATAACAGTTGTATAATAACAACAGTAGTGATACATGTATTTTCTTGATATCACAAGTATGTAGGGATTGTCTACAGTTCAATACTAAATGCTAAGAAATTAGAAGTATTTCTCCATCACATGACATATGCATTCTCTAAACTCTGACATTAATCATAATGTAATTATGAGAAAACACACTCAAAGAAACTGCAGCTTTGTAACTAAAACTATAAAAAAATTAAAAGTTTTTAAATTGGTAATAAGTAATTAAAGATACTAAAGTAAGCATAGGATTTTATCTTTAAAGAAAAAATTAAATGTGTCCTGATAAGGAAAAGTTTGAGAAGGATGAGAGTTACTGTAAATAGTAGAGACAAAAGCAACATTCACAATATTGAACTAGAGAAGGACGTTGGAAGTATGGTATTCTACACAGCCTTATAGCTCTTAGCACCTTGCTCTCTCCCATTTCACTAAGGCACTTTGCATTTAGCTGCTACTACTTGGTGACCCAAAATATTAACAGGCTAGAAAATGCTATGTGAGGAAAAAGGAGGGGGTAATAATACAATCCTGTATTAGTAAAACAATATAAACTGCTATACAAATACACCTTCAAATATGCAATGGCTCAAATACGCAAGAAGTATATTTCTTATTATTGTAAAGGGGGAAAAATGGGAATTTTCCTAAGAACCTGTGATCTATTTATCCTGTAATTTGGCTATTGTCATAATTTGTTTTCTAAGAACATCATACTCATCTATAACCAGATGGCAGAAGATGAAAGTACACAACCATAGGAAGCATGCATGGAGGAGTTCTATAAATGTATAAATCGCTTCCACTCCTGATCCATTGCCTAGAATTCCATCACATGACTGCATAAAATTTAAAAGGATTGGGAATGTTGTCCAGATGTGTTCCCAGAATGAAGTAGAACATATTTTGCGAATATCTCACAAGTCTGCCACCACACCTAGTTAAGTAGGAAGCCAAGAAGCCTGTCTAAAACTAAAGGAAATTAAGATTTGATTGTATCATTTAGAAGTACAATGGTAACCAAAAGAAATTCGATCAGATAAATGAAAATTAAAACTGAAGAAGAGTGGAATTGGATAGTGTAACCAAGCTACAACTGTTTATTTCACTGGAGGGGTGGGGGCGGGTGAAATAGATAAAGGGGAAAAAGAAGTACAAAGTTCACTAATAAAGTAAGTCATGGAAATGAAAAGTACAGCATAGGAAATATAGTCAATAATATTGTAATAACATTGTACAGTGACAGATGGTGACTACTCTTATCACAGTGAACAATGAGTAATGCATAGAATTGTTGAATCAATGTGTTGTACACCTGAAACTAATATAACACTGTATGTTAATTATACTTCAATAGAAAAATGTACCAAAAAAAAAAATCTCAACTTGAGTTATAACCACTCCCTTAAAAAAAACAAAACCAATTTGCTGTACTCATTTGGAGGAAATAAATCAGAAAATGTAAAAAGAAGTTTCCCCTTGGGAATTGGGACCAAATATTGTGAGAAATATACTGGGAAATGAGGGTTTGGATTTTTTTCATTAAAAGTCTCTTTGTCTTATTTTATTTTTTATTATGTATTTGATGAAAATAAAAATGAAATATTAAGAGAGTTCATTAGTTTTCTACTGCCACCATAAGAAATCACCGGAGACTCAATGGCTCGAAATGCCACAAATTTATTACTTTACATTTCTTTAGGACAGAAAACCAATACAGGTCTCAACAAGCTAAAAATCAGAGTGCTGGCCAGCTGCATTCCTTTCTGGAGATTCAAAGGAGGATTCACTTTCTTCCTTATTTGAGCTGTGGGCAGAATTTGCATCCTCACTGTCCTATGACAGAGATCACTATAGCCTTGCTGGCTGCCAATGAAAGCTGTTCTCTGCCACTAGAGGCCATTCTCATTCCCTGCCTCCCGTTTCCCTCCTTCCTTTATAAATCCAGCAAACGCCGCAGATCCAGTCCTTCTGGTGCTTCTGCTCTCTCTTCTTTTCTTTTCACTTCTCTTCTCCTTCTCTTCCCTCTCTCCTCTCCTCTTCTCCTTCTCTTCTCTTCTCTTCTCTTCTCTTCTCTTCTCTTCTCTTCTCTTCTCTTCTCTTCTCTTCTCTCCTTTTCTTTTTCTGATCTATGTTTCTGCTTTCCTCTACCATTTTTAAGGAGTCATGTGATTAGATGTGCCTACCTGGATAAACTAGGATATTTTTTTTAAGTTTTTATTCAAATTCCAGTTAACATACAGTGTGACATTAGTTTCAGGTGTACAATATAGTGATTCAACACTTCCATACATCACCTGGTACTCATCACAGGTGCCCTCCTTCATCCCTATCACCTATGTCACCCATCCCTCCACCCCTCTCCTGCCTGGTAACCATATATATATATAATATATATAATATATTATATATATTATATATATAATGGAATACTGCTCAGGTATAAAAGAATGAAATCTTGCCTTTGACAATGGCATGAATGAAACTAGAGGGTCTTATGCTAAGTAAAATAAGTCAGTCAGAAAAAGACAGAAACTATGGTTTCTGTGGAATTTAAGTAACTGAAGATATTTTAAAGCCTGTAATCAATCTCTCTCTCTCTCTCTTCAGATTTATTTATTTATTTGACAGCAGCAAGAGAGAGAGTACACGTGGGGGAATGGGAGAGAGAAAAGCAGATTCCCCACAAAGTAAGGGGCCCAACATGGGGCTCCATCCCAGGATCCCGGGGTCATGGCCTGAGCCACGGGTGAACACTTAATCAACTGAGCCACTGGGTGCCCTGACTTATTTCTTTATTTGAAAGAGAGAGCGCGCCCATGCTGGAGGGACAGAGGGAAAAACTCAAACCGACTCTGTGCTGAATGTGGAGCCTGACCCCGAGTGGAAACCAAGAATCAAAAAATTCATGGACTCGGACACCCAGGGGCTCCTTCAGGCCCATAAACTTAATGACATCTGAGTCTCTTTGCCATAAAGCAACACTATTCAATGTTTGGCTTCTAAGAATTAGGTTATGGATATCTTAAAGAGAGTATTAGTTAGCCTACTACAGAGAGAGAGAAATCTTTCTATACATTGGGACTTAACTCATTAAAGACATTTACTTTTGAAAATAAATGAAAAACTAACCAAAATACATAGGGAGAAATTTTCTGATTTGAAAGAAAACAACTTCACAAAATATAAAATATATGAAATTAAATTAAATTATTAAGACATATTAAAGAAACTAAATGCTCAGGATAAAGAATCAACAATCACAAAAACAGACTATGAAAAATTTTTAGACAAAAAAATTAATCAGTAGCAAAAAAACTAATGGCATAGTACATGCTAAATAGAATAAAAATAAAATTTTATAAAGTAATTAACCCATAAAGATGAGAAAAAATCAAATTCTATAATCATAAAAATTATAATCATAAACATTTCTTAATGATCAATTTGTAACAAATATCAATATAAACCTTTATTCTCTTATACTCATCAAGGCTTCTCGAAACAGTCTTTTTTGAGGCACTTCCCTAATAATTATAAAAGATGACTTAAACCCAAGCTTGTTTATGGTCTTACAAAATGAAAGCTACCTTGAACAAAAATTTAGCTTGTATAATTGAGTACCTTATACTTTAATCCCAAACAAAAGTTTTGAAGCATCTCTGCTTTATCCCTGTTATGCTTACATTATCCTATAATTGCAGATAATTTTATCAGCTGTGTTCTGAAGGAAAAACAAAACAAAACAAAACACATCTGGGCTATTTAATTAAGATACTTTATTTAACTAAGGGGCTACTTACAGAGATGAAATCAGGGTTAAATGACAGAATATGGAAACTGTTGTACCCAGAGATTGTACAGCTGGAAGCCCGTACCACTCCTACAGTGGAAGGGACGAGGGAAGGAAATGGTGATTACAGCAGCCCATTAAAAGCTGGCAAGTGTGAAGAATGGGCTTCACTGTGGCAGTGTTGCTGGTGGAGAGTACATCTGGGCACATCTTTATCTCCTCACACCCCAAAATGGGCAAAATGTAACTCCTCATGTAGTCCTGCTTCCCATTAGTATATAAAAGCACTAAAGGTTGAAATTTGGGTGCCAGAACTATACTGTATTCAACTATATCAAGTTTTAATATCATGAACTTGAAATATAATAGAATGCGTATCTATTTAAATTTTGAACCTTTTAACTGGGGCTCAAATTATGTTCCTGATCTTTTATGACCGCCTGTTTTGCATTGATCATCTTTCTATTTTTATTCTCGGAAGTCATTCTATTAAATCTTTGGGCCCCTTGGTTTCACATAACATTCACCATGGAATCTGGACTCTTTGCTTTTTGTAAATTCTCATAGATTTGGGAAATACATTTTGGGATTAAGTGTGGCCTTGAGTCTCTTGACCATGAGCTCAAAGCAGCACTGGGAATTGTTTGGCTGAGATTCCTTTAGTCCTTTAGTAACAGTTTGATCTGATTGTTGAACTGTCACCCTGCAATGGATGGAATGTTTGCTCCTACAAAAATGTATCCAGTCTTAAGTACAGAACCTGTGGATAAACTTATTTGGAAATATATTTGCAGATGTAATTAAGAGTCTCTAGATGAGATATACCCAGACCATCTAGTAGAGCCCAAATCCAAAGATAAAGATCCTTATACATAAGTGATGTAACATTGATTCCATTGAATTGAAAGTTAAGACTGCCACGTGACACTCTGGGTTCCTCACACTTTGAATCAAGAGACAGAAAAGGAGGCAACAAAAGAGAGAAGGTCATGTGAAAACAGAGGTGGGGATTGGAGTAGGACAGACAAAGAATGCTGACAGCCACAAGAACCTGGGGAATACAAGAAAAGGTTCTATGATGTGGCTCCACAGAAACATTGATTTTAGACCTCTGGCTGCCAAAATTGTAGGATAATAAATGTCTGTAGTACAAACTACCCAATTTGTGGCAATTTATTATGGCAGTTCTTGGAAACTTGATACACATCCTGTTTTAATTCTGCATTTGGAGCCCAATCTTATCTTCCTAAAATCACTGACATTATTAAATTGAGGAACCCCAAATCTTACATGTTTCAATTTTGCCTGTTGAACTAGAAAAAAAATTTTCTCTAGTCAACATGAGTGTTCTCAATAGATCCAAACCTTCTCTTACTCAACAAACAAAAATTGTACTGCTAGTTGAAAATACTCCATGGTTTCCTGCCTATGTGGTGTTCTTTTTATACAAAATGCTTATTATTTTAGATCCATCTCTGAGTATTGATATTCCACCCATTCTTCAAAAATCTTTTTTGTTTTTGTTTTCTTAAAGATGAACTTATTTATTTTAGGGATGGGGGAAGGGGCAGAGGAAAAGAGAATATCCAAGCAGACTCCTGCTGAGCACAGAGCCCAACATGGGGCTTGATCTTACCAATCATGAGATCATGACCTGAGCCAAAACCAACAGTTGTACACTCAACTGAGCCACCCAGGCACTCCCCCATTCTTCAAAATCTTAAGAACCATCTTTTATAATTTAGATGCAAAGCAGAACCTAAAACAAGGATAGATGTGCACATGATATATTAAGAAAGTTTTCTCAAGAGAAACCAGTGAGGAAATGGAAGAAGCAAGTTAAGGAGGAAGAAGAAGCCTGAAAGACTATGATTTAATTCCCAAGTCCTATAGAGGAAAGTCTTTGGGATAAGAGAACATAGTGGTGTGTAAGTTAACCTTAGGATTGTCCTGTGGAGAAAATGGAGCTGAGCTCACCTATTCCCACAAGTATCAATTACTGGGGCAGCAGCAGGCAAAGAGGTTACACTAGCCATTCTAAAGGCTGAGGGAGTCCTGAGAAGAAAAGCTGTAGTGACCCCAATGGAAGGAACCACACATCAAAACAGGGCAACCACTTCAAACACCACACTGTCCATCAGCTGTATCCCAACTCCTGCCCTGAATGTATCCACACCAAGTGGTAAGAAGTCATGAAAGTTATGTATTACAATTGACCCTTGAACAATACAGGTTTGAACAATGTGGGTACACTTATACATGGACTTTTTTCAATGCATATACACATATATTACATACATATGTATCGTACATATGTATGTAATGTATGTAGGTTACTTTAAGTGTATTTACTCTTCCTTATGATTTTTTTTTATTTATTTTCAGTGTAACAGAATTCATTGTTTTTGCACCACACCCAGTGCTCCATGCAATCCGTGCCCTCTCCAATACCCACCACCTGGTTCCTCCAACCTCCCACCCCCGCCCCTTCAAAACCCTCAGGTTGTTTTTCAGAGTCCATAGTCTCTCATGGTTCATCTCCCCTTCCAATTTCCCTCAACTCCCTTCTCTCCATCTCCCCATGTCTTCCATATTATTTGTTATGCTCCACAAACCTTATGATATTCTTAATAACATTTTCTTTTCTCTAGCCTATCCTATTGTATTGACAATATATAATACATGCAGCATATAAAGTATATATTAATTGACTGTTTATGTTATCAGTATGACTTTTAGTCAACAGCAGGTTATTAGTAGTTATGTTTTGGGGGGGTCAAGTTATATATGGATTTTTGACTGTACAGGGGTCAATGTCTCTCTCTTCTGCATTGTTCAAAGGTCAATTGAATGTTAAGTGTTATTAAAAGCTTCCAAACTCAGCATCTTCTCTCTCCACTTCAACAAGAATTTGTTTATAAGGGGAGGAAAACTGGGCTCTAATCAGATGAATTTTTCTAAGTTCAGTCATAAAATGTTTCTTTCCTTTTCTCTTCATTATACATCATATGTACTTTCTCAATTATACATTTTCCCGCGTTAAAGTATATTTATTTTTGGAGGCACCTGGGTGGCTCAGTGGGTTAAGCCGCTGGCTTTGGCTCAGGTCATGATCCCAGGTCCTGGGTTCAAGCCCCGCGTCGGGCTTTCTGCTCAGCAGGGAGCCTGCTTCCTCCTCTCTCTCTGTCTGCCTCTCTGCCTACTTGTGATTTCTCTCTGTCAGATAGATAAATAAAATCTTTAAAAAAAAAATAAAGTATATTTATTTTTTTGTGTACCTTATCTGCTTCTTGTTCATCCTAAATTAAAACCTTGTGTGAAGGAGTTTTTTCTTATAATTTCTCTTTATATATTTTCAAGGAACTAAAATGCCTTGTAAGTTTTCAAAAATATTCATGATTTCTATTTAATTAAATTAAGATATTGTTCTTTCTCCCAGGTAGCCTCATATGATTTCCAGTTTTACTTCTAAGAAATAGTTACTTTTAACTCTAATAAGAATAGTTCTAAAAAAATAGTTATTTTGTTTGCAAATATATCAGTTCCAGCCCATTTGTTATAACTATATAACTATATATATATACATATATATAACTATATATATAACTATATATATATACATATATATAACTATATATATAACTATATATAAATATATAACTATAGTTATATAACTATATCAGCCCACTTGTTATATAACTATAATATGAAATATTTGATAACTAGTCTTTGTCAGATGCTTCTGGATTCTAAACAAAGAGATTATATGATAAAACATTGTTAGTAGTATATATATGATCCAGCACCAACTGAATCATGAAAAGTGATACTTTAGGACCCTTTGCAAAGTACATTTTACTGGAATTATATTCAATATTTTCCTAGAACATAAATATACATTCTCACATGTACTTAATAAATTTTAACTGGTTTCCCTTCTGTTGTTGAAGTTTTTAAATAAGTGATAATATCTATAATAGATTTATCATCCAGTGTTGTTATATAATAGTTATTAGTCCTACAGTATTGGAGAAAAATTAGTATAGTGGACTTATTTGTACACAAATCCTAGACATATTAACTGCATGTCTTTGAGAAAGTTACTTAACATCTCTTAGTTTCCTGACTTGTGAAATGGAGAAGTAAATGCCCCACAAGATTGTATTATATTTGTGTTTATTTACAAATAAAGCACTAGGACCAAGTCTGGCACATAGCATGTAATAAAAGTTAGTTATTCTTTGGATTACAGACTGAAATTTGAGACCTGAAACCATAAAAATCCTAGAAGAGAGCATAGGCAGTAATTTCTCTGACATTGGCCATAACAACATTTTTCCAGAAATGTCTCCTGAGACAAGGGGGATAAAAGCAAAAATAAACTGTTGGGACAACAACAAAATAAAAAAAAAAAAAACTTCTGCACAGTAAAGGAAACAATTGACATAACTAAAAGACCACCTACTGAATGAGAGAAGATATTTGCAAATGACATAATCGATAAAGGCTTAGTATCCAGAGTGTATAAAAAATTTACATACCTCAAAACCCAAAAAACAAACAAACAAACAAACAAATAACCAAACTGGGGAGAAGACGTGGACAGATAATTATCCAATGAAGACATACTGATCACCAACAGACACATGAAGATGCTTAATGTCACTGATCATCAGAGAGATGCAAATGAAAGCTATAATGAGATATCACCTCACTCATGTCAGCATGGCTAAAACCAAAAACACACAGAACAGTGGTTCCTGCTTGGTTCAGTTAGTAGAACATGAGATTCTTATTTACAGGGTTATGAGTTCAAGCCCTGTGTTGGACATGGAGTCTGCTTTAAAATGATTTAAAAATTAAAAAAAATATAAGTAAATACAAGAAACTCGCGTTAGTGAGGATGTGGAGAAAAAGGAACCTTTGCGCACTGTTGGTGGGAATGTGAACTAGTGCCGCCACTGTGGCAAACAGTATGGAAGTTCCTCAAAAAATTAAAAATAAAAATATGATCCAGTAATTGCATTACTGGGTATTTACCCAAAGAATACCAAAACACCAACTCAAAAAGATACATGCACCCTATGTTATTGCAACATTATTTAAAATAGCTAAATTATGGAAGCAGCCCAAGTGTCCATTGATAGATGAATGGATAAAGATATGGTGTATATATATATATATACACAATGGAATATTTTCAGCCAAAAAAAGAATAAAATCTTGCCTTTTGTAACAACATGGATGGAGCTAGAGAATATAATGCTAAGCAAAGTATATCAGTCAGAAAAAGACAAATACCATATGCTTTCACTCATATGTGGAATTTAAGAAACAAACAAACAAAAAATGATCAAAGTGAAAGAGAGGGGGTGGGGAGAGAGAGAGAGAAGCCAAGGAACAGACTCTTAAGCACAGAGAATAGACTGTTACCAAAAGGAGGTGGGTGGGCAGATATATGGAAAAGGTGTTGGGAGTTAAAGGATGAGCACCAAGTAATGTATAGAATTGTTGAATCACTATATTATACACCTAAAACTAATATAATACTGTATGTTAACTATACTGGGATTAAAATAAAAATAAAAACTTAATAAAAAAGTTAGCTATTCTTAGTTTTTATATTAAAATAATAACAGAGGGGAAGATTGGACCATTTTCATTGTTTAGATTAGAAGACATTAACCAAGTTAATGATACACTATTTTACGCTTGTATTAAATGACTTTCTCCATACAAAACTTGGAGGGATATAATTTTTGTACTATCTTATTTCATTTCTTTTCTCACTTTTTTCCTTATTTAATTTCTTAATTAAACTTTTGAGATTCTTGTAGAATGACAACCAGGATATTGACATTGATACAGTCAGGAAAAAAAGCATTTCTATCACTATAGGAATTCTTCATGCTACTGCCCTCTTGTAGTCACTCGCCTCACTCCCACTCTTTCCCTCTCCAGTCTTAATGCCTGGAACTAATAATCTGTACTGTATTCACATAATTTTGTCATTAAAAAAATTCTATGTAAATAGAATCACAGTTTGTAACCTTGGAAAGTGGCTTTCTTTTCCCCCCACACAGTATCTTCGGAGACACATCAAAGTTTTTACATTTATCAATAATTTGCTTCTATTTACTGCTGAGAGGATGTTCAAGGTATGGAAGCACCAGTTTGTCTTAACAATTCACTCAAGAACATCTGGATAGTTTCCAGCTTCTGTCTATTACAAACATATTGTATACAATTGTATATGTGTATACATTTTTATATTGCTGACTCAAATAACAAAGACTGCAGCTGCTGGGTTGTATGGTGGTGTCATATTTTTTTTTTAAACAAACTTCCAAAATGTTCTACACATTGGCTATAACATTTTATATCCCCACTGACAATGTATGAGGGATCCAGTTTCTCCACATCTTCACCAGCATTTAGAGCTGCCCCTCTTTTTTTATTTTAGCAATTCTCATAGTTTTATAGTGATCTTTCACTGTGGTTTTAATTTGCAGTTCTCTAATGGCTAATGATGTTGAACATCTTTTCATGTGCATATTTGCCATCGGTATATCCTCTTTAATGAATTGTCCCTTCATATTATTTGAACATTTTCTAGTAGCATTTTTTTCTCTTGAGTTTTGAGACTTTTTTATATTCCAAATACTAGTCCTTTGTCAGATATATGGCTTGTAAATATTTTTCCCACTCTGTGGACTGCCTTTTTATCTTCTTAACAAGTCATTTCACAGAGTAAGAGTTTTTAATATGGTGAAGTCCAACTTATCTATTTTTCCTTTTATGTATTATGCTTTTGGTGTTAACTCTAAGTACTTAATTTTTGCTGAATCTTAGAACCCAATGATTCTAATATTTTCTTTCTCTTTTTTTAAGATTTTATTTATTTGACAGAGAGAAAGAGATCACAAATAAGCAGAGAAGCAGACCGAGAGAGAAGGGGAAGCAGGCTCCCTGCTGAGCAGAGAGCATAATGCAGGGCTGGATCCCAGGACTCTGAGATCATGACCTGAAAGGAAGGCAAAGGCTTAACCCACTGAACCACCCAGGTGCCCCTCCTATATTTTTAATGAGTTTTATAGCTTTATTTTACATTTAGCTCTGTGATTTATTTGGAATTAATTTTGTATAAAGTGTGAGTATTAGGTCAAGTTTCATATTTTTCCTCTGGATGTCCAATTGTTACAACATCATTTGCTAAAAAAGCTATCTTTCCTCCATTTAATTGCCTATACACTTGTGTCAAACTTTATTCTGCAAATTTTGTATTTTTATATTCTCTACAATTTTCCACTGGTTTATGTGTCTGTCCCTCTGCAAATGCCTCACTGTCTGGATTGCTGTCACTATGTAACAAGTCATGAAATAGGGTAGAAATATCCCTATACCCACTTTATTCTTTTTCAAAGTTTTTTATCTATTCTAGTTTCTTTACCTTTCCATATAAATTTTAGAATGATCTTTTCTATATCTACAAAACATCTTCCTGCTATATAGCTAGAAATTGTGTTAAACCTATGTATCAACTTGTGGAGATGATACATGGTGTTGAGTCTTCTAATCCATGAGACAGCGTATCTCCATTTATTTTGAAATTCTTTGGTTTCATCAGCATTTTGTAGTTTTCAGCATGTAAATTCTGAATATGTTTTGTTAGATTTGAACCTAAATATTTTATTTATTTTAAACAATTTTAATGGCTTGTATTTAAAAAAAATTTATGTGTCCATTGCCAGTATGGAAAATATAATTAATTTTTTGTTTATCTTGTCTATTCTGGCATTCCTAAACTCACTTATTAGGTTTAGGAGTTTGAATTTTTTATAGACTCCTTGGAATCTTCTGCCTAGATAATCATAATATCTTGCAAATAGGGATATTTTCATTTCTAACTTCATAATCTCTATTTTTTTTTAAATTTCTCTTATTTCCCCATTGCACAGGCTACAGTTTCTAGCCTTGCACTGAATAAGAGTGGTGAGATCAGACATACTTGCCATGTTTGTGCTCTTAGGGGGAAAGCATTCAGTCTTTCATCATTATTATGTTAGCTGTGGATTTGTTATACATGTCTTCATCAAGTTAAGAAAGTTACCCTCCATTCCCACCTTCCTGAGAGAGCTCATCATGAATAAATGTTGGATTTTGTGAACTGTTTTTTGACGTTGATTTTTATGATCATGTGATTTTTCTTGTTTTGCCTACAATTGTGGTGGATTATACCGATGAATTTTCAAACATTACACTAGCCTTACATTCCTGGAATAAACTATATTATTTGCTAATATTTTCTCAAGAATTGTTTGCCTCTATATTCATGAGGAATAATTGATCTGTAGTTGTCTCTTTCATATTTTGTAGTCTAGTTTTCATAACAGGATAACACTAGTTCTATCAAATAAAATAGATAATATTCCCTGTACTATAAATGACATTTTATAGAATCAGCATTAGTTCTCATTTAAATATTTGGCAGAATTCTCCAAACAATTTGGGTCTTATATTTCTGTTTTAGCAATTTTATAATACAAATTCAATTTACTTAATAGTTATAGGGCTATCCAAACCTCTTACTATTGGGTGAGTTGTGGTAGTTTGTATTTTTTGAAGAATTGACCGACCCATTTCCACTAAGTGATAAAATGTATGTAGTTTGTAAGAATTTTTAAATATTCTTTTGGTGTCTGTAAGATCAATAGTATTGGTAATTTGTGTCTTGTCTCCTCCTTTCTCTGTCAATCTTGCAGAGGTTTGTTGATTTTATTGATTTAAAAAAAAAAGCAACTTTAATCTTATTGATTTTCTCTGTTTTTCTGTTTTCAACTTCATTGATTTTGCTATTTTTATTATTTATTTTCTCTGTTGATTTTTGTGTGTGCTTATTTTGTTTTTTGTTTGCTGTTTTTTTTTTTTAATTCTGGAGGTAGAAACTGATAATTTACTTGAGTAATTTTAAATTTTCTAATGCAAGCATTTAGTGCAATAAATTTCCCTCTCGGTACTATTAATTGTGTCCACAGATTCTGACATATTATGTTGTCATTTTCATTCAATTTTTTTTTTCCTCAAAAATTCCTCAGTGACTCATAGGTTATTTAAAAGTGTGTTCTTTCAAATGTTAGCAGACTTTCCTGTTGTCTTTCTCTTATTGATTCTAGTTTGAGTCTGCACTTCTATAATATCAATTCTTTTAAATTTGTTGAGGTTTGTTTTAACTCAAGATATAATCATTTTTTGGTATAAAGCTGTGTGTTTGAAAAGAATGCATATTCTACTGTTTTGAGGTGGAACATTATATAAATGCTGATAATATAGCATTATTATAATAGTTCTTCATGTTGAATTCATGTCTAGTTGTTTTGTCAGTTGTTGAGAAAAGGGCATTGACATTTTCAAATTAATTGTGGATTTGTCTATTTCTCCTTTCCAATTTGTTAGGTTTACCAGTTATAGTTTGCAGTTCTATTGTTTGGTGCTATGTTTTCTTAGAGGATTCACTTTTTTATCATCATGTAGTCAGTCTCCTTTTTACTGAAAATATCCTTTGCTGTGAAGTCTACTTTATCTTGCATTGATATGCCATACCTACTTTCTTTGTTTGCATGATATAGCTTTTCCATCATTTTTCTTTCAGTTTGAGTGAATTACATTTGAAGTGAGTTTCCTGTAGACAACATATATTTGGGTTACATTTTTAATCCATTTTGCCTGTCTGCCTTTTAATTACTGTATTCAGAACAAGTGCATTTTTTAAATTTTTTATTTCTTTTCAGTGTAACAGTATTCATTGTTTTTGCATGACACCCAGTGCTCCATGCAATCTGTGCCCTCTCTAATACCCACCACCTGGTTCCCCCAACCTCCCACCCCCCCGCCCCTTCAAAACCCTCAGATTGTTTTTCAGAGTCCATAGTCTCTCATAATTCACCTCCCCTTCCAATTTCCTTCAAATCCCTTCTACTCTCCATCTCCCCTTGTCCTCCATGCTATTTGTTATGCTCCACAAATAAGTGAAACCATATGATAATTGACTCTCTCTGCTTGACTTATTTTGCTCAGCATAATCTCTTCCAGTCCCGTCCATGTTGATACAAAAGTTGGGTATTCATCCTTTCTGATGGAGGTATCATACTCCATAGTGTATATGGGCCACATCTTCCTTATCCATTCGTCTGTTGAAGGGCATCTTGGTTCTTTCCACAGTTTGGCGACTGTGGCCATTGCTGCTATAAACATTAGGGTACAGATGGCCCTTCTTTTCACTACATCTGTATCTTTGGGGTCAATACCCAGTAGTGCAATTGCAGGGTCATAGGGAAGCTCTATTTTTAATTTCTTAAGGAATCTCCACTCTGTTCTCCAAAGTGGCTGCACCAACATGCATTCCCACCAACAGTGTAAGAGGGTTCCCCTTTCTCCACATCCTCTCCAACACACGTTGTTTCCTGTCTTGGTAATTTTGGCCATTCTAACTGGTGTAAGGTGGTATCTCAATGTGGTTTTAATTTAAATCTCCCTGATGGCTAGTGATGATGAACATTTTTTCATGTGTCTGATAGCCATTTGTATGTCTTCATTGGAGAAGTGTCTGTTCATATCTTCTGCCCATTTTGTTATATGATTGTCTGTTTTGTGTGTGTTGAGTTTGAGGAGTTCTTTATAGACCCTGGATATCGACCTTTTGTCTGTGCTGTCATTTGCAAATACTTCTCCCATTCCGTGGGTTGCCTCTTTGTTTTGTTGACTGTTTCCTTTGCTGTGCAGAAGCTTTTGATCTTGATGAAGTCCCAAAAGTTCATTTTCGCTTTTGTTTCCTTTGCCTTTGGAGACATATCTTGAAAGAAGTTGCTGTGGCTGATATCGAAGAGGTTACTGCCTATGTTCTCCTCTAGGAGTCTGATGGATTCCTGTCTCACGTAGAGGTCTTTTATCCATTTTGAGTTTATCTTTGTGTACGGTTTAAGAGAATAGTTGAGTTTCATTCTTCTACATATAGCTGTCTAGTTTTCCCAGCACCATTTATTGAAGAGACTGTCTTTTTTCCATGTATATTTTTTCCTGTTTTGTTGAAGATCATTTGACCGTAGAGTTGAGGATCCATATCTGGGCTCTCTACTCTGTTCCACTGGTCTATGTGTCTGTTTTTGTGCCAGTACCATGCTGTCTTGGTGATCACAGCTTTGTAGTAAAGCTTGAAATCAGGTAACATGATGCCCCCAGTTTTATTTTTGTTTTTCAACATTTCCTTAGCGATTCAGGGTCTCTTCTGATTCCACACAAATTTTTGGATTATCTGCTCCAGCTCTTTGAAAAATACCAGTGGTATTTTGATCGGAATGGCATTAAAAGTATAGATTGCTCTAGGCAGTATAGACATTTTAACAATGTTTATTCTTCCAATCCAAGAGCATGGAATGGTCTTCTATCTTTTTGTGCCTTCTTCAATTTCTTTTATGAGTGTTCTGTAGTTCCTCGAGCACAGATCCTTTACCTCTTGGTTAGGTTTATTCCCAGGTATCTTATGGTTCTTGGTGCTATAGTAAATGGAATCAATTCTCTAATTTCCCTTTCTGTATTTTCATTGTTAGTGTATAAGAAAGCCACTGATTTCTGTACATTGACTATGTATCCTGCCATGTTGCTGAATTGCTGTATGAGTTCTAGTAGTTTGGGGGTGGAGTCTTTTGGGTTTTCCATATAAAGAATCATGTCATCTGCGAAGAGAGAGAGTTTGACTTCTTCATTGCCAATTTGGATCCCTTTTATTTCTCTTTGTTGTCTGATTGCCGTTGCTAGGACTTCTAATACTATGTTGAACAAGAGTGGTGAGAGTGGGCATCCTTGTCATGTTCCTGATCTCAACGGGAAGGCTGCAAGCTTTTTCCCATTGAGGATAACATTTGCTGTGGGTCTTTCACAGATAGATTTTATGAAGTTCAGGAATAGAACAAGTGCATTTAACTTAATTATTGTTGCGTTAGGGCTAAGTCTTCTATTTTTAATCTAGTTTTTTTTTTCCTGTTTTTCATTTTTTTTCTTTTTTTCCCCATTTCCCTGCCTTTCTATGGGTTGTTTGATTTATTTTCTAGAGTTTAATTTTTATCTATCTATAGTATTTTTTGAGTACCCCCATATATAGATTTTAGCATTTGTTCTAGATAGTGCATTCTAACTACCTACCTACCTATATCTCTTTATAGATATTCATAGACAAATTTTAACAGTTTATCAGTTTCATCATTTTACTACTTTGGACAAAGTATAGAATTATTAACTCCCTTCATGCACCTCTACTCTCCCCCATTTGTATTATAATTATCTTAACCTTTCCTGTATGTAAGTTTAGAACCACCATATTCAATCATTGTTATAATTGCTTTATCTGGGAATTTTTCCAGTTATTTCTTTGAGTACTGTTTCAGGTCTGTCTACTTTTCTCTCTTCTTCCAAGGATCAGTGACAAAAATGTTAGACATTTCTTATAGTCCCACAGGCTCCTGAGGTTGTTTATTTTCCTGTAATCTACTTTCTCTCTGTTGTTTAGATTGAGTACTTTTAATGGTTTATTTACAGTTCACTATTCTTCCTTCTATTAGCTCTGTTACTTCTATAAGCTCTGTTAACTGAGCTTATCAACTGAGCTTCTCCCCCCCACCCAATTATTTTATTCATTAAAATGTGCAGTTTGGGGGCACCTGGGTGGCTCAGTGGATTAAACCCTCTAGCTTGGGCTCAGGTCATGATCCCAGAGTCCTGGGATCAAGCCCCCCATAGGGCTTTCTGCTCAGTGGGGAGCCTGCTTCCCTTCCTCTCTCTCTGCCTGCCTCTCTGCCTACTTGTGATCTCTGTCAAATAAATAAATAAAATCTTTTAAAAAAATGTGGTTTGTCCCTTTTTATATCTCTTATTTCTTTGTCAAATCTTTTTTTTTTCTATTTTTTTCTAGCATGTTCATTATTGTTCATTAAAACATTCTGTAACAGATAATTTCACATTTTTGTTGGATAATTCTAGTATGTCTTTTATCTACTGCTGGTGTCCTTTGATTGTCTTTTTTTCATTCAGTTTGAGCTTACCTTGTTTTTGGTATGATATACAACTTGATTAAAACCTACACATTTTGAATATTATATTTTGAAACTGGAGTTCATTTAAACTTCTGTTTTGCTGGCTTTTTTTTTTTTTTTGACATGGGTATAAAAGGGGAAATATAGTTATCACCTTCTCACTACCAGGTGGGATTAAAAATCCTGATTTCCCACTTGGCTACAGTTGACACTCAAGGTTGGGAGGTGAGCTCCTGGTTACTGCTGTATTGGATGAGAGTTTGAGGATTCAATCTCCCCCAAAGTCTTCCATTGATATTTCCTTTGTTTGTGAGGGGTCAGAGTAACTCATTGTTGCTTCCTACATGGCTTTCACTGACACTACACAATGGGTGTCATTTTATTACTTCTAAATGGCGGTAAATGTCATCACTCACTACTAGGCCTCTAAGAAGATGAAAAAAAAATGTACTTTTCCCTATTCTTTCCATTAAGTACAAATAAAAACCCTGGATAGTATAGATAAAACAAACCTAAGAAAAACTATGAGAGACTGGAATGACAAAATGGTTCCCTGTTTTTTTTTTTTTCTTTGTTGTAGTTGTTGTTGTTGTTTGTCTCATGTATGACAGTCTTAGAATTAAAGCCACCTAACTAGAAACATCACAGGCAGACAGCAAAATATCCCAACAAAAGCTTGTTCTTTGAACCAAAGTACCAGGAAAAGAGTAGTCCAGAAATGTGGACAACTTTTAGAAAATTATGCTCTACTTCAGAAAAACACCACACACAAACACACAGAACAATGGATTTACTCTGCCTATGCCAACAGGGGAGCCTAGCATCTACTCTTAGAAGGCTGTAGAGAGGATCTCCAAATCACCTTCATCTTTCCATCATCCTAATTCTCAACACCAACCATTTTCATGGTGTCAGTTGAAGTTGACCTCTATTCAGAAACAAGGGGAGATCCATCCCTTTTCTTCATACTGGAAAATAATTCTATTTTGAATATATATAAAAAGCATCTTAATTAATAGCATATAAAATGAGAGAATTTAAAAATGACTTAATTTCAAGTTTCCTGGAAAGTAAATTATAATGAAAAAAGTGATGGATAGCTATCTGAGAAAAGAAAATATAGCAGCTCTTCAGGAAAAAATATATATATATATGTTATATATATTATATATACATATATATAATATATATATATAAACTCATCTCACTTTAAATAAGTATTCCATTATGTGTTCTGTGAAATATAATATTACCATCACTTTGTAAAGCAAAATGGACTAGGAACTATTTAAATAGCCATTAAATATTAAATATTAGTATTTATCAATACCAATTTATTGTTTAATTTTAAATATTTTTATGATTACTATATTATTATAATTATATATTATTATATATGATTATTAGCTATTTGTATTAATCATTGATTTATTATTTAACATTAATATTAAATAAATTATTTAAATAATTGTAGGAACATCAAATATATTTAGCAAAAATGATATTTTATCAGTAATACCTGGTGTTTCTTGTTATATTTCTGATATACTTTATATTTCTAAGAAGTAGAAGAATAAAATTAGAAAAGCAAGACTTTGAAATTGTCTGCACATTTCTCTATGATCTCATATTCATTATATACAGATGTGTTAGCTATCCATCATTCTCCTAAGATGTGCGCACATTTAAATCATGGCAACTTTAATTTTACTACTGTGAATTCAAAAATATCCTTTGAATGCTACTCATGTTCATAGAACCATTCTTAGCAAGAAAAGAGGGTTTTTAAAATTAAATGACATATTCATGGGCCAGCATGATGATTTCTTCCAAATATAATAAAGTCTCTTTGGAATGTCTGTGCAGTGCAAATAGACTGAAATTACTTGAACTATGGACATAGCACATTCATTTGTTTCTCTTTACATATAAACTTTTAATCATCCCATGCAATACATGTGAAAATTTTATTTGTAGCATGAAAATCATACTTTTTAAGCAAAATTTTATATAAAGTAACTGAAAAATAATATTTCTTCTATTTTTTCAGTATTATTGATAACTATTGCATTGGTCAATGATATATGAAATGAACATTTTACAGAATGATATCTGCTTTTTTAACGTTTGTGTTGTTTTTCCAGTTTGTATAATTTGTCAGTTTTAAAAAATCATAAACCTTTCATCTAATCATTTCCTAGCATCTAACAGGCAAGTGGAGCAGAAAAAAAAATGTGTCAAATATAATTACTTTTTTGAGAAGCTACATATTCCCTTTGTGAATTTTAAGAAATTAGGACATGAAAAACATAATTTAAAGTCTCTAATAGATAAGCTTTTCTATTCAAGGAGCCCTGATTAACTGAAGCCTGGAGTGATATTTTTTAAGATACAGAACAAGTCTTTAAGATCCTAAAGACTTATATTTTCCATACACTTTACTAGATGTGCAGATGTTAATAGTAGATTTTCCAAGCAATATATGATTGTTGTGTTTTTAGTACATGTTTTGAAAGAAGAAGTATTCAGAGGAATCAATTCATATCCGAATAAAAGCACATTTTCTCCATGGCAAATATATCATTGAAATGAATCAACCACTGCCGCGGACTGTCAGCGGTGAGTCTGCGGGGGGATCCTTGGATAAGCAGGTATGGGGTGGATTCGGCGTGACAGACAGAGAGGCACACTCAAGGCGTGTATCAGCTGCTGCGATTTATTGCGGCGAGTATCAGTTTTTATATGCATTGTACATGGAACATTGGTACAGGATCAAATATGATGTGTATCTTACTCAGAGTAGCCTAACATTTGGTTACGTATTAGCTTAAAGTTAGCCCAAACAATAGCCATTCAACAGAACTGGGTAATGACCTTTTAGCCTGAGGTTATACTTGCTAGACATGCGGTTCTGACTAGTTTCCTATTGTCTATTTAGTCCCTTCAGTGGGTGAGCCGAACCTTGCTAACAGATATTGCTTAATTGTATCTTTGTTCCATTTTTCCCATTGTATATGATATTTATAATCTTGGTCAACTGGTCCTACAGCAAGGTATTGATACATCCACCAACGCAATTGCCACCTTTCTTCGTCACTTAACACACACCATGGGGGTCGACTTCTCCTGAGTTGCTCCCATCTATTTAGGGAACTATATTTTACTTTCCTTCCCTTATGAGTAACCCACCGCGTGAGGCTTGAATCATATATTCCTGTGTAAGGAAGTAGTGCATCAGTGGGTTGCAATTTATAAGGACCTTTATACGTGCCAGGCGTCCACCATTTTCCCTCAATCTTTACTTGCAATGTGTGATTTCCCCGACGTACTTTTAATCCTAAATGTTTATAATAATCTTCATCATTATCGTGTTTACTTTTAGTCTCACTTTGTGTGGATCTCTTATTCCTATTTCTTGTAAGTCTTCCTAGTTCTAACTTTTGTAAGGCGTCTAAAATCTCCCAAAAGACCTCGAAGAATTCTTAAGCATAATGATTAAAGCTTGACCTAGATCAGAGTCTTTATTTGTAACAGTTCTGTTGTTTGAGAGCGATTGCCAAGAAACAATAAGCCTAAAGCAATGGTGATAAGAAACACCCAGGTGCTGAATGCGGCCCAGCAGGTCCCCAGGAGTGGAACACAGCTTCTTGGGAGCTTCTGCGACCCAATACCAGAGGGCTTAGCCACTGCAGGCACGTACCCCTGGACTAGCAGCCATTGAAGCGATTTGCTTGCCATGCTGCATAGTCGCTGGTGCGGGTGCGGCAAACCACAGTAGAATCATAAAAGCCTCTAGAAGGGGGTGGGTTATGACCATGAATATCTACTGTACAAGGATTATCTTGAGAAAATAAATATGGGCAATTTTGGATGCCAGTGACCAAAAACAGGACAGAGACCAGACATCAATTTACAAATATTTTTAAAGGCACTTATATGTACTGAACCTATAATGTTGTAATTGTCATAAATATAAGAAAAGATAATGTCAATAAGTTTCTCAAGGATCACACTTTAAAGAAAGGCCAAGGCAGTTTGAAATCCATTACTCACTGAGATGATACAGAAGGCTAAAGATAAAGACATTAGTTTGAGAAAGGTATGCGTATTTCCACAATTAATAATACTCATGAGAATCGGCTAACGTAAGCCAATGAGAATTTCTCAGAATAAGCTATAAATGACATACACACATGTATATAACAAATACTAGTTTTTTAATTGATCTTTCCCAAGAAATATTATTTTATAACCTGAAATTCATTAAAAAATAGGTGAACCTGGTTTCTCTATTTATGTAATGAATAGCTTTAAATGATTGTTCACCATAGATTCCAGTGCTTGACTACAATTATGGCTTTAAGATTTTATTTATTCACTTGGCAGAGAGACAGAGCACACAAGCAGGCAGAGCAGCAGGTGGAGGGAGAAGGAGAAGCAGGCTCCCCGCTGAGCAGAGGTTCCCAACAAGAGGCTGATCCCAGGACCCTGGGATCATGACCTGAGCTAAAGGCAGACGCTGAACTGACTGAGCCATTCAGGCGCCTTGACTCCAAATATTGCGTATACATACATGTGTGTATTACTTTACATGTAGTGATTCTTTCATTGGAAAATGTTTTGAAAGTAATAAAAAAATTGGATTATTTAATTCACACTATGTGAAATTATACACTAATTTTCATTGTTATTTTACTTATTCTTTTCCTTCATCTAATAAAGAAATATTGATATAGTACTACAATGTGCCTAGTGCTGGTCAAATGCTTTACGAACATTAGTTCACATCTCCTTCACAACAAACCTGTGAAGCATTATAATTAACCCCATTTAAAAAACAAAACAAAACAAAACAAAACAAAGAAACTTAAGAAATAGAGCCAGTCCATGACTTGTGGACAGCTCAGGTACCTTGTCCTAGAGAAAAGTGTCTGTTGTAGTTATGTTTTGGTTGTTGTTATTTGACTGTTGTCAAACTTTCTCAATGGACTGTAACACCATGAGGCCGGGACTACATTTATCTGTATTGATGATTGCATGCACAGTATATAGTGCAGTATGTGTAGGCTAACAAAGGAACAAGATAATCATTCAGTAAATGAAGAAGATAATATTGCATATAAAGTAAGCTACACATAATACTTTTGGGATTGGAAGAATTCCTCTGTATTTTCACATAACAATTCTTAGGGTAAAAATGGTTTTAAATGTTCTAATAAAAAGCATCATTTAAAATGCCAAACTAGTTTCTTTAAGGTGGCAGTAAGTTTGGAATGAGTGATTTAATCAACTTTATTAAAGACTGTATGCCCACATGTACAACACTTCATTAGAAGAGAAGGAGGAGGGGCGCCTGGGTGGCTCAGTGGGTTAAGCCGCTGCCTTCGGCTCAGGTCATGATCCCAGGTCCTGGGTTCGAGCCCCACATCGGGCTTTCTGCTCAGCAGGGAGCCTGCTTCCTCCTCTCTCTCTGCCTGCCTCTCTGCTTACTTGTGATTTCTCTCTGTCAAATAAATAAATAAAAAATCTTAAAAAAAAAAAAAAAAAAAAAAAAAAAGAAGAGAAGGAGGAAAAAGTAAGTGCATTTGCTTGTAGAGGTGGAGTGAGCAGTATCTAAAGAAAGAACATTATGAACAAAATCTGTTCACTTTAGATGTAATTAACCTCCTTGTGCCATCTGCATTATTAATGTGATGGGATTATTATACTGTCCTAATGTATCTGAATTTCTATTCATGTTTTCTCCGCTAAATAAATAAAAGTGGTTGAGTAAGAGTTGACATTTGCTTTAACTGTTCATTATGGAATTTTTTTCTAAAGCTGTGGTAGTCTGTTAAATACAAACTGTTTAAATGGATGGTATTTCATGAGAGGTTTTGAACCTAATTATACCAAATGTCATCGTTTTATTTATTAAAAGGAATTGCAAAATTGCTCAGTAAAAAAAAAAAAAAAAAAGAAAGAAAAGAAAAAGGTGAATTCCTGGATTCTTATGATATTTAAACTATTCCATTAATTTAAAATAATTTTTATAAGGCAAGTTGGATTGACACTACACTCACCTTATATTTATAATCAATTTATATTATTTATGGATAATTTGGAATCCTATGGGATTTATTCCTATGTGCTACTTTTTAATTAACTTGTTTGAATAGATGGTTATGGAAATGATGTCAGTTAAATTAGAATGCAATTTCAATTGGTACATCTACATTGGATAATCTAATCTTAAATATTTAACAAAATACGCTTCTTAAAAATAGATGGTCTGGTGTTTTAACACATAAGATATACAATCATTTTAGATCAATAAGTCTTTGTATTGATTTTCAAAGAGGTTGATACACATGCAAACCTATTTTAAATTCAAAATGATTGTTGAAATGTTTCCACCACTTTTAAAAAATATGTTCTATGTTAAATATCCACTTATTGTTCCATTTTGGGAAGTAGATTGGCTGACTTCCATGGTAGTATTTTAAAGATTTGTGTCAGAATTGATACTCATAAATGTCCCTATGTAGAAAACTATACAGTATTTCCCAAATCACAAAATCATTATCTATCTATATATCTATTATCTATCATCTACTACCTCTTCAGTTTGTAAAATTTACCTTCAATTTATATTATTTTCTCCTTTGGTTTTAGGCATAATATTATCATAAATCCAAAAATTTTTTACAGTATAATTATAAACACAGTTTTTGAAATATAGTTGTATACTTTCTGAAAATATATTGAATCAATAACATTATGGGCTAGATGACAAAGGAACATAGATGCCCCAATAAAGTAGAAAATTATATGTCTGAAGTGCATAATTGGTATATTACCAAGAATTTAAAGAAATGATTATAAGCAAAAAAAATGAGCATTCATCCTATATCCATATCACCTTAAAGAAATCATAAATATTGCAAAGAATGTTTAAGCCTTTAAATCTCTTGACTTAGTTCCTAACTAGCTCTATGATTTTCTTTTTTCCAACCCAACCAGATAAAGATATATCCTAACAACACTCTGAAATCAATTCCAAGCAAATAAAACAACAATTTGTATTCTTCTGAATCCAGAAACATATATTTTCTGGTTATTTTAATGAAAAAAGAAATTCACTCTATTTTATGAAAATTTTCTACACCTTGGATATACACACATACAATAAACATAAACATATGGTCAACATAAACATAAACACATACAGATTAGGTTTAAGTCTTACAGAGTTTAAGGAAGCATCTATTTGAAGAATATGTTTCCCTGAATATTCAAAAGTAGACTGTTCCCATGAGAACTTTTGTAAGCTAAAATGGCATAAGGGAAATTGGAGCAGGAGACTAACCATGAGAGACTATGGACTCTAGAAAGCAAACTGAGGGTTTAGAAGGGAGGGGTGGGGGGGCAGATGAGCCTGGTGACGGGTATAAAGGAGGGCACGGATTGCATGGAGCACTGGGTGTTATATGCAAACAATGAATCATGGAACACTACATCAAAAACTAACGATGTACTGCATGGTGCCTAACATAACACAATAAAAAAAAGAAATAGGAAAAAATAAATCAGTAAAAAAAAAAAAAGAAAGAAAATTTCACTGTTATATGAAATAAAGCTGGAAAACAATATGAAAAAAATGACTATTAATTCCACTATGTAGAGATAAATATTGTTAACAATTTGGCACACACACACATACCCAAAATAAAAAATAAAATGGCATAAGCAAAGAAACAATTATCATTAGTTTATACTGAAAATTTCCTTAGCATTCTCAGATCCCAAAAATAACCTCTCTTAGGCATTTCTGATACCTTAAGACATATCTCATTAATAGATTACACAAAATAAATCAAGAAAAGCACAGATGCTCACAGACATAGTTCAAAGCTAGGTATGATAGCCTCATGCCAAGATGCTGGGGGTAGTTCCCAGAAGAGGAGCTTGGTGGCATCACTTGTGCTGCTGGAGAGACATACTGCCTCTATAATAGTGTGCTTGCAAAACAAAGGCTGAACACTATTATCACCTTTTTTTTTTTTTTTTTTGTAAAAGCAAAGTTGTTCTTCAGATTTATTTTGGTTAGTGAAACAGATACAGTGTTCCTTTCCCCTTATCTGTGGTGGATACATTCCAATAACAATAGTGGGTGTCTAAAACTAAGGACAGTACCAAAATTCATATATATTATGTTTCTTCCTCTATAAACATACCTACATTGAGGTTTAAATTATAAATTAGGCATAGTAAGAAATTAGCAATGACAAGTAATAATAAAATAGAACAATTATATTAGGTGCAAGTATCCCTTTGGACACTATGTTTGTATCCTTTGGGTAAATACCTAGTAGAGCAATTGCTTGGTCATAGGGAATCTCTATTTTTAACTTTTTGAGGAAGCTTTATACTGTTTTTCAGAGTAGGTATACTAGCTTGCATTCCCACCAACTGCACACCAATGTTTATAGCAGCAATGTCCACAGTAGCCAAACTAGAAAGAGGCCAGCAGCCCCTCAACAGATGAATGGAAAAAGAAGATAGGGTACACACACACACACACACACACACACACACACACACACACACGGAATATTACTCAGCCAACAAAAATGAAATCTTGCCATTTGCAACAATGCGGATGAAACTAAATGTTATTATGCTAAACAAGATAAGTCAATCAGAGAAAGAAAATTACCATATGATTTCATTGATATGTGCAAATTAAGAAACAAAACAGAAGATCATTGGGGAAAGGAAGGAAAAATTAAGTCCAAATCAGAGAGGGAGACAAACCATAAGAGACTCTTTACTATAGGAAAAAAAAACCTGAGGGTTGCTGGAGGCGAGGTGGCTGGAAGAAAGGGGTAACCGTGTGAGGGGCATTAAGGAGTACACATGATGTAATGAGCACTGGGTATTATATGGAACTGATGAATCACTAAATTCTACCTCTGAAACTATATACTACATGTTAATTAATTGAATGTAAATATAATAAAATTTTTAAAAGAACAATTATAAAAATATACTATAATAAAAATTATACACATATAGCCTCTCTCAAAACATCTTATTGTACTGTACTCACCCTTCTTGTGAGGTTGTAAGATGATAAATTGCATACACGATGAGATGAAGCAAAGTTAATGTAGAGTCAGAATGAGGTTCATCTACTTCCAAGGGTGGCTGACAGCCTTTAACTGAACTTACAGAAAGAGAAACCACAGATTAGGGGGACTACTGCTCTAAGGCCACTGTTTTGTAAAACAAAGTGGCATAAGGCAAATTTTACTAAAGTGGGAAATATCTGTATTTCTGGAGTTGTTTTCCTTGGGGACACACACACACATGCACACACAATCGCAACTGAAGCATTTATATGCTTCGGGTCAAATTTGTATTATGGACATATTCAGCTCTCGAGCTGGTTCTTACTTTTACTTTGGCTTCTTTAAGAAAGACTTCAAGAAAGGAGCCTGGGAGATGTGTTTGAACAGACAGTACTTAGGCCCATTTATCTGTCCTTCATCAAGGTTGATCTATACATGCTACTGACCGATGTAAATTAGATGTTTCTGGCACTTAGATAATATTTCATAGGTATTCTGTTACTCAAGCTTCCAGCTTAGGATTTAGTCTCTCATTCTCATACAGAGCTTGTGTATATAATACAGATCATACCTTCAGTTTTCGTAAACACAAGACATACCTGTCCATTCCCCACCTATCCTTTCTGATCATGGCAGTTTTTAATTTAAGACATAGGTTATAAATAATGTTTTTGTAACTCAGGAAATAGTACTCTTTCCACGAAGTTTGGAGATAAACTTAAAAAAGCGAAAATCATAGCTTGTTATTTTTACAACATTCTTGTAAAGGCAGTCATAAAAACAAAAGTTATTTTTGGCTCATTTTTTTTTTCAAATTGAATTAAATGGTTTATTTCCAAAAGACATCCACATAGATACTCAGTGAGGAATGCACATCTATCTACTCAGAGACCAAAAAGATATTTTCAGCAATACTTAGAAGTCAAAACATTCTATACTTCATTTGAGAATAGCTCCCAACAAGTAAATTAAAATTGGCACAAGGTTCCTAACATTTTTTTTTTTTTTTTTTTTTTGTCTGTAGGGTATCAAAGTGCAGGACCTTGGAACAAAATTTAATCCAAACAAAATTAAATGTATTTATAATTGTGCTCTCCTTGGCTGCTGCATTACCAGTAGTCATGAAAAATGGCAATGTAAATAATGGAAAATTGATTCTCAGATACTTCTTAAAGAACGATTGGAAACGGGAATGAATTAGGTCACAGGAAGAAGCCAGCTCCACAGAGATTTGCAAGCACCACAAGGATAGGATGTTCTTTCCTGCGATATTATTTTTGAGCAAACGATCCCTTCCCATAGAGCTTTGCTCTCAGGTCTCCTCAAAAGCTTCATTTTCTCGGTGCAAAGCAGAGAGTCGAGTGTATCTGAGTCCGTTCAGGCTGTTGTAACAAAATACCATAGACTGGTGGCTTAAACAACAAACATTTATTTCTCACAGTACTGGATGTTGGAAGTTTGAGATGCATGGTCAGGTTCTGGTGAGATTTCTCCTTCTGGCTTAGAGACAGCCATTTTCTGGATGTGTCCTCACATGGCAGGGGAAAGAGAGAACAAGCTCCCTGGCATCTCTTCTTACAAGCACTCCACCCTCATGTGGCTCATTTTTTATTATACTCAACAAAATTAATTTTTATTTTAATCAACAAAAATTAATTTATAACAGAAATATTAATCCACTACCCTTAAACTGCATTTAAGTGTATCTGAATTCAACTTACTGTAGGTCTTAATAGAAATCATTTAAGACCATCAATGATACGTGTCAATAATCACAAATCATTAATATATTCCCATCTCTATTTTCAACTTAGCATTTGAGAATGCCTCAAACCATGGCTTTTCTTTTGTAAACGATGTACTTACTGATACCGAGCTTTCTACACTTTGAAAAGTGTCAATGTTTGTTTCTTCCTTGGATTTCAAGATTAATTATTGGTTTGCTTAAAACAACACAATATTGCTGTCTGATTGCTAAAAGCCTGTAGGAAGGAAATCAGAGTGAACGAGGTAGTACAAGATAATCTCTTAGTTTATGATCTTTAAGGGACATCAGCTAATGTAAGTGCTGTAGCTGTAAAATTCCTATAATTCTGAGCGTAAGAATGAAATGAAGTCTAGCTATAATTACCACTCTTCTACTGCACTGCAGCATGATGTCATATGGCTCCTGAAAATATGACATTCCAGGATTCTTAAATACATTTGGTTTTACATGATGATAAAATTTTGAACATTCAATTGTGATGGATCTCATATGTATAAAAACGATTACCTACATAAACTAAGATTTAAAATGAACTGTGATGGGGTGCCTGGGTGGCTCAGTCATTAAGCGTCTGCCTTCAGTTCAGGTCATGATCCCAGGGTCCTGGGATGGAGCCCTTTGTCAGGCTTCCTGCTCAGCAGGAGGCCTGCTTCTCCCTCTTCCACTCCCCCTGCTTGTGTTCTTTCTCTCACTGTCTCTCTCTCTCTGTGTCAAATAAATAAATAAAATCTTTAAGGGGTGTCTGGGTGGCTCAGTGGGTTAAGCCTCTGCCTTCAGCTCAGGTCATGATCTCAGGGTCCTGGGATCGAGCCCCACATCAGGCTCTCTGCTCAGCAGGGAGCCTGTTTCCCCCCCCCACCTGCCTCTTTGCCTACTTGTGATCTCTCTCTCTCTGTCATAAATGAATAAAATCTTTAAAAAAAATAAAATAAATTTTAAAAATGAACTATGGAGATCGCTCATCTTATTTAAATTTGGTGGGGGTGTTTAAATGGTGGGATGCTCTCAAATTATGAAGTCAGGGTTAATTATTTTTCAATCTTTAATTGTTTATTATAAAATTAATATCATTTTTATCTATTTTCCTGATTATATGTGCCTATTGTGTATGATTACACATTTTTATAAACATTTGCATATTCAATGTTACTAATTCTGATGTCTGATTATTCAACTTTTAACTGTTTGATAAATAATATGCTGTGACCTGTGGAGAATATGAAAGAAATAAAACCATGATCCCTTGTGAAAATCCATTTTTATTGGGGGAAAGTCACATTTTTGCATGGACATGTATACTAATGCCTACATTTATTTATGCCAAAAATATGAAAAATTAGATTAGGGCAAAAAATATTCTATAGATGGGGCGCCTGGGTGGCTCAGTGGGTTAAAGCCTCTGCCTTCGGCTCAGGTCATGATCCCAGGGTCCTGGGATCAAGCCCCACGTCCGGCTCTCTGCTCAGCCAGGAGCCTGCTTCCTCCTCTCTCTCTGTCTGCCTCTCTGCCTACTTGTGATCTCTATCTATCAAATGAATAAATAAAATCTAAAAAAAAAAAATTCTATAGAATACCCGTACAGGTTCTGAAAAATAAAATTATATATTCAGTTTTTTAAATAGGATGGTATGATGGAGATCTACCAAAAAAAAAAAAAAAACTTAGAATGCATATCTCTTAAATTTTCCTAAGCAAAATAATGTAGAATTTAAATAATATATTAACAGTTAACCAAAGAATAAATGTATATACACTACTTGCATGTAACATTGAGTCTTTATCATCACCAGTTAATTCTCGATCTCCAAAAGTGTTAATGAATTTCTTATGGTACCTAGTCCATACCTCAAAGAACTTGTATAGTCATTACTGGGTCATAATTGTGATCATGATCAAGCTTAGTGAAGTTGTTACTTTATAATACCTTAGTTACATGAAAGAATAAGAATCAGAGTAATACTTCTTAACATATTGACACATTTCCAAAGTGCCTAACTTATACCTAGGGAGTAGTTCACAAATAGTGAGCATCTGGATGGGTATATATTAAGCTCCCTCAGATGGATGCTTTTATGCTTAGTATTACTCAGAAACACTTTTAAAGAGATGACACCTGCTCTATAACAGTTTGCAAAACTGAAGACAAACACACTGATTGACATAATCTGTTATAATGAAGCATAAATAAATTAGAAAATCTGGCAATTTCAAATTAGGAAATAAAGACATCATAGAAGAGAAATCACATTTTTATACTACCATTTTTGTTTATACACACATTCATCTGAACATACTTTATTATAAATAAAGTATTTTCTACTTTTTTAAAGAAAATATTATATTGTTCATTATAAGTTAGGGATATTAAGGAGTTGTGAGAGCTGTATAACAGCACTTTCTGGTCTCTGGAGATAATTTTTTCTTCCTGATTTCATGTTTATTTGACAAAATGATGAATCTCATGCCTGTAATGTAATGAAATTATCCAATTTTCCTACATAATGGCAATAATTCCTTATATGTCCTTAAAACAGCTATCAGAAGCCACACATTAGTATATTCCCCAAATTTTCTCTTCCAATATATGCATCAATCCAATATACACATTTATTCATATTCCAATTCGGAAAATAATTTTCTTTTGTCTTTTTAAAAAATTTTCTTTTGTCTTTCCTTTCCTTTGCTCTCATCCAACTGATCCCTGAATGTAACTTCAATACCTCTGTTATTTACAAGAAATAAATTACCTTTATCATCTTACAAAAATCTTTATTACTTCGCTCTTGCAAACTAATCCAGTCTCACCACTGTGACATTTCTCATTCCTGCACTATCACCTTCTTGTGATTCCATAATTCGCCTTTTTTTTTTTTTTAACCTTTGCACATTACAGTTCATTCTCTTTGGATGAGCATACTCTTATTTCCTTCTGTCAAACTCCCTTTCTTTTAAAATATTATTTCATTATTTTCGTTTCTGTAAAATCCTCCTTAATCTCTCCAAGTTTAGTCTATTGCACATTCTCTATGTTCTCCGAGCTCTTATATTATATAATATGGATACAATATTCTAAATACCAATTATTTTCCTGCATATTATCTTCTTTATTATCTTGTGTGTTCCTTGAAGCAGGTTAAATGCCTTGTTTACTTTTAAGATACTCTATTCCTTGGGTCTTAATTGAATATTTAATTGAATATTTTGGGGTAGAAATTGACATATTGAATAGGATAGTTCAATCAGTTTGTTATAAGCTACTGTTCAATTACTAAGCTTATTTCACATAGTTTAAAATTGTATTTTGGCGGGGCACCTGGGTGGCTCAGTGGATTAGGCCGCTGCCTTCGGCTCTGGTCGTGATCTCGGGGTCCTGGGATCGAGTCCCGCATCGGGCTCTCTGCTCAGCAGGGAGCCTGCTTCCTCCTCTCTCTCTGCCTGCCTCTCTGCCTGCTTGTGATCTCTCTCTGTCAAATAAATAAATTAAATCTTTAAAAAAAATTGTATTTTGGCAGCACAATACTTCAAGAGACCAACTTCCAACATCAGTCTCAGCGGGCCACAATGTTATTACAGACATACCATATAAACACCCAAATTTCAGTGATTTAGCACCACAACAGACAATTTCTTGCTCAAAGTTAGTTGTGGATCCACTAGTGTTCTTCTCGGTGTGATTCAGAGTCTAGGCTTCCTGCATTCTGATTCTGTCAACACAATATTTGACTTCCCTGGTCTTAGTTACAAGCTTATTAGTTACAAGAATTTACTATGTATAAAAAATACATAGTAAATTCAATTTTATACATGGAAATTTTATACATGGAAAAAGTCTGAGAAAATTTCATGGATTTTCCTTGACCACTCACTAGTAAGTTGGAACCCAAGCAGTTTAGCTTCAGTTATCATGCTTAACCACCAAATTAATTACACTGCCAATCAAGATAACACGTGTTAAAAGACTTCTACTTCCCGGCTCATGGCAGGCTCTCCATACCTCTTCTTCCCATTTCATGTAGCAGACTGAAAGACCTTTGAGTATATATATATTTTTTAATCTCATTAGTCTTTTTCTTTTCAGTACCTAGCACAATAAGTAGCAAGTAGTTGGTGGTCAAATATTAATTTAGATTCAGATTTGTTTGTTGATGTTATCATGGGAAAACTATGGGATGCTGAATAAGTGGGAGAGGTATTTTTTTTTGTTTTTGTTTTTGTTTTTTTCTAATGGGTATATTTCCTAAAACCATTAAAATATACTTTAAAACTATTAACTGATGATGAAATGGATTTGGCATTGAATATTTCATTCTAAACAATTTTAGGATATTTCTAAACATAATGAGTTTACTCAGTTTTAAACAATTGTGAATTTTTGTGATTGGTCAAGTAATCTCAGAGTTGAAGCATAAAACTTTAATGCGGAGTCAGAATAAAACATAACCAGAGTTTGCTACTGAGGATTCAGAGAGAATTGCAATTAGAAGAACACTTTTAGAAGGCCAAAAAATAAATTTACATGCATCCATGCACACACATGTACACACACACATACTCACACTGCTCAAGTGTAACAAAATGGCTTAGTTCTGTTCAGAATTGATGGTTTCAGAAATGCCAAGCAATTCTGCTACATTACAGACCAGAAAAGTCTGGGCACTATATTTAATAGTCTGAAGTTAAAATTATATAAACCCGACCCAGTCTGTGAAGCATTGAAGAAAAGACAGTGTTTCCAGTGAGGTTTCTTTGTTGTTATTTTTGTCTCTCCATGGTTGTTTAGACTCAATGAATATGTGAACAAATTAAAAGTTAAAACCTTAAACTTTAAAGTTATGTCTTGGACTTCAGATTATTTTCTTGTCTGGAAACATAACAAAACTAGTAAATTCATGGTATAGTTGTTGTGTGGATTAATGAAATACTCTATAGATCACAAAACATGTTCCTGACATAGATTTATTAGTAAATAAACTCATTGTTTTGCTATTATATGATAAGAAATCATTACTATACCAACTATGGTTTGGTAATTTAATTTTTTAAAACTCTTTTGCTTATAAACACATGCTTGCCTATCTTTGCTTTTAAATGAAGCAATGAAATAAAAATGATATTTCTTCTTCAAGAATTATCACCATTCCCATTTTCTCAAAGCACTGCTTATTACCTTTTTTCCCCATTTCTTTTTACTTGCTACTTAACTTGCAGGTTAACTAGAAGAGAAAATTGGAGGAAGACATAGCATTCAAATAAGAAAATGAAAAAAAATTAATAAAATAAAATAAGAAAATGGACTGAGAAACCTTGAAAGCATTTACCATTAGCATTGGCTTGATATATTTTTTTTCATCTTGTGGAATATATTAAATGTTTCCTTTGAGATATCATAAGTTTTTGTGCAAGATTATGTATATGTATATGTACATGTATATGTATATATTCAACATGGATGTGATGTAATAGTATATTTTTATACTATAAAACTATAAAATAGTTTATTTCTAAGTCTATTGATCTTATTTTCAACTCTTACACTTAGGTCACTTGTATACTATATTCATATCACACTAAATCATAATTTATTTTTCAGACATTTTGGGATATAATTAAAATGAGAAATAATAAAACATACACATCTTAATTTTGAAATGGTTATGATATAAAAGGTAATCATATTCAGATTGATGCATTAATTAATTATAGTTGTCTTTTATTTCATAACCAACAAAAATGACTGCATGTATCTTCATGCCATAAAGTCTCCATGAACAAGAAGATTTACAATCCTTGAAGACATTATCATGGATTTAATATATACACTCAAAACAGAAATAAGAAAAACTTGAAATTCAAATTGGATTCTATTTTTTTTTCTATTTTTAAATGTGAATTTTAGGGCTATGTAATAAAATATTTTCTTATAACTTACTGAAGTTGTGACTAACTGGAGGCTGCAACTTCTTGTATGTAAACAACTGAGAAAAGGTAACAGCTTTTCCAAGCAAAATGACTTTTATCATAGGGAAAGAAAAATTACAGGATTACAGACAAAATATTACTCAATGTTGAAGAAAAGATAATCTTTGCAAGTGATCATTATTTCAAGCAGTAAGAGAATATAATCCATGTTTTTTGAAATCACTCTTAAATTCTAATTTTACACAAATATATAGGAGACTAATAAATAACTATGTGAATATGCAGTACAAATGAACTTAATTTGCCCTATGTGAAGTTTATTTACAGGGATATAAGTTTAATTAGTGGATATATAAAAGGCACATTTAGAATAGTCAATAGAACTTAAGATCTGGAAGCCACTAACATTATGTCCTTTTAAGTGTGTTTACTTTGCAAACTTTCTAGGCCAAATTGAAAAATGAATTACATTAGGATAAATTTTGACATCTAAGAACATGGCTCCTGCATTGGAAGGAATACTAAAAATGTCACTAGTGTAAAAGAAAAGAAAATCTGTTTAACTTGCTATTTCATAAGGAACCTGGATTTTTTTTTTTAAATCCACTGACAAATTGTCTTTTTGCACAATTGGCTCCAGTAAGAATTTAGAGACCAAAGATTCTTGTGCCCTCCTCCAAAAAAAAAAAGTAGAATTAATATGTTAGGTAATTTTTCTGTTTAGAGGGAAGAAATCATATCTTTGACCTCAGACCATGAAAGACTATTTAATCTTGCTTTATACCTGTTTGAGTGATGTCAGAATAACATTGACACCAAGGGGATCCACTCAACCATTAAGAGGCCAATGAACACAGCAACAGAAAAGATGATAAAGACAGTTCCATGGGTAAAAAAGAATTTATTAGTTTTCCAGGTTGGGATCTGAGCCAGAAACAACAACAACAACAACAACAACCCACTAAAGTTTAGCTAGGGGAAGCAAGTGTGATTTAGTATATTCCTGTCTGAACACACATAAGAGAATACTCAGGTGCAATTAGAGGAGATGGCATCTCTTATGACTCAGAGTTTACAGAATCCATTTGTAAAGTATTGCTGAGAATTTGTTTTTTCTCTTAAAAAAATGTTTCTGTTGGGCACTGTCACCAAGAGAATGTAAATATTAAGATTAAGGAATCTGACAAAATTTAACCTTTGATGGCATGATGATTTTTAAAATTCCAAATTATGTTCAAATTGATTTTTTTCATTAGGACAAGCCTCCCAGAGTAACTGTGGAAAAAAAAAATCATTTTTTTTTCTTCCTAAGAAATAAGTAGCAGTCTTTTCATTAAAGATGTAGGCCATTTATTCAACAGTGTATTGGAAATATTTCAAAATTCAATCTGTTGTAAATTAATTAGCTAATTAATGAAACACAAGTCTGTGTCTACCCATAGAGAGCAAAACAGTGTGTGTGGGGGGGTGTGAATGCAGATAAATTAAATCTGTATTTTGGTAAAAAATTAAGTACTTTCATCAAACTACTAGATTACTGAGTTTATACTATTCCTGTATCAAACAGTTCAGCTCGTTATTTATTTATTTATTTAAGGAGGAAATCTAGTCAAACAGCTAGGAGCATGATTGTGATCAAAAATATATTTCAGGAGAATGAAGAAACAAGATGGCAAGAGTAGTAAGAGACTTAAATAACATTAAGTCCCAGGAGTTCAGCTAGATAGTTATCAAACCATTCCAAACACCTACAACATAAAAGGAAATAGAATAGAAGAAGAGTAGAAATTCTAGGAACAGAAAACTGACCACTTTCTGGAAGGTAGGGTATGTGAAGAAGTGAATCCAAAGCAATAGGAAGAGAGATCATGGGGGTAGGGACCAGCTCCTAGCAAGCAGTGGAGCAGCAGAGTACAAAATCAGAGAAGTCTGCTCCACTGAGGGACATTGCTCCAGAGACTAAGTGGGGGTGGAGCTCTCATAGGGACAGTGTGGTCTCAGGACCTACAGGGTCACAGAAACACCGGGGGTGTCTGAGTGCAGCAGAGCTGCCAGGTATCAGAGTAGGGAAGCCAGCTACAGAGATGGAGCCAAGGAGTGAGCTATCAGCTTGGGGTTACCTTAAAGCATGATCCAATGCACAGTTGGGACACTGCTCTTCAAGCAGAGATCCCACAAGTGGTAAGTCCAGAGATACCCCCTCCTTCCTCCTCTAGGAGGAGCAGCGTGGGAGCATGCAGCAGGAATCTGCTGGGTTTGGAGACTCCAAATGGGGTTGTGTGCCAGAGATAAAAATGCTCAGTCACAGGCTGAGTGAGCACAGAGTGTGGCTGGAGATCAGGGAGAGGGGAGGGATTTACTGTTTTTCTCTGAGGGTGCAATGAGGAGTGGAGTCCTGAGCTCTTGGCTCCTCCAGGATAGAGATTGGGAGGCCACCATCTTCATTCCTACACTCCAAAGCTCGATGGAAAGTGTTCAGGGAACAAAAGCTACCAAGAGCTAACCCAAGCAGATTACTTAGCCTGGCCCCTGGCAAGGGCAGTGCAATTCCACCCTTGGCAAAAACATTTGAGAATCACTGCAACAGGCCCCTCTCCTAGAATATCTGCAACAAAAATATCCAGCCAAAACAGAGTTTACAAGACCAGGATCAATGAGAACTGTGTATCTCCAGAGCTAGGAAAAAATAACACATAGAATTAATTGATTTTCTTTCCACGATCATTTAGTCTTGCAAAGTTAATTTTTTTATGTTTCTTTTTTTCTTATTCCATTTTTTTTAACTTTTCTACTTTCCTATTTTAATGGTTTTTAACTATTTTATCTTATCAATACCTTTAAAAAATCTTTTTAAAATTTTTATTGTCATAATCATATTTTATCCTTTCATTGTATTTAAGCTTATATTTTGTATACATATAGTTTATTTTCCTTAAAATTGTGTGATACATTTTCTTCTAGTACATCAAAATATACCCTAAATCTATCCCTAGCCTGATCACATTCTCTCCTCTTTTTTTTTTTTTTTCAAATCAACTTATCTTATAAACTCGTTTTTTGGAATCTTTATTAATTTTAAAATTTTGGGAGGTAGTTTCCTTTAAGAGAACAGAATACCCCAAAATCAAATGGGTAGCTCTACTATATATATATATATATATATATATATATATATATATACATACTACATACATATACATATACTATATATATATACATATATATATACTATATACATATACATATACTATATATATATACATATATATATATTATATATATATATATATATGACTGGTGAATAGAACAGAGCCACCCATTTTATTTTTTTATTTTTTATTTTTTTAATTTTTCCCCCTTTCCTCTTCTCCCAGTTTTCAGTCTCTTCTGATTTGGCTAGTGTAAATTTTCTAGGGTCTTTGCCATCCTTTTAGTAGTTTACTGTCTAGTTCATATATTCTTATCTGGATAAAATGACAAGGCGGAAAAACTGACCACAAAAAAAAAAAAAAACAAAAAAAAACAAGAGGCAGTGTCAACCACTAGGGACATAATCAATACATAATACATAATCAATACATAATCATAGACATTGGTACTATGTCAGAACTAGAGTTCAGAATGATGATTATCAAGCCTAGCAAGCTGGGCTCAAAAAAGGCATGGAAGATATTAGAGAATCACTTTTTGGATAAATAAAATCCCTTTCTAGAGAAATAAAAGAACTAAAATCTAACCAAGTTGAAATAAAAGAAAGCTATTAATGAGGTACAATAAAAAAATGGAGGCTCTTACTGCTAGTATAAATGAAGCAGAAGAGAGAATTAGTGATACAGAAGACCAAATGATGGAGAATAAAACAGCTGAGCAGAAGAGAGACAAACAACTACTGGACCATGAAGGACAAATTTGAGAGATAAGTGATACCATAAGATGAAACAATATTATAATAATTGGGATCTCAGAAGAAGAAGAAAGAAAGAGAGTGAAAGAAGGTATATTGGAGCAAATTATAATAGAGAATTTCACTAATATGGCAAAGGGAACAAGCATCAAAATCCAGGAGGCACAGAAAACCCCCCTAAAAATCAATGAAGATAGCATCACACCCCATCATCTAATAGTAAAGCATACAAGCCTTAGTGACTATAATAAGAGATGAGGAAGGACACTCTATCATATGTAAAGAATCTGTCCAACAAGAAGATTTAACAGTTTTAAATATCTATGCCCCTAACATGGGAGCAGCCAACTATATAAACCAATTAATAACAAAATCAAAGAAACACATTGACAACAATACAATAATAGTAGGGGACTTTAACACCCCCTCAGTGAAATGGACAGATCATCTAACCAAAAGATCAATAAGGAAATAAAGGCTTTAAATGACACACTGGACCAGATAGGCATCACAGATATGTTCAGAATATTCCATCCCAAAGAAGGAATAGACATTCTTCTCTAGTGCACATGGAACATTCTCCAGAATAGAACACATCCTGGCTCACAAATCAGGTCTCAACAGGTACCAAAAGTTTGGAATCATTCCCTGAATATTTTCAGACCACAATGTTCCAAAGCTAAAATTCAATCACAAGAGGAAAGTTGGAAAGAACTCAAATACATGGAAGCTAAAGAGCATCCAACTAAACAATGAATGGGTCAACCAGTAAATTAAAGAAGAATTTTTTTTTAAAAATTCATGGAAATAAATGAAAATGAAAACACAACTGCTTAAAATCTGTGGGACACAGCAAAGGCAGTCCTGAGAGGAAAATATATAGCAATATAAGCCTTTCTCAAGACCAAGAAAGGTCTCAAGTACACAACCTAAACATACACCTAAAGGAGCTGGAGAAAGAACAGCAAAGAAAGCCTAAACTCAGCAGGAGAAGAGAAATAATAAAAATCAGAGCAGAAATCAATGAAATAGAAACCAAAAGAACAGTAGAACAGATCAACAAAACTAGGAGCTGGTTCTTTGAAAGAATTAATAGGATTGATAAACTCCTGGCCAGACTTATCAAAAAGAAAAGAGAAAGGACCCAAATAAATAAAATCATGAATGAAAGAGGAGAGATCATAACCAACACCAAAGAAATACAATTATAAGAACATGTTATGAGCAACTATATACCAGGAAATTTGAAATCTGGAAGAAATGGATACATTCCTAGAGACATATAAACTGCCAAAACTGAACCAGGAAGAAATAAAAGAACATGAACAGACCCATAACCAGCAAGGAGATTGAAGAAGTCATGAAAAATCTCCCAACAAACAAGGGCCCAGAGCCAGAAGTCTTGCCAAAGGAATTCTAGCAAACATTTAAAGAAGAATTAATACCTATTCTCATGAAACTGTTCCAAAAAAATAGAAATGGAAGGAAAACTTTAAACTCATTGTATGAGGCCAGCATTACCTTGATCCCAAAACCAGACAGAGACCCCATCAAAAAGGAGTCTAACCAAACAATATCCCTGATGAACACGGATGCAAAAATTCTCACCAAAATACTAGCCAATAGGATACAACAGTACCTTAAAATGATTATTCACCACGACCAAGTGGGATTCATTCCTGGGCTGCAATGTTGGTTCAACATCCACAAATCAATCAATGTGATACAATATATTAATAAAGGAAAGAACAAGAACTATATGATATTCTCAATAGGTGCTGAAAAAGCATTTGACAAAGTACAGTATCGTTTCTTGATCAAAAATCTTCAAAGTGTAGGGGTAGAGGGTACATACCTCAATACCACCAAAGCCATCTGTGAAAAACCCAAAGCAACTATCATTCTCAGGCAGGGGAAAACTGAGAGCTTTTCCCCTAAGATCAGGAACATGGCAGGGATGTCCACTATCACCACTGCTATTCAACGTAGCACTGTAAGTCCTAGTCTCAGCAATCAGACAACAAAAACGAAATAAAAGACATCTGAATCAGCAAAGAAGAAGTCAAACTCTCACTTTTTGCAGATGATATGATACTTTAGGTAGAAAACCCAAAAGACTTCACTCCAAAACTGCTAGAACTCATACAGGAATTCAGTAATGTGTCAGGATATAAAATCTTTGCACAGAAATCTGTTCCATTTCTATACAGCATCAACAAAACAGAAGAAGGAGAAATTAAGGAGTCAATCCCATTTACAATGGCACCCAAAACCATAAGATACCTTGGAATAAACTTACCAAAGAGGCAAAGAGTCTGTATTTAGAAAACTGTAGAATACTCATGAAAGAAATTGAGGAAGACACAAAGAAATAGAAAAATGTTCAATGTTCATGGATTGGAAGAACAAATATTGTGAAAATGTTGATGCTACCTAAAGCAATCTATACTTTTAATGCAATCCCTATCAAAATATCACCTTTTTTTCCCCAAAGAAATGGAACAAATAATCCTCAAATTTATATGGAACCAGAAAAGACCCCAAATAGCCAGAAGGATGTTGAAAAAGAAAGCCAAAGTTGGTGGTATCACAATTCCATATTTCAAGCTCTATTACAAATCTGTCATCATCAAGACAATATGGTATTGGCACAAAAATAGACACATAGATCAATGAAACAGAATAGAGAGCCCAGAAATAGATGTTCAACTCTATGGTCAACTAATCTGTGACAAAGCAGGAAAGAATGTCTAATGGAACAAAGACAGTCTTTTCAGCAAATGGTTTTGGGAATATTGGACAGCCACATGCAGAAGAATGAAACTGGACCATTTCCTTACAGCACACACAAAAATAGACTCTAAATGGATGAAAGCCCTCAGTGTGAGACAGGAATCCATCAAAATCTGTGAGGAGGCAGCAAACTCTTCGACCTCAGCTGCAGCAACTTTTTCCTAGAAACATTGCCAATGGAAAGGGAAGCAAGGGCAAAAATGAACTATTGGGACTTCATCAAGATCACAAGCTTTTGCACAGCAAAGGAAAGTCAACAAACGAAAAGATAACTGAGAGAATGGGAGAAGATATTTACAAATGATATATCAGATAAAGGGCTAGTATCCAAAATCTATAAAGAACTTATCAAACTCAACACCCAAAGAACAAAAAATCCCATCTAGAAATGCGCAGAGGACATGAACAGATCTTTCTGCAAAGAAGACATCCAGATGGCCAACAGACACATAAAAAATTGCTCAAGACCACTCAGCATCAGGGAAATAGAAATCAAAACCACAGTGAGATGCCACCTCACACCAGTCAGAATGACTAAAATTAACTAGTCAGGAAATGACTGGTGTTGGTGAGGATGCAGAGAAAGAGGAACCCTCCTATATTATTGGTGGGAATGCAAGCTGATGAAGCCACTCTGAAAAACAGTATGGAGTTTCCTCAAGAAGTTGAAAATAGAGCTACCCTATGATCCAGCAACCACACTACTGTGTATTTACATAAAAATGGTAAAAATGTAGTGATCTGAAGCAGAACGTGCACCCAAATGTTTATAGCAGCAATGTCCACAATCGCCTTACTATGGAAAATGTCCATCAACAGATGAATGGATAAAGAAGATATATATATATAATGGGATACTATGCAGCCATCAAAAAACTGAAATCTTGACATTTGCAATGATGTGGATGGAACTAGAGGGTATTATGCTGAGTGAAATAAGTCAATCAGAGAAAGACAATTATCATATGATCTCACTGCCATGAGGAATTTTAGAGCCTGGATGGGGGGTTGTGGGGAGAAGGGAGGGAAAAATAAAACAAAATGGGGTTGGGAGGGAGACAAACTGTAAGAGACTCTTAATATCAGGAAACAAATTGAGGCTGCTGGGGAGAGAGGGATAAGGGTGGCTTGCTGATGGATTGGGGAGGGTATGTGCTATGGTGAGTGCTATGAATTGTGTAAGACTGATGATTCACAAACATGTACCCCTGAAACAAATTATATATTATGTGGTAATAAAAAACAAAAACAAAAACAAAACAAAACAACAACAACAAAAAAACAAAATATAGTGTCTATTTTACATTTGTAGCACATTTCAGTCCGGCAACCCACATTTCTAATACTTAGTAGACATGACTAGTGGCTACTGTATTAGATAATACTTCTGTATATTTTCCACTTAAAGGAAAAAATACATATATATACATACATATATACATATACATGCACATAGATTACAGACTAGAGTGAGAATATGCAAATTTAATGATTAAGGTAAATACAGTATTTTCCTCAATTTTTTTAAAATATTTTATTTATTTATTTGTCAGAGAGAGAGAGAGAGAGAGAGAGAGAGCGAGAGTGAGTACAAGCAGATAGAGTGGCAGGCAGAGGCAGAGGGAGAAGCAGGCTCCCTGCTGAGCAAGGAGCCCGATGTGGGACTCGATCCCAGGACGCTGGGATCATGACCTGAGCCGAAGGCAGCGGCTTAACCCACTGAGCCACCCAGGCGTCCCCTATTTTCCTCAATTTTAATGACATATAATAAAAGTCAGAAAATTGAACTTATATGGAAAAATGTGGAAAACAGAACTTCTGAAGAAAATATAGAGTTTCAGAATACCACTACAACATCCTAGGATGCTATGGTCATGTTATTTTGTGCAACTACCCAGCAGGCTCTAATAGCAGATCCTAAAATTTGTATTAAGTGCTGTTACTGCCATTGTAAGAAGTGAGGTAATCCAAGAGCCTCACTTACCAGGTTTAGGGAGTTGAGACTTGGGAGAGCATTTTGTTGCAGTTAGACCAATTGCAGTCATATGGATGCCTCTAAAGGCTGAACATACTCAAAATATATTGGGCAGAGTGAAGCATTAGGAAATTATGGTAGTTTGTATAAAACATAGTGGGATTTGTCAGGAGAAGACTAGGCAAAGAGAGAATACATTGAGTATATTTATCCTATCTGTTTTTCCATGAAAGAAAATTACATTATGCCTAATTACATAATTCCTTGTCTAATGGTGATAATATTCTATGATAATAATGACTGTGATATTAAACTGTTAAACATAAAGGAACACAGTGTTTTAAAAATTTTAACTTTGAGCTTTTCCTTCAAAACTTCCATAACTCTAAATGTCCTATTTTTTTTATTATTTACCATATTTGTCATATTTCATTCACATTTGCTAATTCTTTGGAATTAAAAAAAGGTAAGTTTTGGACCAGTTTTCCTGTTGTTCATAACTGTTGCTGTCTTTTTTATATTAGCCCCCAATAGAGAACCTTATACTATGTAATTCTGCCTGGCTATTGGTAATGAACTCAGAGGTGGGTATCTTATCCAAGTGAGCCAAACAAATTTATGTCAAACTTAATAAATTTTTAATATTGGCCACTAGATAACACAGAAATGAAATGTCACTAGATCTGAACTTCATTTCTGCAGATTCTAGAGACAAGGTCCGTGAATTTCTATTGATGAATTCCCTTGGAGGGAGCTGGTTTCACCACATTCTTAACTGTAATAATTCAGCTTTGTCTTATAATATGCTGGTTACCTCAGAAGCCTCCCAATAATTTGATTATTAATTTAACTAGACAGAATAAGTTTCTGTTATTTAAATTTAAATTTAAACAACTCATAAATTAAGACCAGTTGTATTGGCCAGGGTTCCACTGCTCTGTCCAGTTAGATGTTTCAGGATGGGGAGAACATCGGGATTATAAAAATAGAACAAGAACTTCAGGAAACAAATGTATTAGAATTAGCTGCTTGTTTTATGCAAACAATAGGCAATGTGCCTCTTCCTCAATTACAAGACAGGAAACTTTTTTTTTTTTTAAGATTTTATTTATTTATTTGACAGAGAGAGATCACAAGTAGGCAGAGAGGCAGGCAGAGAGAGAGAGGGAAGCAGGCTTCCTGCCGAGCAGAGAGCCCTATGTGGGACTCGATCCCAGGACCCTGAGATCATGACCTGAGCCGAAGGCAGTGGCTTAACCCACTGAGCCACCCAGGCGCCCCACAAGACAGGAAACTTTTTAACAGAAAGGATATGTAAATCATCTTGAATCATGAGCACTGAGGGTTAAGCTAAAGAGAAAATCAGATTTTGGAGTTAAATTTAAGTGCTATGGAGTGAACTGTGTCCCCCCATCTCCAAATTCACATGTTGAGATCTTAAACCCCAATGTGATTTTTTTGGAGACAGAGCATTTAGGAGTGCATTAAGGTTAAATGAAATAATATGGGTAGGATCCTAATCTGATAGGATTGGTGACCTTAGAAGAAGAAGTCAGACTGAGAGAGACAGAGACAGAAACAGGGAGAAAGATCTCCCCCTCTCTTCATGCATAGGTACCAGAAAAAAGCCATATAAACACACAGCAAAAGGCAGTCATCTTCAAGATAAGAACTCTCATTAGAACTAAACCAATCTGGCATCTTGATCTGAGACAACCAGATCCAGACTATGAGAAAATAAATGTATTCCTTTAAGCCACCCAGTTTATGGCATTTTGTTGTGGCAACCCAAGTAGACTAAGACAGGGAGTAAGGTCAAAAACTCTGAAGAAAGAAAGGGTAGAATTCCTGATTGATCAGAGCTGCATGAACTCAAGAAATAAATAATGGAAGACAGATAAAGACATTCCTTCATTACAGATGACCACTTAGGGTTAAATAATATGTCCCAATAAAGAAAGATAGTTTAATATTTTACCTTCACATATTTTTGAGTTCCACTAAATTACTGTGTACTCCTTTTATTCCTTTTATGGTAAGATAAATGTCACTTTTAATATTTAAATCCCAAGTAGCATGCTGGCACTAACATTCCATAGACTCCGTTGCAATTTGTTTTGGTACTGGCTTATCTCTGGCTCCAAGGAGCAGACTGCATGAAGGTGCTAACCAGTTATCTCTAAAGGTTTGCCCTGCTGCTTCTAAAATTCTTTCTCACAGAATATCACTCCAATAACCGGAAGATAATAAGCAAGAAAGATAAAAAGCAAGGTCTTTGAATAACAAAAAAAGTACTCTAGACTAAGTCCATAACAAATCAGATATAACTATAAAAATTTTAAATAACAGCAATACTCATGGTGAATGATAGAATTACCTGTTGAACATTAACAGTAGAATATAGGAAAGGGAAGGAAAAATAACAGTAGAATATAGAAAGTGATGTGGAGTGGAGTGTAGGTGAAGAAGATCTATAGAGGGCATTTTTTGGTAAAAATAAAAAAAAACTGTTATTTTTTAAAACACAGACATAACTTTATGTCAATATAATTATATACCAAAGCAAATAATATGTTGTCAAAATATTTAAGTTTCAAATGTCTTTCATTTGAAATGTCTTTCATTCTTTTTCTTACTTTACTTACATTTTCAAAGTGCCCCTAACTCAGATTTCAAAAAATTCTAACTTGGGTGATATGCCAAAAGTCAGTAGCTGTCACTATCAGTAAAGATAGAATATTGCTTAAGTCAATGTCCATTTTTATGACAAGAGAAAATAAAATCTGGATGGAAGTAACAGAATTAATGGGCCCATGAAAATTACTTACAAAGGAAATAAATCCACTAAAAGTTGTTAAATACATATTCCATACCTGAGATATGGAATTTTTGAAGACAAGTATAAAGAAAAATAATCAAGACTCAGAATGAAGTCCACCATAAGTTATAAACTTAAAGGTTTGGAAGTATAATTAATAGATTACTGCATGTGTACCCACAATTTATTTTTGTACTAGATTTCATTCCATAAAAAGATGAATTCAAGTATAATAAGTTACTTCAACTCCATAGCAGAGATGTATGTCTCTTTTGGAATTTATTTCTTTCATTACTATGTGAATATGAATTTCATTTTTAGAATTTGCGGCTTCTTGTCTCTTAAAATTATATAACATGAGACACCACCATATATTATATCTTCTAGAAGCAAATGTCAGATATGAAGTAGTTTTTGTGGTATTTAATTGCAAAGCTGAGACAGATAACACCTTTCTGGATTATTTTAAATATTGCATCAAATTTCATTTTAGAAAAATATAAGCAAAAATTCCAAGTATTTTCAATTATTCACCATTTAAAATATCAACTATTGATACACATTGAATTCAATTACTTTAAAACTACCCTTAATATTTGATTTTAAAGTACAACAACAATCAATCTACATGTTAATATTATTATGGTGTGTTAGGAACCAATACTGTTGATGAATATGAATAAGAGAAGACATCTGGAACACACCTTGTGATCACTAAAATTAAAAACTGAAGTAACTTCTATATCTAATCAAATATTTAATTATTTTTAGGATGTCATTGTTCAGAATAGTTATTTGGCATTGAGAATAGAAATTGAATAACTGTTCTGTTTGTTATTCCTAAACATAGTGAAGGTCAGTTGTGGAGTTATTTCCTCCGTGTTTGGTGCTAGGCCAGTCATCTTGAGTTGTTAAAGCCTAAATCTACAACTGATAAATAACTTGCCTGAATCTACTTTCTTCTTTTTAGTGAGGGAAGATTTATGGACTTTACTTTTACCAGCAATACCTGAGGAAAAAATAATGATAGAGGCAAAATTACACTGAGTCTTTTAAAAATGAATAGCATGTAGGTGAAAATGGAAAGGAAAACATAAGACAGGCAGGTGCAGAAGCAGAAGAAAGGCAAAGGTCAGGAAAGATCCACAGGGCATTCAAGACAACAGTGAGCAAACAGCCTAGACCAGCGTAAGGTGCACATAACATTGAATTGAGTGACCTTGACATACTAGGTAAACAACATTTATATTTATCCTATGAGCATTGTGGAATTATGGGACATAGAGCTAGGGAAATGAAAGGTTTAGCTAATTTTTTAAAAATTGCATCTCTTATCTTATCTCTTATCTTATCTTAGGTACTATCCCTACTTAGATTGCTGTTCTCCAATTTCTTCTGCCGACATTTGCATGGACTGGAAGAAGGAGAAATTGAAAATGCAGAGATTAATTTAAAAAGCTATTGCCTCAGTCCTATTGTGAGGGATTGAAGAGCCAAACAACAGGAATTGTTACAGATAATGTGGACGGGGGAAGATTTTCTGGGAATGAGAGAATTGGGACATCTTTAATAGAAGTGACTTCATAACAAGAATAACAGTAAGTAGTTAAGAAAAATGCAGAGTTCATTATACTTGTCATAGACAGAAAGAAGTGATTAGCTTAGAAATTGTCAACATAAATTGTTCAATATGGAACTTGGATTTCATTTAGATGAAAATACTTCAGTGACTAATTTGGACTGACATATTTGGACTAAAATGCAACAAGGCTTGTGTAGGAAGGGATTGATAGGATAGATAGTATCATTGAAAACAGCGAGTGAGAATTTTCCTATGGCAAGAATAATCAGAGGCTAGAACCACAATGAAGTGTAACATTCAGCCATAGACTATTTGTCATGTTCTCTTAACATTGTAATACCTCTCTGTACTCTCAAAATAACTAGCACATTTTTGGGATACAGTGTACTCCTGAAGGAGTTGCTCAACCTTGTGAAATGGTATTTAAAAGGGAGGAAGGAGGGGTACAATAAAAAAGAGACAAGATTAAAAATTCCACAGAATCAAGAACTCCTAATCTGACATGATTTGAACATATACAGACCATCAGGAATCATTAAAGACCTTGGAAGATGGGTGTGGGTTCAAAGAACTTAAATATGAATGAACCATGAGAGACTATCGACTCTGAAAAACAATCTGAGGGTTTTGAAGGGGCGGGGGGTGGGAGGTTGGGGGAACCAGGTGGTGGGTATTGGAGAGGGCACGGACTGCATGGAGCACTGGGTGTGGTGCAAAAACAATGAATAGTGTTACCTGAAAATAAATTTAATAAAAAATTAAAAAAAAAACCTACTAAGAAACAGAAAAAAAATATGAATGGGTCAGCTGATCCAGTACTTCAGAGGATACTCTAAATAACACTTAACCTTGAGGTTAAAGTGAAACCTTAGTCACAGACAGGAAAAAAATGATAATAAAAAGATAATAAATTGTATACAAAATGCTGACAGAAAATTCAAGGACAAATTGCTTAATCAAATTTTATAGGAGTTAAAATAAAGAAAGGAGACACATATCCTGTAAGCCTGAGGTTTTCAGTAAGAAATGTGATGAAGTGGACCAACATAGGAGACCCAACACTCTGAAAAGGGGGTATAGGTTGTAAAAGAGTAAAGAGGCAAATTTCTGGACATTTTTTTTTAAAGATTTTATTTATTTATTTGTCAGAGAGAGAGAGGGAGAGAGAGCGAGCACAGGCAGACAGAATGGCAGGCAGAGGCAGAGGAAGAAGCAGGCTCCCTGACGAGCAAGGAGCCCGATGCGGGACTCGATCCCAGGATGCTGGGATCATGACCTGAGCCGAAGGCAGCTTCCCAACCAACTGAGCCACCCAGGCGTCCCTTCTGCACATTTTTGTAACAGACTGAACAAATTCTTCCTTCCCCCACTGGTTTATTAAACACTTACATATTGAATTAGAGGCTTCATTAAAAAAAAAATTAAAAATAAATAAATAAAGTCTTGACTAATTTAAAACACCAGGGTGGTGAAAACTTACAGAAGTGATTTTAGGGCATCAATACTTTAGTTTATGGATGCAGCCTAGACAGAGTAATTCAACAGAGGAAATTCATTGTTTTGTTGTGGTGGTGGTGGTAATGGTTTAAACAGAGATAATTTGAATATAATTTTCATAACTTCTTCCTTAAAGAATTTAAGGTACTTCCTTTTTATATGTTAAACCAGAGACTAGTGAGGATGATTATTTTCTTTATGGTACAGTATATATAATTCCTAACCCAATAAAGAATACTTGCAGTTTTTGTTAAAGCAGATTAAATACTAAAACACATCAGCTTTTAAAACTTTTACATTCACTTTGCATTATTATACAACTTTTATAATAAATTGCATTAATATGTTATCAATTATAGTTTAATATTAATATGTTCATCATTTAAATGTTGAATTCAGATAATGGCATATAAATACAATGAAAAATTGATATTCTACTAATGTAAATTCCCTCATTTCTAAGATAAGTAGAATTCTTATGTTTCATCCATGATTTCTTCCTCAATATTCATGTGAATTTGCTGAAGATATAATAATTCTGGACACATATTTACCATCAGTTTCAACATAATATATGAAGATAATATATAAGTGAAAGTAATGCTATACATTTTTTTTAAATTTTTATTTCTAAAATTTCTTTACAGTGTTCCAGAATTCATTGTTTATGCACCACACCTAGTGCTCCATGCAATACGTGCCCTTCATAATACCAACCGCCAAACTCACCCAACCGCCCACCCCTCACCCCTCCAAAACCCTCAGATTGTTTCTCAGAGTCCACAGTCTCTCATGGTTTGTCTCCCCCTCCAATTTCCCCCAACTCCCTTCTCCTTTCCATCTCCCCATGCCCTCCATGTTATTCCTTATGCTCCACAAGAAAGTGAAACCATATGATAATTGACTCTGTCTGCTTGATTTATTTCACTCAGCATAATCTCTTCCAGTACCCTCCATGTTGATACAAAAGTTGGGTATTCATCCTTTCTGATGGAGGCATAATATTCCATAGTATATATGGACCACACCTTCCTTATCCATTCATCCATTGAAGGGCATCTTGGTTCTTTCCACAGTTTAGCAACTGTGATCATTGCTGCTATGAACACTGGGGTACATGTGGCACTTCTTTTCATTACATCTGTATCTGTGGGGTAAATACCCAGTATTGCAATTGCAGGGTCATAGGGAAGCTCTATTTTTAATTTCTTGAGGAATCTCCACACTGTTCTCCAAAGCGGCTGCACCAACTTGCATTCCCACCAACAGTGTAAGAGGTTTCCCCTTTCTCCACATCCTCTCCAACACACGTTGTTTCCTGTCTTGCTAATTTTGGTCATTCTAACTGGTGTAAGTTGGTATTTCAATGTGGTTTTGATTTGAATCTCCCTGATGGCTAATGTTGAGGAATATTTTTTCATGTGTCTGTTAGCCATTTGTATGTCTTCATTAGAGAAGTGTCTGTTCATGTCTTCTGCCAATTTTTTTAAAAGATTTTATTTATTTATTTGACAGACAGAGATCACAAGTAGGCAGAGAGGCAGGCAGAGAGAGAGAGGGAGGAGCAGGCTCCCCACTGAGCAGAGACCCTGATTTCTGCCCATTTTTGACATGATTATCTGTTTCATGTGTATTGAGTTTGAGGAGTTCTTTATAGATCCTGGATATCAGCCCTTTGTCTGTATTGTCATTTGTGAATAACTTCTCCCATTTTGTTGGTTGCTTTTTGTTTTGTTGACTGTTTCCTTTGCTGTGCAGAAGCTTTGGTTCTTGATGAAGTCCCAAACATTCATTTTCGCTTTTGTTTCTTTTGCCTTTGGAGACATAGCTTGAAAGAAGTTGCTGTGGCGGATGTCAAAGAGGTTACTGCCTATGTTCTCCTCTAGGATTCTGATGGATTCTTGCCTCACATTGAGGTCTTTTATCCATTTTGAATTTATTTTTGTGTATGGTGTAAGAGAATGGTCAATTTTCAATCTTCTACACATAGCTGTCCAATTTTCCCAGCACCATTTATTGAAGAGACTATCTTTTTTTTTTTTACTTTTTTCCACTTTATCCCTGCTTTATCAAAGATTATTTGACCATAGAGTTGAGGGTCCATATCTGGGTTCTCTACTCTGTTCCACTGTTCTATGTGTCTATTTTTATGCCAGTACCATGCTGTCTTGGTGATCACAGCTTTGTAGTAAAGCTTGAAATTGGGCAAGGTGATGCCCCCAGTTTTGTTTTTCCTTTTCAACATTTCCTTAGCTATTCAGGGTGTCTTCTGATTTCATACAAATTTTAGGATTGCTTGCTCCAGCTTCTTGAGAAATGCTGGTAGAATTTTGATTGGAATGGCATTGAAGGTATAGATGGCTCTAGGCAGTGTAGACATCTTTTTGTGTCTTCTTTTTCCATCTGTGTCTTCAATTTATTTCATGAGTGTTCTGTAGTTCCTCGAGTACAGATCCTTTACTTCTTTGATTAAGTTATTCCCAGGTATCTTATGGTTCTTGGTGCTATAATAAGTGGAATCAATTCTCTAATTTCCCTTTCCATGTTTTCATTGTTAGTGTGTAAGAAAGCAACTGATTTCTGTACATTGATATTGTATCCTGCCACATTATTGAATTGCTATATGAGTTCTAGGAGTTTGGGGGTGGAGTCTTTTGGGTTTTCCGTATATAATATCATGTCATCTGTGAAGAGAGAGAGTTTGACTGCTTCATTGCCTATTCGAATAACTTTTATTTCTCTTTGTTGTCTGATTGCTGTCGCTAGGACTTCTAAAACTATGTTAAACAAGAGTGGTGAGTGTGGGCATCCTTGTCATGTTCCTGATCTCAAAGGGAAAAATGTCAGCTTTTTCCCATTGAGGATGATATTCGCTGTGGGATTTTCATAGACAGATTTTATGAAGTTGAGGAGAGTTCCCTCTATCCCTATATTTTAAAGAATTTTAATCAGGAATGGATGCTGTATCTTGTCAAATGCTTTTTCTGCATCAATTGAGAGGACCATGTGGTTCTTCTCTCTTCTCTTACTGATTTGTTCTATCACATTGATTAATTTGTGAATGTTGAACCACCCTTACATCCCAGGGATAAGTCCCCCCTGGTCATAGTGGATAATCTTTTTTTTTTTTTTCATTCAACAAGCATTTATTAAGTATATGGTTTGTGTAAAGCACTTTAGGGTATACTCAAATGAATAAGATAGTTCTCTGCCCTTAGAGAATGCATAGCCCATGAGACGTGATCAAACATTCATAACCATTACACAAGACAATGTGAAAGATATTTAAAAAGAAGGGCAGTAAGTACAGTATGAATTTATTTTTTTCTATATGACTATATTACATAAAGAGTGAATCTATATTACACAGAAAGAAAGCTTATTTGAAGGAGTTTATCTGCCTCAAAGGATAGCAAAGTTTTTTCAGAGTGAGGATGGTGTGGTTAGTCTAGTCAGCGTAAATAGGATCTATCGATAGGATCTATTGCTGAAGAAACTTGAGGAGCCTAAGCCAAAAATAATGACAAAGCTCAAAACCCTTCTACAGAAAGTTCACAGGTAGCCCTGCATCCTGGCTTGAATACCTCCAGGGACAGAGAAATCACTACCCTACATGAAGCAGCTCATTCTGTCATCAGGTTTATCCCTAAGGAAAAACTTCCTTATTCTTTTTTTTTTTAAATTTTATTTTTTATAAACATATATTTTTATCCCCAGGGGTACAGGTCTGTGAATCGCCAGGTTTACACACCTTGCCATTTGCGACGACGTGGATGGAACTAGAGGGTATCATGCTTAGCGAAATAAGTCAATCGGAGAAAGACAACTATCATATGATCTCCCTGATATGAGGGAGAGGAGATGCAACATGGGGGTTTAAGGGGGTAGGAGAAGAATAAATGTAACAAGATGGGATTGGGAGGGAGACAAACCATAAGTGACTCTTAATCTCACAAAACAAACTGAGGGTTGATGGGGGGAGGGGGGTCGGGAGAGGGGGGGTGGGGTTATGGATATTGGGGAGGGTATGTGCTATGGTGAGTGCTGTGAAGTGTGTAAACCTGGCGATTCACAGACCTGTACCCCTGTGGATAATCTTTTAAATGTACTATTGGCTCCTATTAGCTAGGATCTCGTTGAGAATCTTGGCATCTGTATTCATCAGGGATATTGGTCTGAAATTCTTTTTGGTGGGGTCTTTGTCTGGTTTGGGGATCAGGGTAATGCTGGCTTCATAAAAAGAGTCTAGAAGTTTTCCTTCTGCTTCAATTTTCTGAAACAGCTTCAGGCAAATAGGTATTATTTCTTCTTTGAAAGTTTGGTAGAATTCCCTAGGGAATCTCTCAGGTTCTGGGCTCTTGTTTTTTTGGAGGTTTTTGATCACTGCTTCAATCTTGTTCCTAGATATTGGTCTATTCGGGTTGTCAGTTTCTTCCTGATTCAGTTTTGGAAGTTTATAGGTTTCCAGGAATGCATCCATTTCATCTAGGTTGCTTAACTTACTGACATATAATTGTTGATGATAATTTGTGATGATTGTTTCTATTTCATTGGTGTTAGTTGTGATCTCTCCCTTTTCATTCATAATTTTATTAATTTGGGTTTTCTCTCTTTTCATTTGGATTAATTTGGCCAATGATTTATCGATCTTATTGATTCTTTCAAAAAACCAGCTTCCAGTTTCATTGATATGTTCTACCGTATCTAGTTTCTAGCTCATTGATCTCAGCTCTAATCTTCATTATTTCCCTTTTTTTGTGTGTGGAGTTGGCTTAATTTGCTGTTGATTCTTCAGTTCTTTTAGGTGTACAGACAGCTGGTATATTCTGGATTTTTCCATTTTTTTTGAGGGAGGCTTGGATGGCTATGTATTTCCCCCTTAGGACCGCCTTTGCTGAATCCCATAGCTTTTGTGCTTAAGTGTCTTCATTCTCAATGGTTTCCATGAATTGTTTTGGTTCTTCTTTGATTTCCTGGTTTTAATTCCCCCTTATCTCAGGAAAGTTGAGTCCTTTAACAAAGATATCAAGTAACATCCAGGAAGAATCAAAATAAGCTTCTTCACCCACACTGAGAATTTATAACCATCCTCCCATCTTTTTCTTCTGACAGTGTTTCTGTGTATTTGTTTTTCCTCTGGTAGTATATAAATCTTATACTTGGTGTTCGTTTTGGCTGGGCTTTTTTTTTTTTTTTTTTTTTTTTTTTTTTTCTTTTTCTTGTCATTTACTTTTGTTGGTCTTTTTGTTTGTATACTTTATAAATCTTACCTTTGGGGCCCATTCAGGCTGGGTCTTCTCTTTTCTTTCTTTCTTTTTTTTTTTTTTTTCCTCTCTCTCTCTCTCTCTTTTGTTATTGTTGTTGTTGTTGTTGTTGTTGTTGTTGTTGGCTCTCATTTGATCAGAAGCATTCCAGAGTGCACCTTGCCTGCACCACAGTTGATATATTCAGCCTACACATCCGTTCAGCCATCTCTCACCAAAATGACTAGGAGGAGGAATGCCCAATAGAGGAAAAATTCAGAGACTGTGCTCTCTCCATCAGAGCTATTGGATATGGACATAAATAGTATGTTGGAAAGGGAATTCAGGCTAATAATTATCCAGGCAATCACTAGGTTGCAGAAAGCCTTTAATGACAAAATGGAATTGATTAGGGCAGAAGTGAAAGCCACCAGGGATGATGTTAACAATGCTCTCAATGAATTCCTATCTAATCCAAATTCTCTAACAGGTAGGGTAACTGAGGCAAAAGATAGAATTAGTGGTCTAGAGGACAAACTAATAGAGAAAAAGGATCAGGAGGAGGCCTAGAACAAACAGCTTAGAAGCCATGAAAACAGAATTAGGGAATTAAATGATGCCATGAAATGTTCCAATGTCAGAATTATTGGAATCCCTGAGAGGGAGGAAAAAGAAAGAAGAGAATTTGTTGAACGAATTCTCCATGAAAAATTTCCCAATCTGGTGAATGGAACCAGTGTTCCTGTCCTAGAGGCAGAAGGGCTTCCCCCCAAGATCACAGAATCTAGAAAGACCTCAAGACACCTGATTGTGAAAATAATAAATCGTAATTTTAGACAGGAGCTCTTGAAAGTAACTAGGGGGAAGAGATTCCTTATGTACAGAGGAAGACTCATCAGAATAATGTTGGACCTGTCCACAGAAACCTGCCAGAAAGGGCTGGCAAGACATATACAGGGCACTAACTGAGAAGAACATGCAGCCAAGAATACTTTGTCCAGCAAGACTGACATTCAAAATGAATGGAGAGATAAAAAGCCTCCAAGACTGGCAAGGTATAAAAGAGTATGTGACCACCAAGCTGGCACTACAAGAAATATTAAGGGGGGGTCCTATAAAAGAGGGAAAAAACCAAGAATATCATTGAATAGAGATCTATGGAGATAATCTATAGAAACAGAATTCACTGGTAACATGATGTCAATAAAAACGTTTCTCTCAGCAATCACTCTCAACGTGAATGGCCTAAATGCACCCATAAAACAGCACAGGGTTGCAGATTGGATACAACAACAGGACCCATCCATATGTTGTCTATAAGAGACCCATTTTGAATCTAAGGATCCATCCAGACTGGAAGTGAAAGGATGGTGAAGCATCTTTCATGCCAAAGATCCTTAAAAGAAAGATGGAGTAGCAATTCTCATATCAGATAAATTAGATTTTAAACTAAAGACTGTAGTCAGAGATACAAAAGAACACTACATCCTTCTTAAAGGGTCTATCCACCAAGAAAACCTAACAATTGTAAATATTTATGCCACCAATATGTGAGCAGCCAATTACATAAGAAAACTGTTAATCAAGGTAAAGAGTTATATTGATATGAATACATTAGAAGTGGGGGATCTTAACACACCACTCTCAGTAATAGACAGATCATCGAAGCAGAAAATCAATAAAGAAACAAGAGCATTGAATGACACATTGGTCCAGATGGACCTCATAGATATATACAGAACATTCCACCCTAAAACAACAGAATACTCCTTCTTCTCAAGTGTACATGGAACTTTTTCCAGAATAGACCACATATTGGGTCACAAATCACGGCTCAACTGATACCAAAAGATTGAGATTATTCCCTGCATATTCTCAGACCACAATGCTTTGAAACTGGAGCTCAACCACAAGAAAAAGTTCAGAAGAAATTCAAACACCTGGAAGCTAAAGAGCACTCTGCTTAAGAATGCTTGGATCAATGTTATAGATTCTTAAACCTAACTAACTACCAGAATCTAGTGATGTGTTCTTTAAAATTACAGATTACTGCAGCTGGATAGAAATTTAGGAATAGGAATTTCTAGATATTGTGACCACTTTTACAAATGTTGTCTTGTTGATACTTCTGCTACTTGCCAGTGGTAAACATTAAGAAATTTGAAAGAAAAGCAGCAGCATATGTATTTTGGCCATAAACCATATTACTGCTACTATATATATATTTTTTTTTGCATTACATAATGGTGATATTTGAAATACTGAGGCATATATTAAGCATATAGTCACAGAACCTTAAAATTGTTATGTGAAAACTGAAGAATAAAATGAACTAGGGTGCCTGGATGGCTCAGTGGGTTAAGCCTCTGCCTTCAGCTCAGGTCATGATCTTGGAGTCCTGGGATCGAGCTCCACATTGGGCTCTCTGCTCGGCATGGAGCCTGCTTTCCCCTCTTTCTCTTTGCCTGCCTCTCTGCCTACTTGTGATCTCTCTCTCTCTCTCTGTTAAATAAATAAGAACTTAAAAAAATAAAAGAATACCTTTAAAAAATGAACTAATATTAGGTTCATTCTCAAGTAAAAATTTAAAAAAAAAGGAATCATGGATATATGTAACTGAAAGGAATTATGGAAAACTAAAGCCCAAAACACTCACGCAACATTTAGGTGAGAAATCTGAAGGTCAGCGAAGTAACTTATTAATTTTAGCAATACAGCTAAATGGCATGTGTCCACTTTCACAGCAAAATACAGTGTTAAAACTGGATGGTGATCTATCTTTCAGATAGAAGAGATATTCAAATGGTAAAGTTGTAAACACTAAATTGACTTTTTCATTTAAAGGTGTAAACCAAACAGTTTAAGGCAACTTTGTTATTTAATATTTGTTATGGGTTAATTTTCTACTGGTTCCTTAAAATGGTTCTTTTCTGTGTCCCCATAGTGCAACAAATAAATTTCATTTTTTAAAATATTTTATTAATTCATTCGAGGGACAGAGAGAGCACAAGCAGCAGGGAAACAGGGAGAGATTTCAGAAGCAGACTCCCAGCTAAGCTGGAAGTCTGACATGGAGCTTGATTCCAGGACCTGGAGATCATGACCTGAGCAGAAGGCAGACACCCAAGGATCTGAGCCACACAGGCATCCCGTATATTTTAATCATAAGTGTATCTGTAATCACTCTTTTAATTTTGTTTCCTGCTGAGCCTCTCAACTTCCCACATTCCAAGTCCTCTTTACACACACAGTTGGAAAACTGAGAGCTATATATATGTGCATTTTTTTTTAACAACCCCTTTTGTTTCTGGAATAGGCCTTACATATTTCTTAGCTTTTAAGAAAGCTATGACCCACAGAAGAGTTAAAGAAACTATAAATGTAAGAAAATATGAGTTTATTCAAAATATTGATTACTAATACTAGATTCTGCCTTATTCTCAAATATTAAAATATTTACACTCGTAAGAACACTGTAGGAAAAAATGTTTTTGTCATTCCATGCAAAAACACCTCAAACTAATAACAGGACCTTAGTTAATTCTAACAGCTCATATTTTAATAATTAATGTAAAAATTATACATTTTACATTGTATTGCTTGTGGGAATTAAGGTTGTTACTTACATTCATCATTTGGAAGTATTTTATAGAGGAATTTAAGTGAGATAAAGATGATCTTAAAAGATCTTTTTAGTGCCTTAAGAATTCTATGCACAATTTTATGGTACCTTAATTCACTGTGGAAGTGACCCAATTTAATAACTACATTCTTTTTTAAAAATAGAAGAAATCAAAAGTTATAAAATATATTTGGCATAATTCTACAATTATTCTGATGATTAAGATTATTTGTTAACTTGATTGATCTGAGGAATGTCTGGATAGCTTTAAAATAAAATTTCTATGTATGTCTGTGAGTGTGTGTCAGGAAGAGATTAGCAATAAATCAGTAATCCAAGTAAAGGAAATCTGTCCTCACCAGTACAGTGGGCATCAGCTATTAGTTTGGAGATCCAGATAAAACAAACAAAGTCAGAGGAAAGATGAATATTCTTCCCGAATTAGGATATCTATCTTCTCTTGCCCTCAGACACTAGAGCTCCTGGTACTTAGGTTTTCCAATTCTGACACTTACAGACACCAAAGCTGTGGAGCAAACATTTCCTAGCTGATTGTAAGAGGTAATAGTGAGATAAGACATTCCAGTTTCCATCCTTGATCCCAGGATCCATGAATCCTGTCAAAAGAAACATAGACACAATATGCTGGTTACGGATATAGAGCATATACGGCATTCCAAAGAGCCTTAATTTTGCCCCACAATGTGTTACTACACATCTAGGGTCATAACTAAGTCTTCCGAAAGCCATACCACTGTTATAACGGCAAACTATTATAAGAAGAACGGAACAAGCTACGACTAGTATGGTAACCAGTTTTTGAGATGGCCCCCAATAAATCTGCCTCCTGGTATTATGCCATATAGAGTTCCCTCTCATGGGCCAGGCCAGAGTTATTCTGTATAAAAAATAGAGTATGCATGAGTGATGGCAAGTCACGTCCAAGATTAAGTTATGTAAGTCTAAGGCTTCCTGCTGGCCTGTCACTTCATCCGGGAGAGCTCGTATTATAAGCAGCTCATTGAAGAGCTCCAGATCGTAAAGAACTGAAACTAGCAGCGTACAGTCCCGTGAGTGAGCATTTGGAACAGATCCTCCAGAGTGACACTCATGAGAGATACCTATTAGAAATCCTCAGTCAGAACCACCAACACTTCCTCAGTTTCTGACCTCCAGAAATTATGTAGGAAAATAAATGTTTGGCATTTTAAATTTCTAAGTTTGAGGTAAATTATTACATAGAATAAATAAGCATATGGTAGTAAATTTCATGATCATGGAATTATACTTCTTTTACTAAAAATACATTCTTTGGTCAGAAGTAATACCCATGTAGAATTATATCCCAGTGAATTATGCATTTTGAAGTCCACTGAAAGTGATTTTGGCAGAAGCACTGAGGGCAGGGAAGGCAAATCCATATTGAAGGTAAGTTTATTTCATTGAGAACAAAGTTCTGCCCTTCATGGTAGAAGTATTCCTATGCAACAACCTATCACCATGTGAGTAGCTGATTTTTCCCCAGTATATTCTCTACCCCCCACTTCTGTCATAGAAATGTACCATTTCCGCAGCCCAGTGATGGTCAGTTCAAGTCTTTAACTGATTTATGAAATTATATCTCCAGCTATGTTTAAGTGTGTCTCCTAGCAACATGGGAGTGGAAATAAAAATGTTTTTCCTATCAAGTTATCTCTCCCACTTTGCAGTTGAGTTCAGTCCTTTTTATATCAACAAATAGTTCTTCTGAAACACTGTGATCTGCATCAGTATAAACATCACAATATAGTACACAATATAAAGCAAGAATGGGACAAATTTGACAAAAATATTGAATAATCCATTACCATAATGGGAGATTTAAAAGTATCTCCCTCCAACAAAATCTGTGTATCCAGCAGATAGAAAATTAGGAAGAATATGGAAGGCAAGAATGACACACAACAAATTTTTCTAACAATTCAATTACTTATAGGAGTATGAAAACCAAAAGATAAAAAAAGATTCTCAACAGGTTTTAATTTAGAAGTACACATATAGCTATGTATGTGTGTGTATATATATTTATACACACACATACAACTATACAACACACACACACACTCATATATATACATATACACTGAGTTAGAATATTGGTGTACTTTCCTACAGATATACCTTTACTGGGCAAAGATCTTCTATTGTCAAGGGAAAATAACACAAATCTTTGAACAAATCTGAGAAGCAAGAAAGACGATATATTTTTAAAAATAATTATATACAAAATAATGCAAATATTATATAAATGTGATTTTGTTCATTTTTGCTGCAGTCACATTCTTTAAATAAGCTTTCCTTGAGCTTTAAGACACATGATTAAGTTTATGCTTATGAAATCACTTATGCTTGTGACGATGGAAAACAGTCTGTGCAAAAAGCACTTGATATTAAATTAATCATTGAATTTTTATAGTGGAAATTTATTTTGTGTTACAGTTCTCCTCATTGTAAGGCTTATGTATCAGTAGAAATTATCTCAGTGACTATTCCTATGGTGGATGGTTTTCAATATGGAATATTGTTTTTAATTTTCTATTTATGGCAAAACTTCTGTTTCTTTTTTTTTAATATTTCACTTATTTATTTGAAAGACAGAGATCACAAGTAGGCAGAGAGGCAGGCAGATGGCAGGGAAGCAGGCTCCCTGCTGAGCAGAGAGCCCAATGTAGGGTTCGATCCCAGGACCCTGAGATCATGACCTGAGCCGAAGGCAGAGGCTTTAACCCACTGAACCACCCAGCTCCCCCAAAACCTCAGTTTCTTTACATAGTTTATGCAGGTGTGACAAATAAAAATATCAAACTGGTGTCAGAACTTTTCTTTTTATTTTTTAAATCATTAATTTCAGTTGCTAAATAATTCAATTTTTAAGTGAGGGCATAAGAGACAAATTTTTATTATGGCAGTTATAGTTTTTTCCATATTTTGACATGATAAAATAGAAAGTAAAAATTTATTTTTCATAAATGTAAGTATATGTCCACATATTTCTATTGCTATTTTTAATCCAACATTGACAATATTTGGTATATTTGTTTCATATTAAACTAGTTTATAGAACTGTACATGTTAATCATGCAGCCCAAATTATGTATCACTCTCATTAATATAAGTATTGATTATTAAAGTAATAAAAGTAGTACCTTTTAATATTTTTCTGGAATAATCCTGTGAATATATAGTTTTGGTGTTTAAAGTTTCTTCTTTATTTAGTACATTAATCTCAAAATAGAATATCTTTTCTCAAAAGTCTTTCTCCAATATTTATCAGTACCCATGTCCTTAAATGCAAATCATTATAAACAAAGATGGAATGTCATGACTGTACTTGTTTGTTCTTGAAGACAAGTAAGAATATAGCCATACAGGAAAGAAATAGCAATTATTTTATTTGCAGAGCTACAATTCAATAAAATGTTAATATGTTAATTTTCCTCAAGGAATTAGATTTTGAAGGAAATATTACATACCAACTAGAAATAAAACCTCTTTGCCTGTTTTAAAATTGATGACAATCCAATCTGATTTAATAGTAAGACATAGAGGGTTCATGAAGAGGAACTTAAGAATTATGAGTCTAGACAATGGAGATATGTTGGGAGGAATTGACCATAGGGAAGATAAATAGAGCAGATGATCTCTGTTCAAAATGTGAACTCCATTGTAGCAAAGCATTTTGTCTATTTTGGTGTTATAAGAGCAGTGCCTGACATTTAACTGAATTTCCAATAAATATTTGTTGAATAAGTAAATGAATATTGGATATAAGTTAGACTCCCCAGTTTGCAATCAAGCCAGTTCCAACTGGTTCTAGATCTCCTGGAAAGTCAAAGATCATAAAAAAGAATAAATAAAACTACTCTCCCCTAGTTTTCTTGATGAAATTAAGTTTTACAAAATAATTGTTAGGCCCATCTATAAACTATGGCAAATACTGTATCCACATTATTTTTATGAAAAAGTCCAAGTTTTTAAACAAAAGTATAATGCAATATTTGCTTTTCAGTCAGATTCAACAAGTATCAATATTTTTCAACTTTAGGTTTAAATTTATCTTTTGAAGAGTACTTTAAAGCAATGCCCAGTCATCAAATTGTGTCACCTCATATTTCAGTCTATTCTTTAAGGGAAATGTCAACGAGTTCTTTCATAACTGCAATGCCATTGTTACACCTAACAAGAATAACATCAATTCCTAGGTACCATCTCTTACCTCACTAATGTTCAAGTATTCTTAATTCCTCCTAAAGTATCTGCAGCTACAATTTTATATGGTTTGTTGTTTTAAATTTGGACCTAAATGTATGCATTCAGAATTGCTGTTTCAAAGTCATTTACTCAAAGGTTTGAAGAAACAATATATAAATCCCATTAATAACATCTGTTCACAGTGGACAGAGTTGATAAATCTGTACTTTTGCTAATATATCACTTGTTCTGACCCATAAAATTTTAGAAGTTGAAAGGTTCAAGGTAGTAAATGTAATTTAGTATATTTTTACATTGTATAGATTTTAGAAGAATAATGGTGTAGAAATAAATAAATTTAGTTTTAAACTAGCACTTTTGCTAAATCATTATGTTAATTTATTTGTTCACCGGGTTTTCCTGCATCTTGTTTATTCCACATATAAGATATCACAAATTCTCCTTAAAAACAAAGATGGAGCTCTTATATAGAAATATGTAAGTATTTTTTAATATGTGAAATACATTACTCAAGTTAGAGTTCAAAATCAAATCAAATTTTTTATCCATTTATTAAGTTATTCCACAGTTATTAAAAACCTGCCACATTATAGGCTAGACCCTGGGGTAGTATCCATAAACAATAAGTGCTTATGTTAGCGTGTTAAGCCTTAATGGTTGATGGATCCAGGATCTTATTAAGTTTGTATTTTTATACAGTTTTGTATTTTCTTAATTTTAAAATTTATATTAATAGGTAATTTTTCCTTTTGTTCACCTAATGTCCTCCATGTTATTCCTTGTGCTCCACAAGTAAGTGAAACCATATGATAATTGACTTTCTCTGCTTGACTTATTTCACTCAGTATAATCTCCTCCAGTCCCATCCATCCATGTTGATGCAAATAATACAATTCAAAAAAAGTTAAAAAAATATTTTAATATATACATACTTGAATAACAGAAGTATACACATCTAATTGACCTAAATGTTATTCAATCCTCTAACTATACTTGATGCACACTTACATGCATTTACTTCTTACAAGAATTTCCCAAATTCACCTACACTCCAAAAATTCCTGATTTCCAGGGCTCAGAACATTTGATCTAATTCAGGGTCCTCTCATTTCAGAGATAAAGAGGTAAAGCTGAAAACAGTTGATCAAATAGTTACGATGATACTGCATAATTTAAAATAATACCAAGATTTGCTAGCTTCTAGTTCTTGCCCTTTCTGTGAGGTCATTATGTCATGATTTTTTTTTTTTAGCCAGAGCCCACGAGCCATTTATTGCCATGTTTTAAAATTCGTGCAAAATATCTGAAGCCCTGGACAGAGAATACAAAGCTGTATTTTGTTTGGCACCTAGTTTAGAGGCATTGCATTTGCTAAGTTTATTACTAACATTGAGGCTCCCACTTTGGAGTGTATCCACCAAAGAGAAAATTCATCGGTTTAAGCACTAGTGTTGGGACACCTGGGAGATAAAGTTCCTATATTTGATAAAACCCAAATAAAATGGCATTTATTCAGTCACCCATTAATTTATTCAAGAAATATTTATTAAGCACCTACTCTGTGTTAGATATTGTTTTAAGGACTGTGATTACAGCTATTAATAAAATCCCTGCCCTCATTGAACTAGACAAATTGAGACAGACAATAGACACATACTAACTTATTAGATGGTACTAGGTGTCATAGGAAAACTTAGAGCTGAAAGTGGGACAGGCAATATCTTGACAGTATTCACAACATTTTTCTTAAGAAAGTTGGTAAAAGCTCTGCCAAAAAGGTTATATTTAAATAAAGACTTGAATTAAGTGAGGAAAGAAAGTTACGTGGTTATCTGGGGGGAGAGTATTCTAGAAAGAATATCAAGAGCACCTGCCCTAAAGAAGAAACAATTTTGTGAGAAACACAAGGGTAGCCAGGCTGTTGTAGTCTATGTGAGGGAAAAGGTGCAGGAGGTGAGATCAGAGAAATGCAATGGAGCCTGACCCTTCAACAAAACCCTACACTGTGTTTTGTTTGTTTGCTTTTTGGGTCATGTGGTTTTGCTCCAAATGGGGCAAGGAGCTGGGAGGGTTTTGAGCAGAGCATGGATATGGTCTGATGGACATTTTAATAGGACCACACTGTGGTTGTGCTGAGAGTAGAGGTAAGGGGATCATGGTAGAAAGAGAATGGTTAGGAGGAAATGTGATAATTTCCTGCCCAACTGCAATGAAGAATGATCGTCCTAAAGACAGTCAGAGAAAGTGGTAGGAAGTGTTCTGCTTATGGGTTCAGTGTTGTGCAAATATTCTCATCATACACAATGTTCTAAAACTATAACCACATGCAGGTTTTAAAACAATAAACGCTGAAAATACAAACTGTCAACTGTGTTTAATGACATGCTGAAAAACTGAATATTCAGGGCACTTCAAACATAAACATGAATTTTGTTGGCTCATTCATGACTCTAACACACAGTTTAGGAACTTTATCTGCTTTGAATGAAAAGGACATTTCTATGCTACTGTGACAGCTAGACCAACTCTGGTCCTTCAGATCAAAGCAATTGTTCTAACACTTCAAGATAAGAGCAGTCCAGACTTGAGTCCACAGTAACAGAAACACCACATTTCATCCTAGCTTGTTACTTACACTTGTTTTTGTTATTGGGAGTGGTATGGTATATTTATTTGTTTTTGTTGTTGTTTTAATCAGATCCACTTAATGACTTTTTTTGGATTGTTGCTTGACAGACTGGGGTTTCTTTAATTGACATCTGGCTCAGGATGCTCCAGCAATTTAAACATAACCCCCCAAAATGTAGGAGTGGCGTATTACAGCTGAAAAGGTTAACATAGTCATTGCCATGGGGGATTTTATTTCACCTAGACTCTAGGGAATGTAAAGGAGGTCACTTGTAAAACCAGGCCTACCAGCTGCTAGCTCACATCATCATAGAGCCAAGATCATGGTCACGCCAGTGGAAAACCGAGGACTACCTCATTGTGGGCCTGTGGCCCATCAGAGCAACCAAAAGACCTAATAGTCTGAAATACATTAAAGAATGATTGACTATTTATTTAGGGTATGACTATGTATTTAGGGTAGAGTCTTAGTGACTGACAAATTGAATTAAAAAACAAAAACAAAAACAAAACCCAAGAATGTGGAATGGCTGACACTTACATCTCTATAAATTGGTGGTATTATGTAAATAATTTATCCTCTCAAAAAGGGCCATTTTACAATGAAAAGCGTTCATTGTATCATATGTACTAAAGTGTATCAATGAATACTAAAGTCATTGGCAATTTATTCGTAAGAATTTAGTTGTTGTATTTACTGCAAGTGCTGAAAATGTCCTGTTATACAATTCATTCATCTGGTTGCTTTCCTCTTATCACCCTGTCTCTATCAACAAATATGTTTCCTTCTATTTTATTACATAAGTATATTATTTTCTTGCCTTAACCAGCGACTCTATATCCTGAGAATCTACTTATCATTTAATTGAAATCAAAAAAATAGAAATTCAAAAGATAATTTGAATGTAATTTGTCATAAAAACCTGATTGAATTAGTTATTAAAATGGTGTAAAAGATTTCAGAGAAAGTGAACATTTATATTGATGTCCTTTGCAGATTCATTTCAAATAAAATTAATAAAGAAACAATTATTCTGCATCTGCTCACTTTAACCCAGTTTGTTTTAAAAGCAAATGATAGCTATTTAAATGCTGTTAGGTCACGAAGTACACTGAAAACAGGGGTCAACAAGGAGCAAACAACAAACAATTCATTTTTAGATCAAGGTTCTAACACCAGGGAATGTTCCAAGAAGCATTTCATTTTCAAATGAATTCCTTCCACGGGAGCCAAAGGTCAGCAAGCTAGCATTAGTTAAAGAGGTCTCAGCTGCATCAAAGTTAAATAACAACCAAAAGTCACCCACAGCAGTGTCTCTCTAATCCATAGATGTGTCCCCAAGGGTGTCAGGCCAAAGAAGAAAACAGAGATTTGTTAAAGGTGCTAACAATAAGCACTGTGATCAGCGAGCATCTTAGGCTGAGAGCTGAGGATAAGAAGCTTTTTTGTCCTCCACAGAGAAGAAAAAATTCTATTTAAGCACAGCTACCTGTTGAAGTAAAGGTGTGTATTTGGAATTGATCAATCTGTATAACACAACATAGTCAATTAAGTAATGTTTGGAATCCAGACATAAGAAAATATTAAACATAAGAAACTTTATATTCTTTTAAAATTTCTATGGTCATGATATAATATTCAACCTAATGCATACACTGACTTTTAGGTGACTTTTTTTAACAAGTGAGAGTCTTTCAGTGAAAAGCTTTTGCATCCTGTTGAAAACATCAATACCACAAGCTTGGGTTGGTATTCTCAGAGAAATAAATATTGATTTCTCTCCTCCATCCCTTACCAATGGCAAGCCACTACCTTGATTGCTCTGAATATTTTATTGTTAACAATTGACAGATTCCGTCAGCATTGGATTTTTATTGTTTCATTATACTCTCTTCTCAAAAAGGCATCTGTGTTATTTTTGTCACAGACAAGACAAAAGTGAGGCTGAAATTAATGTAGCACCCTTATACCATAACTACTTTATCAAGTATGATATATCTAATTTTGGAGTTACTACCACTGACTTTGCAAGGATTTATTGAAAAGTCGTCTGCTTTCCTATTATATTCATTTTTAGCAAATCGGGCCACAAAGCTATGCACATTTATGCAAGATTAATTGGAACCCAAAGCTGCTCAAAAGATTTCATGTGAATGAGTTTATTTTTTTTTTAAGATTTTATTTATTTATTTGATAGAGATCACAAGTAGGCAGAGAGGCAGGCAGAGAGAGAGGGGGAAGCAGGCTCCCCACTGAGGAGAGCCTAATGTGGGGCTTGATCCCAGGACCCTGGGATCATGACCCGAGCCAAAGGCAGAGGCTTTAACCCACTGAGCCACCCAGGCGCCCCTCATGTGAATGAGTTTAAACATGCCATGACTTACTTGATTACTGACAATTGTTACATGGTGTATTGCCTAGTCAGATGTTGTGACTATCTTTAATGTCATCCATCTTTGGACAAATTAGCTAACACAATCCAATATGTGCACAGATGTTGACTTGATCTATTGGGTTTTATTTTTCATTACCTCTGAATGCAAATCTGACTGAATAATTTAAAATAAATATTAAAACTGTATTAATCTAATTCACCAGACTACAATTCATTTCTATGTCAAATGGATGAGTTCAGGAATTTATTCAAGTGCAAAATGACGTAAGAAAATGACCCAAATGCAGAAAACATTGAAATGTTGTTATAAAAGTATTTTTTAAATCTCTAGTTTAAACAATTCTAATACAGAAACCTAAAAACTATTCATGAAAAAATATTTTGCAAAATATGTTATTGTTTATCATAACCTTTCTCTACGTAAAGCTTCTTGAAGACTATTCCAAAAAATACTCCCATGGAAAGCATGTCTGCAAAGATTCAGTTTTGATGTTTTAATAGTTCATTGTGCTTTGCTGGTTTCTAAGCTGTACTGGATTTCATACAAGAAAAAATAATGCAAAATCAGGAGTCCCTTATTATTTGCTTTATAACTTGTTGAGAAAGTTATAGAATTTTGTTTTGAAACTTGATTGAGACATTTGCTGAACATGTCTAAGTTTATCAGTTTTCAAAGGATAAAAATGTAGAAGGCCTCCCAAAGATGGGCCATGTCAACATGAAGATGATTTTGAGATGAAGGCAATGGAGACCCTGAGGACTTAAGAGAAACTTTTGCTCCCCTCTTAACTACACAGAAGAATCTATTGGGGATTTCCCAAAATAAGAGTTATTAGCAGATAAATTTAATCTGAGTGACCCGTCTGGATGGCAGGACAAATATCTAATTACCAAACATCCACTCTCCTTAAACATTGCAATCCTTTCCTCTGAAGTCCCAGATCCCTACCCCTTCTTCTTAGTTCAAGATGACATATATGCCCCATTTTGTCTGACTGTCTTTGAAATTTCCATTTCTGTGTGGATTTCCTGTATGTATAACTATTAAATTTGATTTTCTCCTGTTAATATGTCTCATGTCATTTTGATTCCCAGTCCAGCTAGAAGGACCCTTAAAGGGGACAGGAGCTCTTGCTCCCTGACAGGAGTATTATAAAAATTAACCAATTTAAGATTTATACAATCAGTTTGTTTTATAGCTTTAAAGTGGTCATAGAATCTAAAATAGGCTTAGTAAAAAAATAAAAATAAAAAAAATAAAACAGGCTTAGTAATAGTTTTGACTGAACATACCACTGATAGCCACGAGAATTAGACATGAAGTGACTGGGAAGGTAGAAAATCTTAACAATTTTGTGCATCAACTGACCTATGTAAAAAGATGAAAGTGGAAAAGAAAGGAAAAAGTGATAAATTATTCCACAATATCTTTTCTTGGATAAATATATATGCATATATGCATAAACAGAAGATTTTCTGGGAGATTAAAATCTCAAAATAATTACTGTGCTAATCCAGACTGAGAACATTTGCTTATGAATATTTTTATAATGATTATGCAATTTTGATAAAAATATTACCACATATATACTCTAGAAAATATGTAAATGGGTCAATTTGTTTATTAAACATTATATAACATTTAAAAAAGGAATTTATTAGTCATTATAAACTATGTGCAAATATTTTTATCCTTTTCTTATCATAAATATATTTCTACTGTGAATTCATCTACTAGGCAAATAAAGTGATCAATGATGCTTCAAATTGCTTATCAATTTTGACAGCAACCCTTTCTCTTCATCAGAGTAATTCATCAAATTATATTAATGATTGAATTTTCTAATCTACAGAATTTCAAATATTCTTAAAATATTCCCTGTGATTCCAATGCAAAGAATTAATCTATGCACAGGATTCAAAATATCAAACAAAATAGCAAAGATTGAATACCAGTTAAAAGAAGAGAAAGATATAAATATAATAGCATATTTCTTTTAGAATTTAAGTTATCTAAAAACACTTTTTATATACTAACAAGCCCAGTCCTATATCTTCTTTTAGCTAGTGTTCAATCTTTGTAATTTTATTATATATGTGAACTTACAAGTTAAACACATCCATTTGCATGTATCAACTGGTTTAAAATTAGTTAAAATTGCATCTAACTTCAATGTAAATAAATATTAATATTTTAATATTAATAAATTCAAGTTAAAATTTTTAAACTTGTGGTCTCATGGCATCCACAAACATATCTAATAAACCTGCAATGTGTGCATATGTTGTTTGAATTTATTTACCTAATCATTAAACTTGTTAAGGGATCCAACAGTTTAAAATGGTACTAAGTAAACATTACTATTTTTTAAATGCAATCTAGTCATTATAGTATTTAGATTTAAGAGAACTTTTAATTAAAAACAAATGAATTTTGGCACACTGAAAATAAATAAAATAAAGTAAAATAAAAAAGAATACCAATGCCCTGAATATTTAAAAAAATCACACATTAAAATATGTATAAACTAAGTAGATCATATTTTATGTTTTCATATTAGTCATGTGTTAATATTTAGATTTTTTGTTTTTTTATTCACCCTCTAAAGCATACCTTCCAAAATGTCTATGTACGCATGGGATCTAGATTATAATTTTATTAAAGTATCTAAACAAAACACTGAATGAAAAGTACACTCGAAAGAGTAAATTGACAGAATTTCCTATTTTTTAAAATTATGTTCAGTTAGCCAACATATAGCACATCATTTGGTTTTTGATGTAACGTTCAATGATTAATTAGCTGTGTATGATACCCAGTGCTCATCACAACGCATGCCCTCCGTAACACCCATCACCCAGCCACACCATCCCCCAAAATGCCCTCCCTTCTGCACCCTTCAGTTTGTTTCCCAGAGTCCAGAGTCTCTCATGGTTTGTCTCCCTCTCTAATTTCTTCCCAGAATTTTCTAAAGTCATAGTTCAATAAATAAATATACCCATGGAAAAATAATTGACTCCCCAAAACAAAATTTTCACTTTTTGTAACTATCACAAACTTAAACTCAGATCAAATCTAAATCTAAGCAAGAAATTCCTAGAATATTTTTTTTAATGTAACCATTGGTGTTCAGTGAGTTATGTAAATACTACCTAACTTGCTCACTAAGCCATAAAAACACAGTCATATCAACAGTACTTGTTTGACGTAGATTGTGGTTTTTTTTCTAATTTAAATTCAATGTAGTTAACATAGTGTATTGTTAGTTTCGGGAGTAGAATTTAGTGATTCATCAGTTACATATAACACCCAGTGCTCATTACATCATGTGCCCTCCTTAACGCCCATTGCCTAATTCCCCACCCACCTCTCTTCAAGCAACCATCAGTTTTGTTTTAAAATTTCCTGTTTTTTTTTTCTTTTAAATCTTTATAAATGAGCATATTGAAAATACCAGCGATGGAGTATGATATAATAGCAGAAACATAGTGGGTTATATAAAAACAAAACCAAATAGATTTCCCCACTCTGGAGAAAATAGCATGAGTATTGCAAAGCAGGAAAAGAATACTAATTAGATATGAAATGAACCCTTCATAGAAAGCTTTAAAGACTGTGATGGGAAGATTTTATTTAATTTGTGGAAAGATATGTTGTCACTAAAAGATTTATAATTGAAAGTTTATCCATTCAATATTATACTGTGATAGATGCCCTATTTTTGTTTTATGAAGACTATATTATAGAAGCAAAAGGAAGATTAGTGGGAAGTAATTTTAAGAACATAATGCTAGAATGATACCTATGGCTTTTGAAATTGAGAGGAAATGTAGAATTATGCAAGTATTAGCTGCAACTACCAAATTATTTGTTTTATTTATTTCAGTGTGGGAATAGTTAGGCATAGAATAGATATTTCTACTCCAAAAGAAGAATTTCTATTCCATAGGTCTGAGAGAGTAGTGGCTGTGGCAGCCTTGACAAATTCTGAGCTAACTTTGAGGCCATTCTTCTCTTTTCTTGAAGAATAACTCATGTTTCTAATCAGGGAGCTGTATTGGATGATACTGTAGAATCCCAGAAGTTTAACAGTCTCCCTTAATTTTTTTCCCATTTATGTCCTTTTCAGGCCAATCTAGTCGTGTTCTTAGTGTTATGGAATTCTCAAAAATCTTGTTAGCTTCCCATGAAAGTCAGAAGTATTTAAAACCATCAGACTTGAGGGTTATCCACATTTCTTTTCTGAATAATCTCATCTCTATTCTTCTCTTCTGCTAAAGTGATTGATTGGCTCTATGAACACAGTTGTAATCTCTTTAGCAAATGAGCTAGGACACAACCTTGGTGATCTCTCCAAAATATGTTCCCTCCTTTTTTTGCAATATGAATGGGCTGTGTATTTTCCAAATCTTCAGGTTTTATTTTCTCTTTGTTTTACAATTCTTTCTTCAATTTATTTCTCTCCTGTCACCTTTCACTATAAACAGTAAGGAGAAACCAGGCCAGGACACTTTGCTTAGAAATCTCAGCTAAATATTCAAGTTCATCTCTTATAAATCCTACTTTTCACAAAACACTAAAACAATTAGGCTAAATCCTTTGCCACTGTGTAAGAGGGATCACCTTTCCTCCACTTTTCTATAAGGTGTTCTTCTAAAATGCTTTTCAAAACTCATCCAGGCACTACTCATTGCCAAGTTCCAAAGCTGCTTCCACATATTTAGGTATTTGTTACAAAAACACTCCGCTTCCTGGCACCAAAATCTGTGTTAGTTTGCTAGGATTACTGTAACAAAGTACTACAGACTGTGGTTTAAAAAATATAAATTTATTTTCTCATAATTCTGTAGCCCAGGAGTCTGATGTCAGGTTGTGGCAGGCTTGGTGTCTTTAAGCTTCTCACCTTGGCTTATAGGTGGGTGTCTTTCCCTGTCTCTTCATTTTATCTTTCCTCTATGCATGTCCATGTCCAAATTTCCTTTCTTATAAAATCACCAGTCATATCAAACAAAATCTGTATTAGTCAGTGTTCTCCAGAAAAACAGTGTCTGTAATTGTGAACTAATACAATGTATAAACAGTACATAATGTCTGTAATTGTGAACTAATACAATGTATAAACAGTACATAAATAGTTAAAAGAACTATGTTGCTTCTACACGGTATTTTTCTTGACTTGCATGGAAGGATATGTGGAAGAGACTATTCCTTTCAGGCAACCTGTTACTTGCTAGACCTTGTCCTGGAAGCTTTAGATGATTTCATTTCTTATAATCAATCTGAAAAGTAAGTATTCTGTTCTAGTTTTGAGGGTGAAGAAATGGAAGTTTAACAAATGTATAAACTTTTCCCAACACCAAACAGGGTGATCAAATAGAGTTATTTTTTTAATTGATGTTGTCCTCATTATCACTACAAATAATTCATAACTCTGGCTAACTTCAGCAAAAGGTTTAAGAAGGAAATAAGGTAACTCATAGAACAGAAGGGAAAGGTGAAACAGTTCTCCATTAAAGATGGGAGCTTGGGCGCCTGGGTGGCTCAGTGGGTTAAAGCCTCTGCCTTCGGCTCAGGTCATGATCTCAGGGTCCTGGGATCGATCCCCACATCTGGCTCTCTGCTCAGCAGGGAGCCTGCTTCCCTCTCTCTCTCTCTGCCTGCGTCTCTGTCTACTTGTGATCTCTCTCTGTCAAATAAATAAATAAAATCTTTAAAAAAAAAAAGATGGGAGCTTAAATATATGCACAGAGTTAGGTAACCAGAATTAATTATTGGTCTCCTGTTGACTGTTTTTGGGGTGCAAAAGCTCTAAACAACTCAATTCTTTCTGTCACTCAAGATTTTAATTACTAAGCAATAGGTATTGTGTAGTTTTGCCTTCTTCATATATCTAACCACTGGTTAAGGGATAGAAGAGTACTTTGAATAACAGTCCCACCAAAATGGTTTGTGAATGGGAAATAAATTAAGGGAAAATTAGGATGGCAAAGTTGAACTCAACTGAAGTGCTATTACTGAAAGAAGGAGAACAAAGGTCATGAAGCAGACAAAACCCATAGATATCTATATGCTACGGCTAGTTTGTAAGGAGAATTCTAACCAAAGTTTGGATGAAGTCTGTTAGATTTTCACCGAATTTTTCTCATGGTCAATAACTACTAATCAGTTTCTTTTTTGGTTGTAAATTAAGAATTTTGTATACCACCGACCATAGCTCAACTATTTTCCACATTGATTATTTTTTTTATTGAGATATAATTAACAGATAACATTATTTTAGTTTTGGTTGTACAATGTAATAATTCAATAAGTGTATATATTGTGAAATGGTCACCACAAGTCTGGGTAACAACCACCACCAAACACAGTTATGACTATTTTTCTTATGATAAAAACTTGTAAGATCTGCTCTCCTAGCAAATTTAAAACATGCAGTAAAGTGGTATTAATTATAGTTATTAGGCATCATGCTATATATTACATCCCCACAACTTATTTATTTTATAATTAGAAATTTGTATCTTAACTCCTTTCACCCATTTTTACCCATCCCCTATCGCTTCACCTCTGGCAAGCACCAATCTGTTCTCTGGACCTCTAAGGTGTTTTTGGTGTTGTTGCTGTTTTTAAGATTCTATATATAAGTGAGATAATATGGTATTTGCTTTTGTCTGTTATAAAGCTTTGATATCAAAATATCTTTGAATCTTCTTGACAGGGAGAATTTTAGTTTCTGCAATAAATGAGATACCAATAGTTGTATATATTTTCGATTTAAAAAGCTAATTGCATAGCAAATCACTGTCAGAGGAAATTTTCTAAGAACCATCTTGATGAGAACATTAACCTTAGTATGTTGTTAAGAAAGAATTCTGATTGAATCTTTAATCACTGAGTACAATATTTCATTGGAAAAACAGTCCTTAAGATGTCATTGAAAATGAATAACACTTAAAATTGTAATTGAATCACCATCTTTTCAATGTAATTCTATCCACATAACTTCTACTTTAGGATTCTTCTTATTACTCATAAATACCTTGACCTTACATTGTCAGTTTATCTCATGAATAGAGGTTATAGGATAATGTTACTTCTATTCCAAATTTACAAGCCAATATTTTTCTTTCAGTATTATTTCACCCACAACTCTTATAATCTAGTTTAGTCTGATGTTTATAATACCATTCACATGCTTGCAATTCATTATCTTTTATAATAATTATCATGAGATTCAACATGATTGAGAGGGAGAAGGGATTTAAAAAACAAGCACTTTTCACACTACTTGGAATCATTGTTTCTAATGATATATCTAAGAGTTTGTAATATAAAGACATTTTGGCTCCTATCTAACTAAATAGGGTTTCTAAAACTGAAACTTGGTACATCTATGTAATTGCTATTATAGTCACAATAGATCAAGAACACTGTGTTTAGATATAATGGTCTTACTGTTATGGGTCAAATTGTGTCCCTCTAAAAAAGATATGCTATAATCTTAGTATGAAGTAACTTGACTTACTGAATGTGCCTTATTTGAAACCAGAATCATTGCAGATGTAATTAGTTGAGATCCTGGAGTAGTGTGGGCACTAATCCAATATGAGTGATTTTCTTAAAAGAAGATGGTCATGTAAAGACACAGAAATACATACTATGATTAGCATGTGACTATGAAGACAGAAATTGGAATCATATATCTATAAACTAAGGAAAAACAAATATTGCTGACAGATCACTAGAGGCCAGAAAGAGGTTAGAAAGGATTCCTCTATTCCTCTATAAGTTTCATAGGGAGTATGGTGGCCCTGATAATGCCTTCATTTCAGTCTTCTTGCCTCCAGAATGTGTACAATAAATTTCTGTCATTTTAACTACGAAGTTTGTGGTATGTTATTAGAGCATCTCTAGGAAGCTAATACACTATTATAGAGAGCATCAAAAATATTGGACCTGAAATTCAACCAGACATGATTCCTTTTAATTGTATATCTTAAAAGTCAATGACTAAAAAACTTTTTAGATTCTCAACTATTGGAACTAATAACTGAAGAAGAGTTGGGTACAATCTGTAGTACAATGGCAATGCTCATAAAAAATCAGAGAACATGTTAAATCAATATGGGATTATCTTGTAACTTTCAATAAAATCTTTCAAATTTTTTTTTTTTGTTTTGTTTTTGGATGCATTCCCAGCTTCTTAACATGACTTATAAAATCATTCAGTGTTTGGCTCTTTTGGCTCACTATTCTCACTTAATATCTTCCTGGGCTTTCTCTTGATGAGTTCACTAACTTCCCTTTCATGTCTAGGCTTTAGACATTTCTTTCTTTCTGAAGTAGTCTTTCCTCCTTTTTTTTTTTTTTTCCATTTGGTTCCTCTTCACTAATACATGCTAAATTAAAAAAAAATACACACACACACACACACACACACAGTGACATTTGTTAAAGAAAATAAGGCAGACTTTATTCAGGGCCATTGTGATAGATATAGTGACTACTGCAATGAGATTTCACAGTGGGGAAGATTGGGCTCAGCTCCAAACACTACATGAGCAAGCGGGATTTAACAGCCCACTTATATAGGAGGAAACAGGTATAGCAGGCTTCTTGCTAAACAGTCCTAACAGAATTCTTGTTGAAGGCAAGCCAGGGTTGGAAGATGGTGAAGGCTGGGGAACCTGATCAGATATGGATCAGATATGTGTCTTTACATGACCATCTTCTTTTAAGAAAATCACTCATATGGGATTAGTGCCCACCTTACTCCAGTTAAAATGATGTAGTAGAGTTCTTCCTAAAACTGAGTTTTATAAGGAATTACATAGATGGGATGAGGAGAAGTTACAGGAATCAGACTAAAGTTTGATCAAGCAAAGAATATTTGTCATACCTATGCATCTAACAAGTACCTATTTAATTTCTTTTCCCTCAGGCTTTCTTAGCTACTTCTTCCTTCTAACCCACACTGCATTAAGTTATCTTGTTATATTTTCTCCCTACATAGCTCTCTTTGTAATTTTGTCCTTCCTCTAATAATATTCATCATACTTTTCACAACATGCAAAGTTCCTTTAGAAGAGGGTTTTTTGTTTTTTTTTTTTTTGGACTTAAATATCTATTAATAAAAAAGATCCATATGCATGAAAACATCCATTCAGGCACATAAAAGTCTTGGGGTCTAAAACCTAACAAGGACAACCTTCAACACAATGATATCAAATTCTGGAGGTTCGTGGATTTTTCTTTTTTTCTTTGTATCTCCTTTACTTGAAAGGATCATAAAAAATAATTCTTCATTTTCTACAAAGCTTTGCGTAAATATAATAAGGCAGGGTGGATTGTTCCATTCTTACTGGAAATGAAACCTATGCTTCCTCTTCAACATGCGATAGTATGCCGGTTTCTGATAAGCATGTTCTTTAAAAAAGAAAATAAATCACTTTTATGGGAGTTGGCCTCATGTTTATTTCAGATGGCAAAATGCTGAGAAGAACCCCATGTGCAGTAATACAGTGTGGTTACATGGCTAAAATTGAGGAAAACTTCCCTTTGCTCGACAGCAAATCACTATAATACGCATTACTGTATGATTCTCTCTAGTGTATTCCAGTATCAGGAGATTCGTGTAGTCAATGTGGTGAGTTAATGAACTAAACTCTCACATTAAGAGATCAGATTTCAAGTTATTTGTACACTATATATTTTATGTATAAAATAAATAGATAATTATTCTGTGCTATTAAATTTTCTCTTCATTATCAGTCATCTTCAGATTTAGGTGATTATTCACATTAAGGTGTAATTTAACCTTATTACCTTGAAATTTTTGGCGACATTTAAGTATTTGTGAGCTTATACTGATGATACCTAGAGAAAAGAACTTTGGAATTAAAAAAGATTATTTTTACTAAGAAAGTCTCATGGCTATAAAATGGTTCTGGAAAATAGCATTTAGGTAATAACTATATGAATTCATGGTAAGAAATAAGTAGTCTTTCTTTGGAAAGTTCTTTTTATTTAAATTTGGTGATAAGTAGTTAAGAAATGGTTAAGAATTCGCTTAACACAAATGGCTCAAAAATATTTCCAACATTTGCTGACTATAATATATGATGTTTCTTTCACTAGCAGATAAAATTATATATGTATAAATATTCTTGAAATTACCAAAAATATTATTTCAGTGTGATGTCATGAACATTCTCCTTAAGAGAAGTTCACTACCTTTATATATATTTTTTTAATATAAAAGAATACTGGTATACATGGTGGATAAAATAAAGACAAAAAGAAATTATAGATGACATTCTCAAAAATAGTATTCGTGCCATTACAACTATAGATGTTGAGTAAAGGAGCTTATTCAAAGGCTGTAATAGAAATACTAATACTCTATAAACATCAATTTACCAGATTCTATTTTCTTTAAACTATCTTTTCTATGTTTTGGTAGTTATGATCTATGGTACTTTATTAGAGGAGAAAAATGGATTATAAGAGATGCTATTAATAAAAAGTATTCATTTTCATGGGGTAATTAGAGTTAAAATTAATAACAAATATAATTAAAGTTAGCAAGCAAAAACTTAGCACCTACTATGTACTATGAGAGAAATGAAAATGAATGCCAAAGAAAATCTGACAACTCTTCTAAGCAATTCACAATCAATTTGAAAATAGAGGAAAAATTAAAATATCAATTTAAGATAATAGATGATTAAAGTCAAGTAAATAATTACAATAAGTGCTAGATGTTTTCAAAAGAGAGGCAAATTTCTCTGGGCTGAGATTTCCACAGAAAATGTAATGATCTGTTTTTAATTGGAAGGAGAGAAATTTGACTTTAGGCCATGAATTTAAAGAAAATGTCTTTCAAGTATGTAAGAATAAATGTGCTATTTATTTATAACCATGTGTCATAAATTTTAAAATTTCCCCTTTTATAAAAAAGTCATTTTTTTTAAAGATTTTATTTATTTGTCAGAGAGAGAGAGGAGAGCGAGCGAGCACAGGCAGACAGAATGGCAGGCAGAGGCAGAGGGAGAAGCAGGCTCCCCGCCAAGCAAGGAGCCCGATGTGGGACTCGATCCCAGGACGCTGGGATCATGACCTGAGCCGAAGGCAGCTGCTTAACCAACTGAGCCACCCAGGCGTCCCAAAAAGTCATTTTTATACCAATTCTTCATTTATCTGTATTTATACCTCTGTGATCTATGTATTTATACCTCTGTAATCTATCTGGTTTAACTCATGGTGATTCCTTCCTACCCAGAACATTTCCACAAGTAAATATAGATTTTGTGGGGGTTTTTTGTTTGTTTGTTTTGTATTTTGAACTTAAGACTTAAAAAGAAAAAGGTTTTCTTCTTGGCTTCCAATTTCCAAATGAATAAAACTAATTTTAAAAACAATGATGAGGGGGGCCTGGGTGGCTCAGTGGGTTAAAGCCTCTGCCTTCGGCTCAGGTCAAGGTCCTGGGGTTCTGGGATCGAGCCCCGCAACGGGCTCTCTGCTCAGCGGGGAGCCTGCTTCCTCCTCTCTCTCTCTCTCTCTCTGCCTACTTGTGATCTCTGTCTGTCAAATAAATAAAAAATAAAATCTTAAAAATAAATAAATAAATAAAAATAAAAACAATGATGATTCTGAAAATCAAGTCTTCAAGTGCAAGAGCCAGATCTTATGAAAGGGAAATGAGGTTTCAAATTCTAAAGTTCAAGAATGTCAAAATCTTCCATCACAAATTTTATAGCATAAAAAATCATGCATGATGATCCAATACTCAGCTTCTATTAAGCCTCAAAAAGCAGTCATTAATATCCACATTACCCTGCAAAACATCTTAGAATTTGTCACTATACTTTCCCTATAGAAATTTTTCAACTGGCTATGCCACAGAATACATTCCAAACTGGCTGTCTTAAACAATGTGGACAAATTATTGTTGCACATATATGAAAAGTCTGAGAAAATGTGGGTTTTGGACAAGGACTCACTTAATCATTCACTTTCTCTAGCCATCTCTTCATACAGAATGGATGCTTCATCTCAAGGCCAGCTCCCTTTCTTGTTAGCGTTTAGTCACCTGCAGCTTTAAAGGCTATACACTTTTTGAAAAATAAAAAAATAAAAGCTATATATTTGTTTTGTTTTGTTTTTATCTAGGCAGCTGTAAAGTATAATTTCTCTTTTTATAGCTATTTAGCTTGTGTAATCTAGGGCCATAGCAGAGCTGGAATTGGGGACCCCTTCCATCTTACACACATGGGATGCGGCTACAAGTGTACATCGGTGTGGTGACGGTAGTTCCTACCAGCTCATGAGAGCTAAGTATTCAGGAATTTTGTTAGCCAGTTGAAGTCAACCATGTTGGAAACATTTTACAACATGAAAGTCAACATGCCCTATAAATTAGAGCTTTTAAATTATTTATCATCATTATTATTTTTGTTATTATTACTCCAGGAGACCAAGTTTAACAAAACATCACTAGTAGGATACCACCAATATATGAATGATAAACATATTGTGATATACTTACACACTAGAATACAATTCCATAATAAGAAGTTATCAGTAATAGGGGTACATATCAAAATACAACAAATGAAAGAAACCTATTCTCACCCACAAAAAATATGTAGACACTATGTATGTATATGTATGTATATATATGTATATATGTATGATTCTATTTATACAAAATTCTAGAAAAAAATAAGTTTATCTATAGTAATAGAAAGTAGATTAACACTTGCCTTGCATTGTTGCAGGCCAAGGGAATGAAATGATTATAAGGAATCATTTGGAGGATGATGCATAAATTAATTATTTTGATTGTGGTGATGGTTTCATGAGTGTCTATATACTTTGTCTTATCAAATTATACATTTTAAAAAGGCCAATTCATTATGTAGCAATTATACCTCAATAAAGCTGTTTTAAAAACAGTGAAAATAAACACTAGAAAAAATGACATCATTCAGAAATTATAAAGCCACCCAATAGGCTAGAAGAAAATAATTACAAATCAGCTATCTAATAAAGGTCTGTATCCCAAATAGAAAAGAAATATTCCAACTGAGTAATAAGACAAACAACCCAAATTTTAAATGGTCAAGTTTTAGTACACATTTCACTAAAGAAATTTTATAAGTGGCGAACGAGAAGTGATTCTCAACATCATTAATCATTAGAATTCAAAGTAAAACCTCAGTGAACTATCATTACAAACCCACTAGGAGACCCTAATCAAAAAGACTGATTGTATTAGTTTGTTAGAACTGCCATAACAAAGTACCCCAAACAGGGCACCTTAAGAAAAATTTATTATCTAACAGTTCTGGAAGCTAGAAGTCTGAAATCAGTGTCTCAACAGAGTTGCTTTCTTTTGATGGCTATAAGGGAAGATTCTGTCCTCCACTTTTAGATCTCTGCCTTCATCTTCACCTGGTTTTCACCCAGTAAGCTTGGCTCTGTGTCCAAATTTCCTTTTATATAAGGATATCAGCCATACTGGGTTAGAGATCACTTTTGCACCTGGTTTTAATTTGATTACCCGGGTAAAAGCCCTATCTCCAAAACAGTCTCATTTTGAGGTACTAGGAGTTAAAATGCCCATGATCTTTTTGGGGAACACAATTCAACCCGCAGCAATAATAATATAAATATTGGTATAGAAATGGACAATCTGGATCAGTCATGTATTTTTGATTGCAATGTAGATGGTATAGCCACTGAGGTAAATATTCTGTCAGTTTATTAAAAAGGTAAATATAATCTTACCTCACCACACATTAATACCATTCCTAAGTATCTATCTAAGGTAAGTGGAAATCTCTATCCACACAAAAAATTGTATATAAATATTCCTAACAGCATTATTCAAATTATACATAAATTTTTATAGCAGCCAGAAGTGGACACTATTCAAGTGTCCAACCCAAATGTGATCTATTCAGAGGAGGGGCAAGATGGCAGAGAAGTAGGGGACCCTGTTCCAACTGATCCCCTATAGTGAGATAATTACCAGAACACTTTGAACACCCATGAAACCACTTATACACTTCTGGACCTCTACGAGGGCAGAAGACACCAGTGGAGAAGGAAAGTGGAGTGGGAGCAATCAGACAGATATCAGAGGATAAACAGAAGGGGGGGGAGCCGCCAGAAGTGACCCATTGGAAAGTAATACCCCAATATGAAAGTGCCCTGTGATTGGGGACCAGCATTAACTTGGAATCTGGTTAAAAGTACTCAAAAAGAGCAAAAGGTCTTAAGGGGCAACTGGTGGAACTGGGCAGTCATAGGCACGGACCTAAGCCCACGGACCCAGGATGGCCACAACTGGTGACCACCTGTGTCAGAAAGAGTGCAGTGAAGCCTCCAGGCAGTGGGCCCAGAGCCCCGGGTTTCTACTGCTTGCACCAGCACTGGACTAGGCGCACTCACTCCACACTGGAGAGGGAGTGTGATTTGTGTGCCAGCCCATGCTCTCTAGAACAACAGCCTTTTGCACTCTGCACACACTATGCCTCTGGGGTCTGATCTGCGCTCCCCACCAGTGCTGAGAGAGCTCCATGTGGGTGCTAGTCAGTGGGCACTAAGACCAGCCAAGAGGCTGAACACTCCCAGCCTGGACTTGAAAAACTCAGCACACTATCTCTGTTTGGGATCTCTCAGCAGCAGGCAGTGACCTGTGAAACCCTGAGGTCTGGACCCCAGACAGCAGTCTTGGCAAAGGCAGCCACAGGAGGTGGGCTCCCTGGACCAATATCGCTCACGGTTTTAGTGGCACAGGGGTGCAGAGGCAAGCAGGTGCTTCTGGCAACACCTGAGAAGGTGATGGGGACATGCAATGCCTGTGGGAGGTCACACATCTCAGCAGAGTTTGCACAGGGGGAACCTGTGTGTTTTGGACCACCCAGAGGGCACCAGACTGAGGCTTCTCTCTGAGACGGAGGTCTGGGTGCAGCTTGCTTTCTACTAAACCTCCAAAAAGCCACAAAAAGCTGCCAGAGAACAGAGACCTCCAGAGAACAAAAGCCTGAAAAACCCGGTTCCTCAGGCATAGCTGCTTGATAGGGAGCTGGAGGACTCAACCCAAGTAAGACTGACTGAAAAACAATGCAGCAGGCCCCTCTCCCAGAAAGCCAGCCAAAAGAATGGGAGGACAACCACCACGGGGTCCCCATAAAACAGTAAAACCCCAATATCAGGGGAAAACAATATATTAAGCTCCTGGTATTATCCTAAAACCTGTATATTTCATAGATACAACTTTATTTTTAATTCGTTCTCACTATTCTTGATCTTTTTAAATTTTTTGACCTATTTACCATTACAACAAGAGGTTCAATACAACATCTTCCATAATAACCTTTTAACTTGAACTTTTTTCATACTTATACCTGTGTTTTCTTTTGTTTTTCTTTTTTTTTTAAATATACATATAGATATAAGCTTCAAGGTAATCCTCTTTCCCTAATCAATACTACCCCTATATGTAATAGTTTTAATCTCCCTTTATCTTTGGAAAGTTGAGTCCTTTAATAAAGATATCAAGATACACCCAGGAAGAATTGAAATTACCTTTCTCACCCACATCAAGGATTTATAACCACCCTCCCATCTTTTTCTTCTGTCAGTGTTTATGTATATTTGTTTTTGTTCTGGTATTATATAAATCTTATCCTTGGAGTTCATTTTGGCTGTTTTGTTTTGTTTTGTTTTTTTTCCCTTGTCATTTACTTTTGTCAGTCTTTTTCTTTGTCCATTTTTGTTTGTATACCTTATAAATCTTACCTTTGGGGCCTATTCTGACTAGGTCTTCCCTTTTCTCTCTCTCTCTTCTCTCTTTTTCTTCTCTCTCTCTCTTTTCTTCTTCTTCTTCTTCTTCTTCTTCTTCTTCTTCTTCTTCTTCTTCTTCTTCTTTTTTTCCTTTCTTTTTAGTGGTGACTTCCAATTGCTCAGAAGCATTCCAGGGTGCACCTTGCCTGGATTTAAGTTGTTAGATTCAGCTACACATCCCCTCAACCACCTCTCACCAAAATGACTAGGAGGAGGAATACCCAATAGAGAAAAAATTCAAAGATTGTGCCCTATCCATCAGAACTAATTGATATGGACATAAAAAGCATGTTAGAAAGAGAATTCAGGGTAACAGTTATCCAGGCTAGGTTGGAGAAAACCATTAGTGACAACATGGAATCTCTAAGAGCAGAAGTGAAAGCCACCTGGGAAGAAGTTAAAAATGCTATCAATGAGATCTAGTCTAATCTAAATACTCTAACAGTTAGGGTAACTGAGGCAGAAGATAGAAATAGTAATCTAGAGGACAACCTGATAGAGAAAAAGAATCAGGAAGAGGCATGGAAGAAACAGCTTAGAAACCATGAAAAAAGAATTAGGAAAATAAATAACACCATGAAACATTCCAAAGCCAGAGTTATTGGGATCCCTGAAGGTCACAAGAAAGAAAGAAGACTAGAAGATATAGTTGAACAAATTCTCAATGAAAATTTTCCCAATCTGGGGAATGGAACAAATGTTCCTGTCCTAGAGGCAGAAAGATCATCCCCCAAGATCAACAAATCTAGAAAGACCTCAAGACACTTAGTTATGAGACTGATGAATCATAATTTTAGCAGGAGCTCCTGAGGGCAGCTAGTGGGAAGAGATTCCTTAGGTACAGAGGAAGGTCCATCAGCATAATGTCAGACCTGTCCACAGAAACCTGGCCATCCAGAAAGGGCTAGCAAGACATATTCAGGGAACTAACTGAGAAGAACACACAGCCAAGAATACTTTATCCAACAAGGTTGACATTCAAAATGGATGGAAAGATAAAGAGCTTCCAAGACCGGCAAGGTATAAAAGAGTATGTGATCATCAAGCTGGCACTACAAGAAATATTAAGGGGGTTTCTATAAAAGAAGAAAGAAATCAAGAGTGACATAGAACAGAAATTTACAGAGACAATCTATAGAAACAAGGACTTCACAGGCAAAATGATGTCAATAAAAATGTATCTTTCAATAATCACTCCCAAAGTGAATGGCCTAAATGCTCCTATAAAATGGCACAGGGTTGCAGCTTGGATAAAACAACAGGACCTATCCATATGCTGTCAGCAGGAGACCCATTTAGAACCTAAAGATACATCCAGACTTAAAGTGAAGGGATGGAGAAGAATCTTTCATGCCAATTGGCCTCAAAAGAAGACTGTGGTAACGATTCCCATAACAGATAAATTAGATTTTAAACTAAAGACTGTAGTCAGAGATACAGAAGAACACTATATCATTCTTAAAGGGTCTATCCACCAAGAAGATCTAACAATTGTAAATATTTGTGCCCCCAATACGGGAGCAGCCAACTACATAAGACAACTGTTAATCAAGATAAAGAGTCATATTGATATGAACACATTAATAGTAGGGGATCTTAACATGCCCCTCTCAGTAACAGACAGATCATCTGAGCAGAAAATCAATAACGAAACAAAAGCATTGAATGACACATTGGTCCAGGTGGAATGTTCTGTATATATTTATGAATATATATATTCATAACAACAGAATACTCCTTCTTCTTGAGTGCACATGGAACTTTCTCCAGAATAGACCACATACTGGGTCACAAATCAGGGCTCAAATGATACCAAAAGATTGAGATTATTCCCTGCATATTCTCAGACCACAATGTTTTGAAACTAGAGCTCAACCACAAGAAAAAGTTTGGATGGAATTCAAGCACTTGGAAGCTAAAGACCACCCTGCTTAAGAATATTTGGATCAACCAGGAAATCAAAGAAGAACTTAAACAATTCGTGGAAAAAAATGAGAATGAAAACACATCTGTACAAAACCCATGGGGTACAACAAAGACAGTCCTAAGGGGGAAATACATAGCCATTCAAGCCTTACTCAAAAAAATGGAAAAATCCAGAATATACCAGCTCTCTTTACATCTTAAAGAACTGGAGAATCAACAGCAAATTAAGCCAACCCCCACACAAGACGGAAATAATCAAGATTAGAGCAGAGATCAATGAGCTAGAAACTAGAGATACGGTAGAACATATCAATGAAACTGGAAGCTGGTTTTTTGAAAGAATCAATAAGATCATTAAACCATTGGCCAAACTAATCCAAAAGAAAAGAAAGAAGACCCAAATTAATAAAATTATGAATGAAAAGGGAGAGATCACAACTAACACCAATGAAACAGAAACAGTCATCACAAATTATTATCAACAGTTATATGTCAGTAAGGTAAGCAACCTAGATGAAATGGATGCATTCCTGGAAACCTATAAACTTCCAAAACTGAATCAGGAAGAAACTGACAACCTGAATAAACCAATATCTAGGAACAAGATTGAAGCAGTGATCAAAAACCTCCCAAAAAACAAGAGCCCAGGACCTCATGGATTCCCTAGGGAATTCTACCAAACTTTCAAAGAAGAAATAATACCTATTCTCCTGAAGCTGTTTCAGAAAATTGAACAGAAGGAAAACTTCCAGGCTTTTTTTATGAAGCCAGTATTACCCTGATCCCCAAACCAGACAAAGACCCCACCAAAAAGAATGTCAGACCAATATCCCTGATGAATACAGATGCCAAGATTCTCAATGAGATCCTAGCTAATAGGATCCAATAGTACATTAAAAAGATTATCCACATGACCAGGGGAGATTTATCCCTGGGATGCAAGAATGGTTCAACATTCACAAATCAATCAGTGTGATAGAACAAATCACTAAAAGAAGAGAGAAGAACCACATGGTCCTCTTAATTGATGCAGAAAAAGCATTTGACAAAATACAACATTTGTTCCTTGTTAAAATGATTCAAAGTGTAGGGATAGAGGGAACATTCCTCAGCTTCATAAAATCTATCTATGAAAAGCCAAGCAAGAATCATCCTCAATGGGAAAAAGCTGACAGCCTTCCCTTTGAGATCAGGAACACGACAAGGATGTCCCTCTCACCACTGCTGTTCAACATAGTATTAGGAGTCCTAGCGACAGCAATCAGACAACAAAATGAAATAAAAGATATTCAGATTGGCAAAGAAGGAGTCAAGCTCTCTCTTATCACAGATGACATGATATTTTATATGGAAAACCCAAAAGACTCCACCCCAAACTCCTAGAACTCATACACCAATTCAGTAATGGGGCAGGATACAATATCAATGTAGAGAAATCAGTTGTTTCCTTATACGCTAACAATGAAAATATAGAAAGGGAAATATAGAAATGAAAATATAGAAAGAGAAATTAGAGAATTGATTCCATTTACTATAACACCAAGAACCATAAGATACCTGGAAATAAGCCAGAGAGGTAAAGATCTGTACTCAAGTCACTATAGAATACTCCTGAAAGAAATTGAAGAAGGCACAAAGAGAAGGAAGAGCATTCATGCTCATGGATTGAAGAATAAATGTTGTTAAAATGTATATACTGTCCCGAGAAACCTATACATTCAATGCCATCCCAATCAAAATTCCACCAGTATTTTTCAAAGAGCTGGAACAAACAATCCTAAAACCTGCATGGAACCAGAAGAGACCCTGAATTGCTAAGGAAATGTTGAAAAAGAAAAACAAAACTGGGGGCATCACATTGGTTGGTTTCAAGTTTTACTACCAAGCTGTGATCACCAAGACAGCATGGTACTCACACAGAAAACAGACACAGAGACCAGTGGAACAGAGTAGAGAGCCCAGATACGGACCCTCAACTCTATGGTCAAATAATCTTTGACAAAGCAGGAAAAAATATACAGTGGGAAAAAGACAGTCTCTTCAATATGTGGTGGGAAACTTTAACAGCTATGCATAGAAGAATGAAACTCAACCATAAAAACTCAAAATGGATAAAAGACCTCAATGTGAGGCAGGAATCTATCAAAATTTTAGAGGATAACATAAGCAGTAACCTCTTTAACATCGCCCACAGCAACTTCTTTCAAGACATGTCCCCAAAGGAAAAGGAAATGAAAGTGAAAATGAACCTTTGGGGCTTCATCAAGATCAAAAGTTTCTGCAGAGCAAAGGAAAAGGTCAATAAAACAAAGAGGCAACCCACGGAATGGGAGAAGATATTCGCAAATGACACTACAGCCAAAGGGCTGGTAACCAAGATCTATAAAGAACTCCTCAAACTCAACACACATAAAACAGATAATCTTGTCAAAAAATAGGCAGAAGACATGAACAGACACTTCTCCAATGAAGACATACAAATGGCTAACAGACACATGAAAAATGTTCCTCATCATTAGCCATCAGGGAGATTCAAATCAATACCACATCAAGATACCACCTTACACCAATTAGAATGACCAAAATCAACAAGACAGTAAACTAACAAGTGTCGGAGAGGATATGGAGAAAGGGGAACCCTCTTACACTGTTGGTGGGAATGCAAGTTGGTGCAGCCACTTCAGAAAACTGTGTGGAGATTCCTTAAGAAATTTAAAATAGAGCTTCCTATGACCCTGCAATTGCACTACTGGGTATTTACACCAAAGATACAGATGTAGTGAAAAGAAGGGCCACGTGTACCCCAGTGTTCAGAACAGCAATGGCCACAATCGCCAAACTGTGGAAGGAACCAAAATGCCCTTCAATGGACGAATGGATAAAGAAGATGTGGTCCATATATACAGTGAAGTATTATGCCTCCATCAGAAAGGATGAATACCCAACTTTTATATCAACATGGTCTGGACTGGAGGAGATTATGCTGAGTGAAAGAAGTCAAGCAGAGTCAATTATCATATGGTTTCACTTATTTGTGGAGCATAACAAATAAGACGGAGGACACTGGGAGATGGAGAGGAGAAGGGAGTTGGGGAAATCAGAGGGGGGGCAAACCATGAGAGACTGTGGACTCTGAAAAACAAACTGAGGGTTTTGGGGGGCGTGGGAGTTTGGGTGAGCCTGGTGGTGGGTATTAAGGAGGGCACATATTGCATGGAGCAGCGGGTGTGGTGCATAAACAAAGAATTTGGAGCACACAGAAAAAGTTAAGTTAAATTTTTAAAAATGTGATATATTCATATAGTGGAATACTATTCACAATAAAAGTGAACAAAAAGCAACATGGAGAAACTTCCACAACTATGAAACATGAAATAAGTTAGACATAAAACACATAATTCCATTTATGTTTAATATCAAAATAAGCTAATTTTATAGAAACAGGACGCAGATCAGTACAGTATTTGGATAAACTGGGGCAGGAGTGGAAATTGTCTTCAAATAGGTCCAAGGAAAACCGATGGAGTGATGGAAATGTTTAAAACTCGATAGTGATGATGGTTTTAGAACTGGGAATTTACTAAAAATCAGTGAGCTATATACTTAAAATGAGTAAATATTTTATGCTATTTAAATTACAGCTTCATAAAACGGCTAGAAATAAATCTAGTTTGGTATTCTAGACAAACAGTGAGAGTTGTTTGGACAAGGATATTAACAGGAGAGATGCTCAGAAGTGTATAGATTTCAAATACATTTTGGAGATAAAATAAGTGACGTCTTCTGAAAGCTAGACATTGGGTAGTGATGAAACATATGACAAAGAGGTGTCTGACTTGAGAAAATGGGTGTGTGACAATCCCTTCTCAGAGAGGGGAAATACCTATGAAGAAACAATTTTGGAGGAACAAACTCAAGAGTGCAGTGGTGTATCTTGTCACTTTGCGGAGATGTCTGTGAGACATCCAACTAAAGACAAGTTAGCAGCTTGAGCTCATTTGTGAGGTCACAGATGGAAATATAAATTTGATATGTTCAGCATCTAGGTGGTATTTAAATCATGGGGAGAAAAATAAAATGCTTAAGGAGATAGAATAACAACAGAATATATACCAGGAAAAGAACCTGAAGGAACTCCAGGTAGAGAAGTTAAAAAAAAAAAAAAAAAAAAAAGGTGTCTGGGTGGCTTGGTCAGTTAAGCATCACACTCTTGATTTCAGCTGAGATCATGATCTCAGGATCCTGGGACTGAGCCCCATATGGGCTCCACTTTGGGTCTGGAGCCCGTTTAAGATTATCTCTCTTTTCCCCATCTTTTGTACCTCCCCATCTCTCTCTCTTAAAAAATGGTGTGTTGGGGGGAAAGTCTGAGATGAGCAACTTCTGAATTATCCAGTGCAGAAATAAAGATCAAGAGATGGAGATTGGCGTAGAAACAGAAATATAGAAAATGATAGAGGTAAAATAGAGAAATGAGCAAGAACAAGATTTATCTGAGGGACTGTGGATGGGTTATGGCATAGGAGCTAAGTGCCCATGCTGCTAATTAGTGGTAAATATCTTCAGAAAAGTAATTTTCCAGTGGTAGACCTTGAATGCCACAGTAAGTAATTTGGGCTTTTTCCTCTGCACAAATGAACCACTTAAGTGTTTCTGAGTAAGGAAATAGTATCCTGAGAATGGTGGTTTAAGAAAATAAATTTAAAAGGTGTCTGATTGGCTCAGTCAGTTAAGATCCCACTCTTGTTTTCAGCTCAGGTCATGCTCTCAGGGTCACAGTATCGAGCCCCATGTCAGGCTCCAAGCTCAGTACAGAGTCTACTTTGTCCCTATCCCTCTGCTCCTTCCCCTTCTTGATCCCTCTCTCAATCTCTCTCAAATAAATAATAAAATCTTAAAAGAAAAAAAAAAGAAAGAGAAAAGAAAAAAAGAAGAGAAGAGAAAAGAAGAGAAAAGAAATTCAATAGAACAATTTAGGGGATTAGACCTTTAAAAATCAGTATATGTATTTATTAAGGTTAAATAATGCAAGATTATTCAGACAGGTTCAATCATCACAAGCAAAATCCACTTAATGTAATCCTTTTCATTTAGGTTCAGAAGGACACAGCAGTTTTCTCCTTGGGTATGAAAGAATATCAAAGCATATTTTGCTATGAGAGAAAAGCATTTTATCAGAGGAAATGTAAACATGTATTTAATGAAGTTGCATTTTCATTGAATTTCTACATATACCATAGAGCTACCAATTAAATGTATAGTCAGTGCCTGATCCTTGGTGGGCCAATGGTCACCATCAAATATTATTCATCTACTCTTGACAGCTCTTATAATTAGAAAGGAAAATCTCTATCCATCTGTAATTAATTTCCCTTGGGTATTAAAAACAAATCTAAAGCTTCCTGTTCATGACAGCCACATAAATAAGGCAATGTCCCCTTCCCTCCAAAAGACTGCTTCTGTGGATTAAATAGTCCCATTTCTACTAAGTATCCGTTATATGATTAGTGCCCTCCTTGTTCACTTGGAAACCCGGATATACTTGATTTTTATCTATTCAAGTCACTTGAATTGTATCAGTTTCCTCATAAACAGAGTGAGTTGAGTGGAACAGGGGTGTTAGAAATATTCAATAGCCTTTTTCAGGATAGGGGATTCAAATACATTAGGCATTTGAACGCAAGGATACTTCAGAATTGTTTTTGAGTAAATAATAAAACAGTTAATTTTAAGTTCCAATGATATGTTTTTAATGACAGTCTTCTCTTCACAGTCATCTGCTATTCTGAACCAGGCAGATACTAATTCTCTTCCTTGGCCTCCAAGCATAGGTAAACCATCATTTTCAGTGCTAAGAGAAGGCTAAGAAACAACATCTTTGCAAAAGAAAAAAAAAAAAAAAAAGAAACAAAACTACGAAATCCCACTGATAAATTTGGCTAATACAAGAATAAGAAGAGAAACAGAGTCAAGAGACTAAAGAAATGGCTCCCAGGTGGCAACAAACTGCAAGCATCTATGGGGAAGCTGATGTGTCTAAGACAGAAGGAGCTGGATATGGTTACCTTTGCCTTCTTAAAGAAAATCCAAACTTGTGGGTGCCTGGGTGGCTCAGTTAGTTAAGCGTCTAACATCAGCTCAAGTCATGGTCTCAGGATCATGGGAGGACGCGCCGTGTCAGTTTCTGCGCTCAGTGGGAATCTGCTTGTCCCTCTCCCTCTGTGCCACCCCCACTCGTACTCTCTCTGTCCTTGTCTGTCTGTCACACATAAATAAAATCTTTAAAAAAATCCAAACTCTCGATATGACCTTCTGTTTTATGCTTCATGAGCATCCACTTATGCACATGTGTGCAATAACTTTTCTGCAGGAAAGAGAGCAACATTACGGAGTAATTGAGTATGTGCATCTTCAGTTTCACTAGATAATAATTATTTTCCAAATTAGTTGATTCAATTTATTTCCCATTATTAGAATATAATTGCTCATCTTTCTTTACATATTTGCCAACCCTTGTGTAACTATCAATATTTTTTTCAAATTTATGGGTGCAATATGATGTCTCATAGTTGCATTTTTTCTAATTTTCAATTCTGACTACTAATAAGACTGAAAATATTTAAATACATTCCAGTTCATTTTCTATGATTTGCTTGTTCACAGATTTTTACCCATATTCTATTACATAATTTGTTATATTCCTTACTGATTTTTCTGTTTTATTTTATTTTTTATATCATTTGTATATAGGGTTTTTTCTGTAATTATTCTCTCTAAATTTGTGACTAGTATTTTGACAGGCATTTTTGATGTCATCATAATCACATTTTTCAATAATGCCCTGAATGATCTTATCTTTCTTGTTTTAAATTCCTTTCACCTTCCAATGTTATATACAGCCCTTATATTTTCTTCTGAAATTCTTGAGGGATTGTCTTTTGCATATATCTAATTCATACAAAATTTTATTTTGTGGTCTAGTTTGAACAGAAACATGGTTTTAATTTTTCTCTGGTGGGGGAGGGGAAGTGTTACAGCTAAATGAAATTAATAATTTATCTCTCAAAAGTCATTTTGTTTTATATTTGTGCATGTATTCCTTGTCTCTTTTTCTTGTTCCATATATCTGCTTACATATTCATAAGCCAATACTGAACTACCTTAATTATACTTCATTATATTTATACTGATTCTGAATTATAAAATATTTGCAAGCTTTTTCTCCTCAACTATGTTATTAGCTCAAGGAAGACAAACACTGTATCAATATTTTTAAATATCTGTAATTAGGGCACCTGGCTGGCTCAGGTGGAAAAGCATGCAAATCTTGATCTCAGGGTCATGAGTTCAAGCCCCACATTGGTGTGGAGATTAGTTAAAATCAGTAAATAAATTTTAAATATCTGTAATTAACTAAGTGAGGAAATTTCAAATAACAGGAAATGGAAGGGAAATGAAGGAAGAAAAAAGAAAGAAAGAAAGAAAGAAAGAAAGAAAGAAAGAAAGAAAGAAAGAAAGAAAGAAATGTGTTTTTTCCTTGTTTTAATACTTTTCTAAATAAGTAGATATGATTTCAGAAAATTGAGTTTGGAAATCACAGAAAAATCACAGAAAATCAAAAGCCAAGAAAAGTAACAACAATAGTGTATTTCCAACCCCAAGTAATTATCTACAAATCAAGGTAAACGATTATGTATTCTGGAACAGACTTAGTAAAATTATCAGGTTGAGATAAGAACTCAATTTGCTTTTGAAACAGACAGGCCTGTCTCTACAACTTTCTAGTTTTGCAAAATGATTGATGTATTTAAACTATTTGCCTCATTTTCCTCTTCTGATAAAGGGAATAATATTTACCTTAGAGGATGGTTAAAAAGATTAAATAAGATAATAAATACAAAATATTTACTGCCTGGCACACATTTTAAAATAAATACACTCTAATAATTACAAAACCAAATACTTAGAATTGTGAGCATAAAGGATCTCTGCTGGTTAATTTTGAAATGCATAAGAATTTGAACAACACATATTAGTCAACCACTTTTTAGGTGTGAATTTATTTTTGTTTTATTTTATTTTTCTATTTCTGTTTTTTTGAGAGGGAGAGAGAAAAAGAGCACGTGTGAGTGGGGGATGTGCAGAGGGAGAGGGAGAGAAGGAATCTTAAGCAAGCTCCAGGCCCTGGGTGGAGCCCAAAATGGGGGTGGATCTCAGGACCCTGACATGATCTGAACAGAGATCAAAATTGGACACATAACTGAATGAGCCATCTGGTTGCCCATCTAGGTGTGATTTTAAAATGAAAATGGTGATATTTAATAGGTACTTTTTTTACTAGTTAAAAATGAATATAGTCATTTTTGGGGTGTGTATATATGTATTCTGGCAGTGTAGGATAGTTTTTTAAAAAGATATCTTAGGGTGACTAAAAACAAACAAACAAACAAACCTCCATAGTAAGGATTTCCTCTCCAATTACATGTTTCCTGAACAGATGTAGATTGACTCTAACTTATCCTTTCTGGGATAATAAAACAAATTTAGAGAGGTAAATTGGTAAGTACATAGTTCCGATCTATCACAGAGCAATGTAGATACTCCAATCTGGTCTTTTCAGAGAAATGTAACCTACAAAACACTTCATGAGAAATATTGGTGATTATTCAAAGAATGATATTTTTTTAGGTAATCAGGATTATTTTAACCTATTCTGTACCATAAGAACTCTTGTGATAGGTAATAGTACATGTAAAGGATTTTTTATTTTAATATAGTAGCTGGCTTTGGATTAGCATAATGACCCAATTCTCTTCAGTTCCTCTCTTAGTTTAATAAGATTTTTTAAAGCTATTATTAAAATGTGTTTAATTTCAATTGATATTACTTTTATCTATTTTGTTACTTTTCAATAGTTATTTTGCTAACAAATTGAGCCATTACTTTAACATGTGAGCCCTGGTGTTTTTGTCTTCAAAGAATAATTTCTTCACTAGATAGACCCTACAGCTAAACATAATTAAAAGAGGAAGAGCCTTGAACACCTCTCAGTCTCTTATCATTCTAGCCATAGTTTCACCAAAGCAATCAGAGTCTTAGGTATTTACTGCACCAACTTGAAATATTATTTCAACACAGAAAGCAGCACACACATATTTATATTTATTCATATTGCCAAATAGCAGAATCAACCAAGATGCTCTTTGATATGTGAACAGATAAGCAAGTGGTACAGCCATACAAATGAATACCATCTGGCAATGAAAAGGAATGAATAATCAACTCACATAACAACTTGGATGACTCTTAAATATTACTAAACAGAAAAATGTCTGAAAGGCTATATACTAGAACGATTCTATTTGCATGACATTCGGGAAAGAAGAAAACTATAGAAATGAAAACAGATCAGTGATTGCCAGGGTTGATGGAAGGAGAATAGTGACTGAATCCATGAAATATAGGGGATATTTTAGATAGGTGAAACTGTACAATGTGGTAATGTAGTGGTAGTTACATGGCACTGTACCTTTGTAAATACCTGTAGAACCTTACAGAAAAAATAGTGAAACTTAAGGTATGTAAATTTAAAACTAAATAATGAATGTTTGATATAACCTCACTGACTAAAAAGGGAAGTGCTGACATGAGTGTAGAGTTTAAGACTAAATATAAAGAAGTATACATAAGTCCTGTACTCTGGAAAAGTTGCTCGCCATGGGGATATGAATTAACAATTCTGAAACCACTATCCATGTATACTGGCAATAAACAAATAAGTAGAGGGATGGAGGATATGGGAGCTAGGGATCTTACTGTTGGAGTGTGAGATAATACAAAAGCAAAGAAGAAGGCTAGAATAAATCAAGGTGTACTAAATTAGAAGTGGAGACATCAGTATGAATTTGTGTTTAGTTTAACATAGACCTATATGCATATAACACAGAGAGAAATAACTGCAGATGTATGTGTGTACATAAGTTAGTACACACGCATATATCTACTAACTGTTCACTGAGATGGCCTAAAAGTAATGGCACTCCTATGGGAATGAGGACATGCAGCATGGAGATCTCGGTTTCTAATGCCACTTTTTAATAAAAGGAATCTGGGCTAATTGGCAAAATGGCTATTCTTAGGGTTAGGACAGAACGTATATGAACCTTGCAGTGCCAGAGTGTAAAGAAGTGCTCAAAAAACAAGGGACGGGGCGCCTGGGTGGCTCAGTGGGTTAAAGCCTCTGCCTTCAGCTCAGGTCATGATCCCAGGGTCCTGGGATCGAGCCCCACATCGGGCTCTCTGCTCAGCAGGGAGCCTGCTTCCTCCTCTCTCTGACTGTCTCTCTGCCTGCTTGTGATCTCTGTCTGTCAAATAAATAAATAAAATCTTTAAAAAAAAAAAAAAAAAACAAGGGACTAAAGATATGTTAAAGGGACACAGAAACTAACTGAAGGAACTTCCAAAGGCCAAAGATGAAACAACTGATACAAAATAATAATAATGATGCGCTGCTGCTGCTGCTGCTGCTGCTGATGATGATGATAGAGGTTATATTAGATTATAACCCAAACATAAATGATTTAGAACTCCATACTGATATAAATAAATAATTGAATGAACCAATGAGGTAGCAAGGGGGAAAAATAGACACGTTTCTTCAGAAAAATTCTAAATTCTAAATAATTTATGTAAATATTACCATCTCATGGAGGTGGCTCACAATTCTTCATGCTTTTGTATAGGCTGCACATGGTGATTTGTTACCAGACACAATGGTATAAAGGAAAAGAGTAACTTTACCCAGCAAACACTATCTCAGCCAGGTGATCAGGACTAGTGAAAGTATCGGTAATTCATGTTGATAGTATGTAACCCTGCTATGATGTGATGGGAATGATACTTTTTCTTCAAACCCCCTTCCTCCAGTCTAATCATGAGAAAAATATACTATTCAAACTCAAGGATAGCCTACCAAGTAGCTGACTATTACTCCTCAAAACTGTTAGGGTCATCAGAAGCAAGGGAAGTCTGAGCGACATTCATGATATAGATACATACTAGGTAGACATGCCAACTAAATCTATATATGTATATATAGATTTATATATATATATAATGTAGTATGCTAGATGGGATCCTGTGATAGAAAAACAACTATTGGGTAAAAACTAATGGCTTTACTTAATAACAGTGGACCAATGTTAGATTTTTGGTTCTCACAAATTTACCACACTAATATAAAATGTGAATAGTAGGGGTAATTAAATATAGGATGTACAAGATACCCAAAGGCACATACACTATCTTTTCAACTTTTTAAAAATTTTTTTATTTTAAAGATTTTTATTTATTTATTTGACAGACAGAGATCACAAGTAAGCAGAGAGGCAAGCAGAGAGAGAAGAGGAAGCAGGCTCCCTGCCGAGCAGAGAGCCCCATGTGGGGCTCAATCCCAGAACCCTGGGATCATGACCTGAGCCAAAGGCAGAGGCTTTAACCCACTGAGCCACCCAGTTACCCCAATCTTTGCAACTTTTAAGCAAATCTAAAATTATTCTAAAATAAAGTTTATTTAAAAAAAATGTGGACAAAAGAACAGGAGTTAAAAGTTATGAAGTTATGAAGGTGAATTATTTTCTTTATATTGCACCAAAATGTAACTAATTATTGTTATTAAGCATAACTAGAGGTTTGAAATCAATGCAAAACAAGGCCTGTAGGATTAAACATTAAACGAGGGAGAGCAAATGTATTTCTGTGTTTTAACTGATAGAAAACAAAATATTTAATGAGAAAAACTTCTAATAAGGTAAATACTTCAAAGTAAAATAAAAATTAATCTTTCCTGAGAATATTGGGTCAGTTTACCAATATCAAATCAACAGAGAAAAAATAGAATATTTGGACAGATTTAATAGTAGTATTTCAACATAATTAATTTTTATAATTCTCAATCATGAGTCACAAAATAAATATATCACTAAATATGTCCAAACTCTAGCACACAAGTAATTCATGTATGGTAAATGTCTGAGGCAGGTTTTTTTAAAATCATATATTAAAAATTGTTTCTAAAATTTATAGTTTAAACTTTGCTAAACTATATATTTTGGGAGTTATTTTGCATAAGATGTAAAGATACATTAAAACTCTGATTGAGTTTAAGCAATATATATTATTGAAAAATCTCAAAGAGAGAACAAGAATCTGCTATAGAATGTACCTTGTTTTGTAGGGGTGTTTTAAGATTAAGATGGGTAAAAAAATCAATTCAAAACATTTCATATGGTGCAGCATTTACTGGAAAGTCTCATCATTTCTCTTTATATTAATGATTCCACTACAATCTAAAATATATTTAAAGTAACAGTAAAGTTGACATCAACAGCAAAGTGAGATTAATTGATATTGAGTGCAAAATGATTATTGAAGTCTTCAAAGTGCATAGATCTGGAAGCCTTTACTATTATAACCTCCTGCCTTTCTGATAAGCTGCAAATGCACCAGACAGAATAAGCAAAAATCAATTTAATAATTCAAAATGAGTGAAATATTCTAACCACAGTTCTTATGGTTACATTAATTGATTAAAAAAAATGGCAAAAACACAAACGTGAAGCATTAACCCAAAAGGATCTGAGGTCATTTCCAAGTCAATGTGATTAATGATTTCAGGTTCATCAGTACTTAAATTTGCAAAATGGGAGTGTTGCGCTGCAAAATAAGAAATGCTAATGTTGGTCATATTTCACCTATGGTTTTCAGCCTTCATTTAGGGCATATCTGTTTTCATTCTTCCATTTCTTAAATAGTTCAGGGACTCCCCATAATCCATGAGTTGATGTTTCAGCTGTGTTCCAAAGACTTCTGTTGGTTCATGGCACTATCCTCAGAGGTTTAAGAATTATCAAAATTATTTTTGTTTTGTCTTCACATTAGAAAAAAATATTACACAACCAGCACACACATACATACTTCATAAGTGCTGCCATATAATTCCCATTCTTCAGTTCACATTAGTGTTTAAAATCTCATTGGCGCTAAGTAGAATTTTTTTTAATTGGCAAGGCATTGAAAATTAATATATTTGAATTAAATATATGAATGCCATATTTATAACACATTACAACATGATGCCAAATAAAAATTGATTTGACTGATATATGAATAGGGAAATGTGATATATAATTGAGGCATAATACAAGAATGCAGAAATGTAAGCATTCCAAAAGCAAAATACCTACATATTCTGTTAGACATTCATATTTTGAAAACATATGTCACACTTATTGATTTATAGGAGTTCATTAACTCAGGAATGAAATCTCAATGAAAAATTTTCTATAAAAGACTTAATATATGTGTTTAGAGATTGCCCATTAAAACAATGGCTTAGTTGTTAATAACAATTTTGTCAATGAGAATCACACTATGTCTAGTAATAAACTAAACTGATAGCAGTAAAAAATATATTTCTACTTTAAGTCTAACATCTGTGATTTAGTTTCCACAAACCAACATTAACTATTATAGTAAATCTTATGTCGCTGAATTCTATTTCGTTTGAAGTTTCCTTTGTCTTTAATTTATGATATATGTTGAGTTCATAATTATATAAGGACTACATGTTAAAATTTTAAATAAAATTTTAAGTGTGGGGGCACCTGGGTGGCTCAGTGGGTTAAGCCACTGCCTTCGGCTCAGGTCATGATCTCAGGATCCTGGAATCGAGCCCTGCATCGGGCTCTCTGCTCAGCGGGGAGCCTGCTTCCTCCTCTCTCTCTGTCTGCCTCTCTGCCTGCTTGTGATCTCTCTCTGTCAGATAAATAAATAAAATCTTTAAAAAAAAATTTTAAGTGTGTATATACTTAAATAAATTATAACACATATTGTAATTGTATTATGACAACATTAGAAGGTCTGTGAGAAATATTCCTGAGGTGATTCAGGCAGGAGAATAGTGGCCCCTCAAGAAGATGGTTGGGGCTCTGTATTCACTGATACGTATCTGAAAAAGGTACTGGCTGGCAAGTTGCTTTTCGTCTCTAGGAATTGGCTTACCCTAGAGGGTGTAGTCCTTTTAGGGTCAGCAAGGACTCAGTTGTCAAAATATCAGAATACAGAAAATAAAGACATAATTAATACAATATGGACATAAAAGAGGATGTTATCAAAAAAAGAGGACATAGCTCATTCTAAATCGGGGAAATAGTACAAAAGGTTTTCTAAATAGGTGATTCCCCAAAATATATTGAGAAATGAACAGGATTTTCCCAGTCTCACAGATAGGAGTTTGTGTCTGATGGAAAGAAATCAGTTATGCAAAAGCAAAATAAGAAAAAATAATGGTTTGGAGGCATACTGGAAACCCTGGGAGCTATGGGGTATGGCTGAGGAGTCAGTTTGTGCCCGGAGAGGAATTCATGGACAAGAGTATGAAACTACAATTCCTCTCCAAACTAGAAATTGTTTCCTCAGTAAAACAAGTTAGAAGGAATATGTATCACATGGCTTCCTTCAAATTTTCCAGTCTCCTCCACCAACCTGACTACTAATCTTTCTGAATTATGATCTGACCCTGTGGAGAATGCCTAGCTCCTAGTTTGGGCAGATCAATGACAGCAGAGCTAAACTACCCTAGTTTCTGCATTGATGTCATTTCCCTATGTGTCCTTCAAATGTTTATTTAATGCAGTGACTGAACCATTCTCTCATGAATTAGGAAGAACAAGTCCAATTATCTCACAATCAATTCTTCCCTCTAGACTTACACTGACATGGTTACATGTGGAAAACATTGTCTGTGAAACTGGATAATTGAGCAGAGAAATGTTGCAAAGGTACCACATGACTTAAAAAGAAGCAAGAAAATAAATATATAACAAAATCTCTGTCAAGGAAAAATAGAGTAAAGAAATAATACTTAAACTAGTATGGACTTCTTCTCTGCTACTCACTTTATCAACATTATTTTGTTCTTGTAACAAATCTTTAAGTAGGCTTCGTTCATGAATGTAAAATAAGGTTACCGTGTAAGGATCCCCTGAATGCTTGCAAACACGCACATTTTATCTGGGGACTCGGCCCCAAGGAATTCTGATTCTCCAGGCCTGTCATGGGACACAGGAGTCTGCATTTTTAACACACATTGTAGATTGTAAAAACACAGGTGCCTGTGGCCCATATTTTGAGATATACTGGATTAATCACTTATCAGTATCCTACAATAAGTAGTGGACTTCATTTGAGTCCAATATTCATTCTTTTTCTCCTCATGATTTCAGAAGAAAGTATTTTCTCAGAATATTCCAAACATAGCCTTTTTTAATATAAGTTCTGAAATTATTTATGAAACATGTTCCTTTATACAAGAGTAGACATAACAGAAGCTATGATGGGGTCAATTGTTCTTTGGCCCAAATAGGAAGATATATCAAGATTGCCCTTCAACGGACAAATGGATAAGGAAGATGTGGTCCATATACACTATGGAGTATGATGCCTCCATCAGAAAGGATGAATACCCAACTTTTGTAGCAACATGGATGGGACTGGAAGAGATTATGCTGAGTGAAATAAGTCAAGCAGAGAGAGTCAATTATCATATGGTTTCACTTCCTTGTGGAGCATAACACATAGCATGGAGGACAAGGGGAGATAGAGAGGAGAAGGGAGTTGAGGGAAATTGGAGGGGGAGGTGAACCATGAGAGACTATGGACTCTGAAAAACAATCTGAGGGTTTTGGGGGGGGTGGGAGGTTGGGGGAACAAGGTGGTGGGTATCGGGGAGGGCACGGATTGCATGGAGCCCTGGATGTGGTGCAAAAACAATGAATACTGTTACGCTGAAAAGAAATAAAAAATTAAAAAAAAAGAAAAAAATATTCTCTAGATTTCAAACATCTAATTACCCTTATTTTAATGATTTTCCTCCCTATACAGGTCTAGAGAATTAACTATTTTTCCTAGAGATACATAGGAAAGCATGAGATAAAGTAAAGCAGTATTATCCCATGTCAAAAGTTATACACAATTTGATATAGGATATCTTCACAATAGACTTGAAAGTTAGATTTATGAAAATATTTTATTGTTTTTACTGTTGTCTCCTAATCATTTCACTTAGGATTTAAGTTTTCCTTACAAAATTGAAAAGAATTTATAGATACCAATAAAGTGAAACTTCACTAAAACACTAAAGTTAGTAAAATTTCAATCTAGTATAATGTGTCATTTATAATGATGTATTAGTAAAATGAATAAAGCTATAAACAGAATCACTTTTTATTTTTTCTCTATTTTTTGCTAATAACATGCTTTTTGACCTATGACCACTATGTTTTTCTCCCTTTATACAATGTTTAAATATCAGTTTACCACCTCTTTGAGGTACTAAAATACTAACAAAAATGTTTGTTTGGAGAGAATATTGTAAAACAGAAACCATAATTTTCTGTCAATTTCTCTTGTTTCTTGATCCATGGCAAAGGCAAGACTTAGAAATGGTCTAGCTGTGAGGGAAGATTGGGGTGAAGTCTGAGAGCAATATGTTTAGTCAATTTTGAGGTAATAAATTCAATATTAATTCTCCTTAGCTCCTATGTATAAAACTCACAAGCATCAAGGAAACACTAATTACCTTCTCCTGGTAAAATATTTTTAATCAGATCAAATATGAAGTTCAAGACTTTACAAGTAAAAGGTCACTTTTTGTTGTTTCACTTTTTGTCTAACTATTGTGAAGTTGTATTACTTGATTGATATTCCTATTAGTGAATGTTTTAAAATTTATCACAGAGAAATTTTCTTTTAATTCCCAAATAAGTACATTCTAACTTCTTAACATGGATGAAGTAAATTATCTGTTAAATTATTTCATTCAAAATTTATTTCATTCATAAGAACAGATTTGAAAAACCATTTAAATACATAAAGTTACTTCTTTGGTGGTTTTCCTCATTTTGCTTTCTTGTAAAACTATAACTGATTTAGTTTCCCCCAGAGTCCCATTAAGTAGATAATTGGAATTTTAATGAGTGCATTCTATGTCATATCAAATCTTTGTCTTTTGGCAAAAGTAAAATGCCACTTGGTATGTCTTAAATGAATACATTAAAACTCCTTTGCTCTTAAGTTAAGTGGCCAGGTCATTAGAGTTTGGAATGATGTAAATAATTATGTTATTTTAAATAATTAGCAAATAGAGTATATATTATAAGATCAGAGAAGTATTCAATGTTAAAAAGTAAAAATTTAGCAACATTAGAATACTTATAAGGTTAGTTGAGTGAAATTGTTCTAGTCTTTGATCACTGTGATTCTACTTATAGGAACTTATGGGAATAATTCAAAGAATAGGAAGAGCCATATGGACGTTCATCATGTACTTATTTAAGCCAACAAAATTCAACAACATAGAAATAGTGACTTAGAAATATAGAAATGCATTCAATGACTGGAATAGTTACCAGGCAGTAACTCTAATTATAATCCATGTGTCTATATAGTAAAACCAGTAAGCAATAGTAATATTTTAAAGTAAGATACATGTATGTAATTAGTGGTTATGACTATAACAAATATATGTATACATTTCAGTAAAATCTAGAAGCTGCAAACAAACAAATAAGTAAATAAAGAAATATATTATGAACTCCATTACCAAATATGATTGAAGTATGGGAGAAATTGAAGATCTTTCTGATTGATTTTTGAGCAAAACATAGACACAAACATGGGAAAATGTGAGAAAAAAAGAGAAATCAACAGATAGAAGCAGAGAGCATAGTCACCCAGCCATTCACATTTGATTATTCAACCAACACAAATTCACAGCACTGACTATTTAGTAAGATTAAGAGGGGAAATAAGGGACTACATCAATATTTATTGAGTTTTTCTTATGTTTCCACTTGGCAGGACTACACTCTTGGTTTTCCTAACACTCTTCTTGGTCCATTTGTTCCTGCTTATAATCATGTATTCAACAGATCCTTAATGAACACCAGCTATGTGTGAGTTCCTGTTCTAATTATGGGTTTGTTGTAGTGCATACATTATATTCAGTATCTGTCTGTCCTCAAAGACATTTATTTTAATTAGAGGAGAAAGGCAGTAAGTAAGTAAGTAAATAAACAAATACGACATGGATGTTGATCTGTATGATGTAGGAAATAAGTGAGATGATAAAGAAGGAAACTGAAGTAGCTGGAGATTGGTGAGTCAAGTCTCTTTGAAATGATAGCAATTAAACTATGACTTGAAGCATTTTTCCACATTCTAAAAAAAAAAAAAAAAAATCTTAATTGGATTAAGCCACCTGCACTTATATAAGCATTTAAAACCCACGTGTAAGATATTAGACATACAAATAATGTGTATTTTATTCACAGATTATTTGTCTGTGAATGTCTAACTTAAATAAGAAGTCCACTTACCACTTTCGACATGGAGCTTTAGGTGAGAGACCAAAGCAAAGTAGAAGTGCCTCTTTTCATCAATGGACACTCAATTCCTAAAGAAATGGTAAGCAAGTCATTAACTGGAACATAGATTTGAAACTTTAGAATCAGATACAACCAGCCAGGGTCTGGTATTGCACACCTGAACTTTTATCACTTCATAATTAGTTTCTTGGGCTCCACCAATGTTTATGTTAGCAGGCCTTGTAATAATACCGAAAATCAACTAATCTCTTCTCTTTATTGAATCAGGTCCTGAATCTCACATTGTTGAACTCCTTGTAAGAAATATTGGGTGTCCTGGAGATGATAGATCTAGGCTCCACATATCTGTAACAATCAAGGGTATTTCACATTTATTCTCTGGTTGGACACTTCCTAGAAAGCAAATCTAATGATTGTTGTGTGCTTAGCATGATCAAAGAGAAGAGAATTGAGAAGAAATGGTAGGAAAAGAGATGGGATTATAGATGAACAATCTCAACTCCTACAGTTTAGAGTAACAAGAATGAATGAGTTTTCCAAGGATTAAGTAGACCAAAGGAAGATAGCTATATTTGAGTGCTCTTACAACTTCCCATACTAGAAAAATATCTCCCAGAGTGGGCCCTCAGTAGCAGGAGCCCATTGGGGACTTTACTGAAGAGATACTGTTAAATGAAGGAGATAGGACTTGGACTATCTTTCTCAGGTTGGGCCATAGTAGAATGATAACCCTTCCAAGAATCTGTATGAAGTGCCCATGAGGCAGATGACATTTTGATGGTACCATGTCAACAGGCATGAATGGCCAGATGACAGTGAAATCAATAGCAACAATTGATAGAGAAAGTATGAAAACACAAATTAAATGAGAGCCATCCATCTTCTTTCCACTACTATTTCAGAGTAACCAGAGACTCTCAATCAGAAGGGCAAGGATATTGTCCAGTAGTTTCATTAGTCCTCCTTCCCATCTTTTACATCAGGGCAGGACAAGGTATGGAAGGTGGACTAAGGCCCTACCACACTGTATTTATTTTCAGATCTTTCAAGTCCTAAAGCTGTGTATAGAGGGGCAAGAGGAAGAATGGAGATTGGATTTGAGAGTAATTCTTTAAGTAAAGTAACTTGTGTCAAATGATTCAAACCTGAATATGATAGCTTTTTGTTTTGTTTTGTTTTTAGGAAATATATCAAATGTTTTATAAAATGTACCTCAACTGGTATCAACTGGTATCTTTCCATATAGATTTTCCATATAGACTCCAAAAAAGTCTAAACAGTTCTGATTCCAGCTATTTTTTTTGATCTCCATAACAAACAAAAAGCACTGAGAAATCCTGAATGCCAGAGAATCATTTTAATGCTACATTATATAAAACAGATAACTTTAAGTGATTTGAAGGGACACATGCATCCCAATATTTATAGCAGCATTATCCACAACAGCCAAAATGTGTAAAGAGCCCAAATGTCCACCAACTGATGAATGGACAAAGAAGGATGCACACACATGCACACATGCATGCACGTGTGTGATGAATATTACTCAGCCATCAATAAAAAAATCAAAAAGAATCAGCCATCAATAAAAAAAAGAAATCTTGCCATTTGCAAGGACGTTAATATTCAGAATTAAAGTGCATTACACTAAGCAAAAAAAAATCAGTCAAAGAAGGACAAATGCTATATGGTTTCACTAATATGGAGAATTTAAAAACAAAACAGATGAACATAAGAAGGGAAAGAAAAATAAAATAACAGAGAGGGAGCCAAACCATAAGAGACTCTCACCTGTGGGGAACAAACTGAGGGTTGTTAGAGGGAAGATGGGGTAATTGGCTGATGGGTATTAAGGAGGGCATTTGATGGAATGGGTGGGTATTTTATGCAATTGATGAATCACTAAATTCTACCCTGAAACTAATACTACACTAAATGTAAACTACCTTGAAATTTAAATGCAATTTTGAAAAAAAAAAAAACAACATGATTTTATTTTCTTATTCTAAAACAGGGTAGTGGAGAGGTAATTCTAATAATGTAGGCAAGAAACTAATTGTTTTTATCTTTCCTCCCTGGACTCTTTTTTTTTAATAAGATTAATTTGTTTTATTTAAAGTTTTGGAGGATTCACTTTGGAGATCACAAATGGATATGAAATTGGATGTCATGTTCCTGCTTCCTCTGGCTGAGATTTTCTCACTCCTTTCACTCACCTAGTTATAACTCCAGTCTCCTCAGACTTCAAGGTCTGACTCAAAAGCTCCCACTCCTCCATCACCTTAGCAGAATCAGTTTTGATTCTGAACATCTAATAACTCCTTGTATTTTCTTTGAAATCATTAAATTAATGTAAGTGATAATAATTAGAGTTATTTTGTGAAAGTCTACTCTGTCCCTGGAAAATGTATTTGATTTCTTTACCTTTTAATTTTCTCATTTATAAAAAAAGGGGACAATAATATTATCTGCTTCAGAAGTTGTTTGCATAAATTATGACAACACAGAGCACTAAGCATGGTAACAAAAATTAAGGATAATAAGTACTAGATGGATGTTAGCTATTATTACTTTGAGATGGTATATATAACTATTGAATATCTGCTTTCACCTTCACTAAAGAATTAGGGATTGTAATACATTTTCTCTTCTCATGAATTTATTTAAAGTAATGCTTTTTCCTCATATCCTTTCTTGAACTCACTGGAAGGTCAGCTAACAGTATCTTACAACTTTATTAACTTTCTCAAACTCTTCTGATTTGATATTTCTGGCTTTCAGGGATAATTTTTAAAAAACAAAAATGTATAACTTAGTACTGACTGGAGGACTTAGGGGTCCTCCTATTAATAAATTACAAAAGAACCAATGCAAATGTATCATACACTATACTGAGAGTGAAGTCCCCCTACCCTGTAATATGGAAAGAACATGTGTTTTATTTACCTTGAAGGATATCTGAAAGTATAAGAAAAAATGTCTATAAAGTTTATACTTTCTAGCCCAAAACATGTTATTTATTCAAAACACATTAGTTATTTGTAGCTGCATTACCTGATTAAAAAAATGGAAGCTTCTGAGTGCATTTTTTTTTTCCTGTAACACAGGAAATAGTCTGCATGTTTGTTCTTTATAATAGAGACAAGGTTTTATCTTTAATAAGAAAAACCTTATTGTAAAAGGGAATTTATTATTCCTTTACTATTTCTGCAAAACAGAAATCCTAGATATAAAATATAGCAGGATCATATTTGAGCCAGTCTGAGGCCCAACACCTCACTAAAAGGGAAGTCATGCCTGGGCCAATGAGAAATTAGCAGTTCACACTTTGAAAAGGAATTGAGAGAATAATCAAACTTCTGTAGTAAGAGCAGGGTTAAAGAGTATATTTTGAAATAACTTTGAGTTTATAGCAAATACTAAGAACTTACTGAAAACATAGAGAAAAGCTCAAATGAGAAAAATGGTAGTGTGGCTGATATCTAAGAGTAGGGGAAAAGATTAGAGAGGTTCAGTAAAACCCAGATAACAAAAGAAAAATAACTGGTAAGAACTTAAACCTGACAAGAAAGGAAATTATCATCTTAGCCAGACTCACAGAAGATATATAAAAGCAACTTATGGGAAAAATACTAGAAATCCAATTCTAGAATACAAGTACTAAAGCATCAAAATAAATCCTTTTAAGTTTGTGTTAGGGTACTTAAGGTAAGAGTATTCATGCTTATAATTCTATATTATTCATATATTATGCTGCATAATAGTATCATCAATTATAATTGCCATATGGATCTCATAAATTCTTCCACAAACTGTACAAGCACTTTAATAAGAGTATATTAGGAGGAGTCAAGATGGAGAAGTAGCAGGCTGAGAGAACATCAGGTAGCAGATCAGCTATATAGCTTATCAAACCATTCTGAACACCTACAAATTCAACAGAAGATCAAAAAGAAGAAGAGCAGCAATACTAGAAGCAGAAAATCGACCACTTTCTGAAAGGTAGGACTGGCAGAGAAGTGAATCCAAAGCGATGGGAAGATAGACCATGGGGGGAGGGGCCAGCTCCCGGCAAGCTGCGGAACAATGGAGCACAAAATCAGGACTTTTAAAAGTCTGCTCCATTGAGGGACATCGCTCTAGAGGCTAAACCTGGGTGAAGCCTACGCGGGGACAGCGTGTTCTCAGGTCTCGTGGGGTCACAGAAGGATTGGGGGTGTCTGAGTGTCATAGAGCTTGCAGGTATTAGAGCAGGGAAGCCAGCTACAGAGACGGAGCCGAGGAGTGAGCTCTCAGCTCAGGGTTATCTTATTGTGATTCATGGCACAGGTCACTGCTCTGTGAGCAGGGACCCCACAAGACCTGGGGAGACTCCCCTGGAAGAGCTCAGGCGTCTGCAGGGTTCGGAGACTCCAGGCAGGGCTGTGTTCCAGAGACAGAGATGTTTGGTCACAGGCTGGGTGAGCTCCTAGTGCAGCTGGAGGCCAGGGAGATGGGAGTGATTGAGCACTTTTCTCTGAGGGTGCACTGAGGAGTGGGGCCCTGAGCTCTCAGCTCCTCCGGGCCAGAGATTGGGAGGCCGCCATTTTCATTCCTGTCCTCCAGAACTCTACGGAAAACATTCAGGGAACAAAAGCTCTGGAAAGTGAACCTGACCGGATTACTTAGGCTGGCCCCTGGTAAGGGCGGTACAATTCTGCCTCGGGCAAAGAAAATTGAGAATCGTTACAACAGGCCCCTCCCCAAGAAGATCAGCAAGAAATCCAGCCACGACCAAGTTCACTTACCAAGGAGAACAGAGGAATTCCAGAGGAGGAGAAAGCAAAGCATGGAATTCATGGCTTTCTCCCCATGAATCTTTAGTCTTGCAAAGTTAATTAATTTTTTTAATTTTATTTTTTTCTTCTGCTAATTTTTTTTAACTCTTACCCTTTCCTCTTTTAACATTTTTTAACTAGTTTATCTTAACAATACCTTTCAAAAAATAAATCTTTTTTGAACCTTCATTATTATAGCCACATTTTATCCTTCATTGTATCTAACTTTATTTTTTGTATACACATAGGGTTTTTTTTCTTCTAAAAATAATTTGGGATACAACTTCTTCTAACAGATCAAAATATACCCTAAATCCAACACAGGACTTTGTTCTAGTCTCCAGCCTGAGCAAATTCTCTCCACTTTCTTTTTCTTTATTCTCCCAACCAAGTTATCTTATTAACTCCTTTTTTAGAAATTAAAAACATTTTTTTTACTTTATAGTCATATTCCATCCCTTCATTGTGTTTACCCTTATATGTTTTGACTCTTTAAAATTTGGGGAGGTAGCTTCTTCTAAGATACCAAAATACTCCCAAAATTAAGTGGGTAAACCTGTTCTGTGCACCAGTCTAATATGTATATATTTTCTTTTTTATAATTTTCCTTTTTTTTTTCTTTTTTTTTCTGAACTTCCTTTTATCCCCTTTCTTTACCCCACGATTTGTGGTCTCCTCTGATATGGTTAAAGCACATTTTTCTGGGGCCTTTGCCACCCTTTTAGTATTTTATTCGCTCCTTCATATATTCTTACCTGGATAAACAAGGCAGAAAAACTCACCAAAAAAACAAAAAACAAAAAACAAAAACAAAACAAAACAAACAAACAAACAAACAAAAAAAAAACAAGAGGTAATACCGAAGACCAGGGACCTAATCAATATGGACATTGGTAATATGTCAGATCTAGAGTTCAGAATGATGATTCTCAGTGTGCTAGCTGGACTCGAAAAAGGCGTGGAAGATATTAGAGGAACACTCTCTGGAGAAACAAAAGCCCTTTCTGGAGAAATAAAAGAACTAAAATCTAACCAAGTTGAAATCAAAAAAGCTGTTAATGAGGTGCAATTCATAATGGAGGTTCTTAATGCTAGGATAAATGAGGCAGAAGAGACAATTACTGATACAGAAGACCAAATGACAGAGAATAAAGAACCTGAGCAAAAGAGAGACAAACAACTACTGGACCATGAGGGGAGAATTCAAGAGATAAGTGATACCATAAGACAAAATAACATTAGAATAATTGGAATTCCAGAAGAAGAGAGAGAGAGGGGAGCAGAAGGTATATTGGAGAGAATTATTATAGAGAATTTCCCTAATATGGCAAAGGGAACAAGCATCAAAATCCAGGAGTCACAGAAAATCCCCCTCAAAATCAATAAGAATAGGTCCATACCCCATCATCTAATAGTAAAATGTACAAGTCTTAGCAACAAAGAGAAAATCCTGAAAGCAGCCCTGGACAAGAAGTTTGTAACATACAATGGTAAAAATATTAGATTGACAACAGACTTATCCACAGAGACCTGGCAGGCCAGAAAGAACTGGTATGATATATACAGAGCACTAAATAAGAAAAACATGCAGACAAGAATACTATATCCAAAATACTATATAGGCTATCATTGAAAATAGAAGGAGAGATAAAAAGCTTCCAGGACAAACAAAAAATTAAAGAATTTGTAAACACCAAACCAGCCCTAGAGGAAATATTGAAAGGAGTCCTCTAAGCACAGAGAGAGCCTAAAAGTAGTAGATCAGAAAGGAACAGAGACAATAAACATAACAGTCACCTTACAGGCAATACAATGGCACTAAATTCATATCTCTCAATAGTTACCCTGAATGAAAATGGGCTAAATGTCCCAATCAAAAGGCACAGTGGTGGGCACCTGGGTGGCTCAGTGGGTTAAAGCCTCTGCCTTCGGCTCAGGTCATGATCTCAGGGTCCTGGGATCGAGCCCTGCATCAGGCTCTCTGCTTGGCAGGGAGCCTGCTTCTTCCTCTCTCTCTGCCTGCCTCTCTGCCTACTTGTGATCTCTGTCTGTCAAATAAATAAATAAAATGTAAAAAAAAAAAAAAGGCACAGGGTATCAGAATGGATAAAAAAACAAAACCCATCAATATTCTGTCTACAAGAAACTCATTTTAGGCCCAAAGACACCTCCAGATTTAAAGTGAGGGGTGGAAAACAATTTACTATGCTAATGGACATCAAAAGAAAGCTGGGATGGCAATCCTTATATCAGTTCAATTAGATTTTAAGCTAAAGACTATAATAAGAGATGAGGAAGGACACTATATTATACTCAAAGGATCTGTCCAACAAGAAGATCTAACAGTTTTAAATATCTATGCCCCTAACATGGGAGCAGCCAATTCCCATGTTATAACAAAATTAATAACAAATTAATAACCAAATTAATAACCAATTAATAACAAAATCAAAGAAACACATTGACAATAATACAATAATATTAGGGGACTTTAATACTCCCCTCACTGAAATGGACAGATCATCCAAGCAAAAGATCAACAAGGAAATAAAGGCTTTAAATGACACACTGGACCAGATGGACATCACAGATATATTCAGAATATTCCATCTCAAAACAACAGAATACACATTCTTCTCTAGTGCACATGGAATATTCTCCAGAATAGATCACATCCTGGGTCATAAATCAGGTCTCAACCAGTATCAAAAGTGTGGGATCATTCCCTGCACGTTTTCAGACCACAATGCTCTGAAGCTAGAATTCAATCATAAGAGGAAATTTGGAAAGAATCCAAATACATGGAGACTAAACAGCATCCTTCTAAAGAATGAATGGGTCAATCAGGAAATTAAAGAAGAATTGAACAAATTCATGGAAACAAATGATAATGAAAACACAATGGTTCAAAATCTGTGGGACACAGCAAAGGCAGTCCTGAGAGGAAAATATATAGCGGTACAAGCCTTTCTCAAGAAACAAGAAAGGTCTCAAATACAAAACCTAACCCTACACTTAAAGGAGCTGGAGAAAGAACAATAAAGAAAGCCTAAACCTAGCAGAAGAAGAGAAATAAAAAAGATCAGAGCAGAAATCAATGAGATAAAAACAAAACAAAACAAACGAACAACAACAACAACAACAACAAAAAAAACCACAATAGAACAAATCAATGAAACTAGGAGCTGGTTCTTTGAAAGAATTAATAAGATTGATAAACCCTTGGCCAGACTTATCAAAAAGAAAAGAGAAAGGACCCAAATAAATAAAATCATGAATGAAAGAGGAGAGATCACAACGAACACCAAAGAAATACAAAAACTATAAGAACATATTATGAGCAACTATACAGCAGCAAATTTGACAATCTGGAAGAAAAGGATGCATTCCTAAAGACAAACTACCACAACTGAACCAGGGAGAAATAGAAAACCTGAACAGACCCATAACCAGTAAGGAGATTGGAGCAGTTGTCAAAAATCTCCCAACAAACAAGAGCCCAGGGCCAGACGGCTTCCCAGGGGAATTCTACCAAACATTTAATGAAGAATTAATATCTATTCTCTGGAAATTGTTCCAAAAAATAGAAATGGAAGGAAAACTTCCAAACTCATTTTATGAGGCCAGCATTACCTTGATTCCAAAACCAGACAAGGATCCCATCAAAAAAGAGAATTAGAGACCAATATCCTTGATGAACACAGATGTGAAAATTCTCACCAAAATACTAGCCAATAAGATCCAACAGTACATTAAAAGGATTATTCACACGACCAAGTGGGATTTCTTCCAGGGCTGCAAGGTTGGTTCAACATTAGCAAATCAATCAATGTGATATATTACATTAATAAAAGAAAGAACAAGAACCACATGATACCCTCAATAGATGCTGAAAAAGCATTTGACAAAGTACAGCATCCTTTCCTGATCAAAACTCTGCAAAGTGTAGGGATAGAGGGTACATACCTTAATATAATCAAAGCCATCTGTGAAAAACCCAGAGCAAGTATCATTCTCAATGGGGAAAAACTGAGAGCTTTTCCCCTAAGGTCAGGAACATGGCAGGGATGTCCATTATCACCACTGCTCTTCAACATAGTCCTAGAAGTCCTAGCCTCAGCAATCAGACAACAAAAAGAAATTAAAGGCATCCAAATTGGCAAAGAAGAAGTCAAACTCTCACTCTTTACAGATGATATGATACTATATGTGGAAAACCCAAGACTCCACTCCAAATCTGTTAGAACTTGTAAAGGAATTCAGTAACGTGTTAGGATATAAAATCAATGCACAGATATCAATTCCATTTCTATACACCAACAAGAAGACAGAAGAAAGAGAAATTAAATGTCATTTACAAATACATTTATATTATAATATGAATACATTAGGTTTATAATATTTTATATATTTATATATAATATATAAACATATTATAAATAACTTACAGAAGATGAAATTAAGAGGAAGAGAGATTTTTATTTAAAAGTCTCATAGATAATGAATATTTCTCTCTCCTATCCATAAAATTCCAAGTTATTTTCATAGGAATACAAGGGTTAAACAAAGTCCACATGATTCTTACAAAACATAATTGGTTATTCAGGGTAGAAAAACTAGGAAAGGCAAAATCCCTTATAAAATGCTATTTCAACAATGCTCATCTCTGTCTTGGACATCTGCACATTTTACATTGACCTGGAAACAATTATTTTGACAATTTTTATTTTACTCCTCTTTTTCTGAATAGGTATCTCCCAGAGAAACAAGGCTTTATTGAATTTTGGGGATTCCTAGAAGAGTGTAGTTTGTATTCTAATTCTATTTTAAATGTAAAATATTTAGCACAGATATACTTATTAAAATTACAGGCTTAAAAATTTACAGACTTATTCATTTGCATAGTAACAATAATGCAGATGATGGTAAAACATGAAATGATTGTTTCCTTACTTAGAAATGAATATGATCTCTAGTGTTTAAATGAAGGCATAATTTATTTTAATCACATGTATATATAGAAGCTACTAAAATAAGAAATTTCCCCTTGCGCGCGCGCGCGTGTGTGTGTGTGTGTGTGTGTGTGTGTGAATTTCAAAAGAAAGAAGAAAAAGCAAAGGTTTCATAACTAACAATGTTTATTACTGTTCTTAATGCAATGGCAGTAAAATTAATATTACGACTGAATAATCTCCATCTCAGACCATCTGCAGGTGTGAATCTATTAATGTAAAACTTAGGCATAATAACTTAATGTTATTCCAAGAGAAGTTAGAGATTAAATTATTTTCTAGACATTAGTTTACTATCTGATATTTTTAGACACCTGTCACTTTTGTCTGTGATAGATTAATGATAAACTAATGCATATCTTAAAATTTATTAATATTTGTGGCATACTTGCAACATTTATACATTTTACTTTCCTAATAAACACAGATTGGATTGAGGACTATAAAAATTAGGATATAAACATCATGATATAAAACAAGTTGCTCCCATCTCAAAAATGAGTAAAATGTTTAACATGACATATTATAATGATTTGATTTAATGGATCATCACACAGTTTAACTAATCCCTATCATATGATTATAAATAAAGAAGATACATTGCTTAGGTATACCTATTATGTCAGTTTTCGTTAGTATGTAAAACTCTGATGGTGTGCTGGAGAAGGCAAACTTTTTTAAGGGAGGAAACTTACAGGAGGGTTGAAATCCGTGTCTTATCATGAAAGCTTTGCCCAAAAATACATTCTATGAGTGAGTGGAGACTTGACATGATTTACTCAATTACCGCTATGGTTCCCCTTTATCTTCCAAATCCCATTTCTCAGTGAAACTGCATATGTTTTCCTCCAGAGAGTATATTTTATACCTGAATATAGTGTCAGTTTTGAAGCTGAATAACAATGAGTGATAGGCATTATTTTTATTTTTTCTTATTTTATAGCTAAGGCAATTGAAGCTTAAAGAAATTATGGAATTGAACAGGCCACACAGCCCAAAACTGACTAAGGCAGGATTTTGAACTTACTCTCTAATACTCTCTTATAAGGTGAATAAAGCATCATAGTAAAAAATTACAAATACTCTATGAAAAAATTGGGCATCAAAATACTTCTTTTTTAATTTTAATTTTACATAGGCTCCACACCCAATATGGGGCTTGATCTCACAGCCCTGAGATCAAGTTGCAGGCTCCACCAACTGAGCCAGACAGGAGTGCCAAGATTCTTACTTTTTAAAGTGAACGAATGCACTTTGCAATGAAAAGGTATGAATGAATGCATTATGCAATGAAGGGGTAAAGAATCATTGGAACATAGGTATTCTAAAGGTTTGGAAGTTCTGATATCCATCCTATCGATGTTAATTTTTGCCATAGTCTTAGCAAATAGGGCACAGATTGAAGCAGATAAGGCATATTGACATTTTTCTTCACGAACTTATATTTTATGTATCTCTTTGTTCGTGTTTTCTTCATTCTGGCATACAAATATTTTAAGTTATTCAGTGAATACTTCATAAGATTATACAGTTGGCCCTTCAGCAACATGGGTTTGAATTATTTGGGTCCACTTACAGGCACTTTTTTTTTGGTGCTAAATACAGTACAGAACTGTAAACATATTTTCTCATAATTTTCTTAACAATTTATTTTCTCTAGGTTACTCTATTATAAGAGCACAGTATACCATACATAAGCATGCAAAATAAGTTAATCAACTGTTCATGTCATAGGCAAGGCTTCTAATCAACAGTAAGCAATTAGCAGTTAAGTTTTATGGGAGTCAAAGCTACACATGGATTTTTTACCTCAAGGGCACCCGCGTCTCTAATCCCACATTGCTCAAGGATCAGCTGTAATATTATCTTGGAGGAGGATGCTGTATGCAGTTGAGAAATACATGTACATTCTTCAAAGTCTGATTTTGTATGCACGATGAAAGTAATAAAAGATCAGAAGAATTTTTACGGTAGACCAAATCCGTGACCAAGGAGCAAGACGAAGACAGTTGGAGATTAGGGTCTCTCTAATGCAATCACAATATAGATGTGACCAGAGAAAAAGCTTCCTCACAAGATGATACTGTGCAAATAATCACTAGAAGGGGTCTTGTTTCTGAATAAAGCTAAAAATGATTCAGTCTCTGAGAATTTCCAAACCATACTTCTATGGTTGAGGGTCTTGATCTACTTTACCTGTTTATCCAACTCTCCCATCCCAAATAACCCCAAAACAAAACAAAGTCATCCTAAATTTAACTTTAGGCTTCTGAAAGAAGCAAACTGTCTTTATGCATAATGATACTCAAAACCCAGCCTTCAGAAAGTTATCTTAGATGAAGCTTCAAAAATATAAACTAATAGTAAGAATAAATCTTTCACTTTACAAGGGAAAACACAAGTTACAGAATCATAACTATAAAAACTAAAACACTGAACATTAATTTTACATTAATTAACATTAATATTGAACATTAAGTATTATTGAATTATTATTGAATTATTGGATTATTATTGAATTATTGAATTATTAATTAATATTGGACATCAATTAACATTAATATTGAACATTAATTTTAAAATATTAATTAATCTTAAAAATTAACATTAATTTTAAAGTAAAAGAAATGCCTTACAAAGGAAAAGAGACTATCAGAGTTTTACAAAGGGACTGTGCACACAAATGTGCAACATTTTTGCACTAAAACTGCAGTGCACAACGTGAGTGACTCTGTCAGCCTTCTGTGATACCTCATGTGATCTCAAGGAGAACTCAAAACTGGGAATAACCAGAAAGCTAACTAGCAGAAGCCTGCAGTGTTTTTAAATAGTCAATTATCAAATGTGGGGCATAAGGAATAGCATGGAGGACATTAGGAGAAGGAAAGGAAAAGTGAACTGGGGTAAATCAGAGGGGGAGAGACTGTCGACTCTGAGAAATAAACACGGTTTTGGAAGGGAGGGGGTTGGGGGGTGGGTGAGCCTGATGGTGGGTATCAAGGAGGGCACGTATTGCCTGGAGCACTGGGTATGATGCATGAACAATGCACCTTGGAACACTGAAAAAAAATAAGGCAAAATTAAGATGTTAAAAAAATAATCAGAAATGATAGAACATAATACTAAGATGACCTAAAGGTCTTTTTCGTGTCTATGTGGAAATCAGAAAACCTTGATTTTTACAGCTGTAACAAATTATACTTCGTGACACACAAGTATTTGGAGAACTACTTGTAAGAACAAATGCCCTTTTCCCCCTTTTGTATATATAATTCCTTGGCGCTAACAAACTTTGGAGCAGTTCTTCAGAGCGATCTGGAGATTGTTCTGGGCTACAGCCCTCAGTAACACAACAAATAAGGTGTTTCCTAACCAACTTTGAGGCTGATTTTCTTTTTCTTTTTTTTTTTTAAGATTTTATTTATTTATTTGACAGAGATCACAAGTAGGCAGAGAGAGAGAGGGAAGCAGGCTCTCCCCCGAGCAGAGAGCCCAATGCGGGCGGGGCTCAATCCCTGGACCCAGGGATCATGACCCGAGCTGAAGGCAGAGGCTTAACCCACTGAGCCACCCAGGAGCCCCGAGGCTGGTTTTCTTTAGTGGACCCAGAGACGACTTGCCGAGATTCTCTGAAGGAAGACTCCCTGCCCACCTGTGGGGCACGAGATCAGCAGACAGCCTCCAGCTGAGGTCTGTTGACCTGCAGAGAGCAACCTCACCTGAAATTACATCCTTTCCTGGTTAACCTGAGGCTGCTGGCTGGGCAAGTGCCCATATAAAGGCTCACATTCCCTGTCTGTTTGGGATACTCTGTCAGTCGATGCTTGTTCCAAAGTTCCCTCTGGGATGGCTGGCTGGCTCAGTCAAAGAGTCTGTGACTCTTGATCTTGGCGTCCTGAGTGTCAGCCCCATGTGGGATGTAGGCATTATTTTAAAAAAGTAAATAAATAAATAAAATAAGAAAAAAAAAAGTTTCCTGTGAAGTTTGGCTGAATCACCAACAGACCTACATTACAACTCCATTTCTTACCCTGCACGGTTCTGCTTCCAGCCCGTTTCTTTCAAGATGACAAGATCTAATGAACATCTAAAATACCTCAACTCCATCTTGGTATTCAGTTCTTGAGGACCCAATGTGGAACAGGAATCAAATGTAATTTTTAAAAATGAGAAAGAATGTATGTGTGTGTGTTTGAAATTAAAAATGCAAAGAGTCGGGCAAATTATAGATTTGACAGGTCCAAGAGGAAACATGAAGTAAGATTCTGGAAACAAACTGAAACGATTCTCTAATCACAATATTGTAAATGGGCTCTTTAGCTAAAAGACAAAAATTACCAGGCTGAATTAAAAAGAAAAGAAAAAGAAAAACTGAGTCATATCTGTTAATGAGAATTACACCTAAACATAAGGATACAAAAAGATGAAAAGTAACCGGAAGGAGACGTTGAGGTATGGGTCCTTACTAAACAACAAAACACCACAGACCTGTGACTGCTGACGCGGCTCGACTACCGGACTGGAACATTTTGGAAGGAGGTATAGTATCCTGCCTCCCTCTTCCCTTTCCATGAACTCATTTGGGTCCAAACTATTAAACACGACTGACATTTGGGAACATGGGCAACCTATGACATCGCATTCTGAATTGTCCTTTAAGACACAAATCTTGACAAAAAGGAAAATGAAAGACTTTGATTCTGTTGGGGGGTGGAGAAGAGACTGAGAATTCCTTCTATGGTACCAGCACTTGTACAACTAACTATCACTGGGGCTCTTGCCTCCTTTCCTCTGTGTCTGGTGTGGACTACATGTTAATGAAATGTTAAAGATAATATGCACACATCTAGATAATCCAAGTAATAAAGAACAGGGAGGAAAAAAGTAAAAATCACCACCAGTCATTGTTCACATAGGAAGGTGAGACCTGTGAAGAAACAGAAACTTGAAAGTACTCGAATATCAGTTCTCCCAAATTACAGATGTTTACCAATAACAGCAGCCACAGCAAACACAGTATTTTGAGAATTTATTATTATCTTTGCTCCCAAGTAAATTAGATGCATGGTAATTTATACTTGGCAACTAGGGTAGGTTATGAGAAATATTGGTAAGTAGAATTTACTAGAAGTAGGTAGTGGCTTTCAGTTCATAATGCTGAGCCTACTAAATAGAAATGAAGTTTGGTTATTTTTATTTATTTATTTACCTTTAAAGTTTTTAAAAACGTTCATAAACATGGTCTTGTATAGAAGCCAGGAATATTTTGTTTGAATCCTTTGGCTCCTAATTTCTAGTATAATTCCATGCTTTGTTTTGTTTCTCTAAAAAAGTTATTTATTCCATTAGTGTACAATTTCTAATGTCAAAGGCACATTCTACCTTGCCAAAAGCAAGCTCAATAAGATTTTTAGAGTAGTAAAATGAGATTAAGGTTGAGCCCTAAACGTGGAAAACTACTAATAGAAAATATTATTTTGGTCATGATGACCTTTTATTTTTATTGGTAAAGTTTAAATTAGAGGGAAGAAAAAAGAATAATAAAAACCAAAGTAAATATTTACTCATCCTTTGAATGTAAGCATTTCCAGTTCCTGTGTATTATATAACATATTATTGTGTTGGAATTGCTGCACAGAAACATCCTCTTCATAAATAAATACTATTTTTTGTTTAAAGAAAACAAAGAAGAAAGCAATTCAATATTTTGAGTGGAAAGTATGTGTGAATACACAAAAGTATGTATTTTTAAAGTATAGAATACCAGGATATTTTGTGTCCAACTAATGTTTTATTGATCGAGATACATTATAATTGCATCAGAAGTGTTGTAAATAATTTACACATTCATTTAACAAACACTTTGAATCACTTACATGGTGTCACACATTTGCTACACTGGCCACTGGGACTTCCATGATGAAGACACACTTCCTCCTTACCCTTGTGAAGCTTCAAGTCAATACATTTTTAGAAATAACAGTGTGGAGTTAGTGCTGACTGCTTTCCATTCCCATTACCCTTAACAGTTAAAAACAATTACATATATTTCTTCAATTCCAATTCAATTATTTTTTTAAACGATTTCATAGTTTAAAACCATCTCCCTGCTTCTATTAAAATTGTTTCAAGTTTACTCATCACCTTTCATAAGGGGAGGCAGAGTAACAGTGGTGCATGAGGAGAGGGAACTACCAGCCGAAAAGTGAGAAGTAGCCAGTGTCAGAGATGGAGGAAGTGTGAAAAAGTGTGGACATCATAATAAACTGCATTGGGGAATGGATCTGAGACAAATAACTCAATGGATTATGAACGCTCTTAAACAGCGAGGTTGCAAGGGCAGGAAGGGTGGCTGATGCTTGGGTAATAAATGTATTTAAATAGAGCTTACCTATGCAAAAGTCTACAAAATGTTTCAGAATTCTTACACGAAAACCTTTTGCAGAGAGTGCTTATTCATCTTATCTCAGCTCCCTTGGTGAAAATCAGTAACACCCTCCTTTGCTCACACAGCCTTTTGTAAATGTTCTAATCATAATATCCATCAACCAACTATACATATTTTAGTCTTCTGTCCATGTTTCTGAATTCTACAGCAATCTGTGAACTTCATAGATCAAGAAACTGTGTAGGGGCACCTGGGTGGCTCAGTGGGTTCAGCCTCTGCCTTAGGCTCAGGTCCCGGGATCGAGCCCCACATTGGGCTCCCTGGTCAGCAGGGAGCCTGCTTTCCCCTCTTTCTCTGCCTGCTGGTCTGCCTACTTGTGATCTCTCTCTCTCTCCGACAAATAAATAAATAAGATCTTAGAAAAAAAAAGAAAATTTGTATATATGTTTACATCTACAATACATCTACATCTACAAAGATAAATGTTAGCTTAACCAAGGTCAAATATTTATTTCATTTTTGAATCCCAAAGATTAATCCATTATCTGGTACATAGTAAATTATTCACTAAATTTATGCTAAATGAAACAAAAGCTATTAGCATTTAATCATAATAATATGATGAGCATAATCATAATTCTTATTATTTTTTGTTAGAATCTCAGAAATCTTTAGCCCTTGGGAATTTTAAATGTTTGTGTTACTAATTGCTAAGTTGTTTATTAGGCATTTAACCATGTCTTATCACCTCTTGTTACAGCAGATGATTTTATTTCAATCTTTTGTTTAGGAGTAGTTTGATCATCAGAGAGCTGGTATGCCAAAGCAATGGAACATTATCTCTCTGTAATAGGGAAAGAGGGAGATGTTTATATGATAATATGGAACCATCTCAACTACATATTTGTATGTGTGAAAAAGCAAATTACAGAACAGTATGTGTAATATTTCACCATTTTTAAAACAGAGGTGACCTTATGGAGTGTGTATATATATATATATATATATATATATATATATATATGAAATTTTGTTTACTTACAAAATAAATAAATAAAAATAAAAACACCAAGAATAGGAAATAAAAACCAACTTGAAAATTTTTATTTATGGGACATCTGGATGGCTCAGTCAGTTAAGCTCCCAACTCTTGGTTTCTGCTCAGGTCATGATCTCAGGGTCATGAGATCAGACTGCATTGGGGTCTGCACTTAGCATGGAGTCTGCTTGAGATTCTGTTTCTCTCCCTCCCATTGTCCCTCCCCCTGCTCGTGCTCTCTTTAAAATTAAATAAATAAATATTTAAAAATGGGTATTTAACAGAAGAGAGGGAACAGGGCAGAAGGGACAGGGATGGAAGAATAAGATCTCCTCATATATTTTCACATACATTTTGCTTTTTTTATCATAACTTTTAATATACAGAATATAAAATTATAATAAAAATCTCAATTTCAAAACATTGACAATAAAGTAAAATGAAAGAACTTTGCTGCATACCAATTACTGACATAACCACACTGAAAGAATACTTTTTTCCAAATGAACTTAGGTATTGTTTTAACTATATATCCTCATAATATATGTTCTAAATACACATATAGCTGCAAAGAAAAGTTAAATCTAATTTATTAGTCTGATCATTGAAAGTAATACTAATATCTCAAATATTTTTATAAAATAAAAAGTATAAATAAATAATTACACTAATGCTACTGGGGATTAACATGCACTTTCAGAAAAAATGGAAAAAGGATAAGGATAAATATCAAATAAAAAATTAAGAAACATACTGTGTTATTAAATTTGGTTGGGAATTATACCTATGAATTTGTTAGTTGTCTTTTCAAAAATACATATTTTCTACTTTCATCAACTGAATAAGTGGAAATGCAATGGAACATAATACCAATGTGTACACTTCACATAGAGATTGTTTTCTCTATCACTTCCCTCTAAAATAAACCAAGACAGAATGTAAAATGATCCAGGCTGGGACAGGAAAGATATCAGAGACCCAGAAACATTTTGCTGTACCAGAAAACAAAGTAAGCAAGGCCTAATGGGGTAAAATTTTAACAATGAGTCAATTTGAAGGAGTTCTCATTAACCAAATATTTAAAAAATAGAGCATCAAAGTAATAATAATAATGAATTTATCACAATGCATTGAAATTTTAAAAAATGAGCTCATATTAATACACACATAAGGAAAAAATAAATAAGGAAACAAGCAAGTGGAGTGAGCACAATTGTAAGTAACTATAATAAGAATTACATAAACTAATATTTTCAATTAAATGGAAAAACTGAAGCATTAATCTTGTCATTACAGTGTAACCTGTCATAGAGTATAAACATCACTCAGCTGATGAGTACAAATCTCTTTTATAAATACATTCTGACTAATAAAAATGAAGGCATAATAAATTAGAAAATCAACATTTTAAAACCCTTAATGATAGAGTTTGATTATGCCTATCATTGTAGGAAGCTGCCCATTGAGAGCTAAATGGGAAACTTCACAATGGAGAACAATAGATGTCACCACCTAAATTCACTGATCAACTTTAATCTAACCAAAGTGACTCAGACTTATATCCCAGGTGAAGTTTACAATATGAAGTATATAGCATAAATTATTCTTGCTTAGTGGAACCCAAATCTAATCAGGCCATTAGAACAAACACCTATGATTTTAAAGATGTGTGCCAAAGCATGCACCAGCAAAATGACATGACGTAATAACTGGCATTTGCTGTAGAAGAATTCAGCAGGAGGGAAGGGGAGAGAAAGAGAGAGGATGAAGGAAAAAGGAGAGAGAAGACAGATGAAACAACAGTCCACGTTGAATTTAGGTGATGGGTATTTTGGAGTTCATTGTATTAGTTTCCCTAATTTATGGTATGTTTGAAGTATTTCATAATTTTAAAAAACCTAGTGGGAACACTGAGAGTAAAGGAAACCTATTTTGGTACAGAGTATGGGTACAATAGGAGATTTCCTTTAAAAATAATGACTGTGAAATTCCAGTAGAATTTTAAATAATGTCAGGCAAATGATTGAAAAACGTTAGCTGAAAATTATCAGAGTTTCAATCTTAGCCAATAAATACACAAACAAATGCACAGATAGAAAACTGAAGACGCATAAGTAGCAAGCAATGTGTTAGGACCTGAGATTACAAAAATAACTATTGCTTGGTTCCCATCCTTGGAAAAAGAATAATCGAAAAGTTCCCGTCGTTTCTAGGGATAGAGATTCCAAAATCTTCATCATAGAAGTCATGGTTAAGAGGAGGAGTCAAGATGGCGGAGAAGTAGCAGGCTGAGACTACTTCGGGTAGCGGGAGATCAGCTAAATAGCTTATCTAAAGATTGCAAACACCTACAAATCCAACGGGAGATTGAAGAGAAGAAGAACAGCAATTCCAGAAACAGAAAATCAACCACTTTCTGCAAGGTAGGACTGGCGGAGAAGTGAATCCAAAGCGACGGGAAGATAGACCGCGGGGGGAGGGGCCGGCTCCCGGCGAGCGGCGGAGCAACGGAGCAAAATCAGGACTTTTAAAAGTCTGTTCTGCTGAGGGACATCGCTCCAGAGGCTTAACTGGGGTGAAGCCCAGGCGGGGTAAGCGCGGCCTCAGGTCCCGCAGGGTCGCAGAAGGATCGGGGGTGTCTCAGTGTCGCAGAGCTTACCGGTATTAGAACGGGGAAGCCGGCTGCAGAGACAGAGCCGAGGAGTGACTCTCAGCTCAGGGTTGAACCTTGAACCGGTCGCAGGCTCGGTCAGCTCGGAGCGCGGCCGGAGGCCAGGGTGACGAGAGTCATTTGGCGCTGTTCTCTGAGGGGGCACTGAGGAGTGGGGCCCCGGGCTCTCGGCTCCTCCGGGCCGGAGACCAGGAGGCCGCCATCTTCATTCCCGTCCTCCGGACTCTACGGAAAGCGCTCAGGGAACAAAAGCTCCCGAAAGCAAACCCGAGCGGATGACTCAGCGCGGCCAGGGGTAAGGGCGGTGCAACTCCGCCTGGGGCAAAGACGCTTGAGAATCACTACAACGGGCCCCTCCCCCAGAAGATCAACGGGAAGCCCAGCCAGGACCAAGTTCACCTACCAAGGAGAACGGCGGAATTCCAGAGGAGAAGAAAGCAAAGCACGGAACTCATGGCTTTCTCCCCATGATTTTTTAGCCTTGCAGTTAATTTAATTTTTTTTTCTTTTTCATTTTTTTTTCTTTTTCTCTTCTTCTGCTAAATTTTTTTTAACTTTTACCATTTTCTTTTTTTTAACGTTTTTTAAATAGTTTATCTAATATATATATATTTTTTTTCCTCTTTTTATATTTATTTCTTTATCGGCTTTCTTTTTTTTAATAGTTTTTTTTTTCTTTTTTTTTCTTTCTTTCTGAGCCCCTTTTTATCCCCTTTCTCCCCCCTCACAATTCAGGATCTCTTCTGATTTGGCTAAAGCATATTTTCCTGGGGTTGTTGCCACCCTTTTAGTATTTTACTTGCTCCTTCATAAACTCTTATCTGGACAAAATGAAAAGGCGGAAAAATTCACAACAAAAAAAAGAACAAGAGGCAGTACCAAAGGCTAGGGACCTAATCAATACAGACATTGGTAATATGTCAGATATAGAGTTCAGAATGATGATTCTCAAGGTTCTAGCCGGGCTTGAAAAAGGCATGGAAGATATTAAAGCAACCCTCTCGGGAGATATAAAAGCCCTTTCTGGAGAAATAAAAGAACTAAAATCTAACCAAGTTGAAATAAAAAAAGCTATTAATGAGGTGCAATCAAAAATGGAGGCTCTCACTGCTAGGATAAATGAGGCAGAAGAAAGAATTAGCGATATAGAAGACCAAATGACAGAGAATAAAGAAGCTGAGCAAAAGAGGGACAAACAGCTACTGGACCACGAGGGGAGAATTCGAGAGATAAGTGACACCATAAGACGAAACAACATTAGAATAATTGGGATTCCAGAAGAAGAGGAAACAGAGAGGGGAGCAGAAGGTATATTGGAGAGAATTATTGGAGAGAATTTCCCCAATATGGCAAAGGGAACAAGCATCAAAATCCAGGAGGTTCAGAGAACCCCCCTCAAAATCAATAAGAATAGGTCTACACCCCGTCACCTAATAGTGAAATTGACAAGTCTTAGTGACAAAGAGAAGATCCTGAAAGCAGCCCGGGAAAAGAAGTCTGTAACGTACAATGGTAAAAATATTAGATTGGCAGCAGACTTATCCACAGAGACCTGGCAGGCCAGAAAGAGCTGGCATGATATATTCAGAGTACTAAATGAGAAAAACATGCAGCCAAGAATACTATATCCAGCTAGGCTATCATTGAAAATAGAAGGAGAGATTAAAAGCTTCCAGGACAAACAAAAACTGAAAGAATTTGCAAATACCAAACCAGCTCTACAGGAAATATTGAAAGGGGTCCTCTAAGCAAAGAGAGACCCTAAAAGTAGTAGATCAGAAAGAAACAGAGACAATATACAATAACAGTCACCTTACAGGCAATACAATGGCACTAAATTCATATCTCTCAATACTTACCCTGAATGTTAATGGGCTAAACACCCCAATCAAAAGACACAGGGTATCAGAATGGATAAAAAAACAAAACCCATCTATATGTTGCCTACAAGAAACTCATCTTACACCCGAAGACACCTCCAGGTTTAAAGTGAGGGGGTGGAAAAGAATTTACCATGCTAATGGACATCAGAAGAAAGCAGGAGTGGCAATCCTTATATCAGATCAATTAGATTTTAAGCCAAAGACTATAATAAGAGATAAGGAAGGACACTATATCATACTCAAAGGAACTGTCCAACAAGAAGATCTAACAATTTTAAATATCTATGCCCCTAACGTGGGAGCAGCCAACTATATAAACCAATTAATAACAAAATCAAAGAAACACATCGACAAGAATACAATCATAGTAGGGGATTTTAACACTCCCCTCACTGAAATGGACAGATCATCCAAGCAAAAGATCAACAAGGAAATCAAGGCCTTAAATGACACACTGGACCAGATGGACATCACAGATATATTCAGAACATTTCATCCCAAAGCAACAGAATACACATTCTTCTCTAGTGCACATGGAACATTCTCCAGAATAGATCACATTCTTGGTCCTAAATCAAGTCTCAACCGGTATCAAAAGATTGGGATCATTCCCTGCATATTTTCAGACCACAATGCTCTAAAGCTAGAACTCAATAACAAGAGGAAATTTGGAAAGAACCCAAATACATGGAGACTAAACAGCATCCTTCTAAAGAATGAATGGGTCAACCAGGAAATCAAAGAAGAATTGAAAAAAATTATGGAAACAAATGATAATGAAAACACAACAGTTCAGAATCTGTGGGACACAACAAAGTCAGTCCTGAGAGGAAAATATATAGCGGTACAAGCCTTTCTCAAGAAACAAGAAAGGTCTCAGGTACACAACCTAACCCTACACCTAAAGGAGCTGGAGAAAGAACAAGAAAGAAACCCTAAACCCAGCAGGAGAAGAGAAATCATAAAGATCAGAGCAGAAATCAATGAAATAGAAACCAAAAAAACAATAGAACAAATCAACGAAAATAGGAGCTGGTTCTTTGAAAGAATTAATAAGATTGATAAACCCCTGGCCAGACTTATCAAAAGAAAAGAGAGAGGACCCAAATAAATAAAATCATGAATGAAAGAGGAGAGATCACAACGAACACCAAAGAAATACAGACAATTATAAGAACATACTATGAGCAACTCTACGCCAACAAATTTGACAATCTGGAAGAAATGGATGCATTCCTAGAGACATATAAACTACCACAACTGAACCAGGAAGAAATAGAAAGCCTGAACAGACCCATAACCAGTAAGGAGATTGAAACAGTCATCAAAAATCTCCAAACAAACAAAAGCCCAGGGCCAGACGGCTTCCCGGGGGAATTCTACCAAACATTTAAAGAAGAACTAATTCCTATTCTCCTGAAACTGTTCCAAAAAATAGCAATAGAAGGAAAACTTCCAAACTCATTTTATGAGGCCAGCATCACCTTGATCCCAAAACCAGACAAGGATCCCAACAAAAAAGAGAACTACAGACCAATATCCTTGATGAACACAGATGCAAAAATTCTCGCCAAAATACTAGCCAATAGGATTCAACAGTACGTTAAAAGGATTATTCACCACGACCAAGTGGGATTTATTCCAGGGCTGCAAGGCTGGTTCAACATCCGCAAATCAATCAATGTGATACAACACATTAATAAAAGAAAGAACAAGAACCATATGATACTCTCCATAGATGCTGAAAAAGCATTTGACAAAGTACAGCATCCCTTCCTGATCAAAACTCTTCAAAGTGTAGGGATAGACGGCACATACCTCAATATTATCAAAGCCATCTATGAAAAACCCACCGCAAATATCATTCTCAATGGAGAAAAACTGAAAGCTTTTCCGCTAAGGTCAGGAACACGGCAGGGATGTCCGTTATCACCACTGCTATTCAACATAGTACTAGAAGTCCTAGCCTCAGCAATCAGACAACAAAAGGAAATTAAAGGCATCCAAATCGGCAAAGAAGAAGTCAAACTATCACTCTTCGCAGATGATATGATACTCTATGTGGAAAACCCAAAAGACTCCACTCCAAAACTGCTAGAACTTGTACAGGAATTCAGTAAAGTGTCAGGATATAAAATCAATGCACAGAAATCAGTTGCATTTCTCTACACCAACAACAAGACAGAAGAAAGAGAAATTAAGGAGTCCATCCCATTTACAATTGCACCCAAACTATAAGATACCTAGGAATAAACCTAACCAAAGAGACTAAGAATCTATACTCAGAAAACTATAAAGTACTCATGAAAGAAATTGAGGAAGACACAAAGAAATGGAAAAATGTTCCATGCTCCTGGATTGGAAGAATAAATATTGTGAAAATGTCTATGCTACCTAAAGCAATCTACACATTTAATGCAATTCCTATCAAAGTACCATCCATTTTTTTCAAAGAAATGGAACAAATAATCCTAAAATTTATATGGAACCAGAAAAGACCTCGAATAGCCAAAGGAATATTGAAAAAGAAAGCCAAAGTTGGTGGCATCACAATTCCGGACTTCAAGCTCTATTACAAAGCTGTCATCATCAAGACAGCATGGTACTGGCACAAAAACAGACACATAGATCAATGGAACAGAATAGAGAGCCCAGAAATGGACCCTCAACTCTATGGTCAACTCATCTTCGACAAAGCAGGAAAGAATGTCCAATGGAACAAAGACAGCCTCTTCAATAAATGGTGTTGGGAAAATTGGACAGCCACATGCAGAAAAATGAAATTGGATCATTTCCTTACACCACACACGAAAATAGACTCAAAATGGATGAAGGATCTCAATGTGAGAAAGGAATCCATCAAAATCCTCGAGGAGAACACAGGCAGCAACCTCTTCGACGTCAGCCGCAGCAACATCTTCCTAGGAACATCACCAAAGGCAAGGGAAGCAAGGGCAAAAATGAACTATTGGGATTTTATCAAGATCAAAAGATTTTGCACAGCAAAGGAAACAGTTAACAAAACCAAAAGACAACTGACAGAATGGGAGAAGATATTTGCAAATGACATATCAGATAAAGGGCTAGTGTCCAAAATCTATAAAGAACTTAGCAAACTCAACACCCAAAGAACAAATAATCCAATCAAGAAATGGGCAGAGGACATGAACAGACATTTCTGCAAAGAAGACATCCAGATGGCCAACAGACACATGAAAAAGTGCTCCATATCACTCGGCATCAGGGAAATACAAATCAAAACCACCATGAGATATCACCTCACACCAGTCAGAATGGCTAAAATTAACAAGTCAGGAAATGACAGATGCTGGCGAGGATGCGGAGAAAGGGGAACCCTCCTACACTGTTGGTGGGAATGCAAGCTGGTGCAACCACTCTGGAAAACAGCATGGAGGTTCCTCAAAATGTTTGAAAATAGAACTACCCTATGACCCAGCAATTGCACTGCTGGGTATTTACCCTAAAGATACAAACATAGTGATCCGAAGGGGCACGTGCACCCGAATGTTTATAGCAGCAATGTCTACAATAGCCAAACTATGGAAAGAACCTAGATGTCCATCTACAGACGAATGGATAAAGAAGATGTGGTATATATACACAATGGAATACTATGCAGCCATCAAAAGAAATGAAATCTTGCCATTTGCGACGACGTGGATGGAACTAGAGGGTATCATGCTTAGCGAAATAAGTCACTCGGAGAAAGACAACTATCATATGATCTCCTGATATGAGGGAGAGGAGATGCAACATGGGGGGTCGAGGGGGGTAGGAGAAGAGTAAATGAAACAAGATGGGATTGGGAGGGAGACAAACCATAAGTGACTCTTAATCTCACAAAACAAACTGAGGGTTGATGGGGGGAGGGGGTTGGGAGAGGGGGTGGGGTTATGGATATCGGGGAGGGTATGTGCTATGGTGAGTGTTGTGAAGTGTGTAAACCTGGCGATTCGCAGACCTGTACCCCTGGGGATAAAAATATATGTTTATAAAGCTGTAAAAAAAAAAAAAAAAAAGAAAGAAAGAAAGGATGAATCCCCAAGTTTTGTAGCAACATGGACGGACTGGAAGAGATTATGCTGAGTGAAATAAGTCAAGCAGAGAGAGTCAATTATCATATGGTTTCACTTATTTGTGGAGCATAACAAATAGCATGGAGGACAAGGGAGATGGAGAGGAGAAGGAAGTTGAGGGAAATTGGAAGGGGAGGTGAACTATGAGAGACTATGGACTCTGAAAAACGATCTGAGAATTTTGAAGGGGTGGGGGGGTGGAGGTTGGGGGCACCAGGTGGTGGGTATTGTAGAGGGCACGGATTGCATGGAGCACTGGGTGTGGTGCAAAAATAATGAATACTGTTATGCTGAAAAAAATTAAAAAATTAAAAAAAAAAAAAAAAAAGAAGTCATGGTTAAGCACTGTCAAGTTTTTGTGTTTTTTTTTTTGTTGTTGTTGTTTGGTTGGTTTTGTTTGTTTACAAATTTCAATAAATATCTGAATAAATGTCTCAAAAACCACTCAAAATACTGAATCTATTTTCCATTTTTGCTTTATAATGCCACTTTATATAATTATTCACTTTATAAATTATCCTTTGATAATTTTCTTTTTTATTCAATGATAAAAAATACTGAGCCAATATTTTAATGATCATGATTTAATTTCTCATATCACTAAATATGCAGATATAAAATGGACTTACAGATTTCTGTAACAAACTTCACAAAGTTCTTACCAAACAGAATAAAAGAAATGATATAAAAGCCTCAAAATGATCATGATCAAAGTCATCCTTGCACTTTATAGAATGCATTTTGTTATATTTACAGCTATGGAAATTTGTCTGTCACTTAGGTACCTAATCAAACTGGCAATTATTTTCTTTAGGATCTGTACTGATAGCAAAATAAACCTAGCCATTGCATCAGCATTATAATAGTTACTGAAATTAGACCTCTGAGTGACATTTCCAACAGATAAGGCTAGAGTACAATGGAAAGTGGTAATTATAAAATTGTGTTGGAACCAAAATATAAGTGCTGAAGGGATCTCAGAGAAAACACAGTGAAGGAAAAGGAAAGCAAACGTTAGTTTCATAGGTATTTAAGTTTCTTCAAATATTTTAAATGAAACTTTGTTCGAAATATGGGCAAACCAATGTACATTACTTTGTACAATAACTGAAAACAATTTTAACTAATAATCTAGACTTTTGTTTCAAAATATTCTTTGTAATTTTTAAAAGCGACAATAAAAACTTAAAAAAAAAAAAAAGCCATGAAATTGACTGAATTTTGTACCAAGTAATATAATACCTTTATAAATAAAAGAGGAGGAGGGTGCAAAGTGTATGACTATTACTTCACTTCCTGGTACAGTCCGTGATACAACAGTGTTTACATGCATTGCAGTCAGGAGCAATTACACTAAAAAGTGGAAAGAGGAAGAGAGATAAAACCTCAGGTGAGATGGGCCTTCATGGGATTTCATAGGTGAAAATTACACACTCAAAGGTCCATGACACATGTGGAGAAGGTAAAGATACAACGAGTCAAATCTGTGGACAGTGAAGATTATTTGAACAAGTGAAAGGAGTGTCTAGACACCCAAGCTGCGTCTCATGGAAGAGGACGGTAAATAATGAGAATGCTCTTTTCAGTTCGTTAAATCAACGAGGAGCCAATGATTTTTTGTTTTGTTTTGGGAGGTGATCTTATTAAAACTGTAGTTTAGGTCACTAAACGTGTGATCGTTTTAAATAGGAGAAATAGACCATGCAAGAAGGTCATTTAGGCAAGAACAAAGGCCAAACTTGGGGGCTGTCGCTGGAACTTTTCAGGTGCAAAGATAATCTGGAGTCTGGTTGAATTGTCTGAGTAAAGAAGGAGGGAGGGGAAATGGTTAAAGATGGTTCTCGGCTGGGTAACTGGGGAGCTGTGCTATAAATAGGAAATCATGATGGAAGAGTTAGTTCTTTTAGGGAAATCTGGTGAGTTTTGGACAGCCTGAGTAGAGCAGCATTGGCAGTTCCCTTAAAGGAACTGGAAAGGATGGCACAGCTGGGACTATGAAGTGCAAGTATAATATTCTGAAACTTTGATCTTGCGGAAAAAACAAAAACAAAAACAAAAACAGACCAAAAAAAGGAGTGGGAAGAAGGATAGGGAAGAGCCATAATTTATGATTGGCTGATGTTCTAATTAATTTTCTCCGTAAACCACGATCCTCCCAAATTATTCTTTGGGTCCATAGAGGAAATACAAGAAGGAAAAAATACTAAAACCAAGAAAACAAGTAAAAGAAACTCAGCTGCAAACGGTTTTGAAGTTCAAGTACATAATGTAATTATATTGTTAGGTCACTAAAAATGTAATAAAAAGGATATTTTTATATAGTTTCTATGTTCTCTATAGAACCTAACTGTGAACATTTACACTAAATAAGTACTTATAAGAAACTAATGAATTGCAGTTACATGTGCGTATATTAATGAATAAAGATAATGGTGACAAGTCGCTTGCTATAAATCAGGAAATAAATAAAAGGAGATTATTTCTAATGTAACAATAATATTTACAAATACTTTAATAACTTTGCTAATACATCATCAATTTGAAATTACTGATAATAAAGCCCATAGTATTGAAAGTAATTAATATTCTTATTAATTAGCTACTGGTGCAATAAAATTCTAAGGAAGAAACAAATTAAATGGCATTCTATGATTTTAAAAGATTTTAAAAGTAAATCTTCATCAAAGTAAAGAGTAGCTTTATCAAAGTAAATAAATGTTTTTTTCACATTCAAGATTAGATCAGATGTATTTCTATTTAGCAATTTCAAGGTTTTGTCTTCAAAGCAGCTTCAACTATTCTGTATCTTCAGCATCTAGAGCACTGATTGGCATATTATAGATAGTACTCAACAATTTCTGTTGAAAAAAATGAATGAATAAAGGGCTAGATAACGAAATTATAACAAAGTTATCATCTATTATATATTTACAATCTGTCAGAGCTTGTGCTAAGCAAAATTTATCTAATTATCTTATTAATTTGCACATGGTTCTATGAGATAAGGATCTCTCAAATAGGGAAACAAAGTTAGGAATGATTGTGGAATGTTATTTAAGATCTTAACATAAAGAGAGTACGGAGTGGAGTTGGTATTGGAACCTGTCCATTTCCTCTCCAAACACTCGGTTTGTAAGTGCTATCTTGTACTACATTTTTCTTTCTGTCTCAAAGGCTTTCCTTTCCATTTACTATTAATTTATCTTCTGGAGAATCATCCTGATGGATACTGCTTTAAATTGTTGGTGAATGTAATGATTTCCAATCATATTTTTATTTTGCTATTCCTCATTATAGAGGAATCTGAACAGCTCACCTTAGGTCGCTCATTGTCATTCAAGAGTAAGATTGAACATGTTAATTGTGTTTTCTGTGCTGGTATTTTCCCCTGTTAAATTTGAAATGTGCTTTCAACCTATGTTGGGGTGCTCCTAGGACCTGTAACCACTAGTAAATACTTTAATTCATCGATGTGGGGAAAAAAAGGAAGTTTAAATATTATTTAGAAAGAAATATTTAACAAATTAATTTACGAATTTTGCTACCAAGAATTAAGCTCAGATGTATTGATTAAATCATAAAATTATGAATATATTTATATGTGCATATACACATGTATGTTTACCTACATATTTTTCTTCAGTTCTTGGATTTTTTCTTTCTACTTTTGTAAATATTCTTGCTTATATTCTCATATGTTTCTTTTTTCTTTTTCACATTTTTCTTGAATATGATTAAGTTTGTCACGCTTACAGAGTCTCACTGTAAATTTACATGTAAAATTTCTGACTTATTTATCCTTGATTCTCCTCATGCCTGTTGGCTGAAAAGTATACTAACATCCTGTTTTGAATGACCTAATGAGTACAAACATACGGTAAGTCTTGTCAGTATCTGGCAACCCTGTCATGACTGATAAGAAATGAATCATAAACCACATCAATATGAAGGCAAACCTCCATTATAGAAGAAAATTCATTCTGGTGCATGTATTGGGTTTCTGAATAACAGAACTAAATTACACCAGCAAGAAGTTTCAAAGTAGCAGTATATTTAGGTTGGTCTGAAAGAGAAGGTATCCACCACCCGATAGAAGGCTTAATAAGTCATATGATGATAAAAATATTTTTTAAAAAGGAAACCTTTTTTTCATTTGGACTGAATCTGTATGTGCTGGGACACACTGAAGTGTAGTAGAAAGGGATGCGCATGTCAACCATTTAGCCATATCTGCAGTGAATTTTAATGCCAGGAGTCTGCCACATGCATTAAAAGGAGAGAGACGTATGGAACACTTCCAAGAGTACCCACAGCTGTTACCTTTGAACTGGGGACGTACACTTCTGTCCCCGGCTCTGGTGAAACTCCTTTCTCACTGCATCACTGGGGAGTGATTCTTATAAGTCCCAGTCTGAATTTGGTACAACAGGGCCTCTTTGGACTAAGTCTCCTTATCCTCCTACTTTGCTTTAGTAAGTGACTTTGCCACTAAAGTCTTTCTGCTACACTATGACTAACACAATTCATCTCCACCAGCACCGCCGTTCCATTTTTTAGAAACCTTGTCTCAGTGAATGCCATGAAGACTGTGAAGTTGCCTAAAAGCCAGTTTCAATTTCAGCTAAAAGGATTGTGTGTGTGTGTGTGTGTGTGTGTGTGTGTGTGTGTGTATCCCTGTATGTTCTTTACCTCACACGGCCTAAAACAGAGAGAAAGACTTTCAAAAACATGACTTTGCCCTAATAACAGGAGTTCTGTCACTTATGGACAACTTAGATAGAAATAACCCTGTTAGATTCAGGCTATTTTTGATTTTACGTGATGTCAGCTTCCCCCCAAAAATCCTACTGAACAGCCAAAGCAAGCAACCCTGGAAGGGACCTTGCTCACTCCCAAATAGTTTGCAGATGACTGTCTCACTCTCTACCACAAGAGGTTCAACATTTCAAATCCTAAGTGAAATGTGCATTTTGCCAGTGTCTCTATGTTATCTCTGTGTGTCTATGTATATATGTGTGTACACACATGTTTCTTTGTTTTTTATAATTTGTTTACATTTAGTGAATTTCCAAGAGCCAGAGTTACTCTAGTCTAGTTTCACATATATTAATCTACTTACTTATGATGGACCAGCTTTGAAGACATCTATTGCTAAAGGAGAATCTCTTCAAATTGGGCTTTTTCTCCAAAGCCTTGTGCTTATAATTGAGGGGGTCTGTTATAAAAGGCAAGGTGTTCTTATGAGAGAGCGACAGACTGGGTGATGGAGACAGAGTAATAGTTACCAGCATTGCAGTATCTAAAATATGGAAGCAGAAGTCCATTAAATGTTATAAAATTACAATGTAGAGAAGGAGATGAAATAAATGAGATGTAATTGTAAAAGAAAACAATATTGAAAGTACTTGTTTACTTTTTGCAACTTCCTGTGTGTCTTTAATTACTTCAAAATTAAAAGTTTCTTTTTAAAAGTATTAAGTAAAATTATCAGTTCCACTATATTAGTTGTGATAATTTGTCATTTTAGCCAATCTAGTACTTACCTTGCTTTTTCTTTCTCATGGAATTTGAAATATACCAGTAGAGTCATTAAATTGCTACCATTTCTCTTTGCTAACTTTTGGCTCATTCCAAACACAGAAATTATGATAGTAATTAATATTTATTTAGGGCCTTACTGGTCACATTGCTTCAGTATACCTTTTTAATTGTATGATTGTATTAATAACTTTTCAATGACAAATCTGAGACTCAAGGTGAAAAAGAGAAATACAAAGGTCACCTAGCTGATGAAATGCAGCCATGATTCATATTTCTGTTCTCAAAATACACATCTTTGCTCTTTTCTCTACATAATAATTGATCTCTAAAATCAAACAGTTCATAAGGATGAAGAAACTGAGGTTCAGAGAGGTCAGGGGGCTGGCCACCAGGAGGCTTGTGGCATAGTTTGAATGTCAACTTGTAGCCTCCAAGCCATTCATTGTAATGATCACTGCACTTGCAGATTTAGTTCCCATGTCCTAGCTTTTGCCTTCCTCCTTTGATCTGAAAATAAACATAAATTAGTATGATGACAGTGTGACGATTTTCATGTCCTCCTCAGTCAAGTCTTTGTGATGTAACTACAATTCTCTCCCTTTTACAGACAGCAAATCCTCTTAGCATGAAGTCTATGGAGATGTCTGCATGACAGAAAATCCAGAGGGTAAATATTCTAGGTAAAAGTGAAATAATTAAGTCTAGAAAGGTTGATAGAGGTACAAAGAATGAGCTTTTGAATTTGATAGTAACATCATCAGGCTTAATCTTTCAGTGTTTGATTCTATAAGCAAAGTGCAGGAAGAATTCAAAGTACTGAAAGGGTAAACAAACAAACAACTACTGGCCTTTTTTCTATCATCAAGGGTGTCCTATACGATTGTCCCAATAAGTAGATTAAAACCACAAAAACAGTACTCTATAGAAATAAAGATGTAAGTACAACCTAGTAAGCGGCAAATGTTTTTCACTGATATTTACAAAGACCATGGCTGCAAGCCTTACAGGTCCAAATGTAGTAAGCATTTTAGTTGAATGCTTGAAAGTCATTTGCTGAAAGGATACTTGTTTGAGCTTAGCTGTGCACAATGAAACAAGCACAGCAGTGAAAAGTAAAGGTTGAATTAATGCCTGCAACTTGAAAAAGAAAATGAGCAATAACTCAGCAGTATTTATTTCTTTTTTTTAATGTGAATGTTCATTTCACGCTGTCTGCTACCCTGTAGCTCATTATCCCACTTTTGGAACAGATGACTTTTATTGCAGGGTACATTTCCAATTCCCCTAGAACACTGAGTTATTTGATAATTTTTTATCATTCATTTAAATAAATTTCATACATATGCATATATGACTGTTTAGATACCAATTAATACTGAGATTGTTAAAGAGAAATAAAAGTAAGCAGTAAAGTTTGTGTATCAGTTCTCCATTACACAATACACTATATAATAAATTACTCTAAAATCAATTGCTTAAAACAAGTACTTATGTAACACAAAGGACAGTAGGTCAATCATGTAGACTTGACTTAGTGGGGCAGTTGCTCTGATCTCAGATGGGCTACTTCACACATTTAATATTTGGGTGTCGGTTGGCTGCCTGTCATCAGATTGTTGGTCAGGTTGTCTAGGGTGACAAGGCCTCTATCAACCGGCCAACTTGGTCACGTTCTTACGTAGATGTAGAAGAACTTTTGCTTAAGTGAACAGATACAAAACCTCTGAAAGCTGGGCTCAGAACTGGACACTGATCACATCTGACACATTCCATCAGCCATTGCAAGTTACGCGGCCAGCACAAATTCAAGGGAAGGGAAAAAAAAAAGGATTCCATCTCTTTAGTGAGATGTAGTGCAAGTCATAAGGCAAAGTCTAAGATTTACTGCAATTCATTCTATCTGTAACATAATACAATCCAAGAAAATATTTCATTAAAACTAATTTTGTTCTAGTGAAATATTTTATGTACTTTAACACTTTCATGAGTTAAGAAAGTTTTACATTAAATTTGCTATACTGTACAAAAAATCTCTTAGAAATATCATATGGTCTCACTTACTTGTGGAGCATAAGGAATAACACGGAGGACAAGGGGAGATGGAGAGGAGAAGGCAGTTGGGGAAATTGGAGGGGGAGACAAACTATGAGAGACTGTGGACTCTGAGAAACAAACAGAGGGTTTTGGAGGGGAGGGGGAGGGGGGTTGCGTGAGCTGGTGGTGGGTATTAAGGAGGGCACGTATTGCATGGTGCACTGGGTGTGGTGCATAAACAATGAATTTTGGAACATTGAGAAAAAAATAGATTCAATTAATTTAAAAAGAATTAAAGATAAAGAGAAACCTTTTTCAGGTTAGTTTTAGTATCATTTTAAGCCACTTAATGCACATTTATGAAACACTTATCATATGCACATTATGCTAGGTGTTGGGGAAAACTGGTGACCAACGTAGTCAAGGAGGTTCTTACCCATGATTCTATGTGATGAGAATTCTATGTGTTAGGTCATTCTATGTGTTAGGTCATTCTATGTGTTAGGTCATTCTAGTGTTAGGTCATTCTATGTGTTAGGCTAATACGCTTCTCATAGAACTTGCAATATAGTGAATCCATTAACACCATTCAAAATCCTCAAAACACTGGTGAATACTTTTACAAAATTAAAAATAAAGGGACCAGTAGATTATGGTGACCATTAATCCACTGTTAGAGTTAGGAAAAAATTTAGAATGGGAAAACAGGACACTCACGCTCATCATATCATTAAGGAAAGAGCATCAGATGAATGCCACACAGCATTTTAAATTTCTAGCATAATTAGTTGACAAATTAGTTAAAGTTGGAAATCTGTTAAATTACATATTTTTCCATACTATTTGTAAACCAATATCAATTATATATCCAGGAGCATCCGTTATATACTAATACAATTTACAAAGTACTTCCATACATTTTCTTTTACAGTCTGTGAAACAAACCTCTAAGATCAGCAAAACAGTATTGTTAGATATGTTTTGTAGATACACTTGATTTAGAGCAATTATCTGATTTGCTCTTGTTCCTCAACTACGGCATATTGCAATTAGGACATAAATCCACGGCACCTGATAGCTCATTTAATGTTCTGTCTTTCTGATAGTCTAGTTTAAATTATCTTCTAAAACAAACGGGATTCGTATTCATATATAGTTGCCACAGCACTATTGTGAGAATCCATGACAATTCATGTCATTAGTCCTGGGTAACCTACGTTTTCTCAGGCATACATTCAAATTATTAGAGTATCCTTATGGCTGAAGCCAGTTGAGAAATTGTAGGAGACCCAACTTCCCTTAAAACTCTGTGGGATTGGGGCGCCTGGGTGGCTCAGTGGGTTAAAGCCTCTGCCTTCGGCTCGGGTCATGATCCCAGGGTCCTCGGATCAAGCCCCCCCATCGGGCTCTCTGCTCAGCAGGGAGCCTGCTTCCTCCTCTCTCTCTCTCTCTGCCTGCCTCTCTCCCTACTTGTGATCTCCATCTGTCAAATAAATAAATAAAATCTTAAAAAAAAAAAAAAAATCCGTGGGATTTCAGAAATGCCCAGTGATCTGCAAGAGGTAGTTCAAAGGTTTATTGCTTCTGGAAATCACACAGTCCTTGGCAATATCAATCTCTCACTATTTCCTCATGAATACCTGCAGCCCCTCTGAAAATCATTCTTCTTGAATTCTAAAGTGAGGCACAGAATCATAAGATAAATCTGGTTTTAGAGGTAGTTACCGGACTCTGGCACCCCTGAGCTGGGTCAAGGAAATAAAATATATACAAGATGGATGACTGTGTAGAGGTGGGAGGACTCCACAGAAAGGTTCTCGGGACGGAGCTGTGCTTCCCACATCCAAGGCAGAGTATGGAGCTGTGTGACCCTTGCATTAGATCCCCTGGAGGCAAGACGGGTTGCAACTGGACCACCCTGAGGGCCGATGTGTTCTTTATTTTTGGAGGACAGTCAGGACCTGTGTTTGACTTACATCCAAGAAAGTTGGAGCAGCTACTGGTAAGCCAAAAATAGAAGAGTAGGATTCTGTATGTAAAAGTAACTACACTCTCACCAGCAGGGAAGGCGAGAAACGTGAGTTTTGTGAGCGTGGACTTTTGGAGTCATTTTAAATATTGTTCGGAAATACAGACTGGGAAGAACACAAGATCAGAATAATGAGAGACAGGTAGAATCCAAAATACACATTATTTCTTGCATCCCATGTATCTTGTTTTCCCAACATGTTAGTTAAATGTCTTATGCCAATTCCAATCATAACATAGTTTCTATCTTGAATTTTAAAAATTCAAGATGACACTGATTATTTTTTTCTACTTCCAGGTTTCAGTATTTAGTATTTTAGTATATTGAATGTTTGGTATTTTAAATGGTTGCATAATAATATGGGTGATTACTTTCCTGTGTCTGGAATTAAGGTTGGCTTCTATTATTTGGGTTTTGGTTCTTTTTGTTCTTTTTTAGCTCCTATACATGATCTTAAAAATAACATTTATTCATATAGCTATTATCACCTTTAAATCCTGTTGTTTCTGGACTGATGCATGTTTTTTAATAAGTGCCAGTATATATAGCCTAATATTTTAGAACATACATTTGCTTATGTCCAAAACTATGGGGTTTCAAAGATATTTTTCTTCCTTAAATAAATGTAATGTGAGTGTTTCATGGTAGCACCAAATCTTGTGGCAATTTCTTTTTTTTTTTTTTTTTTGCACCGTGAATTTTTTTTAAATTTTATTTTTTATAAAACTTGTGGCAATTTCTTATTGATTGATTCTTTTTCCATAATGGTTCATATTGAGACATAATTGTTGTTCTATAGCCAGAAAAACCAAAATGCTACAGTTTAGAGTTACATTTTAAATGCAGTAAATGTAAGATTTATTTCATACGTTATTGTGCAGAACTGAAAAATGTAGAAAGTCTATTAATTCAAATAATCTATGTATGCCTTATAAACAGAAAAAGTTGTCATATTTTTCTTTTTTTACTGTATTTAAACATTTCATTTGTATCTTCAATATTAATGTCTATACTGATTTAAAATTCATATTATGCATATAAATGTACATAATATTCAGTCTATATGTTTATTTATGGGGAGCATGCAATTTCTAATATAAAATTCCTTTTTATCCTTACATTTTGTTAACTGAATTTCTTTTCCTAGGGAGACTGGGCTTAGGGAAGAGTAAGATAAAATTCCACAACAATGTATATAGGAAATTTTTCATATTCTTAACTATAGAAACAAACTGAGGGGAGGTGGATGTGGGGATGGTGAAACTGGCGACAAGGGTTAAGGAGAGCTCTTGCTGTGATGAGGACGAGGTGGTGTGTTTAAAATTGTTTGTAAACAATTTTGTTGTTTAAAGACTCTGTTGTACACCTGAAACTAATATAGTTAACTATACTGGAATTAAATTAAAATAAAATGTATACTGGAATTCTTACTATCAACACCATTTCTTATACAAATACATTCTTTTTTTTTCAATACATTCTTATTAACCAAAATTAACCAGTCAAAACCTTAGAAAGATGAACTATTCCCTATGTATTTTTGTTTTTGTAATGCTCTGTAACAGATGGAATTTTATGTCATGTTACATAGTATACTGTTAAATTTTAATTTCAATTAATAATCTTTACACTTTTCTTTTATGCACACAAGGGATATTTTAGGCATTCATTTCCCTCTAATTAGCTTTTATTGCTGAATTCACTCTGAATCAAAAAGTCATTAAGTTCTCATTCACTGCTGAATTTACTATGCCCTAATAAAATTAATTAGTCTTCTGAACAAAGATGTATGAAATTTTTATTTTGTCCAATCTAGTGTTAAATTGGAGATCTCTATTTTATCCATACCGATATCACCTACAGGTATAGTTGTAGCTGTAGATACAATATTCCTTCTAAATAAAATCTTGATTATATTATCTGACAATGACTGTTCAGATATCACAGAATCCAGTGGAGTCTCATTTGCTACCATTTCTCATTGGCTGTGTTTCTCAAACATCTCACATTCCCTGAAAATACAATGCTCTTTCATACCTTTGAACCTTTGCCCTTTAGTTGGAATTTTTTTTTCTTTAGCAAACACCTAACCACTCCCTCAAAACCCAGTCCTAATATTTTTATAGATGTGAAAGCTTGATATCAAAGCAAAACCTTATTATTAGAGACTTGATATTATAAATCTCTTAAGAGTCTAACATTCACTTGTAGGAAGTGGAAACATATAATAATTAGAATAAAAGGCAGTTTAAAATCAAACATATGGAACAGATTAGATGAAATAAAGTAACATTCTTTTCAAGTAAAATAACCACTTTCAACTATACTCATAAAATTTCCTTATATAAGAGTCTTGGCCATTTTTTTTTTTTCCAAAAAGCTATTTCTATTGGTATTGACAACCAATAGAGATATTGAGGAAAAAAAAAAATTGTTGTTTCATTTTTTTTTTAATTTTATTTATTTATTTATTTATTTGACAGAGAGAGAGAGATCACAAGTAGGTGGAGAGGCAGGCAGAGAGAGAGAGAGGAAGAAGCAGGCTCCCCGCTGAGCAGAGAGCCCAATGTGGGGCTCGATCCCAGGACCCTGGGATCATGGACCGAGTCGAAGGCAGAGGCTTTAACCCACTGTAAGCCACCCAGGCGCCCCTGTTTCATTTTTTTAAAGATTTTATTTATTTGACAGAGAGACACAGTGAGAGAGAGAACACAGAACTAGGAGAGGGAAAGCAGGCTTCCCACAAAGGTGGAGCCCGGTGCAGGGCTCAATCCCAGGATCTTGAAATCATGACCTGAGCCGAAGGCAGAGGCTTAACCCACTGAACCATCCAGGCGTCCCTGTTGTTTCATTTTGTTTCCCACAATTTCATTTCATGGCCATACATCTTGAAGTTTAAACCCAATGGCCCAAGGATCAATATTTTTAAATACTTCCCTAAATGATTTTTTTAAAGATTTTATTTATGTTTATTTACTATTTGAATGGGAGAGAGCGAGCCAGCACATAAGCAGGGGGAGCAGAGCCAGAGGGAGAAGCAGACTCCCTGCGCATCAGAGTCAGCCTGGGGTTGCACAGCAGGATCCCGGAGATCACAACCTGCGCTGAAGGCAGACACTTCACTTAACCCACCAAGCCTCCCAGGAGCCTCTCCCTAAATTATTTTAATTCTCAGCCTAACTCAGAAACATTTTACTAGACACCTTTAAATTAACAATAATGAATATATATGTTCAGTAAAAGCTAATCAGCCTATAAATGAATGTCCAAATGATGTGGGGAATAAAGGCAAAAGAAAAAAAAAAATAAAGCTCCTTACAACGTAGAGCCCATTGACAAGTCCTTGAGGTAGGCAGAGTGACCTTCCTCTAGGAAAGCTGCCTCCATCTTAGTACTTTGCCAAGGGCAAAGGCAATCTTAGCTTAACACTATCCTAACCTCCAGGACCTGTAATTGTCCTTCATATAAACTTCCTTGGGAAACTTCCTTTATCTCTACTCTCAAGATGCATGTTAGCAGTCATCCTGTAAGCATGTGGCTCACTGATACACATCAGAAGGGGCTCATGACTAAGGTTTATTAGAGACTAATAAATGACCCTTCAAGTTCCTGGACACCTTGCTTCCAAATTCCTTGGAGACTTACACTATCCCTAACCTCCTTCAGTTTGGAAGTATATAATCAGCCCCTCCTCACAAGCCCAGCACAGCTCTTTACACCCACCGGTCCTGTCCCAGTGCTTTCATAAAACCACCTTTTCACCCTGAAGACATCTCAAGAATTCTTTCTTGGCCATTGGCTTTGAACCCCAACATTTCCACATCACAAAGGAGTGCTTCTGTACAGTTTGGATTACTTGAAGAGATTTCATTATCGTAATTTTTCCCAACATTGTTCCAATTTACTACATGACAGTTTATTTTTTTTTTTATTTTTTTTTTAAAGATTTTATTTATTTATTATTTGTTATAGAGAGAGAAGCGAGAGTGAGCACAGGCAGACAGAGTGGCAGGCAAAGGCAGAGGGAGAAGCCAGGCTCGCTGCCAAGCAAGGAGCCCGATGTGGGACTCGATCCCAGGACGCTGGGACTCATGACCTGAGCCGAAGGCAGCTGCTTAACAACTGAGCCACCCAGGCGTCCCGACAGTTTATTTTTTATTTTTTAAATACTCTTTGAAGATTTATAGTGTAGTTTCTGAAGATACAAAAATGAAAGAAACACAAGCACGTCTGAAATTTATATGCTTGAAGCAATGTGTAGAAGACAAACAAAAAAATATTTAAAATGTTTTGGGATGAGTCAAATATTTTCAATAAATTATTCAATAGACATTTCTTGAGTTAATTCTAAGGTCTCTCTCCATATACAGGATCCATACGTAAATAGGACAGCAGATTCTGGGGACAGTCGCAAGACTGCTATCCCCAGCCATTAATAGGTGATAATACCGGATATTGGTAATTTCAATGAGTTGAAGTAAGAGTTTTGATAAGGGAAAGTATTAGGTATAACTAGAGGTGGAAGCAAGGGCAGAAAAACTTAAACTCAGAAACGACCTGTTGTTCTCAATCCTGGCTACTCATAGAATAACTCAGAGAGTTTTCAGAAACCTTAATGCCCAGGTTGTGTTCCAAACCAAATTGATCCAAAATCTTTCCTGGCATAAGAAATACGGGCATCCATATTTTAAAGTTCTCAGGTAATTCCACATGTAGAAAAACCTGAAATCTACCGACGAGGATGACATTCCAGAAGATAGTACGTTTCTTTCTGTGTGGTATTTATAGATGAGTAGTCTTTTTTATAGATGAGTAGTCTTTTTTTTTTTTTTTAAAGATTTTTTATTTATTTGTCAGAGAGAGAGAGGAGATTCGAGCGAGCACAGGCAGACAGAATGGCAGGCAGAGGCAGAGGGAGAAGCAGGCTCCCCGCCAAGCAAGGAGCCCGATGTGGGACTCGATCCCAGGACGCTGGGATCATGACCTGAGCCGAAGGCAGCTGCTTAACCAACTGAGCCACCAGGCGTCCCTGAAGTTAAAAGATATCAGTAAAGTTGAATGCAATAGAGTTATATCTGTTGTGGGATATAATAAAAGAAAATACAGAATCTAGTAAATGGCACCTAAGTATTTAAATTTGTCTCAAAGGTAGTGATTCTTAAATGTTAATGTGCCTAAGAATCACTTGCGAAGCTTTTTTTAAAATGCAGATTTCTGAACTCCTCCTATCCCCAGAGATTCTGATCCTTGGCTCTGGAATAGGAACAGGAATGCTAGCTTTAAATAAATATCCATTCATTATTTTGATGTACATTATATAAAAACAAATGCAGAGGAAAAAAAAGAGAAGGACATAATTCAGATTTGCTATTTTTCAAGAATGGATTTGAGAAACTCCACACGAGACTCAGGGATGCCCATCAGTTCTTGAGGGTGTGTCACATCAGTGCAGCCAAGACGTGACTGAATCTTGGATTTCACGGGCAGCAAATCGAGACAGAGCATATCTGCCTTTCAGTTTTTACATTAAAAAAATCTAAATCTTACGCTTTTTCTTTTTTTTAAGGACTCATTTGTTCTTTAAGGGGGAGAGAGAGAGAACAGGAGGAAATGCAGAGGGAATCTCAAGCAGACTCCTGCTAAGCTCCGAGCCCAACATGGGGCTGGATCCCAGGACCTGAGATTATGACCTGAGCTGACCTAAGAGTTGGGGCACTCAACTGACTGAGCTACCCAGGCACCCCTAAATCTTATGCTTTCTAGGTGATGGACATAAGGAGGGTGTGTGATGTAATGAGCACTGGGTGTTATATGCAACTAATGAAACATTGAACATCATATCAGAAACTAATGATGTACCATATGTTGGCTAATTAATTTAAATTAAAAAAAATCTGATGATAATTGACCTGTTTTGTTGTTGTTGTTGTTGTGTTGTTGTTGTTGTTCTTCGTCTCTTCTTCTTCTTCTTCTTCTTCTTCTTCTTTTTTTTTAAATCTAAGCAATTTAATACTAAAAAAGTGCCCCTGGTGTTATTTATTGCCTGTTTTTTGTTTTTTCCTTAATGTGAAAGAGATACTAATCTTTTAGTTTTCTTTAAGGTCAACTCTTAGGTAGCCAGGGTACCATGGCCTTGCCAGTTGATTACCAGGGCCCATTTTGTTTGTATTCCAGTAGTCTTTCGGATTTTCTAAAGTTGGCTAGATGGCTAAGAATTACCCATTGACAAGCTTACCATGCTTGCTCTCCCTGTAACCTCACACAGTATAGAGATGCAATGACAAATGGTATTTATTGTTTTATTAATTAAAACTAAAATTTTCATTATCACATGCAACAGTTCATTCTAGGAAGTAATCTTAATTAGATTTTAATTCTCTGCCTATCCAGCTTCCACCATAGCTCTCGTCAAGCGTTTAATGTTCTTAAAATTAGCGCTTAATTGCGCAACAACATATAATGTGAACATTAATTTTTTGGAGAGTTTAAATGATGACAAATAAATTGTAAATACTTCCTTTGTAGGAAGTAATTTTCATGTGTCTGATCCTATGGATCCTAAGATTTTAATAAGGATGAAGGATATCCTATTAATAAAAGTTTTAGCTATTTATTTTGTAACTGAAAGTTTCCTTTTCTGATGCTATGTGCCATTATCTATCTTTCCATGCCTAATTTAACTTCTCATTCCTTTTCACTTTTCAGATCCTGTGCTACCAGCAATTCATTTTGCCTTTGGTTCTTCCGGCACTGTCCACAAATTCTTGTACGACACAGACATACTTATCTTTGTGATTTCCCCAATCTAATCCTCTTAGAAAAGTCACACCTTATTCAAATCATCTACCAGGTTACTCTTTCATATTTTATTTTCATGGGTATAGTTTATTTCTTTGCCCTTATTATCACATCTTAGAAAACTGCCAGCATCCAATTTTGCTATAGACTTTCTGTCAATGTGTTCTTTCCAACCAGTTGTCTGAGCTTGCTGATGCATACATTTTTAAAGTCCATTTTCCTGGTTCTTCATTCCCTTCCAATTCATGATCATTATCTCCTAAATTGCCTTCCACTATTACATTTTCAGCATATGAAATATAAGTAATGGAAAACGTTGCTAGCATTTGGTCATCTATTTTGAAATTTAGTGTCTTTAGAAAAGTTTTGAAGCCAGAAGTATACTTCCTTTTATAATTTGACAATTTATTTTTAAAGCTAAGTGATTGGAGTTCAAACCATGTTCAAATAGTTTGGGTGATCCATTTACTTGGCAACATGTCTTTTTGGATGCCTGAATTTGCTGAAATACCATCTTATTTAGGATTTCTTACGAAAATGTCCAACTAGATTGGGTAGTTCAGTATATTAAGAACAAAACAAAATGATGTTCATTTTTTATCAGTTGGCTTTTGGCCAATGTTTCCTTTCTCTTTTACTCTTATTTACGGAAAGAAATCTGTGAGTATCAATCAGTTATACCAGTCTTTAGCATTTAATTGCAATGATTATTCACTTACAACTTCTGTACAGTTTACAGAATGACCCTGCTCTGAAAAATTCAATATTCATCTACTACTGCTAGTGACAACAGGTAGCACAAGATGTACATTGATGTTTTGAAACTGAAGCCAATTTTCTATTAAAGTTGGATTTCAGACCTCAAAAATCTTTCAGAAGTCACCTACTGGAAAACAAACAAAAACAGTTGTTCAGTAAGAACCTCATGTTTTCCCTATCTCTAAAATAGGTCTGTACCTCAGCATACATTTATACTATCCATGGTCTTATTTCAACCTTACTTTCAAAAAATACCAGCTGCATTTGCCAAAGCATTATGATACTAAGGATAAGAATACTGAAATGTGTTTTTTTTTTAATTGAGGCATAATTGACATAATGTCATATTAGTTTTAGGTATACACATAATGATTTAATATTTGTACATATTGCAAACTGATCATTAGTCCACTTAACTCCATCAGCCTACGTATTACAACAAATTATGTTTCTTGTGTTGAGAACTTTCATGATCTACTCTCCTGGCTATTTTCAAATATGCAATACAGTATTATTAACTATATCACCGTTCTGCTTATTACATCTAATGACTTACTCATTTTATAATATTATATAATGCTTATTATTTTAGGTTTGAATGAATTTAACTGTGGAAAATATTAATTTAAATAACTTTAATATAATTACGTGGGTGTTTTTTGTTCAAACAAATTCTTGGAAATATAGTTTGAAATGACAATGTTAAACTTAACCTGAGCCATCTCCCTATCCCTTTGTCTTCCAGGAAATGGCTTATTACAAGGACAAGTCTTCTTAAATGACTTAGTTAACATTCATTGCTGTCCCCTAGTTTACCTACTACAAGATCAGACACAGACTAAATCTCATAAATGATTAGCTGAACTGTTCATAGCCACTAGCCACTCTGGACAAAATCATTGACTTGAGCAAACTTTAGTTAAACTTCTCTTCTTCCCCCAGGTTCCTGAATTTTGGGACTCACTTACCTCTTCAAGCCTGAACCACCATCAGAATATTAAATGACCCCTCCTTAAAGTCCTTCTCAAGAATTGGCTGCAAAATAAGCAAAGACAATTTCTGGTCATCTGATTACACCATCCACTCTCCCATACTGGATTCTTTCTAACTTTCTTTTCTCCTCTCTAGGAAAGAAAAGCTTTTCCTGTCTAACCACTGAAGACTTGCAGTTCTCCTAGTTAGAAGTTCACAGTAGTATTGCAGAAGCTCCATCAATCATCTTTTCAAAGACAGTCTCTTCTTAGTTAAGTCAGATTTGTTTTTATTTGATAAAGGTAATTACAATAGGCATAAGAAATTCTCACTTAAATGCATTCTAAATAAGTTTGGGCCCAACATTTGAACATAAATGTCTCAACTAATTAAACTGATCTTAAAACTTATGATTTAGAGGGACGCCTGGGTGGCTCAGTTGGTTAAGTGGCTGCCTTCGGCTCAGGTCATGATCCCAGCATCCTGGGATCGAGTCCCACATCGGGCTCCTTGCTTGGCGGGGAGCCTGCTTCTCCCTCTGCCTCTGCCTGCCATTCTGTCTGCCTGTGCTCGCTCGCTCTCCTCTCTCTCTCTGACAAATAAATAAATAAAATCTTTAAAAAGAAAACCATCAATGAGACATATGAACATTTTAAATCTCTTAGCATTTGAAACTGAAACATTCACAAGAAATACTAAATAATAGCTACTATACAAACTCTATGCACCAATCACAATGCAATTATTAAATTAAAATATAACTTAAAATGCAATTTCCCATAGTTTGGTAAAATTCATTTTTAATTAATTATACATTAAAAAGAAAAGGCCTAGAACTAAATGACAATAAAAATATCATATGTCAAAATGTTTTATGCTAACTGTTTAATGCAGGTAAAATGGTATTTCAGAAGAATTATATAGCTTTGAATATATACTGCCAAAGGTTAAAAACTGAAAATTAATAAGTTAAACAAAATTTTAGAATTTTAAAAGCAAACAATAGAATAAAAATGATAATACTAAAGGAAATGAAATACTAAAATTAAAACAATTAAAATATGCATTAACGAAGTAATATATATACTATAGACAAGGTCAACAAAATCAATTGGCTAATTTAAAAGTTAACATAATTTTTAAAAAAGATTTATTTATTTATTTGAGACAAAAAGAAGAGAAAAAGCTTACAAGCAGAAAGAGGGGCAGAGAGGGAAAGAGAATCTCAAGCAGACTCCCCACTGAGTGCAGAGCTTGACCCAGGACTCAATCTCACCACCCTGAGATCACGACCTGAGCCAAAATCAAGAGTTGGACATTTAACCAACTGAGCCACCCAGGCCCCTATAATGTAAAAATTTATAGCACATTTGATCATGTTAGAAAACCAAGTAAGCAAAAAGTAATAATGCAAGACAAAAACATGATTATAGAAGCTGCCAATGATATGAACAAGGTTTTTCCAAAATTATTTACCAATTACTTATGAAAATTGACTTAAGCACAAACTGAAAATTATCAGTCCCAAAATCATTAAACTAGTTTAAAAGATATTAAAATTAGAACACCAGTACCTACATGTATACAGTTGTTTTAAAAATTATTCATGGGACAGATAATTCCAATCTTATATAATTCTTCCAGAGTAAAGAAAAAAGGGCCATTATTATACAACTCACTTTATAATGCTGGTACCAAATCTGACAAAAACAGTGGGGAAAAAGAAAAGTATAGAACAAAGTCACTTATGAACACAGATAAATAAAATATTAGTAATTCAAACTTAATCATATATTAATCATAATAAAATGATTATCCCTGTCATCACCTCTCATATCACAAAATCTGTGTTACCTGGAAGAAAAGAAAAATGAGGCTTTTGAAAAGTGTTGAGTTTTCCTTTGTTACATTGCTCAATAATATCTGTTAGTCACTTCAGAGGATTTTAAAGCTCAATCAATTCACGATTTCACTAAGGACAGAGTCCCAGAGCCACAGAAACAAACATTCACAGAAACGATATAGGTGATCAGGTTAGCTTTCTCTATTACTGTTTAAATCTTGATCATACATTGGAAGAAATAGTGTTGCAGGGTCAACTGAATTGTTTCTTGTTTCCAATTGCTTGTATCTGGGGCATTTGTCACAAAGTGATACAATGAATGACTAAAGCCTTGTTGGAGAAAGTCTGTAGTTGTGGCTTTCACTCACAAGGCATGATTCTTTGGAGCCTTTGTTGTCTGAGAGTAAAGCTGAGTGCGGTTTCCTGCGAGCACTAGAAATACAATAAACATATGCTCTCAGTGAATTGCTGAACTCGCTATCTAGATAAAATGAGATATTGCCTAACAATTAAGGTAAATTAAGCAGCTGTTTCTTACTATACTGTGCTAATGTTGCCTCAAAATTGTAAATTGTTGATGGAAGATCAGAATGGGAAGGAAACAATATAATTTCACATTTCCATAGCAGTTCTATTTTATGATTATCATAAGGAGCAATGTTCTTACATCTGGTGGTGACTAGAAATAAAATGATAATCCAAGGAGTCTGTTTAAACTGAGTAAAAGGTAAAAAGTATAAGAATTAGAACATTATATATAGAGAGAGATGATAGATAGATGTAGATATATAGTTATAGATATAGATATGTCAGATTCACTAAATGCTCACTACAAGAATGAATTAATATTAATGTTGGGCATGCCAACTTCTCATTTGAAACTGAAGAATGTAAAAGAATAAACTGAAAAATATACAGCACTCATTACATCCTAGAGACTAATGAGTTCTCCAAAAAAATTAAAAACCAGGCCTACCAAACTGAAAGATTCAATATTGAAGTTTTCATGGAAAAGGGCAGGAATAACATGGGTTCAATTGGGGAGAGCATTTGTTATTATTCCATTCAACTAGCTACACTTTGTCATGTTATTTGAATGCTTTTAAATGCTTTCTGAAGTATATATAAAAGGTCTAAAAATTAATGAAAAAAAGAAAGATTTGTAGAAAACAGAAAAATGAGTTTTCACATCATTGGCCCACATCAAATGATTCTTTTGTCTTAGATCTAAGAAATTTATTTTCCTTTTCATTCTGTTTCTTTTAGACATACGCTTGAATTACCAAGAGACACAAATATCACCTTATTTTCCTTTACATATATGAACACAGTAAATAAAATTCCATGTTTACACAAATGTAAATATCTCATTGAAATACTTTTGTTTGAATATAGTAATGAAACTTTTATATAATGACATTTCATGCATATTTCTTAAAACCATATGGACAGCAGTAAATACTAAACAAAAACCAGTACAGATTCCATTCCTTAAATGTATCCTGGTCCATTTTGGAAACATTTTTAGATCTTGCCAAGAATCAAAAGTTTTGAAGTACTTTTATCCCTTTCTTTTACTAAAGTTTTTAAATGACATTATTTCAGGTGGTCCTAATCATTTATGCTACACACTGTCATTCTTTGACAGAATGACAGTAACCCCGAGGTTTCTGTGTGGTGGGTGATGTATTATCTTTGCAAAGGGATACAATGAAGCAAGAAGAGGATGGAAAATTATTGTCCTTTAGGTTGCAAGATAAACCAGGGATAGAATTCAATGTAAGTTCCTAAAACTATGACTTGTGGTTCTATTTCTGAGCTCATTTCTAATATTGTCTATGTCAGTGGTGGTTATTTTGCTGTATTTACTTGACATTTGTCAAGTGCCTTCCAGTCTTTTAGACTTCATCTAATTTTTGAATGACTCTTCTGATCTTAAGTGATGGATAAGAAAATTGAAACTCAAGTTAAGTCAGATTAATTGAATTTACCAGGCTGGATCTTTCCTCATACATTTTTATAAATGTCTTCACAATATCAATGAAAACTCCCTAACCTCCTGGCTTAACCTATTTCAAACTATGACAACCACAATCATTAATTAACTTAGAAATGATAGTATTACAGAGATTTGAGGTAGAATTTGTTTTTGTTATAGTGGTTGTTTCAACATCTGTATAGCTTCTTCAAATTTAAAAACACTTTAAAATTATTTTTCATTTTCTTCTCATTTCAGCCTAGTGGAGTGTCATGACTAGTATCACTAGAAATGTCTATTGACAGATTAGGCAAATCAAGAATTGGAAGAGTGATTTAGTTATTTTTCTCCAGATGTAAAACATGTATTTCCTTGTTTATCAGGAGAGTATAATAGGTCTGTTTTTTGAGAATGTTTAGTACATATTACAGCATAAGATACTGCAAATGGATACACTATTTCTCGACCTGTACACACAAACTAAAAAGGGAGGCATTGACTGGGAGCTGTTGATTTGAATTTTTAGTGCTATACTAAGAAGTATCAGGGATGAAGAGGAAAAGTGGAAGTCAGGAGACGGATATTATTACTTGGCAAAGAGAAAAAGTTGGAAGATTTTGAAAGGGAGCTATTTCTGTACTCTTGAGATGCTTTTTTAATTACATTTCTTTCTTTCATTCTTTCTTTTTTTTTTTAAGATTTATTTATTTATTTATTTGACAGACAGAGATCAGTAGTAGGCAGAGAAGCAGGCAGAGAGAGAGAGGGAGGCAGGCTCCCTACTGAACAGAGAGCCTGATACGGGCCTCGATCCCACGACCCTGAGATCATGACCTGAGCAGAAGGCAGAGACTTAACCCACTGAGCCACCCAGGCTGCCCTACAATTTTTTCTTAAATCAAATATTAATTCTTACACTTGTGAGAGCAGAATAAACCATAATTTATCTGGATGCCTTTACATATGAATACTGAGTATTTAAACAAAGTAAACAAATTTAACACTAATAAGTGCCCTGTGTTTATCACTTATCCATATCCCCAAATCATCGATTTTAGATAAATGGACAAATATTATGAATTATATATGACACATGACAAAGAAGAACAGAGAATAAAGATGTTGGCTCCTTCCTTTTTAGCTCAAAAAAAAATAGCCTTTATAAAATCTGTGGCATATCCCATAAACACAGGATTATCAATGTTTTATTGCTATTTCCATGTAATGTATGACTCCCATTATATTATTTTCTTGAGTTTATGAGTTGTTTGTGTAATTCTGCTGATCTGGGATCAACTCTGCTAATCACCTTATCTGCTGATGCTAGTGGCTTGGCTTGGGCTGTCTGGTAGAAAAGTGTCACCTCAGACAACTGTCTTTTCCACCAATCTCTCATATCGTTCCAGCAGGGTAGTCTGGGGGTGTTTTCATGATGGTGGCACATTCCCCGTGCCAAGAAGCCAAACTTCATAGACACATGATCAAGCTTGTAGTTGCAGCATGTTTGCTTTTTTTTTCCATTAGTCAAGGCAAAACACAAGATTAGACTAAAGTCAAAGAATGGAGAAGCCTACTCTCTCTTTCTGATAAGGTCACATTACAAAAGACATGGATATAGGAGGGGTTGAGAATTACATCCATGTTATTATTCCCTATACCACAGTAAATGTTCCTTCTGTAGATAATTATTGCAAATCTATGGAAGGGGCACCTGGGTGTCTCTGTCACTTCAGTGTCTGTCTCTTGATTTTGGTTCAGGTCATGAACCTCAGGGTCTTGGAATTGAAACCCATGTTGGAGATTCTCTCTCAAACTTCTCCCCCTTCCCCCTGCTCATGCTCTCTCTAAACAAACAAACAAACAAGTAAAAACTCTCTGAAATCTATGGAATGTCAGGAAAAATATTATAGGAGGGCTCCAAAGATGCACAGAAATGAAAGACAAAGTTTCCCATAGTCTAAAAGGAAGAACAGATTAACAGACTCTGAAGATTATGGTCTGGTAGATTAGGATTGTAGAAGGTTCTTGAAGTTAGAGTTTTGAGCAGGAAGAAAAGGGATTTTGAAGCTTTACTCTATGGCATATAAAATGATCAATTGGAAATTAGAAGCTGAAATACTATCTACCTCTGTGTTTAAAAGAGATGAGTAATGGAGTATAGGAAAAGGACAACTGGTTATAAGATATCTTCCATAATGGCTATACCTTACGTTTCCATACTTCAGTGTTTGGCCTCCTGTCTTATGAGTATCAGAATTTGAACTTGCATTTTTCCTCATTTTTGAATTACAGCCAGAGACACAGGTTCAATTAAATAAAATTTCTGCCATGTGGCTGATTTATAAAAAGAGAATGTCAATTTTGAAAGTGCATTTATTATTGTTATTACTATTAATATTATTGTTATTATTATTATTATTAAATTATTTATTCCAGTATTACAAAGGTTTTTGACTCTTCTAGGGCATCTTTTATTATAGTATGGAATAATGAAAATGTATTTTTATTTGGGTATATATAACCTCACCTATCAAATATCATTTCCGAGACTGTAACCTCCTGCAGTCTCTTTTGCTAATACCCAGTCTGGATTAGTGATAATATTTTGGTAGCATGATTTTGGAGTAAAACAAGGAGAGTAAAGTGTCCTTGGATTTTACTAACCACATCTCAATTTATAGAGGAGGCCAATAAGAAAGGATAAACCAGAAAAGTAAAGTATTATGGGACCCCATAGAGTCCTTGTAGAAATTAAGGAAAGATGACTTGGTTTTATTTGGCTGTATTTTATTGGCCATTCTTGGAAGGAATAATGGGGACAAGAATAAACCCTATGTGATTTTTGTGCGTGTGTTTTTAAAAAGCAGATTAGGTCTCACTGAGGAACATTAGCCTTTGCCCAGTCATGGAAACCACCTGCCCAGGCCTCTCGTAGCAAAGGATAATAGGATCCAAATTAAAAATACTTTGTTTTTTAAGCTCTTTTTCTATTTTCTTCTCCACCTTTACCTGGATATCTATAATTCAACACTCCTAGAATCCTCAAAATGAATCTTTTCACAGAACAACTTAAGTGAACAATGCAGACTTTACCATAGACTTGTATGGGAGTGGAGGGAAAGTTTGTATCAAGCCCATCATAGCATATGATGTTACAAATGCCCTTTGGATATTTTAGTCTCTAAATTTCCTTTCTAGCCCACCCCATACCGGTCCATTTTCTTTCTGACAGTTTTTCCAGAGAGCCCATGGCTCACTCACCTTTTTCTCTCTCTCCTAGATTTTTCTCATCTAGCTGACCCCCAAACATCTCTCACCACCTTAACATGTAGTTTAATTGTGGTCTCTACTTCAGCTCCAACCTTCAAACTTTTATCATGTTTTAGGTTTATCAAAATGGTGAGATATATATTTCTTTTAGTTATAAAAATCCATGCTTTTGAATTCCCTTGGGACAAATGTCAGCAGACTGTAGCCCTGGGGGCCATATTTGGCCCTTCTGTTCTTGTAAATATCATGTTCTTGGAGTTCAGTCATGGTTCAAATTTTATTTATGGCTGCTTTCATGCTACAGTGACAGAGTGGAGTAGTGGCAGCAGAGATCTTATGGAGCATAAAGCTGAAAATATTTCCTGTCTGTACAGAAAATACCAATTCCTGCCCTAGTATGTATACTGTGTTTTTCTATCCTCATTGGACAATGGCAATATACAAACACCTGAACACACACACACACACACACACACACACACAAACACTCCTCTATTTGTTGGGGTCCAAGAATATCTGATTAAGGACGTGGAAATAGAGTCCTTTCCTGTCTCACATAACTTGGGTGTCATATGGAGCGAGAACCCTATATTTGAACATTACTGTCCTAAAACCAATAAAAATGCATTTAATTTTTCAAAAACAAAGTCCTAGAGTTTTAAAGTTTAGTACTTACTATAAAGTATAATTGCAACTATGAATATATTAATAGTTCATAAGAGTTAAATAATTTATCTATTTTTAAGAGATTGTGAATGACAAATGTCAGAAATATAGTCAAGATTAATGTGTTAGCTATCTGACACCAGCAAGGAATCTTTATCTTAAGCAATAAGCAACATTTATAATTTCTATGTGAGTGTAACATTCATTTATCAGAAGATACCTAGCTTATTTAATTCAACATTTGCTTCTATATTTTATTTATTTATTTTTGCCTTATATTCTTTAAGTTTTATTTTACTTATTTATTTTCAGTGTTCCAAAATTCATCATTTATGCACCACACCCAGAGCTCCATGCAATATGTGCCCTCCTTAATACTCACCACCAGGCTGACCCATGCCCCCACCTCCCCCCTCCAAAACCCTCAGTTTTTTTCTCAGAGTCCACAGTCTCTCATGGCTTGTCTCCCCTCCGATTTCCCCCAACTCATTTCTCCTCTCCATTTAACAGCTGGGAATTTTTTTTTTTCTTTTGGTCTATGGAAAGAAAAATTTTAAAGTCTAGAAATAGAGCATGCTGAACATCATTACTAACACCTTCTAAAATTTCATAATGAAACAGTAATTGCCCTGATCATAGTTTTCTTTATTCCATTTTGCACCGATAGTGGAAAACCGGTAAAAACGGAAGTAATTGAAACACAGCAGGTTATAGTTATTAATATGTTCACAACTTGAAAGTTTCATATAGTGACACAGTATTCAGAACATAAATACTTCATTAAGAAGGCAAAGGACATATTTCCTAAAATATCTGTATTGCTGTTTAATCATTTGAGAGTTGTAATTCACACATAGAGGATTTCTTTTACACATAAAATTTAAATATATACCAAATAGGTGGAGAGGAGAGCAGGTCCGTGAACATAAACCCAAAATTACAATCTATGATTAGAAAATTTTGTTTTAATGACAACCAACTAATAGCTATCATGGCATATATTGTTAATCATTGTTTCTAGGAAAGTGTAGTATTTGTATTAGCTATTTATCACATGACAATATTGTCACAAGCTTAACTCATTTAAACACCACACATTTATTTCCTCATTTATTATTTCAGTAGTTCAGTATTCCAACATGGCTTAGCTAGCCCCTGTGTGAGTGACTCACCAGTTTGCACTCAAGCTGTGGACCAGGACGGCCACTGTTCTTTGAGTCTCTACAGGTGAAGAATCTATTCTGAGATCACTCAGTTCCTGCAGCATTGAGTTCTTTGGATTGAGTTTCAGTTTTTTCTGCTATGAACCGGAGGTTGTCCTTAATTTCTGGAGGCTGCCCATGGTTCTGTGTGGCATGGAGTTTCCCAACAAGTTTTCATTCTTCAAGGCCAGCAAAGGAAGAGAGACTCTAAAAGACTAGGCACTACAGTCTTAAGTGTGTAACCACATAGTTCCTGTCATTTTTGCCACACTATTCTCTTTAGAAGCAAGTCATAGGTCATGCCCATACTCAAGGGGAGGAGAATACATAAGAGTGTGATCATCAATAGGTATGGACTTGGGGGGGGCAACCTATGAAATATTCTTTATACTCTCTCCCAGAACCAGAACAGTAAGCGTGTGATTGAAGTTGAACAATCATGATACCTAGTATTCCTGATGATAGTTATAGGTTTAAGGATAGTCTCACTCATAAGTAAAACCAATCAGAATTATTCCCTAGAAATATCTCTCCCACAGCTGGTAACAAGATCCCTGTCATGGGATGCCTGGGTGGCTCAGTGGGTTAAGCCTCTGCCTTCAGCTCAGGTCATGATCCCAGGGTCCTGGGATCGAGCCCTGCATGGGGGGTGGTCTCTGCTCAGCAGGGAGCCTGCTTCTCCCCACTCTCTGCCTGCCTCTCTGCCTACTTATGATTTCTGTCTGTCAAATAAATAATAATAAATAAAAATCTTAAAAAAGAAAGAAAGAAAGATCCCTGCCTTCTTTGGTCTATAAAGTCCTTACTTAAGTACTAAAACAATTCCAATGCAAATCATTAAAATAAGGCTTGGTGAGTTCTGATTTTCAAGCCTGCCCCCAAAGTGAGTTGAAGAGAAGCCACTGGTGCTGGAAATATGTTGCCACAGGTACCAGACAGAAGGTCCACCCTAATCACAGTTTGAATGTACGCTGAAAGCACACTATCTAGTGGATCCTGGAAGCCTATGTCATGCTGGCTATACAACTGCCTTCAGTGCCTAAATGCTTATGTTCTCGGGCAAGGGCTTCAGTAACTCGCGAAGATCCTTTGAAGTGATAGCTTCTTCCTCTTGATAGATTTGCACACTCAGTCAGCTAGCAAAGGTGTCCAGCTCACCCAGTAAACTAATCTATATCTTTAGATAATTATGTTTTTCTTCATTAATGTACTATGTATTGATTATAAAATAAATTTTGAGGGGAAGATAATTTACTTTGTTCTGATGACCATCAAAAAGAGTTACTTTAAAACTTTTTGGTTGTTTTTGTTTGAAAATTCTGTTATATATCTTTCTTAAGATAAATATTTTCAGAATCATTATAATTTTTCAGTATATTATATAATGCAGTTATTTTCAGTTATACTACGTATTATTTATAACAACTTAAATAATACTAACAGAACAACAAAAATAAATTTCTGATGTTCTCACTTTTTTTAAAAGATTTATTTATTTATTTATTTGACAGAGACAGAGATCACAAGTAAGAAGGCAGGTAGGCAGAGAGAGTGGGGGATGCAGCCTCCTTGCCAGGCAGAGAGCCTGATGCAGGGCTCGATCCCAGGACCCTGAGATCATGACCTGAGCTGAAGGCAAAGGCTTTAACTCACTGAGCCACCCAGGTGCCCTGGTCCTCACTTTTTTAAGATTGGCTTATTTATTTGAGATAGAGTGAGAGCAAGCAGGAGGGACAGAAGGAGAGAGAGAGAGGGAGACTCTCAAGCAGACTTCTTCCTGACCCAGGAGCCTGACATGGGTCTCAATCTGGGGCTTGATCCCACGACCCTGAGATCATGGCTTAAGCTGAACCAAGGCTGGATGCTTCACTGACTGAGCCACCCAGGCACTCCTGATGTTCTCACTTTCTAAAGTGAGATTTCAATAACTAGTTTTCAGTAAATGACTGACACTAGTATCTTCTTCCATCTCCTTTTAGATCACCAAGCACATCTTCATCTCCAGTATTATTCATTTAAAAACCAAATACATTAGATTTTCCTTCAGATATAAATTTCAGTGCCAATAAAAAAATGCTAAAAATATATCTCCTTCAAAGAAAGGCAAATATTACATTTTCTATTTCGATTAGGATGAACTCAAAAGGAAAATGAAATAGATTTGAAAGGATTGATGACATAAAGAATACATCAAATACTTTCTAGTCTGTTGATTCTAATAATTCACAGTTTCCCTTAAGTTATCATTCAACTAATGTAACATCACTTTCAGAATAAAAAAGTTTTTTTTCTGTCTATTCATATTTACTATTAATAATACTTTTAAATTATCTTAATCAGTTTTATGGGAAAACAATTCATTTTGTCTCTCACTCTCTCCCCCATGTTTGTATATATATTTATACTACGCAAATCATAAACAGACCATAAAGTGTTCTCTGTGTCCCTTTGTATGTACATGTGTCTGTATATACATGTGTATAAATATATGAGGGGCGAGAAGAGAGGCAGTAAGTTCAAACTAAAGTTAGTTCACCTAGTTTCTACATATAAAGTTACTTTCTAAGACAGGTAGATTTCCTATTGAAGCAATATTCTTTCTTATGGTTTCTGTCCTCATTAAAATTTTGACAGTTCTAAGAACATATGAATTCACATTTAGTATCTGTAAGTACAAAACGGCCGACACAAAATACAAAATATGTTCAAATGGTTCTACAGAGACTTCAGCAATTTGGGTGCTTTCTTGATACCAGAATATTTTTAGGAACTGCTAATCTAACAGGTCAGTACAAGATATTTTCTAGACATTAGCTTGATCTGTACCTTGTAAAATACACATCTGTCAGGATTGGTACAAAGTTTTGTTTTTTTATTTTAAAATAAGAGCATTTACTTCTATTATAGTGTCTGTTAGGACATTAAAGAAAAAAAGAGGTGGTAGCTCTCAGTCACTGAGAAGTTGTAAATGCATGATTCTTTCCTGAAACCAGTTTGGCCAGTTTATAGTTTTAGTACATTGGATACTTTGTAAAATTCAATATTAGTTCATCTAGTTTTTATTTTGCTTTAAATAATATTTTCAAATTAAACTACAAATATCTGGCCTAGAGAATATCTAAGAGCTGTCTTCTGATCCTTATTCCTATAGTACAAATATGATTATGTCTTTCCCTCCAGTTCCTCCTTACTGAAATTTTCTCATTCATTAATAACCAGTATGCTATTGTTTCTATAATGGTTTCTCTATTCTCTCCTAGAAGAAATGAATACTTACTTTTTCGTGTTTCAAATGTTATCAAGATAACGCTGTAATATCTATTTCATGGATTTCATGTTCGTCAATAATGTAGGCTCAGTACGGAACTAAAGAGTGTCACATTCTCCAACATCTAAGATGACATAACAACCAAGAAGGAAAAGAAGCATATAAGACTTAGGATGTAATTATGCTTTTGTCAGCTTTGGGCAGATAGAACTAAGGAAATAATCATAAAATGAATAATCTGTAACTATGTAACACAGCTGTGCATATTTACAAGCAAGGAAGATAATGTCTGTGACGTTCATCTCAGCTTTTCATTTTAATGAAACAAACTGACAATATAAAATAAAAGTGTTTTGGAATATTGATGTTGTACATTGATTCTATGTGAACTGTTTCCCTTCTTATTTAAGGATTTCACAATCTACCCAAAATAGAAGAGACATCTGAAAGAAAATATAAGGCTCATGATTAAAAAGGAATATCATGAGATAGGACTTCAGGAATCATAGAATGAAGATCTCTGTGAATTTTTTGCTCCTCAGAAGCAACAATACTTTGGCAAATTTTTTCAAAGTCAACTTTTGCAGAATTTTGGAAAATAATCTAAGATTTGCAGTAATTGAGGAAGGGTTTATTCAACAAAACTGCCAAACCTGTGAGAGAAAACTATAGCGTTTGCTGCATTTTAACTTGACAAACCTCTATCCCTCTCTCCTCAGTTCCATGTACCTTGTAAAATCAGCAGACTTACAAACATCGTTCTTGTAAAACATGGTAGCCCTCCGTCTTCTACAGAGAGCAGATAGTTTTGGGAGTTCCTCAAATGGTCCCATCCACAGAGCGTTCTTGCTATTTGACATGTGTTGTAGCTTCCATGAAAAGCTTCATAAAGAGATTATTGTTATCATTTGACCTCGCTTTGAGCTCACTCTTCTCAGGTCAATTTGCAAAGAATAAGTCTTCAAAATTGTAAGAAAAGAATTAGTCATCATGTACAAAGACTGTTCAGTAAGATTAACAGCTGAATTTGCAGGAGACATGAAAGAAAACAGAAGAATTGAAAAAAAAACAGGTCAACCAAGAATCCTACACCCCATAAAAATATCCTTCAAAAATGGAGACTTTAAGGCATTCCTAAATTAAAAACAACAACAGCAACAAAAAAATATATCTCTAGCCCATTTACGCTATGAGAAATACTAATGGGAGTTCTTGAGAATGCAATGGACTTTAGATGGTAAATTGAGTCTATGTGAAGATATTAGTTGATAAAGTAAGTGCATAGGTAATTATAACATATACAACTATATATTTTATACTTTTAAAAAATTATTTTCTTCCAATCTGACTTAAGAGAGAAATTAAAAATATTGTAAACCTTCTAATTATTATGAAATACCAAAATGTATTAAATTTTATTTCCTTCCTTAGGCTCAAAAGTTTACAAGGTATGAGATGATGGGGTGGTGGGGGATAACCAGGGTCTGTTTTGTGGTTCCTTGCTCTGTTTGCTCCCCACTTGTTTTATGACAAATGCAGGCCCCCAGGGTTAGTGGAAGAGATAGCACAGATAGCACAGCACATATACTGCAGAATGATGTGGTAGCACTGTCATTGTCATTAGCTTCAGGCCCTAATTGTCCTTTCAACATCTTCTCACTCCCTTATCCTCTTATAGGAATAGGTATGGAGAATTTATTTATTTGTTCTCTTCTACTCTCTCAGTTGTTCTCTCTCTGTGTAATTTTGTGAACCCCAATATCTGCATAAAATATAATTTTCTTTTATTATTTTGTCTTTATTATACTTTTTTTTTTCTTGTTTGGGGACTCTGACTAAATTAAAATGGAGAGAGACCAATTTCAACATCCTTAAATGTTGCTACATCCTTAAATGTCTGCTACAACATAAAACGCATAACACCACACAGTGAATGACAACTAACCCTATAATAAATCATGACAAAATAGATCCATCAGCACAGTAACCACTATAAGTTGAAAAATGGCCCAAGATTCTGAAAGAAAAAAAAACACTAATGGAAAAATAATACAGATTTGTTTAGGATGGTGTCAACTAAGAGGTGAAGACCACATGAAAACTCAGCACTGGTTGTATTAAATCAGGTGAGGTGACAACCCATCCACAAATTAAAACTACCAAAGAGAAAAGAATGTCAGTGCAAAGAATAAAAAATGCTTAATTAAAAAAAACAGAAACAAAACAAGCAAGTTGGTTAAGTTCTGGGAATGTTCAGGAAGATGTAAACATTCCTTCACTTTACTGTATTTTCTCTACCCTTTGCTCCTCAAATTCCATGAAGTAGCACTTACATCTAGGCTTTAATTGGGTATTTTATATATGTATGTGGATTACCAACATAACAAAGCTAGAATAATCTCTGTTTTCTTTTTTAAATTGAAAAATCCACTGACTGACATGAACAATTGCAACAGAGAAAAATCAATTGACCTACAAACCTGTTCACCCAGGATCTGCATTGTGAATGCTGTGCAGTGTGTGTCATTTCCAATGAAGCCTGTCTGATTAGATGATTCGTGACCCCCATTTACAAATTAGAAGGCAGCGCCTGCAGTGTGTGAAAGGTTATTCTTGGTATCTAATTTGTGGCTGTGTAAAGTGAAAGTCATTGTTTTGTTTTTGCTCCAAGCGAAAGAGGTTATTAGAGAAAGTACAATTATTGCAATGTTTATAATTAGGAATATAAGCAATACATGATTCTAGAGTGATTCACAATACGTTTACTTTATTTCTGATTATGTGGGAAGAAATTTTAAGAAAAAACCAACAAGTTGGAAAACCGACAGGCATGGGGGAGTTAGGAGCTGGTTAGCTTTTAGACCATTGTGCCAAGAAGATGATTCATAGAGGAAAAAGGAAAGTTTCCTTTAGTGATGGAGAGGAAAGCCAATGCAAATATTTACGTGAAATATATAATTTCATAAAATGTTGGAATGTAGTTATTTGATCATTGATAATCAAATACAATCAAATTATCATAAGTTTTGGCAGTCTTCATTTCTTTGAAAAGTATTTTTTTCTAGTTTATGTTCTCCTGATTATAAACCAAGTTTGGTCTGCACATACCAAAATATTTATTAAGTACATATAATAAATTTTGATCTCTGTATAATAAATTAAATATTACACATATAGTAATTTTATTATGCAGAATGAAGCTTTAACATTAAATATATTATAAGTTCTATTTTTATTTTTCCAAGGTTCCAAACAGAAAAGTTAAAAAAGAATGTTGGAAGACTAAATGGAATCTTTGTTTAAAGTGCCAATAAACCATACTTGATTAAGGAAAGTTTAGTTTTGGAGTCAAATTTTTGTGAGGTTAAATTCAAAACCAACATGCTATATAGCAATGGGAACATGAACCTGAGTCTCAATGCATTCATCAATTAAGTTAATATTATAATTCTAAACTCATGAAGTTATTTTGAGGAATAGACAATATAAAATTTGTAAAATGCATATCAAAGTTCAAGTAAAGTACTTAATAAATACTAAGCACTGCATAAATGTTCACTACCATTATTACTGAGTTTTACTTTGTTTTGTTTTCTAAGTAGGATCAAATCAAGCCAGCATGTAGTGATAAAGACACTAAATGTTTATTTGCTTGGAAGTTTTATTCTTTGCTAGGCATGTTTTGAATGTTTTAGACTTTTATTAAACTAGTAAACCCCATTTAGAAGAACATATTTCAAGTGTAAAAGTCATATACTCATTTATTCAACAAGATTTTTAAAAATATCTCTCATACTATGCATACTGTGAAGTATTAGGGATAAAATAGTTGTAAAAAATATAATTCTTACCTCAATAGAGTTTATATTATGGGATAGCAGGGAGATATTGATCAAATAATTACAAAAACGATACAAATTTGCTGATTTGATAAATGTACTGAAAGAAGAGTATATGACACTATGTGAATGATGAAGAATTTGATGAAATCGGGGAGGTCAGGCAGGCTTCTGGGAGATTACAGTTGTTACCATTTTAGATACTTATGATTACAATAATTGGTGCTCAACATATGGCAAAGCTGTAAAATAAAGGATATGGGGGAAATTCTCCAATAACATCTGCTAACATTTCAGTTTAATTTTGAAAGCAAAGCAAATAAAGCTATAATTTTTAGGTATTAATCAATATGCAGATAAACAATGTTGTAGGAAACATACTTGGATTACACTTCTAGATGACAACAGTCCAATTTTCTTTCTCTAATAGGTTTTATTTTGGAAAATCCTTCAATGTGTTCACTTCCCATACAGCATAACTCTTTTCTTTTTTTCTTTTTTTTTTTTTTAAGATTTTATTTATTTATTTGACAGACAGAGATCACAAGTAGGCAGAGAGGCAGGCAGAGAGAGAGAGGAGGAAGCAAGCTCCCCGCTGAGCAGAGAGCCCGATGCGGGACTCGATCCCAAGACTCTGGGATCATGACCCGAGCCGAAGGCAGAGGCCTTAACCCACTGAGCCACCCAGGCGCCCAGCATAACTCTTTTCAAATTGAAGTAGTGCTTGGGTTCTCTGTGAAATAAACTTGAATGATTACATCTTATCCAGATTTTTTTGAAGAGAATACATTTGAATGTAATTTCATTTATGAGAAGTAAGATAATTAGGAGAACAACTTAAGTAAGAAATATTACCTGTGCAATTATTTGCCCTCCCAATATACGTGTCTCTATACTGGACTATAATGAGGAATCATAAAATCAAATAGCATGTTGAGTTGCACACTACATTGTATTAGTATGCAGGGATGTGCTGTGTTAAATATTTCTGTTGAGTAAAGATAAGCAAGCACTTTCTCTACCTCTGAAAGGCACCTAGTCTCCTCCTCTGCAGACAGAGAGAGCTTCAATTTTGAATTCAAGACCTAAAGGAATATGATGAATTATTTACTTTCTGCTTCCTTCATATGTAGTTTCTAAGAACTCATAATGCTTCTTAACTTTTTTTTTGAATAGCATTAGTGCATTTATATCAAGGAAATTAGCCCTGATAAACACGTTCTTTATGAATATATGCAACGAATATATATTAAAAGATATATGTAAAGGTGGGATAAGAGCATAGATATAATTCTTATTCCTCAAAGTCCAGGCTACCTAAAATAAGTAGTTTTTTATAATTCATTACAAGGTAGGTGTACAGATACACTGTATCTTGTCACTTGAGACTGAGACTCTTTGGTCAAAAGGATGAAAGGTGTGTAATGTTACTATAAATAGTCCTTTCCATCTTGACTACATTTTACCACTAAGTCTGTGGCAATATCTCTATTCTTTCTCAGTCAGTATGTAGCTGGTAAAAACACAAAAATTATTGAGCTGGATGGAAATGTGATCTCCTTTCTTTCCTTTTACGAAAACCACTTCTGGAATGTTGGTGGGGGTCAAGGATAAAATGCTTTCTTAGACAACGAGAGCACAAGAAGTAGTACCCTAGCAGAACTTACATTTTAAGAAGCTCTTCAAACTTTATTAAAATAATGGACTCTAATTCTGGAATTCGAGGTATAAATGTGTATGAAAAATCAAAATTGAATTCTTAAGATAATATGTTTTTCCTTTTTTTTTCTGTTTTGATTTGGATTTACAGGTGCTAGTATGAAGCTTCGGTTCCTCCACTGAGGTTGGTATCCATTCAAGATAGATGTAGAAATTGGGCAGATGGAAATTTGCCATCCTTTGGATTGCTAAACTCAGGGTGGGGGGGGGGTATGGCTTTAGGTTGTCTGCCAAGGATAGCTTTGAGATAGGCTATCAGGGAAATTTTTTTTGAGTTTCCAAGGCAAATCCATGAGGAGACATAACTCAAAATTGCCCAAGGGGAAGGAAATAAACCAAATCTCTATGCCTTAATTAGACCCCTCAATAATCCATGGTTGTCATTCATCAACTGAGTGATTCAGTACACTTCTATGGAAAGGGGTAAGAAATGGACAATTGGCAAGGAACAGATCAAACCTCAAAGAAATCAACCTGATCCACACCTGCCTGTTTTGTTGTTGTTGTTGTTTTGTTCTGGTTTTTTGTTTTTTGTTACAGTTCTTAACTGGTACTTTCCCATCCACTCTTGCCTTTTTATGTATAAAGTCGTTTCTTCAGGAACACTTTATTTGGGGATAATTTTAGATTTATAGAAAAGTTGAGAGAGTTCCCAAATACCCTCCAGCCCAATTTGCTTGTTTTTATCAAGCCTATAGGATGGTACATTTGTCAAAATTAAGAAATTAACATTAATGTCATGCTATTAACAAACAAAGACTTCATTCAGTTGTCACTGTTTTTCACTAATATCCTTTTTTATTGTTGCAGTTCCGGTATCTAATGCTGTTTTAAAATGTAGGTTTTAGTATTATTTAGGTATGGCGAAACCAAGAGATAGTTGTCATTTAGAAAGTTGTTTCTTACCCATAGTTCCCAAGAGAAACAGATATACCACACTATGCAGGTTACATGGGGGTGCATCAGAGTTGGTCAAGGAACAAAGGGAGCTAGAAAAATGACGAATGTCCTTGTTTTGGTTTTCAATGAGGTAATGAGAGAGGAAGCACAAGCAGGCTAAGGAGACTTAGGTTTGGATAGTTTGAATAATTTCAATGGATTCTGGGGTATTGGGGCTTCTCTAGGTGTCTGGTACCTGGCTTTGGTGTGATGAGTGCAGGACAATAGTGGCCAGAGGGAGAGCATGATGAAGAAAGTGGGCTGCAGTATGTGCTTCCTGTTGGTTAGAAAGGCATGATCCTGGGTAAATTGTTTGCTATCTTTAAGAATTAACTAGCCCTGGGAAGGGGAGTCTCTCCAGTGTCACCAAATCCCCAAGATGTCAAAATATTAGAATAAAGAGATGTGCTTAATATAAATACAGACACCAAATTTCATTTAGCTCTGACACATTTTTACATAACTATTTCTTGATGTATTAATAAAATATCCCACAGTCTGACTTTATTTAATTGTTGCCTCATGATGTCCTCTGCCTTGTTTACATTCTTTCTATGATGCGATCTTCAGTCACCCAGTTAGGGTCGTAACCTCTAGATTCTCCACTGTAAAGTTTCCCCCCAACAATGAGCGAGTAAACTCATGATGATGTTCTGGAAGCCTGCAATGAACCAGCCTCAACTTTTCAAACTCTGCTCCAGCTCCCAAGGATGAGTCTTGCTTGACTCAATTATTTTGGAGCAGTTACAGGGCTTATTTTAATCCTTAGTTTCTCTTACAATTATTACCTGGCATTCTTCTACTTAAAAGAAGAAAGAGGAGGAGAAACAAAATAAGAAGTGGGAGAAGGAGAAGAAGACAGAAAAGGGGGAAAGGAACTCTCTTTCATCAAGGGGGAATGGGAATAATTCTTTCTTCTAATAAAGCAGGCCAAATACTCACAGGCATATTTTTCGCTTATATTACCAAATTTCACTATAAGAATTTCATGTAGTAGTGATCTCCAGTAATAGTAAATCCCTTCTTTCTTTTTCTCACAAAGAGCATCCATAGGTTTTTATTTATTTAACAGTTTACATTCAATTATAATTAGTATTATACTTAATGCATATATTATCATATTGACCCAAATTTTCCAGATAAATTGATCCTTCCATAATGATTGTAATGCCCTGAAGAATGATAATATCTTCTGTTTGGATTTTAGTGACTTATACAATGTTAAGAATTTATTTGCAGGGGACTTGGGTGGCTCAGTGGGTTAAGCCTCTGCCTTCAGCTCAGGTCATGATCTCAGGGTCCTGGGATCGAGCCCCACATCAGGCTCTCTGCAGAGCAGGGAGCCTGCTTCCCCCTCTATCTCCACCTGCCTCTCTACCTACTTGTGATCTCTCTCTCGGTGTCAAATAAATAAATAAAATCTTCAAAAAAAAAAGAATTTATTTGCAAATACATATCTTTAACATATTGGTGATATTTGCAATAGCAAGTCCTCATTTTATGTCTTTGTAACATCTGAACCATTTCCCCACAATACGCTTTTTTTTTTTTGAACCTTTTATTTATTTATTTACTTATTTATTTAAATACATAGACCAACGGGGAGGTTTCCAGCAGTGTCCTGGGGGCAGGTGGCAGAGATGCGGAAACGCGTGACCGGAGTTTGGGCAGATGTTCTGGATGGCGTTGACAACACATCATGGTCATCACTGTCTGTCATGTTATGTAGAGGGGCTTGCCTCTTGTGTAACCTTCTAGCATTTCTTTTTTTTTTTTAATTTTTTTTATTTTTTCAGCATAACAGTATTCATTATTTTTGCACCACACCCAGTGCTCCATGCAATCTGTGCCCTCTACAATACCCACCACCTGGTGCCCCCAACCTCCCACTCCCCACCCCTTCAAAATTCTCAGATCATTTTTCAGAGTCCATAGTCTCTGATGGTTCACCTCCCCTTCCAATTTCCCCCAACTCCCTTCTCCTCTCCATTTCCCAATGTCTTCCATGCTATTTGTTATGCTCCACAAATAAGTGAAACCATATGATAATTGACTCTCTGCTTGACTTATTTCACTCAGCATAATCTCTTCCAGTCCCGTCCATGTTGCTACAAAACTTGGGTATTCATCCTTTCTTTTTTCTTTTTCCCCACAATACGCTTTTTTTTAAGGCTACATTTTCTTTGCTATCCTTAGAAATAACTCCATTCATTACATTCATGGACCCATAGCTAGAAGGAATGATTAAAATGTACTGATTTTAAAGGCCCATATCCTATGTGTAAATTCCTTTCCCCCCTTCAAAGATTCATTCTGAAAGTTTTTTATCCTCATTTTTAGAAACAGAACAATTCTTTTTTTTTTCCCTAAGAACAATTCTTAACTTTATGTACTAAATTTGCATTTGTTTTGTATTTTATAACTTTGAAACTGGAGTACATCAACATACACTTCAGTTTCTAAGGTGTGCTTTCTAAACAATTTATTTTTTAAAAAGATTTAGAGACATATGATCTCTTCCAGGAATCACAAACGTTTTTCCCCAGAGGGTTGTAGAAGCAGAAAAGATGGCAGCATACAATTTTCACAAATGAAGTTTTAATAAGAATACACTGACAAATCACAACGATTTATATGCAATTGTAAAATATAAATACTTAATGTGGTTTTTAAGGACTGACTTGTATTGAATCAGTCACCTCCATAAGTCATGGGTGTTGATTTTTTAAAACATTATTGATTTGTTAAAGAGAAAGGTATCTTGGGTCCATAATTTTTCTCATTATGAAACACTAAGTAGCTAGAGGCTTTTAAAATAGTGGTTTAGCTAAGAGAATCTATTTTTAAAAGATTAGCTTTGAACCTCTCTTCGAGTGCATCTGGGTACAATCTCTAGGACCATTTGGGATATAATTGAAAATACGCCTTTTATTTAGCTAGCCCTTATTAAATTGGTTCTAGTGTGTTCTGATAATGGTTGGCAAAGGTGCATCACTCAGGACATGAAAAATAATATGGACATACTAATGCTACCATAAAACATATTCTTTGTAGCCTCAGGTAGAAGGAATTTAACAAAGCATGTTTCCTTGCTGATTATCACCATATTGTGGTGCAGGGTTTTCATTTTATTTCATTCTCATTCATCATTGATCTTTTCTTTTTCTCCCTTCCACTTCTACTTTATAAACTAATGCTATTAAGAGCATTACAATCATCATAAGAAACATGTGAAGAATTATAACTAACAGCCCCCACTATAGGAGATCTGAGCTTATCCTGATAGTGTGTGATCTGGATCTTATGATCCATCTCATTTAAGATTCTACACTGGATAGTATGTTGTAGGGTGAATGGATTCCTCCACAGCATATCCCTCCACCAAAAATGTATATGTTGAATCGTTAACTCCCAGTACCGTAGAACGTGAGCTTATTTGGAAATAGGGTTGATACAGATATAACTAGTTAATGTGTAAAAGTCAATAAATCTTTTAATAGTTAGTTACTCCAGTATGACTAGTATCTTTTGGACGCAGCAAGACATATGGGGGGGAATGCCGTATGAATATGAAATTAGTTACCTGCGAGCTACGATGACCTGCCACAGATCCTCCCTCAGCTCTCAGAAGGAACCAAACCTGCCAACACGTTGATTTTAGGCTTCTAGCCTCCAGAACTCTGAGACTATAAATTTCAGTTGTTTAAGCCACCCAGTTTGTGGTCCTGTTACAGCAGACCTAGGAAACTAACATACGGCGTTACTATATTCTCACCATGGGCATGAAAAAATAACTCAATATGCTAGAATGATTTCTAAAGAAGTGTACAGGTAAGAGATTTGTTATTTTGTATTCACCCTAATGGAGAATATAATAGACTTGTTTGCAACATAGCTACTCCAGTCTGGATTGACACTTGCTGGTATGACTTATCTATTTGTGTGTGTGTGTTATGGATTATAGCCATAGACGTGTCCACATCATTGAGTCTAATTGTGCTTGGAAGTGTCTGAAGCTAAATTGGCTCACATTTTCCCAGGCTGAGAGAAAGCGTATGTATCGTGTCCAGAACACACTCTCTATGGTGTTCAGCAGCATTATCTGCTGATAAAAGATAAAACGGGCAACTCGATGGGTCATCTCAGAAAAGCCTTCTTTTCACTGTGCTCACTGTTGTCCAAACATCTTGAAAGATAATGGATATTTATCTTCTTTACATGATTGGCCAATGTAATTAAATGGAGGTAATGACAGTTCCATCGTATTAAGTAGAATGTTAAATCTGTATTACACTGTTACTTCACGTGGTTCTTAAGCTGGCAAAAAACTTAAGTCTTATGAAAGCACATTTTTGGGATTTCACTTTAACTTGAACATTGAAATGCATAATGCAGAATTCTACCGTAATTACTTAAACTTCACTTTGTTAATACACTGGCAAAAGATGGAGGAAATATGCCAATGTCACAATTTGAAACTGTCTTATAGATTTTAACCTTATTGCCCAAATTCAAAGCAGATATTTAAAGTTATGAGTTGTTATATTTCTACCAACAGAAGTTGAATAAGTTAAAATAGTTACATCTACAAAACTTTATATTCTAAAATTTAGACCAATTATTTAAGAACACATAAATTATATATATTTATTAATTCTTAACTTGAAATGAAAATTATGTCTAGCCTTCTATTAATCTTAATCTGGTTTCAAATTATACAATGCCTTTTTTAATTACATATACCTTTTTGCTCCCTAACTTTCTCTCATAAAACTGTTCTCAAAAGTCTAAGACTCAGGTTTCAAAATCTCATCTCTGATTTCCTCTTCTCCCAACATAGAGAAAATAATGCTGTCAAAGAAAACATTTTCCTTGCTTTCCAGTTTATTGATTTACCACATTTTCAATTTTTTCCTCTATAAAAAAAAAGACAGATTTCTATTTACTAAGTGGTATATATCATCTCTATTCTTTAAATTTAAAATAAGTGATTTTTCTATTCACCTTACTTCCTATCAGTGCAAGTTTTCATTTCTCCCCTCTTATGCTTTCCTTTTCTCTGGCTTCTGGGTGTTTCTGAGCAGATGAATGTAATATTAAAGGCATGTTTATCAATATTGTATTTCAGTCAGGGTTTGCTCAGAAAAAGGATTGTGTTAGGTATTTTAACAAAGAGAATTTAATATAAAGAATTGGTTCAGTAGGTGTTGGCAAATTTAGAAAGAAAGGGAAGGAAAGATAAAGAAAGAAAGACTAAGACAGCATAAAGATAATATATGCAGAAAACAGCTAAACCTCTAGGACTAGAATAGGGGTCAGCAAAACATGGCCTGTGGGCAAATCTATTCTTCCACCTAAATATCAAGGCAAATGAAGAGTAATTCTTTAACATTTTTAAATGTTTTTAAATGTAAAATGTGTTTACATTGTTTACACAATGCTTTAAATGTTTTTAAATGTGAAAAATTTAACATTTTTTAAATATAAGTACTCATCTACTATCATGAAATTTCATCTCTTGGCCCTCAGAACTTAAAATATTTATCATCTGGTCTTTTAACAATAAGTTTGCCAATGCTTAGACTAAGGGGAACAATGGAAAAAGGTCTTGTAATAGGTTCCAAGAACCTAAGTCTCTCACACCTCTGCTAAAAGCTCCCAGGGTTCTGCTTTCAGGTTGGTTCTGAGAATGACCAAAGAAATGAAGACGAGAAATAAGTATGGGTACCAGGCCGAACGACCCTCACTGCGCTACACTGAGAGGAGCAACAGGCCATCAGTGGTGCTGGGTCTTTCTCCTTGCCTTCTGCCCTTGGGAGCCCTCTGTCCCTTCCTGTTGGTGGACTGCGGAATCCTAGTGCCAGCTTTACAATGTGGGAGCTTTGACTATTAGGGCTGAAAGACTACTGCCTATTACCCAAGCTGGTGTTCTACTTAGCTCTGAACTATTTGGCAAGAGATATGCTTTTTGGGATAGATGACATAATTTTTAGGACCGAGAAGGACAAAAAAGCATTCTCAAAAAAACATTCAGAAACGTCTAAATCTAGGGGCCCCTGGGTGGCTTGGTCAGTTAAGCATCTGCCTTCAGCTCAGGTCGTGATCCCTCCTCCTTCCTGGGGTCAGCCCCACAGTAGGCTCCCTGCTCAGGGCGGAGTCTGCTTCTCCCTCTCCCGCGGTCCACACCCTGCCGCAGCTTGTGCTCTCTCTTGCACATGCTCTCTCTCTCAGATAAATAAATAAAATCTTTAAAAAACCCTCAGAGTCTATTAAATGTTTTACTTGCTCTCTGCTCTTACTCTAGACCATGTATTATTCTCTTGCACAAATATTAGCTCCTTGAGGATTACTCAGACTCACTGTGCTTTCTTTTATTCAGGATAAAAATCAGTTAGATTTCCACATGGCTTCTTTTCATACGTGCACTGCTGGAAATGATAGTGAGCTCAAGTCAATGAGCTACTGGTATGTTAGGAACAAATTAACCCCATTTCTATCTCCTCCAAGCCATTCATGTGGGTCAATCAGAGTAAGTGTTACTGATCATTATTTTAACCCTGGGTTTTACTTTTAGACGTATAGTGCAGAAATACAAATGAATGGAACCAGCCACTGATTCTTCTCTACCCAACCCCTGGAGTCACAAATTAACATAGATTCATGGCCTCATTCTCTATAGGTAACTGGATGAAAAAGACACATAAGGAATATGATTACAGATATTTGGGGATTGTTATTCGACTACTGCATCCATGTTTCCAGGGAAAATGAAAAAGTCAAGCTGCATCTTAGAGCTCTATCCCAGTTGGCAGGATGTGTGATTTGCAAGGACAAGACTATGACCAGGACTCACCCACATTACATGTGCTTCCAACTTCTCTGGTCTGAAGTGGAGACCTGCTTCTCCAGGAGTGGTTATACAAGAGCAGGGCTTTATTTTTCATTTGAGAATGTGCTTCAGTCTTATCGAGTGCAGTCTTCTGAACTGAACTGATTACCTTTTGAAATATTGTATAAATCTGAATCTTATATACATTGTAGTAATGAATAAAAGGAACAAAAACAGACATTTTGTTAATAAGTGTTAAAATTTGATGGTTAGATTGGTTGAAAAACCTAATAAAGGTTGTCTTCTAGGGCTGCCATAACAAAACACCATACACTGGATGGCTTAAAAAAAGCAAATTCATTTTCTCACAATTCCAGAGACTGTGAGTCTAAGATCACGATGCTCAGTAGGTTCGTGTCTGGTGAGATCAAAGATTATTTCATGGACCAAATTCCATTCAGGATTCCTTGAATTCTCCCAACTAGGCCTGACTTAGGCTGCCTTGGTCATGCTCATCTCTACCTTGTCCAATTTTAAAAAGATCCTGCTACTCCAGTTTAGCCAGACCCCACGTGCCCTCCCTTCACACACACACTCCGTATGTGATCACCTTCAATATCCAACTAGGTTGGATAACCAAGTTCCTTATTCTTGACCATATCTCAGGCGATGTCTGACCACCCTGGCCTGCCTTCAGGAAGAATCCTGTCAGGTCAGTTTCACCAAAATTCCCCTTATCTTTGAGGTTTCCTCTTAGTAATTTTCCATCCACTTACTCCCCCCACTGCCACTTGATGGTATATGTGGAGCTGAGTTTAATTCTCTCCCCCACAGCAACACTCCACTGCACCTATGGTGATAGCCACCCCTCCTTGAACAAAGCCTGCCTTGCCATCGTGAACAAAGCATCACAAATAATTTTTTCCTTAACAGGGCTTTCCCTGTGAGTTGCCAGTGGCTGCCTTACCTGTGTGTTCACAAGAACTTCTGGTGCATGCCTGGGGAGAGAGAGGAAAGCAAGTGAGCTCTCTCGTGTCTATTCTTACGAGGACGCTAATCCTATTGGATCAGTGCCCTGCCCTTATGATCTAACTTAATATTAATTACTGCTTGAAAGGCCGCATCTCCAAATACAGCCACATCGAGGGGTCAGGACTTTGACATATGAACGTTAAGGTTAGTTAACACATCCATCTTCTCATATATCACAGTTTCGTTGTATGTGATGGGAGTGTTTAAGATCTGCTCTCTGAGCAACTTTCTAGTAGGAAATACAGTACTGTTTAAACTATAGTCCCCACGCTGTGATATTAGATTTCCAAATACAGCCACATTGAGGGGTGGGACTTAAACGTATGCATTTGGGCGTTACACAAATGTTCAGTCCATAACAAAGGAGACAGCTGTGGAGACGCAAGAGTGCACTTTTTAAAAATTTACATCTCTCTTATAAACTTAGCAAGAGGTTACCTGGCCATGGCCTTTTTATTCTCTTTAGGTATCTATCTAGTATAACAATTTTTTTCAATATTTCTGTTCACTTTCAAGAATTGTAGAGAGTAACTTAATTAAATATGAAATAATATAAGCAGGTCAGAAAGAATCCATATCATAACAGAAACAAGAATAGACTAAAAATGGACATTTTTTACTTAGAGAAAAACACTGCTTGCCTTGTGTTTGTACTTGGGTCACTAATCCTTCTACCAGATCAACACAAAGGACAGTTTCTCCACTTAAAACATTTTCTTATATGTACCTTATGGAATAATTTGGGTAAGGTTAACTATATGTCTGTTGTATGCTGTAGAACACAAAAAGGAAATATCCAATAAAAATGCAATAATTAAAGAAACAGGTTCATTTGCATGTTAGGCAGTTACTGAACAGTACAAGATTAACATTTTGCTTAGATATTTTGCTTAACAAAGGACCAAAATATATTAACATATTGTAAACATCCTCTCTTTCTCATATGTATCAAAATTAACACTTTAAAAAATAACCTGAACTTTAAAAAAGAAGTTCACTACACAGTAGATTTAAAAATAGTGGCATATGGGATGCCTGTGTGGCTCAGTGGGCTAAGCCGTGGCCTTCGGCTCAGGTCATGATCTCAGGGTCCTGGGATCGAGGCCCCATCGGGCTCTCTGCTCAGCATGGAGCCTGCTTCCCCCTCTCTCCGTCTGCCTCTCTGCCTACTTGTGATCTCTGTCTGTCAAATAAATAAAATCTTTAAAAAAATAAAATAAAATAAATAAAAATAAAAATAGTGGCATAAACGAACAACATCACTTACTGTCAGAGAAAGGAAAATTCAAAACTACAATGTGCTATCCCCTCACACCTGTCAGAATGGCTAAAATCAAAACATAAGAAACAAGAGGTGCTGGCGAGGATGTGGAGAACAAGGAACCCTCATGCACTGTTGGTGGGAATGCAAACTGGTGCAGTAACTATGGAAAACAGCATGGAGGCTGTTCAGAAAGTTAAAAATACAATTACCCTAGGATCCAGCAAATACACTACAGGGTATTTACCCAAAGAATATAAGAACACTAATTTAGAAAGATACATGCACTGTTATGTTTATAGCAGCATTTTTTTTTTATAATAGCCAAGATATGGAAGCAGCCCTAGTGTCCATTGATTGATGAATGGATAAAAATGTGGTGTGTGTGGGGGGGGGTGTGTGTAAATAAAATTAAAATAGAGGTATAAACATCTGCAAGCCAAGGAGAAAGGCCTCAGAAGAAACCAACCTTGCCAACCCTTTGATCTACCTCCAAAACTGTCAGAAAATGAATTTCTGTTGTTTAAGCCAAAAAATAAATTAAAAAATAAAAATAGAGGCATCAATTATGTTATCCCAAAAGTGATTTCAGTAAACCAGGAATGAATTAATGTCTAGAATGGTAGCAGTGAGATTGTATAAAAAGGGATGAATTTGAGTAACATTTAGAAGAAAATTATAGATGTATGTTTTAGTGTTTACAATATACAATACTGAACCAACCTGCTAAATGCTTTGATTACTAGTTTTCTTTACATACAGTTAATAAAACTGCATCAGATTTATAGTAAGGGTCCTATGCGATAATGCATGCAATGACGTCTTCAGTTGATAAAGCAGTATGCAAATTTTTTATTCTTTTTTATCTCCAGTTTTATTGAGAGAGAATTGACAAATAGGCTGTGAATTTAAGGTGTACAAAGTGATGATTTGATAGATGTGTATACTGTGAAATGATCCCCACAGTAAGGTTAGCTAACCCACTTATTCCTCATAGAATCACAATTTTGTTGTGTGTGAGGGTCGTATATAAGATCTACTCTCTAACCAACCTTCCAGTATACAGTATAGTCCTGTTAACTAGTTATCATGCTGAATATTAGTTTACCAAAGCTTTTTTATCTTACCGCTGGCAGGATTGTGTGTGTGTGTGTGTGTGTGTGTGTGTGATAAGAAAGACACTTTTTAAAAAGTTTTTATGCAAATTCCAGTAAGTTAACATACAGTGTAATCGTAGTCTCAGGTGTGCAATGTAGTGACTCAACACTTCCGTACAACACCCAGTGCTCATCCCAAGAAGGGTCTTCCTTGATTCCCATCACCTGTTTCACCCATCCCTCCACCCACCTCCCCTCTGGATGGACTAGAGAGTATTATGTGAAGTGAAATAAATCAGTCAGGGAAAGACGAATACCGTATGATTTCACTCATATGTTGAATTTAAGAAACAAAACAGGTGAATGTGGGGCAGGGAGAGGCAAACCATAAGACAGACTCTTCGCTATAGAGAACAGGCAGTTCGTACTCTGATTACCATCTCTTCATTTCCCACAGCCCCTGGAAACCACTATTCTGTTCCTGTAAGTTTGGCCTTTTTCTTTTCTTTTCTTTTCTTTTTTTTTAAGATTCCACGTGTAAGTGATACCATACAATTAGTCAATTAGTATCTTTCTCCGTCTGACTTATTTCACTTGGCATAATCCTGTCAGAGTCCATCCATGCTTTTACAAATGGCAGGATTTCTCTATTTTTTTTTAAATATCTGAAGGATATTCTATTGCATATATGTGCCACGTGTCTTTTTGTTCTTTACCCACTCACCTATCCATGGGCACTTAGGTTACTTGTCTTGGTTGTTGTGAATAATGCTGCAATGAATGGTGGACATTTAGGCTTTTCTGTACATAAAGAATAAGTCATTTATAGACACAATTTTTCCCTCTTCCTTCTGTTTCTTTCTCTCCCTAATTGCTATGTCTAGGACTTCCAGTACTATTTCAAATAGAAGTGGTGAGCGTGGGACCCTTACTGTGTTCCTGATTTTACTTTAGCTTAAGCTTTGTCAAATTTGTTCATCTTTACAAAAAAACAACTCTTAGTTTCACTGATTTTCTTCTATTGTCTTTATAGTGTCTACTTAATTTATTTCTGCTCCAATCTTCATCATTTCCTCCCTCTGCTAACTTTGTGCTTAGTTGTTGTGTGTGTGTATGTGTGTTTCTAATTCCTAAAAGTATAAAATTAGGTTGTTTACTTCAGATCTTCCTTTTATCTTTTATTTCATAGGCATTTATTGTCATAACCTTTCCTCCTAGAACTGCTTTTGTTACATTCTATAAGTTTAATATGTGATCTTTTGTTTTTATTTGTCTCAAGATACTTTATTATTTTGTTTTTCATTTTTATATTTTTTAATACTGAATTCTTTTTTTTGCTATGTTTGTTTAATTATTTACTTTTTTTTTAAAAGATTTTAATTATTGATTTGACAGAGAGAGATCACAAGTAGACAGAGAGGCAGGCAGAGAGAGAGAGAGGGAAGCAGGCTCCCTGCCGAGCAGAGAGCCCGATGCGGGACTCGATCCCAGGACCCTGAGATCATGACCTGAGCCGAAGGCAGCGGCTTAACCCACTGAGCCACCCAGGCGCCCCACTTATACTTATTTCTTAAATTAGCTTATTATTAATTTCCTTCCAGGAAACCATTGCCCTAAACAATGTATATGATTTTGATATAGGTCATTATCAACTCTTATACTGACAGTTGAGTGAATGGGACTTTTTTTTTTTTCTCATTTTAGGACATAGAAGGCTGAGTTAAGCATTTATTTTGAAATAAAGTATACTGTATAATTAATTATGTATGAAAATATCATTCATTGCAGAATTAATTTATTTTTTCAAGAGTTTTCTTAGGCTGCAATTGAGCATACATATTTCATACTATTTTAGATTTGTACATTTTTGTATTTGGTATAATTTAGTTCCCACTGTGTTAGAAAATGAATACCAAATACTGTCTGGAGGCAAACTGAGGGGAAAAGTCTTTTATCTGGTAAACTGGAACATTAGGTCATTAATCATATTCTTCCTCATCATTCCTTCCCCACCCTCCCACTTCCAAGACCGATTATTTGTATTCAGGTCATATGGGAAGGCTTGTAAGTCACAGACATATCTGAAGTAAGAAAGCTGGACATATTTAATGTTTAAATTCCCTTGGTCTTCATTTTATCCTCTTTCCACTTTGATTTTGTGTACTCTAGAGGCTACAGAATTATGGAAAAAATAATAACATTCCCCAAAACATAAGATTCATTAATATAGATGTATTTGAGTGAGACTTGGGCAGAAGAGAGAAATGTTATCATATCCACCAGTGTAGGGAATTTGTGTCTTTTGGCTCTTCCTCTTCTAAAATACTTACAGAGAATCTGGGTGGCTCAGTTGGTTAAGCTTGGGACTCTTGGTTTCCATCTTGTGTTCATAATCTCTGGGTCATGATCTCAGGGTCCTGTGATCAAGCCCTGGGTTGGTACCATGCTGGGCATGGAGCCTACTTGAGATTCTCTCTGTCCCTCTTCCTCTGCCCCTCCTACTCCCATGTGTGTACACATTCACTCTCTCTCTCAAATGAATGAATGAATAAATAAATAAAACAAAAAATATTTATGATGGATATACTGGAATGCAGGTCTTTATTGTCATAGGCAACTATTGTCAGGTGGCTGTAGCATAGTATTATAACAATGTCACTAGTGTTTCTCCTGGCTATTTCTCACTCTGTACAATCCATGTCTTATTCTCTGTTATATCATTTAATGAGTACTTGTCTTAAACTAGCAATAGTGTATTTTACTTTCTGTAGTTGAGAACTCAGACAGCAATTAAGACATTAGAGTCCAAGGGGAAAGGTGAATGAGGAATTGATGTTTTTCTAACTTAAATGGGCTTAAAGGAAGTGAAGTTCTTATTAGAAATAGAGCATTCCCTTGATCCCAAAACCAGACAGAGACCCCATCAAAAAGGAGACCCAAGACCAATATTCCTGATAAACATGGATGCAAAAACTCTCACCAAAATACAGCCAATAGAATCCAACAGTCAATTAACAGGATTATTCACCACAACCAACTGGGAATCATTCTTGGGATGCAAGATTGGTTCAACATCTGCAAATCAATCAGTCTGATATAATAAATTAGTGAAAGAAAGAACAAGAACTATATGATACTCTCAATAGATGCTGGAAAGGCATTTGACAAAGTACAATGCCCTTTCTTGATCAAAACTCTTTTCAGTGTAGGGGTAGAGGGTACATACCTCAATATCACCAAAACCATCTATGAAAAACCACAGCAAATATCATTCTCAATGGGGAAAAACTGGGAGCTTTTCCCCTAAGGTCAGGAACATGGCAGGAATGTCCACTATCACCACTGCTATTCAACATAGTACTAGAATTCCTAGCCTCAGCAATCAGATAACAAAAAAATAAAATAAAATAAAATAAAATAAAATGCATCCAAATCATCAAAGAATAAGTCAAACTCTCACTCTTTGCTAATGATATGATAATTTATGTGGAAAACCCAAAGGACTCCACTCCAAACTGCTAGAACTCATACAAGAATTCAGTAAAGTGGCAGGATATAAAATCAATACACAGAAATCAGTTGCATTTCTATACACTAACAAGAAGACAGAAGAAAGAGAATTTAAGGAGTCAATCCCATTTACATTTGCACCAAAAACCATAAGATACCTAGGAATAAACCTAACCAAAGAGGCAAAGAATCTATACACAGAACACTATAAAGTATTCATGAACGAAATTGAGGAAGACACAAAGAAATGGAAAAACATTCCATGCTCATGGATTAGAATAACAAATATTGTGAAAATGTCGATGCCACCTAGAGCAATCTACACATTTAATGCAATCCCTATCAAAATACCATCATTTTTTTTTCAAAGAAATGGAACAAACAATCCTAAAATTTACATGGAACCAGAAAAGACCCCCAAAAGTCAGAAGAATGTTGAAAAAGAAAACCAAAGTTGGTGGCATCACAATTCCAGACTTCAAGCTCTATTACAGAGCTGTAAGCATCAAGACAGTATGGTACTAGCACAAAAACAGACACATAGATCAATGAGAGAATAGAGAGCCCAGAAATGGACCCTCAACTCTGTGGTCAACTAACCTTCTACAAAGCAGGAAAGAATGTCCAATGGAATGAGGACAGTCTTTTCAACAAATGGTGTTGGGAAAATTGGACAGCCACATGGAGAAGAATGAAACTGGACCATTTCCTTATAGTACACATGAAAATAGACTCAAAATGTATGAAGGACTTCGATGTGAGAAAGGAATCCATCAAAATCCTTGAAGAGAACACAGGCAGCAACCTCTTCGACCTCAGCTGCAGCAACTTCTTCCTAGGAACATTGCCAAAGGCAGAGAAGCAAGGACAAAAATGAACTACTGGGACTTCATCAAGATCAAAAGCTTTTGCACAGCAAAGGATACAGTCAACAAAACCAAAAGACAACTGACATAATGGGAGAAGGTATTTATAAATGACATATCAGATAAAAGGCTAGTATCCAAAATCTATAAAGGACTTATCAAACTCAACACCCAAGGAACAACTAATCCAATCAAGAAATGAACAGAAGACATGAACAGTCATTTCTACAAAGAAGACATCCAAATGGCCAAAAGACACATGAAAAAGTGTTCCACATCACTTGGCATCAGGGAAATACAAATCAAAACCACAGTGATATACCACCTCACACCAGTCAGAATGGTTAAAATTAACCAGTTAGGAAACAACAAGTGTTGGCAAGGATTGGAGAAAGGGGAACTTTCCTATGCTGTTGGTGGGAATGCAAGCTGGTGCAGCCTTCTGGAAAACAGTATGGAGGTTCCTCAAGAAGTTGAAAATAGAGCTACCCAGGACCCAGCAATGGCATTATTGGGTATTTACCCTAAAGATACAAATGTAGTGATCCTAAAAGGCATGTGCCCCTGAATGTTTATAGCAACAATGTCCACAACAGCCCAACTATGGAAAGAACCTAGATGTCCATCAACAGATGAATGCACAAAGAAGAAAGAAGATGTGCTGTATATATGCAATGTAGTAATATGCAGCCATCAAAAAAACCAAACTCTTGCTATTTGCAATGACATGGATGGAACTAGAGGGTATTAGGCTAAGGGAAATAAGTCAATCAGAGAAAGACAATTATCGTATGACCTTACTGATATGAGGAATTTGAGAGGCAGGGCAGAGGGTTGTGAGTGAAGGGAGGGAAAAATGAAACAAGATGGAACCAGGGAGAGAGACAAACCATAGGAGACTCATAATCTCAGGAAACAAACTGAGGGTTACTTGGAGGGAGAGGGCTGGGTGATGGACATTGGGGACAGTATGTGCTATGGGGAGTACTATAAATTGTGTATGACTAATGAATCACAGACCTGTACCTCTGAAACAAATAATACATTATATGATAATAATTAAAAAAAAGAAATAGATGAGACAACACAGTGTCAAAATACTTGCTTAAAATTGTTTCTGTGCTCATCTGGAAAGATGGGTAGAAAGAAGGCAAATCTTTTGTAGACAGAATGGATATTATTATAGGGCAATTTAAGGGTCATAAGAAATTCAAGACTATGGAGGGGGCTGATTCCCTCTAACTAGAAAAGGTAATGAATTTAAAATCTTAAGATTTTTTTTTTTAAAAGGACTTTTTTTTTTTTAAAGATTTAATTTATTTATTCGACAGAGAGAGATCACAAGTAGATAGAGAGGCAGGCAGAGAGAGAGAGAGAGAGGGAAGCAGGCTCCCTGCTGAGCAGAGAGCCCGATGTGGACCTCGATCCCAGGACCCTGAGATCATGACCTGAGCCGAAGGCAGCGGCTTAACCCACTGAGCCACCCAGGCGCCCCAAAATCTTAAGATTTTTAATTATAAGTTCAATTCCGTGTCAGAGAATCAAGAAGCCAACTATGACTGCTTTAAATGTATCTTATATCTTGCAGCTGCAGATCTGATTTAATGATAAGTTAGATTTAAAATTTACATCCTTGCCAAGCCAAAAATAAAATTTTGGTTGAAATAATGTGGGAAACTTGACAGAATTTGGATGATTCCAAGTAATGATTCAAATCCCACTGAAACTTGCCAGTAGAAACAGTGCATTTCTCCACCTCTTGAAACATTGAGGTTGTTTCAGTCTTTTTACAAAACTATACCTGACGTGTTCCCATGAAAAATAATGTCATTTCTTCCAATGCTTCTCCCCTTTTCCCCTTCACAACTTCCAGAGCAAGACCTGCAGGCAGATTGCCATATGCTTCGAGGTATAAGGAACTTGAAAGATAAACATGATACAATAAAATAATTCAAAGACTGTGTTCATTTATAAAAGTAAGAATCTGAAAATTATGTATGAGAATATACATTTACAGTGTTAGATACATGAGGGAAGATGATTATATATTTGCTAAATATATTGATATGAACTAAACAGAATTTTTTTCAATCAATACTAGCTCAAGCAGTTATAAATGGCCATAACTGTTGTTTAATTAGTTGCCTATAACCTGTATTCTATGTAAAGGAAGTCAAAATGCCAGATAGTCCTTGGTATGATAAAGAGGGATAAATCAAAATATCATGGAAATAGAATAAATAATATAAAGGAGATTCTCCATGATCTGCTCAGCTGCCATCTAAATGCATACCAGTGGAAAATATAGAACAGTTTCTTCCCAAGACATTTAGGAAAACACTTTTGAAGACAGATTCAATTTCTGAAGAAAGTTTTCTCTTTATAGTTTGAGTATGAAGGTAGAAGATGTTGCCATTGAGATGGGATTCCTGGTTTTGTTTTGTTTTGTTTTTTTTTTAAAGATTTTATTTATTTATTTGACAGACAGAGATCACAAGTAGACAGAAAGGCAGACAGAGAGAGAGAGAGGAGGAAGCAGGCTCCCTACTGAGCAGAGAACCTGGTGCGGGACTTGATCCCATGACCCTGAGATCATGACCTGAGCCGAAGGCAGAGGTTTAACCCACTGAGCCACCCAGGCGCCCTGGGATTCCTGGTTTTATTGGAGCTATTGGTATCCTGAAGTGACAAAAACCAGGTAACAATATGTCAAGTAAAAAGAACAGTTGTCATTAAATGCAAGATAAATATAAGAATGGCATGAGTTGTAGATGCTCTTATAATGACTAAGTGAAATTATGGGTTTTACAAATCCAAAGTATTGAGCACCCAATTTACTCTTGTTTTGATTAAGATAACATAAAAAGAATGCCCGTTCTGGTGAATGAAGGCCTAACGTGAGCCACAATGAGAAAATCATAGTCCCTTATTGAATGCTAAAACTTGAGATTTCCATACTAACTATGGCTCTGTTAGCATCAAGTTACATGGCCCAAGAAGTCTTTGTGTAATAAAATGAAACCCTTGAAGACACTCACTTCCTAGCACAAGGCATCACAATTTCATCAAAAGCAGATTCCCTGATGTTGTGTGGTATGGGACTGGTAAAGAGATGGCGGTGCATAAGAAAAGTTGGTGGAGGCTGAATGCTACATTTGTTCAATATTTTAAAATCATTGCCTCTCACCTTTCCAGTTTTCTATCTGTTGCTCTCAGGGAAGTAAGTATGGTCCTAGCTACTCCATCATGGTTGGAAATGTACATCACCATCATTTTTAATCAACTTGCTATTTGTTAAAATGGGTTACCCAATCTTGTTTTTCTTCAAAACATTCCTTATTCTTGCTCTTTGCTCTTCTTTATAAATCCCGGAATCAGACTTGTCAATGTCTATAAAATCTCCCTTGATCTTTTTTATTAAATTCAAATATTAATATGAGAGAACTGTATTTTTTATGATACTGAATTTTTGTTTATAAAATGCCTTTTTCTCTCCTCATATTTGAGTTTTCCTTAGTGTCACTCATTATGGTTTTCTAATTTTATCAGTTGAGGTCTTGTTCATGTTCTCTTAGAATTATTAGTTTCTTTATATTTCTGTTGCTATTGTAAATAATATTTACTTCTTTACAATGTTGTCTTTAAATCTACTTCTGGGGTATAAGAAAGCATTTAATTTTCCCATGACAATACTATTTTCAGAAACACACTAAATTTTCATATTTATTTAAATATACCTTATTGGATATACAAAATGATGTCTTCATTTCTTCCATTCCACTCCTTAGGTCTTTTATGTATATTTATTTGTGTGTTTGGGGCTGGTGTATGGAGAGATCATACCCGGTAACATCCATTTATCCTGTTATATTGAAGAGAATACTTTTCTTTCACCATTAAATATTATGTTGTTTGAAGTTTCTGGTAGACAGCATTTATGGGCCCAGCACACTTCTGCTGCACTACTCTGCTTGGTACACAGCATTTATGCTACAGAATTATTTACTTTTATTTTTTTTCTTCCGGTGGCTATAAAATGTTTCAAATTAATTGCTGCATCTATTGAGATAATCATATATTTTCATTATGTAATCTGTTAATGTGATTACCTTTCTTATTTTCTAATGTTAACTCTTCCATTTAAACTGTATATCAATTATAATGAATTTTAAAAGCATATATATGTACACACACATAATATATATGATATATATATATATAAAACTATTCTGAAAAATTGAGAACTGACCAGTAAAACTAAAGGGCCTTGCTTATTTTCTGTTGCTGCAAATTTTTACAAGTTAATGTGTTGTACTTCTTTTCAGGTAAGTTTGGTAGGCTGCATTTTTCCTGAGAAATATTTACATTTTCAATTTTATTGGGATAAAATTTTTATTTCAAGTGTTAAATATTTTCTGTATCTGTAGCCATTTTCAAGTTTACATATTTTGCATTTCCATAATTGTTTATACTTTTTCTTCTTTTTTTTTAAAGATTTTATTTATTTATTTGACAGAGAGAAATCACAAGTAGGCAGAGAGGCAGGCAGAGAGAGAGAGGAGGAAGCAGGCTTCCTGCTGAGCAGAAAGCCTGATGTGGGGCTCGAACCCAGGACCTGGGATCATGACCTGAGCCGAAGGCAGCGGCTTAACCCACTGAGCCACCCAGGCGCCCCTTTTTCTTCATTTTTTTAGAGATTGATTATTGTTGATACTCTCTAAGATACCTTTCTTTTAAGCGTTGTATGTGTGTGTGTGTTTTTTTTTTTTAATTTGTGCTTTTCTTTATTTGTTCTCTTATCTCCTTTTGATTTGATCTGTAACTATTTTTCTAACTTTTTAGGCTGGATCCTCAGACCATCACTTTATGTATTTCAATGAGATAAAGTTTGATTCAAGAATTAGTGGTATTTTGCCAATCATAATTTGTTTTCTTTTAATCCCTGTTCCCTTCAGTTTTTTTTTCCCTTATATTCTTCAAAGTTCAGCAGTGGACTTTGGTTGATGTTTGATAAATTTTATAAAGAGTTTTTGGGTGGTTAGCAGCAAATGCAAATTGATCTTCCAATCCGTCTGGCTCACATATTGCCAGAAACATGTCTCCATTTACAATTTAACTCTAATTATGCCTCTACCATTACAACTCAAACAGCAAGCTCATGTCTAATGGACATTGTTACTTACTCAACAGAATCTTGAAACACTCTGTTTCCATGTCTAAGAACACTTACTCTGTTGGCTTCTTGACACCACAATCTCTTGTCCTCATACTGATGTGTTTTGTAATTGCTGTTCAGCAGGCGACACCTTTTTTCACCTCCTGTTATGCTTGTTCTCAATCGAGTTTACTATTCAAATGGCACAAAATGTATTTGTTAATGATTCCTAAATTTGTATTTTATTTATTTTTTAAATGATTTATTTACTTATTTTGGAGGGGAGGGAGAAGGAGCAGAGGGTAAGGGTGAGTCTCAGGCGACTCCCCACTGAGTGTGGAGCCTGATGTGGGGCTTGATCTCATGACCCTGAGATCATGACCTGAGCTAAAACTAAGAGTCTGACACTTAACCAGTTGAGCTACCTAGGCAACCCTAAATTTGTCCTTTTAAACAGGTCTTCTGAGTTGCAGACTCATCAAATTAATACCTCCCTTTGACTCTATCATTTGGATGTCTACTGTATGACTGCCCATGCTAGGTGACTTAACTATTTTTCTTGTTTTTCTTAAAGGATCATTGTATCCATTCATTATTTTTAAAATTTCAGTGAATTTGCCAATGTGTATCATGATTTTGTTATCTACTTTTTTTTTCCTCCAAATTCCTTTCTTTGGTCCATATATTCTGGTATTCAGTCAATTATTTCAGAAAACAAAACAAAACAAAAAACCCTTCCCTCAATTATTAAATAATTGGCTTTAAATCTATGCATAAAATTTTGTCACTTTACTCAAAGGTGCTTAAGTAACACATGTGTAGTTAATTGCTTGGCTGGAAAAAAAATCCCAAATTATTTGCTCTGATTGTTTCAGAGTAGGGATTTATGCCCATTTTCAGAGAATACATGAGCTATTGCAGTAGAAATACTGGAACATTTTAAGCCATAGTTTCATGATGGTGGAGACTGTTAGAGTACCATGAGAATGATTATCCCCATTCAGAAGTACAATGTTCTTTAGGGAAGGAATACAATTAGAATTCAGTGCTGAAATATTAAAAATAGCATTCTACATATTTTAAAGCTGAACACATTGCTAAGCTTAGAATTTCTGTCAAATTTGCACAACATAATCACAGACCTTTTACAAGAGTGTCATTTGAACTAATCCATTAGCCTTGCCCAAATTAGCCCAATTGTTTATAAGGTATTAAATGCACTACAAAGCCTAACATGTTTGTTATGCTCCATAATCATAGCACCTGTTAAATAGCCCACCGCAGCTGTACTTTTAGCAGATTACAGGCCATTAGGCAAGTTATACAGTACCTTCCTTTTATAACCTAATTTCTTTTCTCTTGCATGAGACTTTCTGGATCATAAAAATGAGAACTTTTTCATAGCCCTTCACTGATTGAGATGAAGAGAGTGATTTTAAAATTATTAGGATGCTCAGATACAACTTGCAAATGCTATAGTAAAATGAAGTAGTAAAATATTTCATTAACTTTTAATCCAATTTAAGATTGTTTTCTTCCCCTAGGGACTAGATGTCTTCAGATTTATCATGCTCTTTTTGGAAGAATTTTTTGAAGGAAAGTTAAAAGTAAAACTATGGAATAAGGAAACACAAAGACCTCTGTTAAGAGATCTTTTTTCAGGGTCCAGACAGTTGCCAAATGGAAGAAACATCTGGCATGTATTTTATTCTCTCATTAATTTTTTAAGCATTTGCACGTTGTCTAAATCATCAAAACCCTCCTGTGTATGCGGACACATACAGACAAAATTATCTTTAGATAATAAAGAATATAAAATAGATGAACCAATTTTTTCGCTTATCCAAGACTGAATAAGAGTCCAGAAGTTTTACGCATTCTGCTAGGTACTGTCAATAAAACAGTGAGGAAATCTAACTTGCCTAACTTGGTCTCTGCTCTCATGGAACCTACGGTTGCCTGGGGAAGGCCAAATTTAATCAAATGTACCAGAAAAAAAATGGCAATAATGATAAACATATATGGAAAAATATATGTATAAATATATATATACACATACACATATATACGTTGTGTATTTCATATCAAATATACACATTATCACTCCACAAAGTAAAATGTTCATGTGTGTACACACACAAAAAAACAAGATTACAGTGTGTTGTGGCTTTGCCATAATACTGAAGGAGTAATATTTTCATTGAAATCTAGGGTCAAAAGGTAACAATGGAGTATGTGAAGTAGGGAGGAAATGAAATGTTATTCTGGACCAAAAAAAAAAAAAAAAAAAAAAAAAAACACAGTGCAGAAATTCTGTGGTAAGGGTTACATGGGAAGCAACTGAAACTTTGAGAGAAAGCCAATAAGGCTAGAGCACCAAAGAAGAGGGAGATAGCAATGGATGAGTCTACAGAGTTTCTCAGGAACCGGCTTATTTAGCATCTTGCAACCCATGTTGGATTTTGGTCTTTATCCTAGATACAAGGGAAAAACATGTGTTTTTATGTAAGGAAGTCAGATTACCAAATTTGCATAAAGAACTTCTCTGCTGTATGGAGAAAGGAAACAGAGAATGGGAAATTGTTGTAATAAATATGCAGTTGCAGAAACCAGGCCAAAGACTATCTCATTCTGTTAGAAACTTCAAACTAAGAAACGAGGTTCTATTATCACCAATATCCTCCTGCATTTTTCATACTGTTTTTAAGGGATTCATGTGACCCTTGACATTAAAATGAAACAATGAACACCCACTGGAAAATGGCACTGAGGGGATGAATCAGAATGTAAGTTATCCAAGTGCATGTATAACCTATGGTGCCATTTGGGGAGTCAGAGATGTCAATAATTAGTAGCTATATTCTTTGACTAGATTATAACTAATAGATTGACAAAGGAGAATGATTGACAAAGTAGACAAAGGAGGCAGAAGGTGATCTAGGTACCACCTCTGTTAATGGGGAAGCCATGGCGGGGGGGGGGGGGGGGGGGGGCGGGGCATAGCTCTGGCCTGGCCAAATGGCTTGGGAAAACTGCACTCAAACCTGAGTAACCCATACTTATTGTGTTGAAGGCAAGGTTGGATATCACTAAGGAGGGTGGGAAGCCAGCTGGACTTGTAAGAGTTAAACCAGAGAAGCAGAAAGAACATATGCTCTCTGCAGACAATTATATACCAAAACAGAGGGAATCAGAAGAGGTTCAGTCATTCTCTCTTAGTATTTCTCTTTTAAACTCACCTTCAGATGAGATGTTCTTCTTCCTTTAGAATAAATTGGTGGAGACAGAATTGCTACTCTAGTGGAGCAATCTCAACATTGAAAACGTTCTACCTAATACTGTCTTTTTCATGACACATCACTCTTAATTAACTGGTGTCTGGCTCTTCCTTACCATGAAGGAGGACAGCAGTTTTGTGATACTTAGGGAAGACCTACCCAACTTTCCCAAGGCTGACTCTTAATAACAATGAGCTTCTCCGTTGGGCATGGCAGTGTGCATAGGCAGCATACCTTTTGCATTCAGGGGCTAAGAAGTGGATCTCAAAAGAGTAATTAAATAAACTTCAAAACACTTTGAACACAAAGATGGAATATTATTCAAATTCTGGGTTTTTTTTTTGCCTAATTCATATCCATTCATATTGCCTAGTATAGTTCACCCAAGATTTTATTTTTTTTATTTTTTTTAAAGATTTTATTTATTTATTTGACAGAGATCACAAGTAGACAGAGAGGCAGGCAGAGAGAGAGAGGGAAGCAGGCTCCCTGCTGAGCAGAGAGCCCGATGTGGGACTCGATCCCAGGACCCTGAGATCATGACCTGAGCCGAAGGCAGCGGCTTAACCCACTGAGCCACCCAGGCGCCCTATAGTTCACCCAAGATTTTAGAATGACACTAAAAGAACATAAAAATTTCAATAGTCAAATGTTAGTGATATGGAGATAACCAAAACCTGTCCTTTTCTTTATAAAATCCCCAGGGGAAAAAATAGAACAAAAATATTAAATCCCCTTATAAATTAAAGTCCCAAAATGAAAGAAATGATGTTGAAAATAAAATTATTTTATATGTAAAAGTACCCATTCCTAAATTCTTGTTTACTTAATTTATTTTTTTTGTTTTTTTTTAATTCTTGTAAACAAGAATTAAATATAAAATCCAAAGAAATAAAATTGTTCTTAATTCTTTATTACATTGTTTTCAAGAATAATGCCTAGGTGGAATTGGGTATGGTCTCATTAATAGTATCTAGGCTCACTAATAAGATACTTCCTTAAGGATGTCAAATTTTGTAACAAGCTCAATAATAAAATCACCATAAATGGGAAAATAGTTTGAATAGACACAATCATGTAGGGAAAAAGTATATGAATGACCAGTAAGATGCAAATTTAAGTACTCATATAATGAATAGAATGATAAGTAGTCATCAAGGAAATGCCCGTTAAAAGCAATTGCACTACTGGGTATTTGCCCAAAGATACAGATGTAGTGAAAAGAAGGACCATCTGTACTCCAATTTTCATAGCAGCAATGACCACAGTCACCAAACTGTGGAAAGAACCAAGATGCCTTCAACGGACGAATGGATAAGGAAGATGTGGTCCATAAACACTATGGAGTATTATGCCTCCATCAGAAAGGATGAATACCCAACTTTTGTAGCAACATGGATGGGACTGGAAGAGATTATGCTGAGTGAAATAAGTCAAGCAGAGAGAGTCAATTATCATATGGTTTCACTTATTTGTGGAGCATAACAAGTAGCATGGAGGACAAGGGGAGATGGAGAGGAGAAGGGAGATGAGGGAAATCGGAAGGGGAGATGAACCATGAGAGACTATGGACTCTGAAAAACAATCTGAGGGTTTTGAAGGGGCGGGGTGGGAGGTTGGGGGACCAGGTGGTGGGTATTATGGAGGGCACGGATTACATGGAGCACTGGGTGTGGTGCATAAACAATGAATTCTGTTACGCTGAAAAAAATTAATTAAAAAAAAAACAATTTTCATGATCCTCATGCTTAAATAGCTCAACATTTTTCTAAAAGAGGGGCACCTGCATGGCTCAGTCAGTTAAGTGACTGACTTGATTTTGGCTCAAGTCATGATCTCGGAGTCCTAGGAATAAGCTCCACATCAGGCTCCCTGATTGGCAGGGAGTCTGCTAAAGGATTCTCTCTCTCTCCCTCTGCCTCTCTCCCTCCCCCTGTTTGTGCTCTCTCTCTCTCTCAAATAAATAAATAAATCTTTGAAAACAAGATATGTAACTATCAATATCTAATCAAATATATTTTTTAAATGTCATTCTTCAAGCTGTGTTGCACTTACTCCAGGCAAAATTATTTTTCCAAAACAGCATTTTATGCTGTTGAGCCCCATACCAAAGACCCAGCAGCACATGAATGATGAAATTTAGACAATCTACCAGGTTTTATCCTCAAACAGAATGCCAGATAGCAACATCTGAACAGATGCTTCAGTGGATGTTTCTGAGTCTTATGATGCAAGAGCCTATTGAAGACATATTTCTGCCATTCACTAAGGCATTGCTTTTTAAAGCATTCTCCCTTCTTATTTATTTCATTTTTTTTCCTTTGGAACCCACCTCATAAATCAAATGCCCCTCCCCTCCCCCACCCCAGCTTCTTTCAAGGTGGGCGAGTATTATTGTTAGAATCAAATGTTTTACTTCTTTTTCCCCTTACCTTGATTTTTGGCTGAGGCATTTGTGTTTGTTTGTTTGTTTGTTTGTTTGTTTTCTTATACATAATTCTGAATTTGGTTGTTTGGTTTCCCATTATGAGAGACAAAATCTGGTAATCTTGTTCATGTTCAATTCTTTGAGTTTAATAACTGAGCCTGGAGGCATTCTACCATTAGAATAATATCTAATCTAAGTCTGAACTTCATTTATTATTGTTCTGCCCAGCTCTCTTTTAATATATCCATCCTTACTATTCTATATCCAATAATCCCATGTTCCTATATTCTCAGCGGTGTTTCCTCAGATAATACACAGTACTCATATGACTATTTAAATAAATGTGACTTTTTAAAACTCCACCAAGCACTTTAACAAATTTTAAAACTGATCTTCATGATTTTTCATCCAGAGTTTCCGCTATCAATTGATATCACTATGTTGATCTTCAAGGAGTGGTTTGCTAATTGACTTTTCTTATGAGTTTTCTTCTTGTGAATTTAATTGCATTCTTTAAAAAATGAATTTGTTAATGCATAAATTACTTATAAAAGTATTCACATAACACCTCCCCTGCATAGCACAAACTTAAGTATATAAATGTATTTTATCAAATGTATATGCTTGTGTACCAGGTAACCACGACATCAATCGATATATAGAATATACCAACTGCCTTAAACAGTTCCCTTGATGTTCTCAGCACAGTGCAATCATGGACTGGCTGTTCATCACCACAGATTAGTTTGCCAGTTCTAAAATTTTATTAAACCAAAGAATGCAGTAGGTACTGTTTTGTGTCTGGCTTCTTTGACTTAATGTAATATCTGAAGATTCAGCCATGTTGTTGAGAGTACCAATTATTTGTTTATTTCTGTCATTAATTAGTATGGTATTTTACTGTACAAACACAGCATCATTATTAAACATTCAACCTGCTGACAGGTATTTGGGCTATCTCTATTTTTTGCTATTATGAAAAAACTTATAAAAGTTTATTTGCTTGAATATTTTTTGTGCATATATGGTTTTGTTAGTCTTTGGTAAATACCTAGGAGTGGAATTACTAGATACTGAGATAGATGTATATTTTACTATATAAGAAACTAAATACAAGCTATTTAGTTTCCCAAGTGGCTGTACCATATTATACTCTATTAAATAGTTGATAAACTTTCTAACTGCCCTACATTTTTACCAATATTTAGTGTTATTAGTCTTTTAAATTTTAATAATTCTTATAAGCATGCAATGGCTTTAATCTGGATTTCCTGGTGATTATTTACATGCTTATTGATTTATAACGCACTGATCATTTACATCCTTTTTTTCTTTGTGATTGTGGCTATTCAAATCTTTTCCTCATTTATTGTGGTTTTTTTTTTCCTTATTGCTGAATTCTTCATTTATCCTGGATTCAAATCCTTTGTCAGATATGTGTATTGCAAACATTTATTTCCTAACTTGTATCTTGCTTCTTCATTTTATTAGTGATGTTTATCCAGAGCAGATATTTTTAATTTGGAGAAATTTTATTTATTATTTTAATTTTATGGCTAGTGGTTTTACTACACTTTGGGGTAGTACTTTTTCTGCCCTTTCTAATAAACATTTTTCTTCTCCCATAATTGCAAAAGTTATTTTTCTGCATTTTCTTCTAGAAGTCTTCAAATATATATATGACATTATATCTTAGATCAAGTTTCTTGAAAAAAAATACTGAGATATTTCTAAACGGTTTGATTGGGGGACAACTCTTAAATATAATACTTGTAAGGGATTAAAGGCTCTTGGAGCTGGGATTGACCAATAATTAGAGGCAAACTGCCGCATGGAAGGAGAAGGGATACAAGCAGAGCTGACTCTCCTTGGCCAGGAGGAAATTTCAGAGAGGAATTCAGTTTTAAACCTGAGCATGCCAGATTTGGTCCAAAGGCCATACTTAACCCCTGATCCAGCTATAGTATATCACTCGTGAATGAAAATAATTTACTCTTTCCTCACCAGTTCTGATAACTCTCTTTGATTTATTTTATCTAATTACCTTGGTGACATATAAAAATCATGTTAAGAATTTATCCCTGTTTGTTTTTTCTTGACTATTTTCACTAGACATAGCTATTGACTTTTGTCAGACTGGGTTTTTTTTTTTTTTTCCTGCATCACGGAGATAATAAAGGTATTTTATTAGCTAGATCTATTAAATAGTGCATTAATATTGATGAACTCTATAGAGCTGAACCAATCTTACAGTCCTGAAATAAATTCCACTGGATTATTAAGAAGTTTTTCTCAGTAGACTACTTCTTGAGATGTCAGCATGGAGGAGAATATTTTGAGAAATTTTTCACAGAATTTAAAAAAAAGTAAAAACTAAACAAAAAAGGAAACAATAAAAACAAAAAGGTTTATTATGCTTCCTAAGGGAATTTTTATAAAACTAATTCTTGTTATAGAGGCAAATCAAGTGGTTTTATGGCAATTGTCAAAATAGAGCTGTGCTACTTGTCTTGAAAAATATTTCCACACAGTGACTCTACCAGTTGTGGACAGAGGGTGAATAAGTATTATGTGCAAGAAAATCCAAATCTAAGACTTAAATGATTTGGATGAAATTTCATTAAATAAATACTATTTTAATTTTTCTATATGTTAGTATTTAGATTTTTCCTCTTTAGTAGTCATTCCCATACTCAATACATAGCTTCACAAACATCAAGATCTAATTAAGAAGAAAGCAAGATAATGAAACAGGTTTTTCTTCATGTAATGGAGAAAAAAATAGTAACAAAAAAAAAGTACTTTCAATGGTTTGAAGCAAACATCTCCTCCAAAATTCCATATATACCTAAAGGTATATCTCATATGTATACACATCTGTTCACTGTTCTTTAAATAAACATTACTATTTTGTGAGCAATTTTTAAACCCTTTATCGATGTGTAACTGAAATCAATAAATCATGTATATTTAAAGTGTATAACCAAATGCATTTTGACGTGTGTGTGTGTGTGTGTGTGTGTGTGTGTGTGTGTGTTTGAAAGTGAGGGAAGCCATCCCCTCACCACAATTACAATAGTGAACATATCTATCACATCAAAAGTATCCTGGTACTACCTTGCAATCCCTCCCACCTTTTATGCAGATTCCCTCATCCCCAAGCAATCACTGATTTTCTTTCTGTCACTACAGATTAGATTATATTATCTAAAATTGTATAGATATGGAATAATATGCTATGTTCTCTTCTGGTCTGGCTTTTTTGTGAAGCATGATTATTTTGAGAGTCATTCATTTTGTTTTGTATAACAAAAGTTCATTCCTTTTTACTACTGAGTAATATTCTATTGCATGAATATGGTAAATTTCTTTTTCCTTTTATCTGTGTATGGATACTTGTGGTATTCCCAACTTTGGGGCAATAAATTGATATGAACATTTATATGCAAATTTTCATATGATCATATATATATATATGTTTTTTTTAATAAAATGACTGGATTAAAGAATAGGCTTAACATTTAAGAAAGTGCCAAACTGTTTTTGCAAAGTGATTGGACCTTTTTCATTCTTAACTGAAATATTTATTAAAAAAATTAGGTACATATAGTCTATAAACCCATAAATAATAAAAACACAGAGTAATGTTTAAAAAAATAGGTGGGCAATCTTTGTGCCTACTTAATGTACTCCTACTAGACTTGATATTTCTCGAAGTTTTTCCTTATTACAAAGTTTTCTATGAGTAAATCAAATAGCTTCAAGTAGTGATATTAGCTTCTCAAAACTCAGAAAGTTACTAAGTTGATGGAAAATCCAGAACATGCGTAAAGTTAACTGTGTTATATATTTAGCCATTTTTTAATTACACTAAGAGAAGAACAAATTGTCTGGATTTCTGTGGTCCAAAAAACACTTCTGGGCTTGAAATTCACTTCGATATCAAATACTTATATTCGTACTTCTCATACGAACACATTATTGTTTGATCTTCTATTTCAATCAGATTATCTGGGATAGCATCACTAGATACTAACCCATAGGAAAAAAGTAAGGTGCGCATGCTTTTTTTTTATCTTATGTTAATTTTTAAGGTAAATGTGGTAGAGAAATAATATAGTATAAGCACTTTCTAAGAAGTTTTTCCTAGTTCCTTTAAATTTGAGTTTATAAAGACTCATATTTTCATATTACGCATTTGTATTATCATATTCATTGTGAGAAAAGCTCTAATTCTTCTCCCAACATTTATAATATTTTTGGACTTTTACAATTTTAATCTAAATATTTACTTTTTAAATAATTTCAGGAGTGATGCTTTTTACAAAAAAATTCAGGCTGGGGGCCTTGCTCTGAATCTCCACTTAACATTGAGATGGTGAAACTCCACTGACACAAAAGCCATGAAAGCCCCTGGAATATGATTCCAATAAATAGTACTATAAGCACAGTTCAGACTGTTTATGAGGGAACACCGTTTTTAAAGTTGCACTAATCCTTAAAACCTAAACTTCTTGCCATTTAATTGAAATTACATTATTTCCATGACTGGCATAAATTTTTTCAACACATAGTCTTATTTTGCTTTTACTTCTTTATGCTGTTATGTTTGTTTTTCCCTTCTGAGGTACAGTGCTTTAAGACATGTGACAAAATGGAAGAGAGTGGCCTGAGCTAATTTCTACTAATATTTTCCTGAATCAAGGGTGTCTATTTTTATTCTTGGGTAAATATTTTCATAAGTGATTGGGATAAAAATAGAAGCAAATAAAATAAATTACAAAATATCTATTTCAAATAATTTCAACTCCAGATTTTCCATGAAACCTGAGTAAACTAGGTGGCATGAAATTAAAGTAATGAAAATGTCACGTTAGTAATAACTGTGTTGACATGAAAGACAGCCAGTATAGTTTACACTTAAACACGCTCTCTGTCAAATCCTCTAGGCTACCACAAGGATGTCGTTGAAATCTAATGGACCTAAAATTTGTGTCATGTTTTTTAAAGAGCATAAAAATGCTTTAATGATTTTGGTGATAATTATGCATTACTGTCAATCAGGCTGTTTCCATTTTCCTCCCTATGATTTCTTAAAATTAGAGCAGTAACTCAATACAACATGCAAATACTTCATGCTGTCTATTCTTAGCCTTGCTTAATGTTATTTTTACAGTCAGACATGTCATTCTTCTCAAGAAGAACAATTTAACCAGTTGTGATCACATTTTTGAGAACTTGACTTCCCAATTTAATGATCTATAATCAAAGAGATATATTCTGCCCTGACCATGTCATATTAATCATCCTTCCTTTAATCTCTTTCCATTCCTCAGGATAAGAACATCAGCTCAGATGATAACTCCAATCAATGTAAAAAAACAAAATACCCTCTACCAAAATTTTGAAATAAGCTGTATTTTGATATTGTCCAATTAGTAATAGTTTTTAGCCTCAATTGTCTTATTAGCAATTATAGTGTTCATCTCCATGCAAAAATTGGTGATCTAGCCCTAACCAAAAATGCGACCTTCAGTAGGCATTTATTTCTGCTTCTCTGGACCAGAAATATATTTTTAGATTATTAGATCATAATAGCTAAAGAATATAATATCTGAGAGAATGTAATTTAATGAAATGAGTCTTATGATAATCAAGGTTGATCTCTGAGAGTCATGTTCTGGCCATGGTCTAAGTTAAGTCACAAACTGTAAAGGGGTTGAGAGTTTACCCTAATTACAAGTGAGCTAACCAGTTAGTTTCCTATAGGTACATACACACACATGCTCAAGTTATCTGGATAAGAAAACAGACTTCTTAATTTTGTCCAGAGGATTTTGTGTCAGGTCCTCATACTTTAATTCCATATGAGATAACACTTGAGCCAGCTATCATAGGCATGTATTTGTACCACAGGAGAGAAATTCTGAAATTATGAAACTTCGATGTTAGAGAACAGATGTTGGCATATCTGAGTATCCAACTTTTCAGAGATAGCAAGAAAGACCTTTACTCTAAATGTAAACAAGTTTTCTCTGGAGAGGGAAGGGAAAATCTCTAGTTTTCCTTCATCACCATGGAATATATAGAGATGTCATTGAGTTTTATTATTCTTAGAACATAAGCAAATGGTTTCAATGGGGGACTCTGTTTAAGTCTCTTGAATGCAGTCTCAAACTTCCAAGGTATGTGTGTCATTCAATCATCTTATAATTTAGATGTCTCTTTTCTAAGAAAGCACTGACCATGCAGAAACATAAAAATATGAACAGAGTGCTGTCTCTGGAACTGTAGATAGGGGAAATCCAGGAAGAACATAACAGCCACGTTGAATTGAAGATAAAGAGATTGGAATTCAGAGAAAATGAGGTATCTTGAATTTGTAGAATGTATATCCAGAGAAGTGGGAGCTACATAGAGAAAGAGCTCAAACAATTTTTATCAGGGTACCCTTAAGCCAGAGGATGAATATTGAGCAATGCCTGCATAGAGTGGCACTCCATAAACCAAACAAGGAACAACCAAGAAGCTGTCTGCTGAAGTTCACACGGGGCTCGGAGACATTTGAATTCAGACTAGCTAAAGGGAAGAGCCTTGCTGAGGCATTTAACAGAGTCCAGAAGGCATAAACCATAATAGTAATAGTCTGAACTCTTTTAAATAGTCTAAACCATTACAAAGATGACTCCAAACCTGTTCTAAGCAACCTAAAAACAAGGCTCAAGAAAATTAAAAGGAACTTAAGTGTTTTTTAGAATAAAGAAAGAAAGAAACAATTTTTGAAAGAGACAACAAAACATAAAACTTACAATGTCCAGCAAATAATAGTAACTACTAGACATAGGAAGAAGCGGGAACATAAGACCCATAACCAAGATAAAATTGAGTTGCTAGCAATAGAAACAGAAGTAATAAACATGACTGAATTATTAGACAAGCACTTTAAAAGAACAATTATAGCTATATTCAGATTTAAAGGAAATAGGTAAACATAACAATAGTAATATAAAACATGAGAGAATCCAACATAACATCTAGAATAAAAATAAATAAATAAATGCATATCTGGAAAAAATGTTCATTGAATGCTATACGGGAAAAGAAGAAAAAGTCAAACATAAAACTTATGAGACTTTTTTTTTAAGATTTTATTTATTGATCTGAGAAAGAGAAAGACAGAGAAAGAGACAAAGACAGTGAGACGAAGCACAAACCAGGAAGAGAGGGAGAAGCAGAAGCAGCTCCTCAGTGAGCAGGGAGCCTGATGCGGGGCTCGATCCTACGACCCTGAGACCATGACCTGAGCCGAAGGCAGACACCCAACCAACTGAGCCAGTCAGGCGTCCCAAAAAAGTCAAACTGAAAGACCAGATAATGCATAACAGTAATTAAATGAAGTGAAAGACATAGTATTAGAAAAATATTAAAACTGGAAAAAAGTACCAGAAAATTGCTATGAAAAATATGGACAGACTGTAGTCTGTGAGATAATATTAATATATATGTATTAATGTAAATGTATGTGATTTCGAAAAGTATTTGAAAAATAATGACAGAAAATTGTCCATATTTAATGAAAATGGTAAAGCCGCAGATCTGATATTCTCAATGAAAACTATAAAAATAAACATAAAGAAAAACACAGCATAGAGCATTATAATAAAATTTCCGTAAAGCCTAAAGCCCAGAAAAGCCTAAAATCAGCCAGAGGGTAAAATAAGTATACTCCTAACTGCTGTGTAAAGAAAAACAGTGTGAGGGAAAAGAGGTTAACAATCTAGAAAAAAAAAACAAAACAAAACAAGAAGTAAGGTCATTCTGCTAAAACTGCAGAATGGTTCAGCTATCTATAGATTCCTATAGAGGACAATGGACAAACTTCTTCCATACTTTCAGGTCCATTCAGAGCTTTTTCTAAAGTTTGAGAAATCACTGGAGTAAGGTATGAAGGATACAGAGTGAGCAGTAGAAGTATTTCATGCTTGATACATATGTGATACTTAAAACCCCAGAGAGAATTTAAAACTATAAGCAAATGGTAGGACTAGTATTCAGGAAGTCCTTCCAAGTATGTGGTTCATAACAAACATCCTAAATTAAGACCAAGTTCTGCCATGCTGCTTGCAAACACATTCTGTAACGCCTCAAAGAGGAACCTTTGAAAAGTAATATTCAGACAGAAAACGTGTATCTGTCATAATTATTATCTTCTATTTATATTTAATAACTTTCTATTGTTGCAGTTATTAATAAGTTCTGGTAGAAGTTTTGGGCAATGTAATTAAGGATTTCAAGTTTAAAATGTCCTCCTCCTGACAGCTGGTAAGCTTTGCTAGTAAAAATTAATTTTCTGCCTAAATGCTGAAATGTAGAATTATATTGTACTTGATTTTGGGGAAAAGAGGAACATGAAAATTAGCCTTTAACCTTTCTGCTGAATTTCATATATAAGGTATTATGTTTTTTCACCTGTATTATATCCCCAACAAATTGTGGAAGAACGCTTTAAAAATGTCACTCTAAACATTTCTTAATATATGATTTTTCTTTGCCTCTCTATTCTGTCCGAGTAAAAGACTATCTCTTTAGAAGCTAATGATTAATTTTGCCCAGGTGCTGGAGATTAGTTTAATGCTTCCATCTTTAAGGCTCTTATGTTTAAATAACGATGTGGCATCCCATTGTTCTGTGTTTCTCAAATTAATAAAAGAGTTAATAAAGCTGTCTTCAACTATTATTTCCTTTACTGAGGCAGTGATTGTATGTTTCTATTTAATGAACTTTCAATTCAGTTAAACATTTTTAAATAAACACAAAAATTCCTCTACCGAACTTAGTTTACCAAATAGAGAGGACGGAATTCCTAAATAGTTCACAAGCACATCATTAGCCTAGCTGACCTTTGGAGGCCTGGCTGCAATCCTACCATATATAGTGGTTGTTGACACTTCACGTCATTCTGAAACGCATCTTTGAAAATCTCCTGTCTTTTTAACTTCAAGAAGAAAGCAACATGGTTGACACACAGGTCCAGCCACTAAAAATTGCCTCAAGGTCTTGCCCCATGTGTTCCTCTCACCTTACACCTTCTCCCAGATCTGCCATAAATTGGGTGCATACCCTGGGATGAATAAATGAAAAGTGTAAAGGAATTGTAACTGTTGCCACTGATCCAAAATAAAAGTCTAGGGAAAAGGAGCCTGAAAAACACAATTTCATGAATGTGGATACTCATGCAAATTCTCTTTTTCTTACCGCAGTTGTTCGTTCTCTCTTTAAAGACCCTGGTTCTCGGAACAGGCCGCCTGCAACTGGCACTAGGGCCACCATAAGGGCTGTACCATGGTCGCCTCCAGGCTGGCATGCTCATGTAAATTCTCTTAATAATAAAGAACCTTAAAAATAAAAATTTATACTCACAGAAAATGGCTGCATTTTTTAGGTCTCTCTTTGGCCCTCCTGCCGGTTCTACGGAGCTCAGATTCCACATCCACTCCTAGCACCGAGAGACAACAGAACAGTGAACCCTTGTGGGGTGCCCCTTAAATTTTCTATTATCCATAAAGTACTTAGCATATTTCTGTCACAAACTAAGCCCTCAAAAAATATTAGTCATTAAACTGTGTTAGGCTTTTTTATGGAAGGTGAAAAGTATGCTCTTTCTTCATGATGTGTTTAATAAAAAAATGCAAAACATCTCTAGTGGTTAATACGCCACAGAAAAATCAAGCAATGGCAGGACAACTTCATACAATAGGAAATGTTAAGTAGTTCCAGTACACTTAACTGAAAAATTAATCCAAAGCTTGCTTTATTGCTACTTATTTTACTTAAGGTAAGGATAATATCAAAGGAACTAGCATTCTCATTTAATTCTTTCTCTGCCTCTTCAACTGTACTTTCAACATTCCTGAAGGCTCTGATCAGGGTGTACATGACCAGACATTTGACAGATGCCTGCCTTTTCCAAGGTGAATCGCTTTTATTAAAACATACTAGGGACGCCTGGGTGGCTCAGTTGGTTAAGCAGCTGCCTTCGGCTCAGGTCATGATCCCGGCGTCCTGGGATCGAGTCCCACATCGGGCTCCTTGCTTGGCAGGGAGCCTGCTTCTCCCTCTGCCTCTGCCTGCCACTCTGTCTGCCTGTGCTCACTCTCGCTTCTCTCTCTATGACAAATAAATAAATAAAATCTTTAAAAAAAAAAAACATACTGTGAGTGGCATTTTACCCTAAAACATGGCATTTTAGAGGTCAGAATAGTACTTCTCTAGCTAAAAATAATAATAGAAAATGATTCTTACCAAATAATAAACACCTGCCATTGTATATATAGAGAGAGAGAAAAAGGAAGTGAAATACTTTTCATGTCAAAGATTCAATTCTCTTTTTCTGTTTTATGATCAAGATCACTAAGCACCTTACGCATCCAATAAATGGAACAATGCTTCATTGTCATGCTTTAGATTGCAAACCTTGTATCATTCTACTTCAAATCATCCCAAGCAGTCGCTGAAAACATCATTAGTTGCCCTTCCCTAAAGGGACATTGGAGACATTTTCATAATGGAGGGCAGGCATATTTTGAAAGTAGGTTATTATTTAATAAGGTTAAAAAATCATCAGTTCAAGCTAGGCTAAAGACATATAAGTACAACATAAGAAATAACAACAAATGGGGTTGTCTGCCTGGCTCAGTCGATCAGAGTACGCAACTCTTGATCTTACGGGCATGAGTTCAAGCCCCGCATTGGGTGTAAAGCTTACTTGGAAAAAGAGAAAGAAAAGAAAGGAAAGAATGACAAATGAAAAATAAAAGGCTTTGGGTCAGTGATTAAGCCTGAAAGTATCATGATTTTATATAAATCAATTTGGTATCAAATAAATAAGTATTATCCATTTTAGTAAGAATGTTTCCCATATAACAGAAATCTATCAGTACATATAAAAAAGCAAGAATACTATTGTTTTATGAAATCATTATCTTTCCCATATGCAGGCACACACACACCTTTATTTTGAGTCGTGTCCAGTTCTCTGAGGTTGAATGAGTTGAATGGTGGGAGGGAAGAAAAAAAAATTACGGGAAACAGAAGAAATACAGCATCTTTGCCTTCATTCCTCAGAACGCACCCACTAAAAAGGGGGAAATGAATTTCAGAAACCACATGTGCTGCGCAGAAAACTTGGTAGCAGATGTACATTCTACTGGCCCTGTTTATGAATGAATTCTGGAAACGTTTATTGAACATCCACTACGTATCTGTCTACTACGTTACTGTCCTCATCACTGGAAACATGGATGAGTACATCATGGTTCTTGACATCAAGTGTTCATGATCTAATAAGGTAGACAGACTTGCAACCAGATAAATGCATTAAAACATATTAGAATTGGAGCATAAAAGTGAGTGTGGGTTAACAGCTGGAAAGCAGAGGAGCATTCATTATTCCCTCACCACGTGGAGGAAGGAAGAGGGCCTCATTAAATCCTGGTTGAACATGGAGGTCGTGGATACACTGGGATATTAAGGAAGACTATAAATTTGCTAGACAGAGAATCTGATAAGGGCACATAGGCCAGAAAGCTTGTTCAAAGGAAGATCTGTGAGTTATTACACTCTTGCTGGAACACGGAGTGCAAAGGTGTAAATGGTAGCAGATAAGAGTAAAGTAAACCAGAACACAGAAGGCCCTTGCCTAAGAATAATGCACAATATCCTGGGCATTAGCCCTTGGCAATGGGAAATCTTTAATTTGGAGGTCAGCATGGTATACAAAACCTGTTGTTGGAAGAGAAAGCAGTCTGGTAGACACTGCAGCTGTGGGGGGAAAGGAGCTTATAGAGGTATTAATACACACAGGCTTGGTGAGTATGGATTCTTTGATAAATTCTCCACATCAGGAATCTGGAGATGGGATCTCTATTTAGAACCCCCAAAACATACCGGAGGTCAAGACCAAAGTGAACTCTGACTCAGTCTTTCTAAAAAGCCATTTTTATTCTCTTTTAATCAGTGAGAGCAGTATTTAACCCATATATGGCCAACTAACTTCTCCCCCAAGAAAAAGCCATAACTGTTAATGCACAAATAAAGTATATTTTCTACTGGAGTTTATCCATATTTTTAAAAAAAGCAGTTTGGCTTGGAATTGTTGATTTAACATCACATAATTGGTTAACATAAACATATGTTCTTATTTTTCTGCTGCTTTAAGACAGTGACTCTTGACTTCATCTCATACTTTTTTTACTTAATAAAACAAGTATTATTTTCTTTCTGTTTGCTTTTTCAAGGCATAAAAAGCTTGTGTAATATTCATACCTCAATCAAAAGATGATAATTGTCTGATTTATGACCACCATTGTGCTGGGCATGGGATAACCAAGACTCAAGGTCTCAAATGCTCTTGGGGGAAATGTGTTCTTTGCTTTGGAAAAGAAGATAAACATACATGGAAAAAAAAAATCAGGGATAAGTGTCACACTACCCGGTTCTGATCATTAGTACAGACACTAATGGAGAATAGCATAGCATCAGTAACAACTGGGATCATTCACCTTAAAAAGGGGCTCAAAACAGAAATAGTACTTAACATAAACCTAAGAAGAGGAGAGAGAAACTTTTAGTTTAATTCTAATATGATAAATTAGAGGCTGTCTTTAATGTATGTAATAGGATTCCAAGTCATATTCACTCTCAGAAGGAATCAGTTTAAGTTGTAATAGCGAAGGCTTCTGGAATGTGGGGAAAAAGGGGAGTTAGCACATGTGCCATATATTTATTATCCCTGACAAACGTGTGCAATATTTTGTATTAAAAAAAACAGAAACAAAAGAATCACGATCAAAGTTTGGAGACACTCATGAAGGCACTGGGCTAGAGCTATAGCGATGCTCAACGAAGTAACGCTCCCAGTGAAAAAGTCTGTGTTACTAATTATGAGAAAATGAGGTCTATTCTCTAACTCACTGTTTGCCAATCAGTGTATTTACTGGATAACCTTGCTCCTTCACTATGAAGCTTTTGGTGTTTATAACCTCTTAGTTTTATTTATTCTATCCGTGTTTTTAAACTAAAGGGTACTTTATAAAATTATGGGTTCTGTGAGTGAGAAAGAAGCACCTCCCCTTCATATAATGTCCTGAGGCCAGAGAAGGTAACTGACAACTGGCTGAGAGGACAGCCCCCAGATAGATTGCAACATCAATGCAATTGGTTACGGGGTTAACTTGGTTACTATTCACCACTACAATCTCATTTCTTTATCTCCCTGTTGTTCTTCTTTCCATACACACATTCAAATCAGCTATTCGAAACGACTTGCAGTTTCCAAAAAGCCCTTCCTACCTCTAGGCTTTTCCCACATTCACATGTTGCCTACAGTGACTCATTGCCTCTTCCATACCCCCACCTCCAACCTTCCTAAATTTCCTCTGCTATTATGATTATTGGATAATTTAATTCAATTGAGTTACCAGATTTTCGCAGTTTTCTTAGCCCAACCTAAATGAGTCAGTTACCTGTCTGCTTTTAATGTATCACTCATTATAGATTTCTCAGTTTTTGTTTTTGTTTTTACATCCCTTTGTCTCTCAATAAGTCTGTCTTTCCACTAATAGGTGAGCTTTATTTATAGTAACAGCATTCTCTTCTGGGTTCTCAGTGCTTCTAACAGTGTCTAGCAAGCAGATGGTGACTGACTAATAAATATTTGTTTAAAACATAAAGAGTAAATAATTTTAAAATGAATCACCCTCCAACTTCATTTATTGAAGTAACTGTTCTTTCATTGAACAAAAAACTCATCTGGCTTTTCAACTGCCCTAATTAATGACTTAACTAGCTCTGTGATTATGTCTTTCTTTATTGTTCTATGAATTTTTTTTAAAGCCACAAAATTATAGCAAATAGCATTTGGGGATTACTTCCCTAGGTCCTGTGAATGAATGCCATAATAGATAATTTTGAAGAGACCAGAAAATGTTCATCAGTTTTCTTGTTAGTATGCACATACAGTATTTTCTTTCCCATATTATTATTTTCATAAAATTCTCCATATTTTAAATACTTACAAAATTGATGAAATTTTCATGTGTTTAAGATTGAATTTATTAATTATAAAGTACAGAAAAGTATGAACATTTAGGAATATTAAAGGGGAAATCATTTTTTTTTAATTTTTATTTATTTATTTGACAGAGAGAGATCACAAGTAGGCAGAGAGGCAGGCAGAGAGAGAGGAAGGGTGAAGCAGGCTCCCTGCCAAGCAGAGAGCCCGACGCGGGACTGGAGCCCAGGAACCCCAGACCATGACCCGAACTGAAGGCAGCGGTGTAACCCACTGAGCCACCCAGACGCCCCGGGGAAATCATTTTAAATAGTAAAATAATTGAATAACATTCAGCACATTTTATGTCATGACCTCATAGAAACAAAAGAGACTTCAAGTTTAATTCAACATATATCTTCTTTCTATTTTATTTAGACTTTATAAATGAAGGAGACAAAGCCCTGAGAATTTCATGTACCCAACTTGAGATGACCATTTAGTAATAAAATGAACACAGACCTCTTGATTATTGATGAAGTCGTCTTTCCAGTCTACAACAATGACATTTCAAAGATTGTAGGAATGTGACATTTTCTACCTTACTGGATGTCCTTTCTGAATTTCTCTCAACTGACCAGTACGTTGAGGAGCATCCCTTCCTTTGGAGGCAGCCGACTGATAAAGAGTAAAGAATCCATTTGAACTGCTAATTTAAGGACACCTGGATGGCTCAGTGTGTTAAGTGGCTGCCTTTGGCTCAGGTCACGATCCCGGGGTTCTGGGATGGAGCCCTGCTTGGGTCTCCCCGCTCAGCAGGAAGGCTGTCTCTCCGTCTCCATCTGCCTTTCCCCCAGCCCATGCACACACGTGCTCTCGCTCGCCCTCTCTCTCTCTCACTCTAATAAATAAATAAATAAAATCTTAAAACAAAATTAAACTGCTACTTTAAAAAGAAAGTGATTTGTTCTTCATATAACAAGATCTGGGGTGGAGGGAAGGGAATCAGAATTGAAACAGGTCCAACATTTCAAAAGTAATTTATTTTATTTTATTTTTTTAAAGATTTTATTGACTTATTTGACAGAGATACAGCACACAGGCAGGGAGAGTGGGAGAGGGAGAAGCAGGCTTCCCGCTCAGCAGGGAGCCTGATGCGGGGCTCGAACCCAGGACTCTGGGATCATGACCTGAGCCGAAGGCAGATGCTTATTAATTTAGACTCTTTGATCATTAATTTCTCAGAATGAGTTCAGAAAAGTACAAAGAAAGAAAAATGAGTAGTTTCCCTTACAAAGTGTGCGGATATTGGTGAATAGGAGGGAGAGAAATTCTGCTTGTTAGCTCTAGGTTAGCCTTGGCCTTTAGCAAATGTGGTCCTTGTCACCAGGCTGGGAAGAACAGTTCGAATGGTGACATTTCTCCTCGTTACAAGGTTTCTCACTGCCATTCCTGCAGAATACATGTGGCAGGGAAGAAGATGTTTCCGATATCCTATGGCCTCACGTTGGGGGAAGGGTGTCGAGAGGGGTGGTTGGCATGCTTCCAGATTCTGCTGTATGAGACCTTATCCTGTGCACATTACAGAAAGTCAGTGCAGGTCCCCAGCTGAGGGCTGGAGAGAAAGGGCAGCTGACTCTCTCGGGGGTTCATCAGCACTAAGGAAAATGAATGAGGTTAAGGATGTGCTGGAAGCAGCCATGGTGTCACACAGGGTCGAGCCCAAAAGAGATACGAATGTCTGTATATATGACTGAATTTCATAAATACGTAGTCATTCTTCCTCATATTTCTACTTTTAGACAATTTAAAGTGTGACAGGGAGGCAGCAAAAAAGTTTAAGGACAGAAATTTAACCTGCATTTGGACAAACGTAATTTATTATGAATTTGACAAGACAAACAACACTACTTTCAACTAAATATTTCTATTAAAAGTCACGGTGAAATCATCTGCTAAAATGTAAAAGAATATTTTTCATGTCTAAAATACATATGCTTATTATAATAAATCTTATTACTAAATTCTGCAAAGTATGATTTATATGATCCGGTCTATGGGTAGTGAGTTAATCCTAGAATGACTAGCATAGCAAAAATCAAGTCTTGTGGAAAAAGAAAATGGTCATTTCAAAATCATAGCAATTTTTTGTCCTCATAGTGAAAAATAATTAGCTTTTCTATCATATTCAATTAAATATTAGTGAAGATTTAATTTAAAAGTTCACATTCTCACAAATTCAGAATTTGTGAATTTGTAAAAATTTGAACACATATATGTATTTTTAAAGATTTTTTACATATTTGAAAAAGAGAGACTAGGGAGAGAGAGAGAATGAACAAGGGGAGAGGGAGAAGCCGGCTCCCTGCTGAGTGGGAGTCAGACATGGGACTCAATCCTAGGGCCCCAGGACCATGACCTGAGTTGAAGGCAGAGGCTTAACCAACTGAGCCACCTAGCTGGTCCAAGTTTTGCACATATATTAAAATAGGTTTTATTCTTAATAATATTAAGAATTAATAATATTCTTATTTGTTAATTCTAACATAGAGTTTGTTAAAAAAATGCTGTGATATGTATAAAGGATTACAAAAGTCATTATTATCCACTTTAGAAAATAATGTATTATCACATGTTTTTAAAAACATGCATAAAATTTTATTTTATAATTCACTCATTGACATGTGTAGCTTTGACTATACCTACATGTATTTATTCATCTATTTCTGGCAAGTCAGAATTTTCACATTAAAACTGCAGTATTTTTTTACTGCATTACCTAGTTTCTTACCCACATTATCTCATACCTTCTCCTGTTAGCAGCATCTCCATCTACCCAATTTTTGAGACTGAAAACTTTTGTCTTCAAGTTCTTATTCCCTTATACTCCTGCCATTCGGGTGGCATTCGGACCATGACAATTTTTAACTCTCACCTATTGCTTGAATCTAGCTTTTCTTCTCTTGTTTTAGTGAAGCTGCTATCTTTTTTTTTTTTTTTTTTTCTCACCTGGATTGTTATAATACCTCTTCAACTGGCTTCTGCTACTAGTTTCTTCCCATTCCCATATATCTCCTAATATTTTAACTTTCCTCACTATGACCCTCAGTTTCTGATTAAAACCCTCTATTGAATGGCTACAAGACGAAATCCAAACTGGCTAGATGGACAAAAAACCCGACATATCTGGCTCCAAATTACTATTTCAGCATTGTCTTCCACCGCCTCTTCAGTTTCTGTTAGGAATACGCCCAAGTCCCCCTTCCTGATGCTTTACCTGTTCTTACTACTTTAAGTGAACTTTATGCTAATTCTTTTCCTTTACATTTTTTTAAATTTAAATTCAACTAAGTAACATATAAAGTATTATTTGTTTCAGGGATTCAGGTCTGTGATTCATCAGTCTTTCACAATTCACTCTTTCTTTAAGTCCCAAAGTTAACATAAAATTTTCCGCAGACACAGAGAGAGGATTACTCTCTATCTACCATTCCCTAATATACTTCATTCACATTGTTTTACTCACCGCATTGTACTATTAACTTAAAGCTGCCATTTTCGCTAACTACTGTAAGATCAATGTTTAAAAAATAAATTCTAGTTTTTATTTATTTTGCAGCATGTGGCAAAGATCCTCGAGTTCAGCAGAGGCTAAAAAGGTTTCTTGAAAGAATCAGAGGTTTGTTCAAATCAGGGAACTCAGTGAATGAAAATTTGGGTAATGATGCATATTTTAAGCACTTGTCTTCAGAAGAATAAATAAAAGAAATGGCAAGAACATCAAAATAATGATAAATTAATTTTTAACATTTTTATCATATTTTAGGTAATGTATTATTTCAATTAGCAGGAACTCTATAAGTGATCATGTGAAATATAAATGGAAACTAAAAATAGCTTATCAAATCTTGCTCTGGATTCAGAAAAGGCAAAGATAAGGCAATTTTATACATGGGCAGCTTAAATCATAATATCCTCCTTCTGTTACAGTGAATGTCCTCCAGCTCCACTCCTTCAGGCTTACACATCTGCTTTGTTCTGAAGGGATTGTTTAGATTCTTTTACTGATAACCAGGAATAGCAGTCATACAAGGTGGTACCGCCTATTATTTACTGAAGATTTATTTTCAGCATGATGTAAAGAATCCTTTTATCCAAAGATTCAGTAATAAATGGATTATTTTATTAAACATTATGCCTTTTCATTCTTTTTACTTTATTGTTAGGTAAGACTTTGATTTGATGCGGTTAGTCATAAATCAATGGTTTTAAAGAGTAAATGTCATAAATATTTTTTTTCAAATCTTTAAGACATAAATGTAGAAGCCCTTAAGATGCAGTGTTCAGAATGCTTTATGTTATTGTAACAATTTTTTTTATAAATTATATTTCACTAAAATACTTAATAAGTAGTCTCTACAGGCTTGATTTTTTCTTAGTACAATGTTATCAGAATGAATATGTTTAAATAAAATAAACCAAAACTTTTTTTTTTTTTTATTTTCCATTTATCTGTTCTGATTTGTAAAATTCCTTAGGTTCAACCTCAGCCTGATCTCATTATGTGGTTACTGTAACTATTTCCAGTTGTTCATGGCATTAGTTTACAATGACTTGTCTCCATTTCTTTGTACCATGTTAATCCTGTTCTCATGTACCTATAGTTTTGTGCATCCTTACTCATCTTCTTGTTTCTGGTCGGTGAATTTATATTGATTCAGTTGGAATCACTTTAGAATCTAAAATAATTCAGATACTATCTGAGTTAATATATCAGTCTTCTAGCAAGATCACACATTTTACGTAGAAACTAAGCATAATAAACACAATTTCACAGAAAATACTTCAAGTATTTAAGACATTAAACTGCCTATAAGTATTCCCGGGTCCTGAAATTAAAACAATGTGAATACTATTTTTTCTTCATTTTCTCTTTTCACCAAATAAGTCACCTAAGCATCTTTATAAGGAGAGATGTTTTGTTTTTTTAAAATATACTTCATTTCTTTAAAATATCCTACAAATCATCAGACAGGTAACAACCAGTTATTCTAAGAGAATAAATATCATTTTATCCACTTAGGCAAATTTATTATTTACTTTCATAGAAATGTTTAGATCGAAATGATTTATTATTAACTTTGCCACTTATCTCTGTTCAATAATTCTCATATATTCTACAGAATCTATTGTTTTAAACAAAAATTATCATGGTGTTTCTTAATATATTTCAAACAATAATAGTTCAGTTTAGTTTTCATAAGTGTTTTGGAGTGAATTATGTCCTCTCAGAATACATGTGTTGAAGCCCTAATCCCAAGTACCTCCTTATGACTGTATTTGGAGACAATGCCTTTAGGAGATGAATAAGTTGAAATGAAGTCATTAGAATAGCTCTTAATCTGATATGATGGGTGTCCTTACAAGAAAATTGATTAGGACTCACAAAAAGACACCAATGATGACCATGTTAAAAGGCAGAAATAGGGTGTCCATTTATAAGCCAAGGAGAAGGTTTTCAGGGAAAACCAAGCTTGCTGACACATTTGTTTTGGACTTTCAGCCTCCACAACCATAAGAAAATAAGTTTATGATGTTTAACCCATCTAGTCTGTGGTATTTCGTTATGGCAGCCGCAGTAAATTAATACAATAGGTTTTTTGAGGTGCGAGTTAATACTCTTTTTACTCAAAGAATTTATTTTTCTTGAAGATAGCATATGACCACATAGATTTTGTATCCAAACCAATGTAGGTAAAATCCCAACACAGCTACTTAACTGTTGTCTGATTGACTAAAACTCACTGAACTTCAATAAGCCCATTCAGAAATGGGAATAATTGCATCCAGCTCCTAAAAATATTTGAAAATTAAATGAGTTTAGATAGAGTAAACTAACTGAAATCATTAATTTCATTGACCATTTTTAAAATGAAAAAGATTTTTCTTACTTTTGGAAAAACTACTTAACTAAAATATTTACTTGTCACTCTTTTGTTCGTTCTTTCTTTCTTTCTTTCTTTCTTTCTTTCTTTCTTTTTCTTTCTTAAGAGACTTACCCTGGTTGTTTTGGTCATCTTCTTGAATAGCTCTCATCTATTCAAGGCTATCTGTTTAAAAGCACTATGTTCTTAATTAATAACAATTAAAACATCCCAAACCTCACATTATAACATCAACAATAAGTGCAGAATACCAGTTACACTTATAGATGTGTAATGTTTATTTTTCAGGATGGATGTGGCTCAGAGAAATGCAAAAATGTTAATCCATTCATTTCTTACCTTTTCAGTCTTATTTAAATTTATATTAATTACATTAAATTAAAAACTCCGTTTCTCAGTCATACCAGCCAGTATTCATTGACTCAGTTGCTACACGTGGCTAGGAGCTACTCTATTGACCGTGAAGATATGGAATATCTCCACCATCTCCATAAGTTTTCTAAGACTCTGTTGCTAGTCATTGACTGCAAAGAACATGAAAAACAAAGTTCAAATGATTTCATAAGGAAACCAAGAAGTTTAAATTGCCTAATTACTGGCAGTCATTTCCTATGGAGGTCTTGAAGTAGTCATAAAACAATATCCATGCTTAATTATAAAAATGTGAAATATGCACAGTTCCTATATCAATAAATGTTACAAAGTAAAGTTTTCATTTTAATCATAAAACTGGAAATATGTCAGGAAACGTGGCTTCATTTCCCTTTTTATAATCATGGAGATAGATAATTAAATGATGTTTATTAAAACTCCCTCTGGCACTCAATATTTCAAAATAATATACTCCTTACTATTGGATATCAAAGAAGAAGAAAAGAAATAGTTGAGAGATCATTCAAATTAATTTAACCTATTAAAATGTCTACTCATGGATATCAGTTTTTATTACATTCTGTGGCCTACAGGATTATAATGATATTATAGAAATATTTCCTCTAGTTCAAAGAAAATGAGAATGTATACTCAGAATAATCTGGAGGAATCATTGCTAAAAAGAAATGCTTTGCAATGCTATTTCTCTTCATTTTTTTTAGTGGTATCTCAAAAGTGTAGTAATATATTGAACTGGAACTATTATAACTTCTTCCAAGGACTGTAATATCGATACATTAGATTTAATTACAGAAATGTTTACAAAAGGTGCCTGGGTGGTTCAGTAGGTTAAGTGTCTAGCTTGCGCTCAGGTCACGATCCCAGGGTCGTGGGATTGAGTCCCAAGTCGTGTTCCCTGCTCAGCAGGGAGTCTGCTTCTCCCTCTCCCCTGCTTAGGCTCTCTCTCTCTTGTTACCTCTCTCTCAAATAAATAAATAATATTTTATTAGTGTTACTTTGAAGTAGCATAAATTCATTTTTTGTGATCTATCACATGTTTTTGACTAACAGACTTTATTTATTGAGCAGTTTTAGGTTTACAGAAAAATTGAGCAGAAAGTGCAGAGAGTTCCAATATTCCCACCACGTCTCCACCTAGTTGTCCATTACTATTGACATCTTGCAGTGATGAGGTACATTAGTTATAATTGATAAGGCAATATCGATACATGATTACTAGCTAAAATCCGTAGTTTACATTAACACTCTCTCTTTGTATTGTACCTTTTTTGGGTTTTAACAAATGTGGAATGACATGTGTCCACCGTTACAATATCATACAAAATAAGCCATTGTCCTAAAAATCTCCTGTCCTCCATCAATTCATTTCTCCATTCTTCAGCCTAAAACTCTGCAACCACTAATCCTTTTACTCTACTTATGGTTTTTCCTTTTCCAGAATGCCATGAAGTTTGTAATGACAAGTTGGCAGTTTTCAGACTGGTTTATTTCCTTAGCAATATGTAAATTGTTTGGAAACTCTGTGTGTGTGTGTGTGTGTGTGTGTGTGTGTGTAAAACCATTTCTTCCTTCAGTCTTGTTCATATCAGTAATTCATGTGACCAGTTGTCCAGTTCCTCAGACAAATTATAGAGTGTCCATTCTTGATTTCTCTCTTCCTATCTATTGTTTATCTGATATACAGTAAATCACCAACTTCGGCTAGCAGAAACTCTATATAGCTCAGCTCTGATCTCCTATTTCTATCCACAAGGCCACCTCCTCCCAACCCAAACTACCACTGTTCCTCACGTGGACTTTTCTTTTCTTCCAATCTTGCCTGTGCCTTCTTTTGAAAGTAAATCTTACAATACTGACCAGAATCCTATTAAAAGTATTAATTGATTAAATTATGACCTTGATTAAATACATTTTGGAATCCTCATTAAACTGAATAGAGTACTCATTCTTTCCATGACCTATAATGATTATCTATAGACTCCATACCCATCACTACTGTTCACCCTCAAGCTTCACAGCTTCCGATCATTTCTAGAATACATCACATTTTCCCAGCTTTCCCTAGAAGTATATATATATATATATATATATATATATATATATATGTGTGTGTGTGTGTGTGTGTGTATATATATATATATTTTTTTTTAAATGTGTTCTTGATCCAAATGTGTCCTGTTCTGATAAGCAAAACCCAAAACAAAATCTATATCTCATGGTACACATAACATCCTTTAACTCAATGATATTTCTTACACAATGAAATTCAGCAATCATTCACAGTAAAACACATTTTATTTTACCTTAAGCCATTTTCTAAGGTGTATTATTAAAGAAGTTTTTCAAGGAACTTTAAAAAGGTAAAATCTTGGAAAAAGCATAGTTTATTTTATACTATCGGCTACTCAATGATATTTTAGTCTGTCAATGAAATAAAATTGTCTCATTTATTCTGCTATAAATTTCAGATCTGAGTTTCAGCAAAAATAATCATTTTCAATATTAGAAAAAGTCCATGGAAAATAGAATAAATTCCCTTTTTCTATCTTTATCCTTATCATATATTTTCTGAAATGACTTTAAGTTTTCTGGAGAGATTGTAAGTACTTATGAACAAACTTCTGGGGTTGATTTAATTGTAATAAAATATGTTTGCTTAAAAGTACTCTTTTTTATTTTTTTTTAATGTTATTTATTTGGTTGAGAGAGAGAGAGAGAGAGAACATAAGCAGGGAGGAAGGGCAGAGAGAAAGGGAGAAGGAGACCCCCCTGCTGAACATGGAATCAGACGCACGCAGGGATCCATGCCAGGGCCCCAGGATATGAACTGAGCCAAAGGTAGATGCACAACTGACTGAGCCACCCTAAAAGTACTAAAAGTACTTTTTTAAAAAAGTACTCAAAGTACTTTTTTAAAAAAGTACTCTTTCTAAAAAACTATTCATGTACATGTGTTTTTCTTTAAGAAAAAAAAAAAAAACTTACCTTAATAATTGCCCTGACAAACATTATTCATATGTAGTAAATTACTGGAATTACATAGTTTCCAAATTGTTTAATCTCCTCATAAATGATGTACATATTAAACAATTTTCCAAAACTGGGTCATGGATGGGATTTATTATTTTTCTGTTTGAAATATTTATTAAGGATATGAAGCTATTTAAATTATTATTTTGGTTATTATTAGCTGTTTATACAGTAATTGAATGTAATTAAATGTGTTTTTATTAAACAGCTTTGATTTGTGAAAAAATAATGAGGCCTACAACCATAGCATAATTGTTACAGAGTTAAACTGAGAAGTCATGCTTTTAAAGTTAATGCACCTAATGTAAATACTGGCACAAGGTGGGAAGAGAGAAGACACAACCAGATCAATCTATTTAGCCATATAAAAATAAGGGGCTTAAAAATAAGTTTTGCATTAAGTGTCTGAATTTGCGTAAAAGCAATTGGGTTGAAGACAACTTAATTCATAACTGTTCTACAGATCAAGCAGAACTAGAACACATAATAAGGGGAGTCAGAATTCTATTAAAAAAAAGAACTCTATTTAAGGAAATGAACTTCACAGTCAAGTAAATCTGGTTTGCAATCTGGTTTGAGCCTTATTTGCTGTATGAGCTGAGGAGAACTATTTATCATTTCTAAGCTTTTGGACATCTGAAAAATCAAAAACAATCCACATCACTGAGGCTTGTGGATGTGAATGAAGTAAATGTATGTATAATTTATATGTATTAGTGAAATATATACTGAATTCTCAGTAAATGGTAGATCTGGCATTCTTGTGAATAAATCAATATCATCATTTCTTCTGGTAGATCATCCCAAGGTAGATGTGATATGGTGTCCTCCAGGGCAAAGCATGGGTCCCAAAGCTGTGTTTGGAACAGTGTGACATTTTTCTAAGCCATGAAATATTATAAAAGACTCATTCATTGCAGTTTATTCCCATTGAAAGAAAGACACACTCACACAAATTAGAAGAAATAACACAAAACACAGTCACAAGTATCTGTTACAAAATACATCCCTTCACATGTACTTTTCTTCCACTACGGATTTCCAATCTAGAAGAAAAACCTACCCATAGTACAATTACGAGTAAAGTCAGATGATGATGGCAAAGAACAATGGAAGAACTGTGTGAAGATTTCGGATAAGAGATTAAAGCAACAAGAAAACAAGTTTAATTGTGTGAAACTAATAAACTGCAAAATGTGAAGATAATATCTGATTGTCATTTATCAAAAAATATTATTTACTGAATCAAAATACATGGCAAAAAATTTTTTTTGCAGGATTTGATAGTTTAATAAAGTCTTAAAGGATTTTGATTGGGGTAGAGAAATGGAAAAACCTAAATAGGCTAAATGAATAATGGCTTAAGATAATATAAAAAACTGGTTCCATGAATATTTATAGACTTTGAAAAATAATTATGAAAAAATTAAGTCATAAAATATTTGTTAAAATGTTAAGCAATAAATAACAAAATTCAAATTTTTAACACCAGCATTCATGTAAAATTTTTGTATTTTACTGATTTTTGAGGGAATCTATATGAAAATAAGATTGATAGGAGGATTTTTTTTCTTTTTAAAATTGCCTTTAATGTTTCCATTATAATGTTAAGATTAATACAATGCAGGGGGGAAAAGACAAGGAAACTTTATAAAATATCAATCTCTGTATATTTCTTCCCTTTCTAACTTTCAGGAAATATTTTGACTATTCATTTAAAACAAAAAGACCAACGTAAGTAAGGAATGAGTTTGTCAAACATTGTAACACTCTATTCTATTATGAAAAAGACTTTGACCTTGAATAATTCTGAACTTTATAAATATATAGAGGATATATTATAATGATAGATACATGGAATTTGGATCTAGACTTCCTTTGTTTAAATCCTGGCTAACACTTCTATGTGATCTTGGGCAAATTGATCAACTCATGAACAAATTGGGTCTGTTAATGGAACCTACCTCACAGACTTCGTAAGAAAATAAATGAGTTACTGTATGTAAATCATTCAGACCTTGAATGATTCAAGAATGATTCTTGAAGTTCAAGAGGTATTAGCCATAATTTTAAGTGTTTTTATTATGTGAGTGATACAATATAATATAAAAAGGGCTTTAGACTCATTTAAGCAGAAATAATGATTTCTAAGGGAGTATTAGTATGAGAATAGAGAGATAATATATCTAAGTAAATATATTAAGAGACAATGACATTCATACTCACAAAGACTCAGTATTTTTGTTTTACTGGTTAAAGACCTTAAGTTGAGAGGTGACTTAAAATTGATTTTTTTGTGTGTGAGGAAGCATGTCCCAATTTCCAAATACATACAGATAATTATCCCATTGGACTAACAGAATATATTAGGCTCGAGAGATTTTAAATTGAGTTACTTTCATATACCTACTAAACATTTCATGAAAACTTAATGAACCAACTCATCTTCCAGAAACCTCTGAAATGGCAAATGCCTTCAAAAACTATTAGATTGTTTGAATGTTGCTATTTTCATTGTTTTAACAGTTGTGAAATACAAGGGGGCAATGCTCCTAATCACCATGATCAGTTTCAGGTCAACTTACATTATAAATGGATTACTCTGAATTGGGTGAGAAATATTTACCTGCAGAAATGAACTACATTGGACATTGAGGGAGCTATCTCTATTTTCAAGAATATTTGAATTCTCAGTATAATAAATATTACCAATAGGTTATGACATAAAATATATAAATCCTACTTTCTGCAAGTGTACTTTATAACATAATTTTGAAAGTTGAAACTCTATAATTCTTAGAGCAATTGTTGTATAGGATGTGCCATACTTTACAAAAAGTTTCCAAAAAAGAGTAAACACTTTTTTTTTTCCAAGATGACCTTAACATTCCCCTCAGTTTGTTTAGATTTTAGACAGATTTCTTCCTGACTGTTGGCTCCTGACCTCTCCTTTTTTTAGAGCATTTACTTTAGAAGTTGTTTAATTATAAATGCTTTATCTGTCCCTTTGAGACATGAATCTTCTCACAGCAACCCAGGAAAGTCTTTCTGAAGGACCTGGGAGCCATCTCTTTGAAATGTAAACATCAAGAAAGATGGTGCCCTATCTCCCAGACTATGTTGAAGGCTAGGAGTCTAACTTCCATAAGCAACCATTAGCAAACAGATGGTCCGATTATATTAACCATCTTCCTCCCTAAGTCCTCCAGTAATTTTCTACTAGGTCATCCCAGATTACAAAAAACCTTCCTGTCTTTTGTTTCAGTAGAGTGGGATTCAATCTCTCTCCCCTATTGCAATAATCTTGAATAAACTCACTGTTGCCTGTCTAACTTAGTCTGGTAAATGTTTGATAATTTGTTTGTTTATTTGGATGTTTAAAGTAACATTTCACTGATCTCAAGAGTAATCAAATCTCAATACTGAACTAAAAGGATATATCATTATTACATATCACTAAATTTTTGATGTATGCCTTATTTTTAAGTAAAAACTATCAAAGATGTTACCCAGATCAATTTTTTTAAAGGGACACAGCCTATGATATTCTCCTTGCACAAAATTCATTTTATAATTCAATGAAATACTGCACAATTTGTAACACAACCACAGTTTAAGATAGAATAATTTAATGCTTATTTGGAAAGTAGCTCTACTAGGAAAGCTATAAAGTTTGAAGACTACATATCTAACACTTAGACTTCCAGCAACTTTTTATTATCTTCAAGTAAGGATAGTTGGTTTAGAGAATAGAGAAGAAAATGTATTATTACTGCAAAGATCACATGCACACATGCAAAAAAGTAGAAGCCCACACTTATTCTGCTGTAAATTGACTTCTTGTGCATTACCTATCCTTAGATAGGGAATACTATGAACAGCTTTATTTTAGTCAGATTCCATTCAGAAATACTGTCTGTCAAAAATGATAAATGCTTAAGAGAGAGAGAAAACAAGAGCAATTAAGAATAATTGACACCTCATTGTCTTTGAAAGACATCTTCTCTGAAGAGTTAAGGAGCACAATACCTTGAAATTTTTACTTGGAATAAAGCCAAGACCTACACACGAAATGTGCAACACATGGCTAAACTTCTAAATATTGCTAATTATGTTGAATAATTGCAAGAGGAAAGGAACTGTTGGATTTGCATGAACAGAACTTGGAGTAGAGAGCCATCCGTTTAGAGAACAGCTTAAAGTTTTACATAGGAATTTGAGGCAGGGAAGTCAATATATTCATTCTTAAATCCCTTATACTGATACTTTTTCTACTTTAGATTTATGCTGTATTTAACATAATTGCCCATTTATGTTTCACAGATGCTGTTGCCTATACGTCAAGGAAGAATTTTCTTCCATATTAGTCCCTTATATAGGCATTTAAAACATTAATGGGAAGTTAAGATTTGATAAACATTAGTCAGACAAAATAGTATCAATTAGTCCCAACAGTTGAGTAAAGCAGGCACTCCTTGGCATGATTTATAGGTTTCATAAACCCTTGGTGACCAAACACAGCTTCTTCCATAGAACCACCATTTTGCAGTTCATGCTCATTTCTGACTATTATACTTACCCCTAGAACAAAGCTCCAAGTTAGGAAATAAATGAAAGCCATTATTTAATAAATACTAGTTTCAAAATCACATTTATTGCTTGATTGGGATGCATATAGCATCTGCTAAGATCATTGATTAATTAAATCAAAACTGTCATTATCTTAGAAGAAATAGAAGCCATGTCTGGGTATATATGTTGATATGTCATACTTGGGGAATAGGCAATGATACTCTGAGTGTATGCGTACAGCAGTCCTTAGCATTGATACTCCTGTGGAAATGTCAGCTACATAAAGAAAGTTGGGGGAAATCTTTAAATAGATTGACAGAAAAGAAAAGTTAGGGTTAGGAGATATTGGCTACCAAAGCAAGCCCAGATTCGGAGTAAGAACAATAACCATGCTCATTCTCATTCTATTCTTAACCCAGGCATTTCCTTTCCTTTGATGTTCTTTAATAGCTAACTTTCCTTTTGTTCATTTTGGTTTTCCCTCTTTTTCTGATTTGCAAAAGAACTTGAGGGAAATAGAACTTATACAAGAGAATTGCTTGTTACGGAGAATTAAATGAATTTAACATTATCAGTAACTTTTCAGAACACAATGCTGTTAAGATATTGAGGCAGTAACAGGGTCTAGAAGATGACACAGTAAAAGGACCTTGAGCTCTCCTCTCATGAATATAGCTAGATAATACTCATATTAGTGTAAAAACCCCACAAAACAACATAAAGGTTGGCAGAAGAAACTCCACAACTGAGGGCCAAGAAGAGGCCACATTTAAGATAGTAAGAAGGGCAGACATACAGTGGTGGGCTCAAAGGACCACAGGCCATCTGTAGTAGAGAGGGATCCACGAGTGCAAAGAGGAAAAAGAAATAGACCCTCACACCAAGCAGGGAGCCTGCACAAGGAAGACAAATCCCCATAACATTTGGCTTTGAAAATTAGAAAGGCCAAACATTAGAGGGTTGTGAATTCCTGAGAGTGGGACTTAAAGCCTAGAATTGTAAAAATTCAGTGGTCTAGGTTCCAGGAGAGCCTAGAGGTTAATAGGAAGCTGAGTCCCCACCCTTAAGGAGACAGCAAAACAAACCACCCAGGGAGAGGGACAGCAAAACAAACAGCCCAGGGAAATACAGCACGGAAGCAGCAGTTTGAAAAACCCCTTACCATACAGGAGGGAGTTAATTCCCAGGGGGCAGGGTTCCCCGAGGGAATTCTCCAGGACAAAGGTGCTGGCAGTATAATTTCCCTCCTGCCTCCCCACAACATAAGCATAGTGCCACCTATAGGAACCACCACAGTGCCAACACTCACTATCCAACTTGCTTACACCAAGCCACACCCCTGGGCTTTGGTGGGTCCCTCTTTCAAGTTACACTTGTATGAATCCACAAAAGACCTGAATAACCAAAGTAATCTTGAAAAAGAAAAATAAAACTGGACTTGGCACAATTCCAGACCTCAAGGTATATTACAAAGTTCTAGTAATCAAAACAGTATGGTGCTGGCACAAAAATAGACACACAGATCAATGGAACAGGAAAGGGGACACAGAAGTAAACTCACAATTATATGGTCAATTAATCTTTGACAAAGGAGGAAAAAATATGCAATGGGAAAAAGTCTCTTCAACAAATGATGTTAAGAAAACTGGACAGCTATGTGCAAAGAATGAAATGGGACCACTTTTTAAACCACACACAAAAATAAACTCAAAGTGGATTAAGGACATAAGTGTGATATCTGAAACCATAAAAATCCCAGAAGAGAGCACAGGCAGTAATATTTCTGATAGCCTTAATAGCACCTTTCTAGATATGTTTCTTGAGGCAAGGAAAACAGAAGCAAGAGTAAACTATTGGGATTACACCAAAATAAAAAACTTCTGCACAATAGAGGAAATTATCAACAAAACTAAAAGAAAACCTACAGAATGGGAGAAGATATTTGCAAATAACATATCTGATAAAGAATAACCAACATATGTAAAGGACTTAAACAACTCAAGACCAAAAACAAATAATCTGATCAAAAATGGGCAGTAGACATAAAAAGACATTTCTCCAAAAAAAAGGACATTCAGTTGGCTCAACACCATTCATCCGCAAGATAATACCAATCAAAGCGACAATGAGATATCACCTTACACCTGTCAGAACAGCTAAAATTAAAAACTGAAGAAATAACAGGTGTTGGTGAAGATGTGGAGAAAAAAGAACCCTCGTGCACTACTGGTGGGAATGTAAGCTGTTGAAGCCACTTTGGAAGACTATAGGGGATTCTTTAACAAACTAAAATAATACAACTACCCTTTGATCCCGTAATTGCACTACTGGGTATCTACCCTAAGAATACCAAAACACTAATTCAAAGTCATATGTGGACCCCCATGTTTGTTGCAGCATTATTTTCATTAGATGAGATATGGAAGCAGCCCACATGTCCTTTGGTACATGAATGGATAAAGAAGATGCAAACTATACATACAATAGATATTTCTTAGTCCTAAAGAGAATGAAATCTTGCTATTTGCAACAACGAAGATGGATCTAGAGTGTAATGCTAAGTGAAATGAGCCAGTCAGATAAAAACAAATATCATATGATTTCACTTACATGTGGACTTTAAAAAAAAAAGAAAGAAAGAAACCAAAATACCAGACTCTTAAATATATAGAACAAATAGATTGTTACCAGAGGGGAGGTTGGTGGGGGAATGGATGAAACAGGTGAAGTACTCTTGATGAGCACAGAGTGATGTATAGAATTGCTGAATCACTATATTGTCCTCCTGAAATTAATATAGCCCTGTATGTTAACTACACTGGGATGAAAATTTTAAAAAATTTGTATCAACTTTTGAAATATAGTTTCACATAAGGTAGTACTGGCAGGATAAGTCAGATATGCTCGCTACTTTACAAATCTCGATTTCTTGTTTTTCTTACATTGTTCTCTCTATCTAAACACATTCTCTTTTTCTCAACTTACATTTTAGGGTTATAAAAATGTAAAGATAAGAATGATATCATGTATCATGACAGATTTATGAGACTAGAATTCTAGACCAATTGGTGATGGACAGCCAGTAGTACATTCAAGGAATAAGAAATATGGTTATAAATTGGCATACCTTCTGAAAACGCATAGTAATAAAAAGCTTTAGTAGGGGATTTAAAAGTACTCCTATTCTATACTGCACCTCATCACATTTTTCCTCCAGTCATGTTCAGTAATTCTGACAAAAGGATTAATTTTGAAAAAAATTATAAAAGGAGACTTAGCATAATTTAGAACAGATAGCAAACTAAACCAATCTGTCTTTGATGAAATTTTGCAGCTGCTGCATCCAGTTACTAAAGTGATAGATATTATCTCAAAATTTTAGTTGTAACTACTGTAGCAAAGAGCACTCTGAGGTTAGGACTGGCTGCCTTCAAGGAGGGTTTGAATGACTGTAAAAGAAAAAAAGTGAATTTGGGGCACGTTTGTGGCTCGGTTGGCTGGCCACCTGCCTTCTCCTTAGAACATGATCCCAGGGTCCTGGGATTGAGCCCCATGTCGGGCTCTTTGCTCAGCAAGAAGTCTGCTTCTCCCTCTCCCTATTACCCTACCCCTTGCTCATTCTCTCTCTGTCTCAAAAAAATAAATAAAATCTTTTAAAAAGTGAATTTAATATCAAAGCTATTTAATGTTTATGACAGAAGATGAAAAAAGTATCTGTATTCATGGATTAAAGGAACAACTGAAGGAAATAATTAAGAAATTCTTTTTATACATACATCTAAATCTAAGTCTAGACATAGATATGGATATATTGATCTAGATGTAAATTGACATAAAAAGGGAGAATTTCTTAAAAATTTATAAACATAGAGAGATACGTAGGCACATATATGTCATGGGGAATGAAGAAAATGTCTAATATTGATAACAGTGTGTTATCACTGTGTGGCGGTTTTCCATCAAAGTTTTTTCAAAAGGTCTTTATGGCAAACATTTTATTATCAAAGTATCAAGGACAGAATACTGAATAAAAGACCTTTATATTATCCAACTCAATATTTCAAAATAATTCAAAAAGAAAGGAATTTCACATCGCTTAAGGCGATGAAGACTTATGTGGGATGGATAGGTCTATCACCATGCCCACTCCACCCCTGCAGTCCTTTTCTATAGGAATCTGCTCTTGGTCCAAGCCCTGACCTAAGAATGTATCTCCGAGAAATACATCCTTGACCTTTGCCACAAATGATTGTATCAAGGCTTCATTATCTTATTCTTGCATACCAAGCCATAGTCTGTGTAGTAGTTTAATGGTGTAGAAAGAAATTTTCAATTAGTGGTTTAGAGTCTTTCTATCAATCATAAACTTTCAGAACTGAGAATACATTTTCAAAGAATCATGTCACTTTGTTAACAGCAAGTAAATAGTACTGAAATCATTTATAGAAACTGGCCATGTACCACCATATATAGTTAGTAAGATGCCATAAATATATGAATAACTAAAAAATGGTGAGTCACCAGAAACCTTGAGAGAAAAATATATCCACTTATTAGGATGGTTGTTTATACTGTAATCACTTGTAGAGGCTTTTGTTTTGTTTTGTCTTGTATTTTGTTTTAATATGATGCTAATTTCCACCATCAGAGATAATGGGCTTTATTGACTTAGCCATTATGATGTGTTTTTATAATCTCCTAAAGTAATTCCAATTAGCAAGCAAGACTGGAGTGGTCACCTCAAGTAGAAAACAGCAATTGTCTAGTTGCAGCAAGAGAAATGTAAGTACTAGTAGAAGGTGATATTTGGAGTTGCATTGGATTTTACCATCTCCAGTTGTTCTGAAGGCTACTTGGGATTTGGGGGATGCTCATATTTATTATTTACAATTATATCTTATCTGTAAACCCCCATGGTGTTAAATACTCACATAAAAATAAAAAAACAACAAATCTGAACAAATTATAAGTAAGGAAATTGAATGATAATCAAACATCTCCTGCCCCAAAAGAAAAGTTCAGAACCAGATGGTTTCACTGGTGAATTCTACTAAACATTTTAGGAAAAGTTAATAACTATCCTTTTCAAAATCTCCCAAATAATTTAAGAGTGGGAAAACATCCAAACTCATTTCTTGAGGCCAGTATTAATTACCCTGACAGTGAAACCCAGACAATGGCACTAGAAGAAAAGAAAATTGCAGGCCCATATCTCTAATAAACATACATGTCGAAATCCTAAAGAAAATATTGGCAAAATGAATTTAACAACACATTTAAAGGGTCATACACAGAGCTCAATTAGGATTTATTTTTTGGATGCAAGCCTGGTTCACATGTTAGTAAATGTGACGCAATGTTAACGAAATGAAAGATGCAAATCATATTATTATCTCCATAGATGTAGAAAAAGCATGAGACAAAATTCAACATCCTTTTTATGCCAAAACTCTCAACAAATTGGGTATAGAAAGAACATACCAGAGAGGAGTTAAGATAGTACAGTGGTAGGGGGACCTGATGCTTGCCTCTTCCCTTGAATATAAATGGATACATATCAAATCATTCTGAACACTCAGGAAATTGATCTGAGGACTGAGAGAACAAATTGTCCAATGAGAGGGAGAAAAAGGGCATGCTGTGGAGGGTAAGAGGCACACAGATGTGATTTGGGCAAAAAAAGAATCATGGTTGCTGCAGAGGGGAGACCTGACCACAATGGGGCAGGGAAGAGAGAGAGAGAAAGCGAGCAGTGTACAGGGCATTGCCCAAGAAAAACACTTCCCCAGAATCACTGGCTGGGAAAATGAGAGGGGCTGATTATCACAAGTTTTCACAAGCAGCAGAGCTCAAAGTCTCAAGTTTTAGAAGTCTGTGCTGTCTCCAAGTTTGAGCCTGGAAGGTATAGTGGTACTCTTGTGGAGAAGGAGGACAGAGGCCTGGGAGCAGACAGCGTGATCTGACCATACCCAGGCTTGCACTGGGAAGGACAGCTCCTCTTTTTGGAGTACATTTGGGAGAGGTGGCACTGCCTCTCTGGGAACAAAAGAGCCAGCAGGTGCCATTGAGCTCCCCATTCATTACCACAAGAGCAGAGGCACCTGCCGAGAACCCTTAACCTGGATGGCAGCTTTCTGCTGCGCTTTACCATAAACTCCAAGCCCCTGTGTGTTCATGTGGCTTCTTTTCTGGGGCAGACCGGCACAAGCCGTAGTGCAGTGAGATCCTCCCCTAGAAGATCAGCACAGGTCCCTAAATTTTAGAGTTTTGAAACCAGCCTACGTGCCTGAGAAAAAAACACAGGAGCATTGTGTCACTGGGTGGCAGATGGCTTGGACACAGACAGGGTAAAGCGGGGATCTGAGGGAAGCCTGAAACAACTGATGGAGTTTGTTTACTCTTCTGTGAGGGCTTCTGAACAGTGGCAGGGCAAACTCCCCTGTGCACGGGTTTGAAAGTGGGCAGAGTCCGTTTTTCCCCTTGCCCATCAGCACAGATGGACTTGAGTGAGCAGCCCAGTACTCACAGTGAAGGCTTGAGCAGTTTACACCAAACCTCAACTCCCCTCGCTCTGCAGGTGCTTCTTTACTGGGTCAAGTGTGCCTGAGAGCAAGAGAAGCAGTGCACCCCTCAACTTGATAAATGGGAAAAATATATATGCAAAAATACTTTATCTGGCAAGGCTGTCATTCAGCATAGAAAGAGAGATAAACAGTTTCCCAGGCAAACAAAAACTAAAGGAGTTTGTGGCTACTCAACCAACCCAGCAAGAAATATTACAGGAGACTCTGAGTGGGGAAGGAAGACCAAAGTGACAAAGACAAGAAAGGAACAGAGAAAAACTCCAGAAAACACTGACTTTACAGATAATACAATGGCACAAAATTCATACCATTCAGTAATCACTCTGATTGTAAATGGAGTAAATGCTCCAATCAAAAGACACAGAGTATCAGGATGGATTAAAAATATATATATCTAAAAAAATAAATAAAAAAAATAAAAATAAATAAATATATATCTATATGCTGCCTACCAAGGGACTCATTTTAGATCTAAGGGCATGGGCAGATTGAGAACAAGGGGATGAACCATTTATCATGCTAGTGGATGTCGAAAGAAAGCCAGAATAGCCATACTTGCATCAGACAAACTAGATTTTAAAGCTAACAGTATAACAAGAAATGAAGAAGGGCACTATATCATAATAAAGAGGTCTATTCAACAAGAAGATCTAACAATTGTAAACATTTATGCCCCCACCTAGGCAGCACCCAAATATATAAATCAATTAATAACAAACATAAAGAAATTTATTGACAACAATACAACAATAATAGTAGGAGATTTTTTTTTTTTTATTTTGACAGACAGAGATCACAAGTAGGCAGAGAGGCAGGCAGAGAGAGAGAGGAGGAAGCAGGCTCCCCGCCGAGCAGGGAGCCCGATGTGAGGCTCGATCCCAGGACCCCTGGATCATGACCCGAGCCAAAGGCAGAGGCTTTAACTCACTGAGCCACCCAGGCGCCCAATAGTAGGAGATTTTAACACCCACTTACAGCAATGGGCAGACCATCTAAGCAGAAAATTAACAAGGACACAATAGATTTGAATGACACACTGGACAAGAGGTACTTAAAAGACATACTTAGAAAACTTCATCCTAAAGCAGCAGAACACAGATTATTTTCAAGTGCACACGGAACATTCTCCAAATAAATCACATACTGGGTCACAAATCAAGCCTCAACAAATACAAGAAGATTGAGATCATCCATACATATTTTCCAAACATAACACTATGAAACTTGAAGTCGACCACAGGATAAATTTTAGAAAGACCACAAACCCATGGAGGTTAAAAAGATCCTACTAAAGAATGAATGAGTTAACCAGGAAAGTAAAGAAGAAATTAAAAAAAAATACACGGAGTGAATGAAAATGAAAGCACAACACCCTTCCAAAACCTTTGGGATGCAACAAAAGTTGTCATAAGAGGGAAGAATATAGCAATACCTGCACCAAAAAGAAAGAAAAGTCTCAGTACACAACCGAAACTTACACCTAACACAACTAGAAAAGTAACAACAAATAAAACCTAAAGTCAGCAGCAGAAGGGAAATAATAAAGAATATAGCAGAAATAAATGATATAGAAACAAACAAAATAACTCAGTAGAACAGATCAATGACATTAGAAACTGGTTTTTCGAATTAATAAAATTGATAAACACCTAGGCAGACTTATCAGAAAGAAAAAAGAAAGGACTCAAATAAATAAAATCATGAAGTAAAGAGAAATCACAAGCAACACCACAAGGACGCAATTATATGTCAACAAATTGGGCAATCTGGAAAAAAAAAATGGATAAATTCCTGGAAAAATATAAACCACCAACCCCAAAACAGGGAGGAATAGAAAATTTGAACAGACCCATAACCAGTAAAGAAATTGAATCACTAAACCGAAATCTCCCAGCAAATGAAAGTCCAAGGCCAGATGGCTTCCCAGGGGAACTTACAAACACTTAATGAAAAGTTAATAGCTATTCTTCATTCTTCTCAAACTTTTCCAAAAAGTAGGAATGGAAGGAAATGTTGGGAGCCATGAGGTCTGGCCAAGGGCATTGCCCCATTAGGTTAAGGTTTGAACTAATGCAGGCTTAACCCTGCCAAGGGCGGGATCACCCTGCAGGAGACTGCCGAGATCAGGTCGGGATAGGCCCCCAGATAAGCATGGTCTGTTAGTCTCTTGCCTTTTCCTCTGATCCCGTATCTCTCACAAATAAAGAGCCCCTTGCTAATCTGCCACAAACATCTCTCAGACTTATGGGCCAGAGCAACTCCAAGGAGATAAATTATTCTGTACCTAGGACAATGGATAACTTTAAATGTGTACCAAAATAGACGGTTTCCTACCTAAGTTGATGTTTGTCCAAGGCTTTCACAAGCCAAGCCATTAAAATACACCCTGCCTCCTGCAAAGGTAACACCTTCTCATTCCTACTTCTTTCCTATATACTTAGTTTCTTCAGATAGCTTCTCGTTTTCCATTACCCTATCTCTTATTTTCCTACAGTTCTTTACTATCTAGTTTATCCCTAAAGCTCCTCGTTTTCCATTAACCTATACCTTGTTTTCCTACAGTTCTTTATTATCTAGGTCTTCCCTATATATAGCTTCTCATTTTCTGTTAACCTACATCTTGTTTTACTACAGACCTCAAAATAAGTTACCAAAAAGCACATATTTGTGCTACCTCCTATGGTTTTCTGAGAGACATGATTATTCAAGAAGCAAGAGCCTGTCCCCCATTCCTGGCACCAGTCTGTACCTTTATGGCTTAACTAAAATAACATGTGGTAAACAAAGAGAAATCATCTGGACGAGTGCTTGTAACCCCCTAACCCAATTAAACTGCCTATATAAAAAGTTCGATAATCAGAATAAAGATGGACATGCCTGACTACTGACCAGAATTCACTGTGTGGCTCTCCCATTCATCTCACCGACACCACCCCTCCTTCAGGGACACCTGGACCTACCAATACTGGACCCCAGCAAGGAAAACTTCCAAACTCATAGGCCAGCATTACCTTGATTACAAAACCAGACAAAGATCCAACTTAAAAGGAGAATTAGAGGCCAATATCCCTGATGAACACGGATGCAAAAATTCTCAACATCATATGAGCAAATTTAATTCAACAGTATATTCAAAGAATTATTCATCACAGTCAAGTGGTATATTCCTGCATTGCAGTGGTGGTTCAACATTCATAAATCAATCAACATGACATACCACATTAATAAAATAAAGGATAAGAACCATGTGATCTCCTCAATATGTGAAGTAAAAGCCTTTGACTTTGACCTTTGACTAACCATTCATTCTTGATAAAATCTGTCAACACAGTAGGGATAGCGGGAACACATCTCAACTTTGTAAGGCCATATAGGAAAGACCCACAGCTAATATCAACCTCAATGAGGAGAAACTGAGAGCTTTTCCTCTACGGTTAGGAACAAGATAGGGATGTCCACTCTCAACATTGTTATTTAACATAGTACTAGAAGTACTAGCCTTAGCAATCAGACAACAAAAAGAAATAAAAGTCATCCAAGTGAGCAAGGAAGTCAAACTTTCACTCTCACCAGACAACATGATACTCTGCATAGAAAACTCAAAAGACTCTGCAAAAAATTGCTAGAACAGATACATGAATTCAGCAAAGTCACAGGATACAAAATCAACATACAGAAATCTGCTGCATTTCTATAGACTAACAATGAAGGAGCAGAAAGAGAAATCAAAGAGTTAATCCCATTTACAATTGCACTACAAAACCATAAGATACCTAGGAATAAACCTAACCAAAGGGGTAAAAGATCTATACTCTCAAAACTATACAATACTTATGAAAAAAATTAAGATGACACAAAGTAATGGAAAACATTCCATGCTCATGGATTGGAATAACAAATATAGTTAAAATGTTTATACAGCCCAAAGCACTCTACATATTTAATGTAATCCCTATCAAAATACCACCAGCATCTTTCACAGAGCTGGAAGCAACAGTCCTAAAATTTGTATGCAATCTTAGCCAAAGCAATCTTAAAAAAGAAAAGTAAAGCTGGAGGCATTAAACTCTGGACTTCAAGCTCTATTACAAAGCTATAATCATCAAGACAGTGTGGTACTGGCACAAAAGTACACCACAGATCAATTGAACAGAATAGAAAAACCAGAAATGGACCCACAACTCTGTGGTCAACTTATCTTCAACAAAGGGGAAAAGAATGTCCAATGTAGAAAAGACAGTCTCTTCAACAAATGGTGTTGGGAAAACTGGTAGCAACTTGCTAGAATGAAGAATGAAACTGGACCACTTTCTTAAACAGTACACAAGAAGAAATTCAAAATGGATGAAAGACCTAAACACGAGACAGGAAACCATCAAAATCCTCGTGGTGAGCAAAGGCAACAACCTCTTTGACATCGTCTGTAGCAACGTCTTACTGGACACATCTCTGAAGGCAAGGAAAACAAAAGCAAAATGAACTATTGGGACTTCATCAAGATAAAAGTCTTCTGCACAGTGAATGAAACAATCAGCAAAACTGAGAGGTAACTGACAGAATAAGAGAAGATATTTGCAAATGACATATCTGATAAAGAGTGAGTATCCAGGGGCGCCTGGGTGGCTCAGTGGGTTAAGCCACTGCCTTCGGCTCAGGTCATGATCCCAGGTCCTGAGTTCGAGCCCCACATCGGGCTTTCTGCTCAGCAGGGAGCCTGCTTCCTCCTCTCTCTCTGCCTGCCTCTCTGCTTACTTGTGATTTCTCTCTGTCAAATAAATAAATAAAATCTTTAAAAAAAAAAAAAAGAGTGAGTATCCAAAATCTATAAAGAACTTATAAAACTCAACACCCCAAAAAACAAATAATCTACTTAAAAAATGGGCAGAAAACATAACTAGACATTTTTCCAAAAAGACGTATAGATGACTAACAGACACATGAAAAGATACTCAACATCATTCATCAGCAAGGTAATAAAAATCAAAACCATGATGAGATACTACCTCACATCTGTCAGAATGGCTAAGACTAATAACACAGGAAACAACAGATATTGGTGATGATGTGGAGAAAGGGGAACCCTCCTACACTGTTTGTGGGAATGCAAGATGGTACAGTCACTCTGGAAAACAGCATGGAGAGAAAAGAATGTACCTCATCATAAAAAAGACCATATATGAAAACTCCACAATTAACATCATACTCAATGTTAAAAGCTGAACTCTTTTACTTCAAAATCAGGAAGAAGACAAGGATGGTCACTTGACAATTTTATTCAATGTAGTACTAGATGTCCTAACCAGAGCACATAGGGAGAAGAAGAAATAGAAGTCATCCAAATTAGAAAGACTGAAGTAAAGTTGTCATTGTTTGAGGATCACATGATATTATATAGAGCAAACACCAAAGATGCCATGTACACTCATACACACATGTACACACACCTGTTAGAGTTTATACACAAGTTCTATAAAGCTTCTGAATAAAAATCAATATTAAAATCAATCACATTTCTATATACTAACAATGATAAATTTTTTAAAATGTCATTTAGAATAGCATGAAAATGAATAAAATTCTTAAGAATATATTTTACCAAAGTTGTGAAAGATTTATACACTGAAAACTGAACAATATTAATGGATGAAATTGAAGAAAACAGAAATAAATGGAAGGATATTCTGTATTCGTGGATTCAAAGAATTAATATCGTTAAAATGCCCATACCACCCAGAGCAATCTACACATAAAACTTTTTTTTTTTTACACATAAAACTTTTCATGGCATGTGGATCTAGCTGAAGTCATTTCTAATTTTTATGGATTGCATTTTTCTCTATGAGAAGTTAAAAGTAAAACAAAATATGGCAGTCTTTTTAAAGGCTGTTTTCTATTTACAAACAGTTCATACTCATATAAAATAAAGTAAGTGGTTAAAAATTCCTCTATGGTATTATTTTTAAAAGATTTTTCCCTTTTAGGGACTTAACAAAAGTGTAATATATAGCTTGATGTCTTATAGTATACATTAATTAGCCATAGACTAAATTTGTAACTGGTTTCATTGTGAATATTATACAATGTCTCAATTACCCCACTTTTTAAAAACCATTAATTACTCTTCTCTGAGTTAAAAAAAATTATCAAGTAATTTAGACTAATTTCTAAATCGTTTTTTATATAAGTTTCATTTCCATCAGTTTCTGATAATAGAATTTTTAGGAAAGAATTAAAAAAGAATAAATTATGTTGTATTTATTTTATTATAGCAGGTACAAAGAGATGTTTACTAAACTACAGCTAGAAAAAGAATACTTTAATTTCAGTTATTGTGGTATGATAGTATTATTAAATAATGTAATATTATCAATATTAACTTTAGTGAGAAGTAATATTATCCATTTGATGCTATTTTATGATTAACATGTATTATTGAACTCCAAAAATATTAAGTCAAATTTTTGAAATGTGTTTTAATATGAAGATTTATTCATTATGTTCAGAGTCTGCTTATTAAGCATGATTAAATAATACACATTAGGGGCGCCTGGGTGGCTCAGTGGGTTAAGCCGCTGCCTTCGGCTCAGGTCATGATCTCAGGGTCCTGGGATCGAGTCCCGCATCGGGCTCTCTGCTCAGCAGGGAGCCTGCTTCCCTCTCTCTCTCTCTCTCTGTCTGCCTCTCTGTCTACTTGTGATCTCTCTCTCTGTCAAATAAATAAATAAAATCTTTAAAAAATAATAATAATACACATTAAAGCTTCTTCATGATGTGTCTTCTTCCATGAGACATCTTATTTTTTCAACTGCCTTTTATTTAAGTTTTTATTTAAATTCCTGTTAGTTAACATACAGTGTAATATTAGTTTCAGGTGTACAGTATAGTGATTGGACACTTCCATACAACACCTGATGTTCACCACAAGTGCCCTCCTTAATCCCCATCAACTATGTAACCTATCCCCTGTCCACCTCCCCTCTGGTAACCATCAGTTGTTCTCTGTAGTTAAGAGGCTGTTTCTTGGTTTGTCTCTCTCTCTTTTTTTCTCCTTTGATCATTTGTTTGGTTTCTTAAATTCCACATATGAGTGAAATTATATGATATTTGTCTTTCTCTGACTTATTTCGCTTAGTATACTACTCTTTATCTCCATGCCTGTCATGAAGTAAGGTCTTACTGGGAAACAAAGTCATTTCTCACATTAGAAATGTGACACATTTCTAATTTCTCACATTAGAAATGAGATGAACCCAATTATCCCAAACCATTTGTCACTCTCCATAATTTATGGAAATATTAGGAAGTACTGTAGACAAAGAGATGAACACCAAATATCTTGATCATTAATATCAAGAGCAATAGCATGGTGAGAAAAAACATTATTTAATATAAAATTTGTGCACCCAAGCAAAAAGTGATGTGCATTCCTGAGAAATAATTAGATGAAACAACAGGAATTTTACAATACCTTTTGGTTTTATTTTAAATTAAAATTTAATTTTATTAAGTTATGCCTCATGCCCATCATGGGGCTCAAAATCACAACCTTGAGATCAAAAGTTACATACTCCACCAACTGAGCCAGCCAGGTGGCCCTACCTATTATAGTGGTTTGCCCAAAGTATGAACTTGATATTTATTAACTAGTCGAATAAATTAATAAAATATGGAAAAATATTAAATGGTATAAAGAAAATATGTGGCTTTAAAACACATCTGAAATATAATGCAGTTATCCACTCTTAATCTTTATTAAAAACATTCAAAATATTTTCTCAGGTGATCATTCTCCTGGACTTTGAAAAAAAAAATCTGGACTAAAAAAATAGATTCAGAAATAGGGATAATTTCCTCCACGTCTTAGTTCAGGCTACTATAACAAAGTAATACAGACTTGGTGGTTTAGAAACAACAGATATATATCCCTTACATTTCTGGAGACTGGGTCCTAGATCAGAATGACAACATGGTCACGCTCTGGTAAGGGTGTTCCTCAGGGGCACAGACTTGTTGTCTTTTGGTCAAATCCGTGTGTGGCAGAAAGAGGTTGAGAGAGTTCTCTGGGGCTCTTTTTTAAGGCACTAATTCTATTTATAATTGTTAAGTACTATTATTTCAAAGACAATCAAAATTTGTCATTTAAGCTAGAAAGAAAATAATGACTGTCTCTTATTTATTTTGACAAAAAAAAAAGTAGAAAGATATCCAATAGGACTAAATAAACAAGGAGAAATTTTGTTACATATGACAAACGATGTTTTCCACCTCTTCATAAGCCAGAGTTTGATATACCTTTAATTAGTACTAAATAGTAATATTTAGTAAATATGAAATTTTATTCTTTCATTAAAAATAGGGCTATCCCTACAAAATTTGGAGGGACTATTCTTTTTTTTTTTTTTTAAGATTTTATTTATTTATCTGACAGAGAGAAATCACAAGTAGGCAGAGAGGCAGGCAGAGAGAGAGGAGGAAGCAGGCTCCCCGCTGAGCAGAGAGCCCAACGCGGGGCTCGATCCCAGGACCCTGAGATCATGACCTGAGCCGAAGGCAGCGGCTTAACCCACTGAGCCACCCAGGCGCCCCTGGAGGGACTATTCTAAATAGAGAATAATTCTTAGCCTAACTTCTCACCAGAAACAACACCTGAGATAAAAGACTGCAGGCAGTGATTTATTTTAGGAAATGGTCTTGAGCAACAATAGTGAGAGACGTGGAAATTCGATACAGAGGAGGCTGATGAGCCAATCTAAGCTTATGCTATGAGGTGCTTACTCATGGAGGTGTTTGCACCTAAACCTGTTGGCTGTTCTTGGGGAACCCTGCAGAATGAATCTCAGACCTGTGTTCTTGAAATGAAGAAGGGTGACAATATACACACAGACTATTTGTTCTCATTGGTGAAGGGTTGTTTCCTCTTTTGTTAACCCTTGCCTTTCTGGTTTGTTCCCTAATTTGAAGGCCTGAGCTGATTCCTGTAGGACTCCAGTGTTCACAAAGAAGCCCGAGGCAGAAAGCAGAGGATGATAGTTCTAACCGAGTGATGTGCTTGCAGCTTCCACCCAAAGCAATTGGCTGCCACAGCAATGAGGAGGAGCTGGAGTTACCTGAAGGCACAGAGAGAGCATGGGTGCAGAAGAGTAGATATGTTGACTAAGGAACATAAATGTTTTTCTAGGCTGTGGTAGTCTTTTCTTACTCTTCCTACAGTTAAAAAAGAACAAAAAAGCAAAGCAAAACAAAACAAAACAAAAACAGTTTATATACAATGTGATAAGTCTTATCAAGTCTTTCAAAAAAATTAATTATTTTCACATGATTTTATGAACAAATATATACGAAATAAATTTTACTCTGTCGTTTGAGTTTCCAAAATTCATGAGACGGGCTCCATTTTTGTTTGTTGGTCTCTTGTGCTTTTACCAGATTTATCACCCAGTATAAGTCTGAGGTTTTCTTTAGATACAAGAATACAAAGATCACTTACATATTTGCAAATATTATGAGAATCTCTTTCTTCAACTGTCATTCATATTTATGTCTTTGTGGGTAGGATAGATTTATACCTACTTTGGCTTCATACCACAGGATCACATAGCTAAAATTGTGAATTAGGTGGAATTATTTTGCTATCATACCCTGTAACGGAGAATGACAAAATGAAATGCAACCTTCAGACTGAGACATTCTTCAGTTTTCCAGTTTCCAAACTGTGATATGGGTTTTGGTAACTTCTTAGTGTTTCATCATGTATCAAAGCTTATCGATGCCTAAAATTCTTCCTTCTACTGACTCTCAGTATTTACTTCAGAAGCTCACTTCTACTCTCTTCCTAGTGGATCCTGACAGAGCGAACCACTGAGTAATTTAATCACACCCCATGACTCTCTATATAAGCCTTGTCAATGTCCCAAGACTGAGGTAGATCCTGGATACTATTTGTAATCCATTGTTTTATATTTGTTCCCTGAAAGAGCCTCCTGTCTGGACTGCTTTCTGCTTGCTAATGGTTTTAATTCTTTTTTTTTTTTAAGATTTTATTTAGTTATTTGACAGAAATCACAAGCAGGCAGAGAGGCAGACAAAGAGAGAGAGGAAGGGAAGCAGTCTTCCTGCTGAGCAGAGAGCCCGATATGGGGCTCGATCCCAGGACCCCGAGACCATGACCTGAGCCAAAGGCAGAGGCTTAACCCACCGAGCCACCCAGGTGCCCCTGGTTTTAATTCTGATCACAATATTTGGCCCTTTTCTTCCCAGCCATATGAATGCTGGTTGATTTCTTTATTTTATGTGTATAGCAAACACGAAAGTAAAATTTATAACTACCTTAAATAAAAGGAGGTGTGATCATTTAAACAAAGGAACCAGCCCTTGTAACACGCATAGTACACCTGCTTGTCAGCACAGATAAGCTGCAGCTGCAGGCTCAGCACACTATCAATATCCTCCAGGACTTTCTGTTTCTTTCTTTCTGTTTGTTCGTTACCACAATAGTCACCACAGAATAGTTTCGTGCCTCAACAATGCTGCAGAGAAACGGGCTCAGAAGCTGCTCCTCTGTTGGTGTGACAGAATATGTAGCAATAGTCTCACTCACTGGAGACTACAGTCATTTTTTTTTTTTTTTCAGTTGTATAGATTGTACAGAAACAAGGGAATAGAGTAGTTTAGATCATAGACCACTTTGGTTCAAACGACACTTTCATTTTCTGGCTGTATGACCATGGGCATGTTGTTGCAAAACTTTGTGCCTTGGCTTGTCTTCTGTTAAGTGTGTATAGAATTACTTCCTATATATAGAATTCTGATGAGAAGTAAATGAGTTAATGCACAGAATATTCTTAAAAGAGTTATGCAAATATTACGTGCAACATAAGAGTTAATGATTATTGTTATATGGAACTTGAAGGGTCTCTTCTAAATGTGCCCTCCCCCAAACATCTAATTTTTCAATGATCACTCTGAGCACAGACCAAAAATTCAATCCACTTCTAAGATCTAGACAGAAGGAGGGAGTAGTAACTGTAAGTCATAGTAAGCATGGGGAAGAGGAGAAAAAGTTACAGAGTATCTAGAATTAAATGCATGGAAGGAAGGATACATCATTGCCATTTTATTCTGAGACATTTGCCCAAGGCCTTTATCCTTTACTTAAAGTTAAGTGATCATACATGTTAATCACATTGATAAAAAAACATTACAGCAGCATCTAGATTAGTGCTTGATTGAGGAAATGGGACTGTAGTTTAGCCAGGTTGACAACACAGACTATCACAAGCCTCTTAAGCATTATATATTTTAACAGATTTCATTTTTTTTATAGATTTTATTTATTTATTTGACAGACAGAGATCACAAGCAGGCAGAGAGGCAGGTAGAGAGAGAGGTAGAGGCAGGCTCCCTGCGGAGCAGAGAGCCTGATGCGGGGCTCGATCCCAGGAGCCTGGGATCATGACCTGAGCTGAAGGCAGAGGCTTAACCCACTGAGCCACCCAGGCACCCAACAGATTTCATTTTATTGATATACATTTCCCATTATTATGAAAATAATTGTATTTGATATGCAAAGTCATTAGATTCAGAAAACAAGTAGAGTAGTAAAGCATACAATTTAAGTCACTGATTAGGCAATATCAAAGAAGCCCATCTAAAATCTGATTTGTATTTTTCAGTTTAATATCTTAGATATTTGGAAAAATTTATCTTAGATCTTAGATATCTTAGATTATTTGGAAAAATTTCCAAATAATGTATTGATATTGATTGAACTGTCCCGGCAACTTACTACCAAATATTCAGTGCATATGAAAACAAAATACTGAAATTGCATTAAATGTAAGTAAGCTTAAATGAGCAACAAAATTATTTTATGAAATGTTGAAGTAATATTCGAATGAACTGAATATATTTTATAAAAGATTTCACAACATGGGGTCCCTGGGTGGCTCAGTTGGTGAGGCAGCTGCCTTCAGTTCAGGTCACGATCCCAGGGTCCGGGAGGAGCCCCACATCAGGCTCCTTGCTCAGTGGGGAGCCTGTTTGAGCTTGGTTCTCACTGACTCCCATGCGCTCCCCCTGCTTATGCTCTCTCTTGCTTTTTCTAGTGAATAAATTAAAAAAAAAAATTCACAACAAATAGCTGAAGCAAAAATGCCTCACAAATTGTAATGCTAGGTTTCAGACCAGAAAGATAAGGAGATCAGGGTAAGGTTTTTTTTTTTTTAAAGAGAGATCACAAATAGGCAGAGAGACAGACAGAGAGAGGGGAAAGCAGGCTCCCCGCTGAGCAGAGAACCCGATGTGGGGCTCGATCCCAGGACCCTGAGACCATGACCTGAGCCGAAGGCAGAGGCTCAACCCACTGAGCCACCCAGGCGCCCCCAGGGTAAGGTTTTAAGTAATACTATTAGTTTAACAATGAAGGCATTTAGTTATGGATAAGAATGATGAAGATTGTTAAATCAAAAATGTTTACAAGAGATTGATAAATCTATAGGTATTAGGGACTACTCAGGCAAGAACACAGACTAGATTCTCTGAAGATAGATGCTTGGAAAACATTCTGTGAATAAATGTCAAAATTAGGAATTAAGAAATAGTCAAATACCTAAATAAATCCTTAGAAACAAATAAGTTTTTAGAGAAACACTTCATAAACGTGTTTATGTTTATGTTTCTGAGTGATGAGACCTAACTCTAAGCCTAACCTTTTTGCCAACTCTTTCTAGGATACTATTGAAAGAGGAATATGTCAAGGAGATGCCAAGACTTTGTTCTAAAAATAATAACATTCAAATTGTACTTTTTTAATTCATAGAAAAACTCTTTTATGCAAATATTTGTCAACTGATCCAAATTCTGTCAGTGATACTATCTACATGGAAAATCTAATAGCATTCTGATCTCTACAGTTCTGTTTATTTGGAGTATTATAGGAGGAAATGGAATCAGGGTGGCCCTTTCGGTCTTTTAATGACTATATCTTTGTTGCACTAAGTTTTCTTATGTGATTATGAACTGAAAGAAAAAATTAAATATACTTTTATATTGAATTCAATAACTTATAACAGTATTATACTGTATTTATGAGCTCTAAGAGACATCTTTTATTTAATTCAGTAACTCATGTATTGTTTTCATTGGGCATTGTTAAATCAGTGCTCAAACGTAGTTCATACCATCTCAGATTTAGCAAAACCTCTTCGAATTATCAGCTAGTAATCATTCTAACATTCCCCAGTGGTTCGTAATATTCCTTAAGTATAAGTACCTTATTCTTATATGTTTTGATCTGTATTGGAATTTATTTCATATAGAAAGAATATCCATTGTCCAAGATTTTGCTTTCCACAGCTTCAGGTAGTCTGAGTCAACCATAGTCTGGGAGGAGATGATCCTTTCTGATGTATGCCATAATGCCTGTATCACTCACCGCACTTCATCTACTCTTACAGGCACCTTTCCACTTCACATCCTCTCAAGTAGAAGTACCTATTGTACTGAGTACAGTATGATAAGATATTTTGAGAGGAAAAAAAAAAAAGAGAAGAAGAGACCACAGAACTTTTATTAGAGTATATTGCTATAATTGTTCTGTTTTATTATTAGCTATTGTTAATCCTTGTGCCTATTTTTAAAACGACTTCATTTATTTATTTGTCAGAGAGAGAGGGGGCCTATAAGCAGGGGAAGTAGCAGACAGAGGGAGAAGCAGGCTCCCTGCTGAGCAAGGAGCCTGATGTGGGACTCAAGCCCAGCACCCTGGGATCATGACCTCAGCTGAAGGCAGATGCTTAACTGACTGAGCCACCCAGATGCCCCTCTTTGTGCCTAATTTATGAATTAAACTTTATCAAAGATATTTATGTATAGGAGAAAACAGTGTATATGGAGTTCAGTACTATCTATGGTTTCAGGCATCCTTTGGGGGTCTTAGAATGTATTCCCCTCCAATAAAGGGGAGCTATTTATTATGTCATAAAATAAGTGATGGTAAATGTTTTCATCATATTTCACTCTATTTCAAAATTTATGAGGACCTATATAAAAACCTTCCCCCCTCCCCCAGTGACTGACCCATTGGTACTGCTCTGCTTCTCAACCTTCTTCCTTTTCATTAGTCTGGCAGTATACTGATGAGGAACTTGGCATCACTTAAAGTATATGAGCCTGAAGGCTCATACTTATCTTAAAAGGCTGTCTTCTACTTAAAAGGCTTTCATCTACTTTGAAACTGTAACAGCATCTCCTTAATTTCAATATGATAATTCCTAGAACATGCATCTAAACCTATTGGGAAAGGGCATTTGAAATTTTTGAAGGAAGCACGATGCCTGATTTTTCTACAAAACAATGAATATGAAATCACTTCAGAATCATAATATTCTCTCTTACCACTAATGCCTACTTTTTTATTCTGAGGTTAGCGATGGTGGAAGTGTTTCTTCAAATGTCGATAGCTATGAGTAATCTTCTAGACACAATGTTAAGATATTTCATAGCCTCTGAGACTATGCCAAGGTTTGCGAAAGTTTTCATTGCTACCTTCTACCTTCTTTTTCATGTATCGTCTTTTCCCAGGCACCCAGAACTCTCATTTACTCTTTGGTGTTCCCTTCTTAGATTAAACGCTGATTTAGCTTCATCAGGCAATCTACTCTAAAATATCTCTGATTTCCCTTCTCAAATCACAAATGATATAAGTCTCTCTCTTAGGATTTTCCGAACAATTACTTCACACCAAATAAATGGTTGATAATGATACAACATTGCTGTTCCCAGGAGGAAAAATTAACTACTTAATCAAGGACGTCTGCCATAAGCGTGATTAAGTCAAAGGCGAGGAACATCACGGATAGGAGTGAGAATGGTGGGGCCAGACGTCTTACTCTGCTTCTAATGAGCGCTGCACCAAGTCGGAGACTCTGATACCAGGGGGTTGAACAACTTGAACCTGAGCTGTCCTGTTTTGAAAAACCGGAAAAGGAGAAGCAGGGGCTGAGATATCAGTGGAGCCTAATAACTGAGATTGAAAAATATTAGATTCAGGCACATCTCAGCAAGCGAAGTAGACAGACATTTAATAATGGGCGAAATCAGCAGAGATTGGATATAATTGGAACGTTCCTCTCATTAGTTATTCTCCACTTTCCTCCTCTTTCCAGCACTCATACAAATGCCTCTTTGTAATCTGGGACACATATTCTTAAGCTGAATGTCAACAGAGGCAGTGTGAAAGGGTACACGTGTTGGTATGAAAATGCTAATAGCACCTTGGGCCCTGGGCTGTTTGTGGTACTAAGTGCGTGCAGTTCTATTAGAGAAAGCTTGCCTATGATTTGTGCTCTGAGTTCTTGTTCACATTTCAGCTCTCAACCAGGAGCAGTATTTGAAGCATTTTTTAAGAGAGAAGTTTTATGTGGTTATTTCCCCCAGGAGTTTAGCATTTCAAATATTTCAGTCTTTTTTTTTTCATTGATTAGTATCTGAAAAGATCAAATATATGTACAGTAGCTTGGGAACTGTTGTTTTGTGTTTTGCACATCTAGAGTCCTAGATATTAAATTCATGTTTACTGACAACTTCCTGAGAAAAAAAGTGTGCTATAGTTTAATACTATCTACTTTAGAAACGTCATGTTATATATGGTGTAAAAATACCTACTTCAGAAACATCCTGGGAGGGGCATCTGGGTGGCTCAGTCCATTAAGGCACTGCCTTCAGCTCTCCTCATGATCCCAGGCGATCTGTTCAGTGGGAAGCCTGTTTCTCCCTCAGCCTGCCACTTCCCCAGCTTGGGCGCGCCAGCTCTTTCTGTCTCGATGACAAAGAAATAAGTAAAATCTTAAAAAGGGGGGGGGCGGGGACATCCTGTTACATATGCATGGCAAAGAAGAATCAAAGATTGCTTAAAGTCATGAGCGCTGCGGATTATTTTTTAGATTGTGTTTGATAAAGCTCTAAATCTGTGTAGAGATGTTTATGTGACTGGGAAACTAGCAGTTGGAGAAGATTAGCCATTAGGAGACTCAAGATGGCCACAGGAAACGATTTGGCAAGGAAGGAAATAGAGCTCATCATTGAATTAACAGTCAGTTAATTGACCCATCTGAAAAATGCATCCTCTATTACTATTAAAATTATTAATGTGTGTTGAAATACATGTGAGAAGATTCAGTAAGCCTGTGTAACTTATTCTATATAAAAATAATTTTAAGAAAAAGTAACATTGAGAGAATGACAATTTTTTATTTATCTTTGAGTTCATTTACCTTACCCCAAACTTGCCCCTTAGAATACACACACAGGCACACACACACACACACACACACGCACACACGCACACACATGTTTATAGGTCATAGGAATTTATATTTTTTCCTATTTTATGTTGCAGCAACAGAAAATATTAGTGGCTTTTGGGGCCACAGAAGCAACCTAAGACAGCATGTGTTGGGCATGATTAGAAGTGATCTTCTCTACAATTTGGCTAAAGAAATAAGTAAATTATTTGACAGAATATCTAGGGCTAACAAGTACACATATCTTCTCCTTCATTTCAGAATAAAGACACAATTAGGAAAGAGTTTCTCAAGATTCTATTTCACACAATCACAAAGAAAAAACATTTTTGTTTGTTTATTCTTTGTTTCATCTATTTCCTTGTTAAGGTTTTTGTTTGTTTGTTTGTTTCCTTCTGCCTTCCAGCTATTACAGTTAGAAATTTTTTCCATCAGGAAAAGTAACACAGCATCATGTATGTATTGATATGAAATGTAAGGAAGATTGTCAGTATGACAAACATTTTATACCTACTTTGATGGCAAATAAAAAAATAAAAATCTTGGGGCGCCTGGGTGGCTCAGTGGGTTGGGCCGCTGCCTTCGGCTCGGGTCATGATCCCGGGTCCTGGGTTCGAGCCCCGCATCGGGCTTTCTGCTCAGCAGGGAGCCTGCTTCCTCCTCTCTCTCTGCCTGCCTCTCTGCCTACTTGTGATTTCTCTCTGTCAAATAAATAAATAAAATCTTTAGAAAAAAAAAAAAAAAAGAAAAGAAGAAAAAGAAAGAAAAAAAGAAAAAAAAATAAAAAAAAAATAAAAATCTCTTTGACATGTACTTTCCTGAGAGATTAATTTTGTGATCTAAGTCTGTTTGATGGCTTCCCAGATTATTAAGCAGCATTGTGTACAGATGAAGTAATAGGTAGAGAATCATATAATTTGACTTTTAAACAGGGATACTTGCAGTAATGAAAAGGGCATAAAAAATAATTACCAGGTGTCAACCAATCTACAAAAGGCATAAAACCCAGCCAGCCTCGGAAGAATCAAGAATAGTGATAGTATACTATGTAGTAAGACCACAGAATTCTCCCAGATTTTCTCATAGATAAAAAATATCTTCCTTAGTATCACACTCCCTTCAAGATATTGAACAAGCAGCAGTATAGCCATATCAAAATGGCTGAAAATAACGGTGGGATTATTTTATTTAAGAAGTCAAAATTATAATGAATAAACATTATTAGCATATGAGAAGTCTACATTTATTAATATGTTTTTGAGGTGAATAGATCTGTTTGGAAAAAAATGACATCTTCAAAAGCTCAAGAAATTTACTTTCAAAGACAAGTGTGAAATACAGGATGATTCCCTGGTATTGGCATATGGGAGATAGAGCACCAGTCATCCCCAGGTGATGGCAGAGGCTAGTTAATTCAGCTGCCCAAATCACTGGGTCAGTTCTCAGACTTGTGAGTTCTAGTATAATTTCGGCAAAGAGACAGACATCACAAAAAGAGGTGCACAAATACCCATCATCTCACAGACAGATTTCAGGGACATTGCCAGCTTACTTCAGAAGTAAAAGACAACAAGAATAGATCTGGAAAAGTTATTAGAGATAACTTTCTTAAAATTGCTAATTTTGCACATAAAGTTACTGAGACTTATTGAAAGTGAGAGATTTGGCCAAGGTTAAACATTTTAAGAAATTTTATTATTGTCTTGTAGATGAAAACAAATTTTAAAAAACTATTCCACATTCAATTGTGAGATAATAGGAGTACGGCAGAAGTTGAGAACACATATGACTAAGAAAGAGTGTTCCTAAAGGATTTTTTAGCTTTATGAAAATATGTAGAATTAGAAGAATAAGACACTCATTGATTACTTATCATTTGAATTGTTAGGACAAGAATTAAATACTTTTATTATTTTCAACATTTTGAGACTCAGCAGTAACAGAATTTAGTGCCTAAAATATTCTTAGAAATTTAGTAGAGGTTTTTACAGCTTTGACCTTTCAATATTTCACATTAGGATTGGTTGGCAATTATTTCTATCCCCACAGGTTACTAAAGCCATAAAAAGAGAAGGGAATTGAATAACTAGTGAATTAGATACATTATATGAAAAGGCCAAAGAGGAAGTCTATGGCTCCATAATTTATGGAAATTATAAGATATCAAAAACATCTGGATGATAAGATGTGTACTATCTGGGAAGGGAGGGGATTGTTTTTAATCCTTGCTAAAAATAGATTTTCTAAACTCCTGGCATTCAACCTCAAAATAGTTGTTTTATATTCCAAAAATCTGGGATTAGAAACAAAGATGTATGCTTTTCAGAGGATTGCTGATAACACCCACACCCCTTAGGTTGCTGCATAGACAGCTCTGATGAATGCTGCATTATAAAGACTGTTCCGTACCAATGACAGAAGCTGACTTTAGGTGACATAAGGCAGGAGGGACTATATGGAGGCATATATTAACTCTGATTTATTCTGATTAAAAGCAGTAATTTTTGTTCTTACTTTCTCACATATAATCCCCCCTAAATAATAACCTACTCTATTAATCATCTGCCCCTTTATCTATATTCCTGGTTCACTCTGTCATGGATGAAGAATTTTAAAGTGCATTTTTTTTTAAATTTTTATTTATTTATTTGACAGACAGAGATCACAAGCAGGCAGAGAGGCAGGCAGAGAGAGAGGAGGAAGCAGGTTCCCTGCTGAGCAGAGAGCCCGACGTGGGACTCGATCCCAGGACCCTGAGATCATGACCCAAGCTGAAAGCAGCGGCTTAACCCACTGAGCCACCCAGGCGCCCCATGGATGAAGAATTTTAAAATTTTTCTTATATGCAAGTATTTAGCATGAAATACTTTAAATTTTTTTCTTATATGGAAGTATTTATCTAACTTCTTAGGAGATAATTTTAAAATATTCACATGGCTTAGGTATTTGAGTCATATTTAAAAAATGTTTGCATAACAGTACAAAGCAAAATAGAAGGAATATCAATACAATATTTAATTAATAAAATTGATAGAGCTCTATATGTAACAAAATTTATACATTCTTTATATGCTGAGAACAACAGGAAACTACAAGCCACATATTTCAAAATAGACATGCTCTCTTAGATCACAAATTCTGACAGGGGAAAGAATTATTACATAGTAATTACAACTACACATATAAATGTATTTGTAAAATATTCTCCAAAGGAAAATAAGTTGCTTGAGAGTAAAATACAAAACATGAAGTTATGCAGTAATTATTCAATAAAACCCACATATTAACAGCATACTTTTGAGTAGCTTATTGTTGAGTAGGTTATTGTCAGCTATTAAAAATTGGGGTAGTTGAGGGGCGCCTGGGTGGCTCAGTGGGTTAAAGCCTCTGCCTTCGGCTCAGGTCATGATCCCAGGGTCCTGGGATCGAGCCCCGCATTGGGCTCTCTGCTCGGCAGAGAGTCTGCTTCCTCCTATCTCTCTCTGCCTACTTCTCTGCGTACTTGTGATCTCTGTCAAATAAATAAATAAATAAATAATCTTAAAAAAAAAATTGGGGTAGTTGAGGCGCCTGGGTGGCTCAGTGGGTTAAATAAAGCCTCTGCCTTTGGCTCAGGTCATAATCCCAGGGTCCTGGGATCGAGCCCTACATTGGGCTCTCTGCTCAGTGGCGAGCCTGCTTCCCCTCCTCTCTCTGCCTGCCTCTTGCCTACTTGTGATTTCTCTCTCTGTCAAATAAATAAAGAAAATCTTTTAAAAAAATTAAAAAAAATTAAAAAATAAAAATTGGGGTAGTTATCTTAATACCGATGATGAGGCATTAGAAATTTTAAGTGTTAGCAAATATAATGTAACACTTTATGAATATATAAATGAATGTGCATTCCATATACATGGAATATAACATCTATATAAATATACATACATATCTATGAAATAGATGTTATTGCACTAAACACAATTATTAATATCAAATATATGCTAATGGATGTTGGCCTTATTCTCTTATGAACATTTAAGTTAAATAGTAAATTAAAAATTTTTATACAATAAGTTATATATGTCATTTATGATTGTTCTCAAGTGTAGGACTATATTAGACATTGACAATTATAATAAAAGCTGGCCTAGAGAAGAATTTTAAAATCTAAGGCATATTATGAACACGAAGGGTAATATGAATGGTTATTTCTAAAACATAAAAAACATTTTAGAATGTTTTCATACAGAAAATGGAGAAGAAGTAGAGCAATCACCCCCAACCCCCTACACATACAACACACACACTCAATGTATTATATTTAGTGCAAGTGCTGGGTGCAAAGATGAGTAAAATCTGAGCCTGTCCTTTTAATCACAAAACAAGTAACTTTTATATGTAAATGTACCACTTAGTGTTATAATTCTTTAATGCTCTTGAAATATAGTTTTAAAACCATGATTCATTTTGCTGTGTGTGTACACAGACACATGCATATACACACAACTGGCTCACTAAATTGAAGTTCTCCAGTTTTATGTTAGTGTATTGTTAATTTCTCCAAGGCAGAACCTATCTCTTGTCTCTGTATCCCTAGCACCCAATACAGCTAATACAGTGCATGTCACACAGAATGAAACTGACTATTGCAGACTTATAAATAATGAATTATGATAGAATACCTAAATTTTAAATGAGTTTTATTTACATTTGATTATAGAGCTTCATTTCTCTTCATAATATTTTTCTAAATCTCATTTTTGAGTATTTCATCTCCGAGACAGATATTCTTAAACAACAAAACCCTCTAAAAATGTAATTCAAATGTTAAAAACCTCAAATATGATTTCATAATTTTAATTTAGAAACAATCAAAGCAATATCTGTTTCCTTCAATGTACATATTTGAATTAAATTGCATTTAAATAAGTTTTAACATTCTAGCAGAAAATCTTCAATTTGTAGATTTTAAATGCAAAATATAAAAGACTTCACATCTAGAAAATAGGCCTTTGGGATCTAAACTCATTATCATCAAAGTGTGAAGTTCTAATTGTATTACCTTTAATAATATCTCTTCTACATAGATATTACTCAATGCCTGCAAATTCAGGAAGTGGAAATGGAGAGGTTATAATGCAGAGGAGATTTATGCTAAGAAGATTCTGAGTTGTCACGATTAAAAATTTTCCACCCATTATGTGAATCCTATTGATCATTGCAGGAAGCAGAAAAGTGTGTTGTTCATTGATTTTCTTTGGCTACTGAATGCATTAGGCTTGACACATTTGATGGGTAGGCAACTTTTCAAAGGAAGCTCAGTTAAACTAATCTTAGTTCAGAGGAATATACACAATGGAATAAGAAACCTTGTAATTGCAAGAGCAAATAGAAGAGTAAGAGGACTATATTATGAGCTATATCAGCATAAAAATTAGACATGAGCCTTCCCAAGAGACTACAGTAAAACACATCAAGGCTTTGATGCTGTTTTTCACAAATGTAGCACTTACTGGATAAATTAGGTTTTAGCTTTTCACCCTTCAGCCAAGATAGTGAATGCAAAGCAATTAGTTGTTCTGTCTTCTTAGCTAAGGGAGAATATCAGAATTCCATCAAGTTTATAAAAATACAAATGAGGACATTAGATAATTACATCCCACAATGAGATGAGTAGCCACAATGATTAGCAATGCTACTGTCTATAAATTCAATTTTATTTCTAATGATCTATTACTGATTCCTGTTGTTGTTATACTGATTTTTTAGAGATACAGTTCACCCATGAGTTTTAACAGATGACTAAACTAGAAAGAACAATAGCAAATGCAATCATAAAGACTGTTTTAGCCACAGACATAACTCCCATTTAAAAAATAAAGCTAGAAAGCATGATCTTGAATCCCTGTTGGAAGCTGTCTAGTGACATATTAATACAATGTCAGAGTACAATGTTACCTCTCAGTGGTACAAGATAGTGTCAAAATGCTATGTATATTTTTCCAGTACATTAAGTACCATGGCAGTCTGTATGCTTTAGATGAGGATTAATTAAATTAGCATAAACCAAGTGGTCCTTTATGCCCACAAACAAACATTGTACATTTTACAATCACCTTTCTTATTTTTTTTTACAGGCCATTTGGCACACAAGCAAACAATTCAAATTTATAAGAATAAATGAGACATATAAACTACTAATATCATGTTCTGATTTAAGGAAATTCCATAAAAATCCATTCCCTGGACACACTAATATGTCTTTGGATATGTTTGGAAATTTGTCTTTCAATACAAAAACTATTATGAGTTATTAATCATGTGTGGAATATTTAAATTTTAATAACTACTTCACCTTTTGATATGTTATCAAAATGATATAAAAATAAGTATTTTTAATATTACAATAACTGTATGTTGGCCTCTGTACACAGAGGGCAAGGAGGGGTTGAATACAGAGCCTGGCCACTCCAGATGGGTAGGTGGCAGGTTTAATAAGCAAGGGGACTTACATATGAGTCTTGTCTTGGGAGGCTGCAAAGTGAGTAGGTGCACACCCCCCATCAGAATCGTAAAAGTTTGTATAGAGGCTTCCACTGGGGTCAATCATATATACTACTCAGATGTTCTCAACAACACCTTACTCTCTCAAGTCTTCATCATTGAAAATAGCTCCCACTGTGGGACTGGGGAGCACAGGGTACATTTCAAGGATTGGGAGGTGAGAGAGGCCTTCTGTTGTTGGGGTCCAGCTCACAGGTCAACCAGGGGTCACATTCTCTTGATGACCTCCTCCAACACTCCACCACTAGTGACAGGCTCTCACAGTCTTACATGCACCCCCCCTCCCACAATGTGCCCTAAGGGGGTTTACTAGCATGGAGGTGGCTTATTTGGCAGCTATCCGACAGTATTTGGGGGCAGATACTACAGCATTGATACTAGACCCTTCAGAGTTGATATAGTCCTTTGGCTTCTTGAGTTCCCTATTTTGAGTCTTTCCCGTAGTATGTATCTATTCTGAGGATTTGTCAGTTTCCTCTAGATCAGCGGTGGATCGTCCAACATTGTAAATGTCTTGTCCCTTGACTGGGCACAGCATGGATATTAGCATCCCACACCAGGGGCTGAGGGCAGAGTGCAGTAACTGGGCTTTCATTCCTGAAGTGAATGTAGCCTGATTAGAGCTTTCAGAGGCAGGGTCATAAGTGGCTTGTCTTCTTCCCAACTCTCTAACAATTAGTTGTACCTCCTGTATAGATTTCCAGGTTTCCATGTGCCCAGGGACAGCTCCCTCATTAGGCAAAGCCTCCCTAAGGCTAGAAAAACCAATCCATAAGAGTGAGTTCCCTGAGCTCCCAAGCTTCATTCAGGTGTTGCTAGACGGCAAGGTGTGTGGTGATGTTGCTCATTTTCTTTGCCTTCTGCCCTGACAGAGAAATGTCATTGCTCCCTGTTTCTCGTATCTGTACTAACCATCCTGGATACTCTCCCTGGCCTTTTGCTGGAACTTGCAACTGTATCAATAAGCTCAGTGGGAGTAGAGTCTCTTACCATGAACATTTCCCAAATAGAGAACTGCCCTTCTGGTTGGGGTTGCTCTTGCTCTGCTTTTGTTTTCCTTTGTGTTAGGAGTCAGACAGCATGAACGGTTTCATCTGTCTCACTATCAATCACCACAGCATCCTCCTCTTTGCTCTCCTCCTAGCCCAGCGATTCCACCCCATAAGTGTCCCAATCACTCTTTGTCACAATTGCTTGGACCTTAATCTGACACAGCTTGCACCCTCTCAGCTTTGCAGAATGGTATGCTAAGGTGTCCAGTTTATTATCCTGCACTCCCGCCTGTCACCAGCCCTCGAGCCAGCAGAATAGTCAACACCCACAAATCCTTTTATAATATCAGTTCTTCCAACCTTCTAACTCAAACTTGAGCCTCAACGTGGGCATGAGTGGGCAGCCAAATGGCCCACAGCGATGGCCGGCCCACTGTGGCAATTCATTTCCCTCCTTTGCCTCAGTATACTTTGTGTAGTTCCTGCAACAAGCACATCAAGCCAGTTGGTGTTTTCATGGCCTCCCACACTCACACAGTGGTCCACAAGCCTCTAGCATACGGCCAACTTCCCTCACATAGAAGATGATAGACAACTTGGTATTTCTCTTGCTTTCTTTCCCAAGGACTATTTCTTTAGTCTCTTACCTGGCTCAGCAATTGTTGATTCCCAAATTCTTCCCCATATGGGAGAACAAGGAGAAGAAAGAGGTAGACCACCCAAGACTGGTAAGTGGCAGTGTTAGTAAGCAAGAGAACGCATGCCCAATGCTTTTCTGGGATGGCTGAAAGACAAGTAAATCTCTGCCCTGGCCCAGTAAAATCTTAAAAGTTTATATAGGACCCTGAATGGGTTCAGTCATACCAAGAGGATAGTCTCAAAAACACACAGCTCTCTAAGCCTGTGTCTTTGAAAATTGTTCCCACTTTGGGATCTGTAGGTTGAACATACGTTCCAAGAACAGTGTAAGAGGTGAGGAGCCTCCAGGTGCCCAAGACTACTTTGTGGGTCAACTGGCAGTCACATCCTTTCAATGACTTCTTCCAAAACCATATTATTTCATTGGTATTACTTATAACATGGCTTTTGGGGGCATGACATCTGTACAGGACAAAAAGAAATTCATGGAATTTCATTTATTTACTGGTGTTTTTTCAGCTATTTAATGAGTGTCAAGGTTTGAATCTAGAACTTCATATTGAAAGTCTAATTTTCTTTGTTCATGCATTTAATGTCTCTGGTCTTTCTTTTCTTTCTTTTTTTCCCCGTTATCTTTCTTTCTCTCCTTTTTCCTTCCCTTTCCTTTGCTTTCTTGCCTTCCCTCTCCTTTCTTTTCTTTCCTTTTTAAGTAACCAAGAAACAGTTCAAAGAATGATGTGTTCTGTTGAGTAAATGGCTCTTGACTATGATTCCCGATAGCCTATTAAAAGTTATATAATTTTACCTCTTTGGGAAGACACAACTCTATTTTTCCAATATACTACCTACTTCTACAAAAATAATTCCTATGACATTTTATTTTTCTTCATGGTTCCTGTAACTTTTGTTTTAGAGGGTCAGACTTCATTTTCCTTGTAATTTGCTACAAAATAAACATTTTTTAAAGATTTATTTATTTATTTGACAAAGAGAGAGAGAGAGCACAAGCAGACAGAGAGAGGGGGAAGCAGGCTCCCTGCTGAGCAGAGAGCTCGATGCAGGGCTCGATCCCAGGACCCTGAGGACACGACCTGAGCTGAAGGCAGAGGTTTAACCCACTGAGACACCCAGGCACCCCACAAAATAAACATTTTAAAAATTCTGCCAGAAATAGTGACATTATATAAATAAAACTATGGTTTTATTTGGTATATGGTAAGGAAATTTTTAAAAATTGAAAAAGAGAATTTCCTCTGGGGAGTGTATATTTTGTGAGAGAACATATAATGTTGTAACGAACATGACCAAAAACTTATACCAAGAAGTCAAAATTATGTTGCACTACTGCATGCAAAAACTTCAGTAAAGAAAATGATAGTAAAACTTCATATTGTATTCCAGTCTGGAAATTGGAGATAGATTTTGTTAAAAAAAAAAAGTATTTTTTAATTTATTGTAAGAGTTTATTTAATTATTTTATTTAATTTATTTAATTATTTATTTAATTATTTATTGTAAGAGTTAGAGAATCATAAAGAGGGAATGATCGGACACTAATATTGGAGTCACCAAGTCATTTAAGCACTTAAGGAATGATCTTCCCCAATAAGGCAGTACACTATTTTCTTAGACTAATCGTTTAAAATGAAAAAGAAAACTGTAACAGTATTTAAGTTTTCTTAATGTCAATTTAAAACACACACCAAAAAAATGAATGAGGTCTAAAAGTTGAGGATTTAATGAAATTTTAACCAACTTCCAATATTTCCCACCTGACATTGTCTGTATATTCCTAAATGACTCTGACCCAAAAAAAAAAAAAAAAAAAAAAAAAAAAAAAGATCTAAAACTGCCTCCGCCATGTAAACTTAGAATGGCGCCTTTGTTAAAATTTATGTCTATATCAGCCCTCCTACACCCTTCTCTCCACTTCTTCCTGTAGGTGTCAAAAATCATTACAAAGTAATTATGGTGACAAGGACTAAGACGGAGTGGTAGAAATGAAATAAAATGTAAATGAAGAAAGATGATTCCTAAGCAAAAGAGTGTAATGTAAATGACCTCCTAATAGGACTGTGAGGATATATATAACAAGAGCTATATAACTACGGTTTTGAATTTTTATTTGTTTTGTTTTGTTTCTTAAATGTTGCTGAAGCCCCTGAGGCAGATCCCTGGGTATGGCTACGGATTTTTGCTGCTGTAAAATGCAAACCTATTCAGCACGAGTGGCCAATGAAAATATAAACCATGATCTTTCTTTTCAACAGTACAAAAAAACAAACTTAAATTGTTTTCTCTATTTCACTATGTGAGATATTTCATTATTCAGCAAATCAAATAGTCCATGCATGGATTTTGCCATCACACCTCTCAGCAGGAAGATACAACCAGTGGTAACCACTGTTTTATAACATGTATAATGGAAGATCCTTGTGTGAACATAGTGAATATAAGAATACAGTAAAGGTTACTCTAGGTCTGTTATAGAAGCCTTCTTCACTTCTATCAAGCATCCGGTATGTCTGAGATTGTGACCTTTAGAATGGATAAGGTTACTGCTTTAGCAATAAGTTAGTAAAGTAATATAATTTTAGAATAACACAAGTGATGAAATGAAGGTGCTAACTGTGCTGCTCATTCAGAAACATGATATTCATTATAATTCCACTGCCTACCATATAAAATCAAATGATGTATATTTTAATGTAGAATTTAGTGAAAACTGTAGATATCACCCTTTCCCTTGAACAAGTTCCATATATTAAAATTAAGTATTAGTGTTTCATTTCAGGTCAGATAAAATACACCCCTCACCAAAAAACAAACAAACACACACACAAACACACAAAATCACATAGCAGACCAATGGAAGTGAAATGAAGTATTTCTGTAGTAGGAATAAGAGGAACAGCATCATCTTTGAAAGATAAATTTTTATCATGTTTATATATGCCACATTGCTCTGATCTGGAATCCAAAAAGAAAAGTTAAAGAAAATTTATACTTTCTACATGTGTCCCCAAGCAATAATATACATAAAACAATTTTAATTTCACTTTCTTAAAACTAGAAAGATGTCTGTCAACTGGAATATCAACCTCTGTAAAATGAAAGTGATTCTCTGAATGTGATGTCAGAATGCCTTATCTAGCGTTCTCTGGGTATATGACAGCCTACCATAAGGGCTTTGGAGAGTATGTAAAATATACTTACTATGTAATGTGACTATGTTTTCTTTTTTCAAAACATATTTTTAAGTGAGCTATTTTTTCCCAAATTTGGATTTTTGTTTTACTACAAAGCAAAAAGATAGAATGTTTGTATATATGGGCAAGAAATGTACTTAAACGAATGTAAAAAATGGACCCAAATGAGAGGGTTTTGCTTGGTACAGGGCATTTAAGATTTGGTGTATTAATCTTTTGAAATAATAATTTATATATATATAAAAACACACATATATATTTATACATATGAATAAATATAAACTATATATACATATATACTCAGTGATCATTAAGGGGGAAAGCAAAACACAGAGAAGTACTCTACTTAGATTTCCTTATTATTCAGAAGTTACATATGTATTTATTTATAATCATATAAAAATTTTATACTCATACAAAAAGACTATTACCATATATTACAATGACTATCTGGAAAGTAGGTATTGGAAAGAAGAGATTGACATTTAATTTTATTTCCTCCTGTGTCTGAGTTATTTCATAGCTGTACATCATTTTTACTATGGTAAATGGAGAATCATATTAGTTATTAAGTTATGCTCTCTAAGATAATTACTCATTAATATAAACTAAATGGAATTTACTCTGTCTTTATAATAGTAGACAAATGTTTTTGTATCATTTTTGGCTTACAGTAAAATGAAACAAAAAGAAACTCTAGAAACTCTGATTATTAATTAACATTTTTATTGGTTTATCATCCTGGATCTCCACAAGATGTAATAAGTGCAATACATCTTTTTCAACGAAGTTTCTTGCCAATGTTTATTTGAAGATAGCAGAGCTGGTTATTTGCTAGAACCTGATATAAATTTGGTTTTGTTCCAATACAAAGTTTTGTCTTGAAGTAATATTTCAAAGGGTTGTTACTGTTGTTGCTATTTTTATATTCCAAGCAAAGAAAAACATGCACAACTGAAGATACTTATGTAAGAACATGTTTCATAGTTCAGAAATGGTTTAGTTAATTATTAACTTGGAACAGAACATAAACATTTGATGTCACAATTTGGAAAAATGATGTTAACTATTGCAAAATGTCTCACATTTCTTTTAGCATTTTTAAGTTACTTATAAATTAATCAGTAAGATGTGGCACTTCCTTTCTACCTACTGGCAAAGTCAGAAGAAAATTCCAAAATTGTTAATATACCTTTTAAGCTGAAAGCATTGTCAACATTTTTGAAATAGTGAAATTCCTAGATAAATAAAATTTTAAGTTCAAAAACAAGCCATCAATATTTTTGTTAAATAGATCATCTGAAATTCTTATCCAACATGTCTAATTTAATTGCTTTGTTAAAAATAATTTAATAATGTAATTCATTGCTTAATAAGAAACATGCATTAATATTATTGGTAAATCCAGTAATTATGACTCATTAACAGAATAAAAGATAAAAACTAAGTGAAAATGTCTATAGAATGTTAAAAAGGCAGTTGACAAAATTCAACATCTTTTCATGATAAGAATGTTCAACAAAACAGGAATAGAAGGAAAATATCTTGATAAAATAAAGACCATATATTAAACAGCTATAGTTAATATTATATTTAATGATGAAAAACTGAAAGCTTTTTCTCTAAGATTAGGAACAAGGCAAGGGGCCAATTCTCACTACTTCTATTCATATAGTACTAGAAATCCTAGTCAGAGGATTTTGGTAAGTAAAAGGAATGAAAATCACCCTAGCTGGGAAGAAACAAAACCCTCTCTGTTTGTAAACGGCATCACCTCGTATATTAAAAATCTTGAAGACTCCATTAAAAAAAAAAAGTGAGGGCTAATAAATGAATTCAATGAAGTTTCAGGACATAAAATCAACACACAAAAATAGTCTTTCTATACACTAACAAGAAACTATCTATAAAGGAAGTTAACAAAATGTTCCCACTTCCTATAGCATGAGAAAGAATAAAATGTTTAAGAATCAATTTAATCAAGGAAGTGAAGGTTTATACACTAAAAACTATGAAATATTGCTGAAAGAAATTGAAGCAAACATGGATGGAATGACATTTCGTGTTCATGGACTAGAAGACTTAACACTATTAAAATATACATACTACTCAAAATGATCTGCAGATTCTATGAGATCCCTATAAAAATTCCAGTGACATGTTCTTGTATACATAGAAAAAGACATCCTGAAATTCACATGGAATGTTAAAGGATCCCAAATAGCCAAAAAAATCTTGACAAAGAAAAACAAAGCTGCAGGTCTCACACTTTCTGATTTTAAAACCTGTTGAAAGCCATAATAATAATAACAGTATGCACAGGGATTAAGACATATCCAACTAATGGAACAGAACAGAAAGCTCAGAAATAAATTTGTATCTGGTCAGAAGGTCCTAAACAAAGGTGCCAAGGCTACTCAGTTGGGAAAGTATAGTTTCTTCAACAAATGGTGTTGGTGAAATTGAATATCCACATGCAAAAGAATTAAACTGACCTTTAGTTTACACCATATACAAAAATTAACTGAAAATAGATTATAGACCTAGATATAAGACCTGAAACTATGAAACTCCTAGAAAAAGTGGGGGAAAGACTTCATGACATTAGCTTTGGTAAGATGTTGTGGGTTTTTTTCGTCATTGTTGTTTATTTTTGTTTTTGTTTTAACTATGACAGCAAATACAAAGGCAGCAAAAGAAAAACGAACAAATGAAACTATAGCAAACTTTAAAAACTTCTGCACAGCAAGGAAAACAGTCAACAGAGGGTAAAAGCAACCTATTAAATAGGATAGAATATTTGCAAACCATATATTAAATAAGAGGTTCATAGCTAGAACATATAAAGAACACTTATAGTTCAACAATAATAACATAATTTGATTAAAAATGGTCAAAAGATGCAAATAGACATTTTGAAAGATGGTATACAATTGGTCAAGTATATAAAAAGATTCTCAACATCAACCATCAAAAGTGAAATTGAAACCACAATTAGATGTCACCCTATACCCATAAAGATATCCACTATCAAAAGAAAGAAGGAAAGAAAACAAAGAAAAAAAATGGTGACAAAGATGTAGAGAAATTTTAACCCTTGTATATGTCAGTGGTAGTGTAAAATAGTGCTGTTGCTATAGAAAACATTATTGAAGTTTCTCAAAATGTTAAAAATAGAATTACCATATGTTCCAGCAATCCAATTGCTGACCTTTGAATGAAGCAGGGGTTAGGGAAACTGAGCCCCAGGCAGTGAAAAATCTGTGTAAAACTTTGACTCCTCTAAGATTTCACTACTAAATGCCTACTTTTGACCAGAAGCCTTGTCTATAATATTAATTAGTTAACATGGTAGCGAATTAACACATTCATTAATTAACATGTGTTTTGTATATTTTATGTGCTATATACTGCATTCCTAAAATAAAATAAGCTAGAGAAATGGAAGTATTAGTGGAGAAAATTTTAAAAAAGAGATAATACATTTATAATATTGTATTGTATTCATAAAAACAAACAAACCTGTGCATAAATGGGCCCAAGCAGTTCAAACTCATATTGTTCCATGGTTAACTGTATATCCAAAAGAACTGAAAACAGATCTCAAAAGACATTTCCACACCATACTCATTGCAATATTATTACAATAACCGTGGGGTGGAAGGAACATAAAGCTCCATCAATAGATGAATAAAGAAAATGTAGTATACACTATACAGTGGAATATTATTCATTCTTCAAAAAGATGGAAATGCTGTTTTATATTACAACGTGGAGGAAATTTGAGGACATTATGCTAAGTGAAACAATTCAGTTGCAAAAAGACAAAAAATGTATGATTCCATCCTTATAAGTTATCTAAAGTAGTAGAACTCTTAGAAACAAAAAGTAGAATGGTGGTTTTGAGGGGTTCGGGGAGGGAGAAAAGGGGAATTGTGTCATGGATATAGAGTTTAAGTTTGAGGAGGAGCAAGATGGTGGAGGAGTAGGAGACATAAATATCATCAGGTCCCAGGAGTTCAGCTAGATAGTTAACAAACCATTTTGAATAGCTACAAACTCAACAGGAGAGAGAAGAAAAGAGCAGCAATTCTAGGAACATAAAATCAACCACTTTCTGGAAGGTAGGACTTACAAAGAAATGAATCCGAAATGACAGGAAGATAGACCACGAGGGGGGGGGGGGGCAGCTCCCAGCAAGTGATAGAGCAACAGATCACAAGGTCAGAACTTTCAGAAGTCTGCTCCACTGAGGGACATCACTCCAGAGACTAAGCAGGGGAGCCCTCATAGGGACAGTGTGGTCTCAGGAACCATGGGGGTCACAGAAAAACCAGGGGTGTCTGAGTGTGGCAGAGCTCCCAGGTATTGAAGCCAGAAGCCAGCTACAGAGATGGAGCTGAAGAGTGGGCTCTCAGCTTGGGATTACCTTAAACCATGACCCACACCACAATCAGAATACTGCTTTTTGGGCAGGGACCCAACACAGCAGACCTGGGGAGACTCACTTTCCTCCTCTGGGAGGAGTGGCGTGGGAGCATGCTGCAGGAATCAGCTGGATTTGGAAACTCCAAATAGGACCATGCACCAGAGATAGAGATGTTCAGTCACAGGCTGGGTAAGCTCAGAGTGTGGCTGGAGACCAGGGAGAAAGAAGGGATTGACCGCTTTTCTTTGAGGGCACATTGAGGAGTGGAGCCCCGAGCTCTGGGCTCCTATGGAGCTGAAGATTGGGAGGCTGCCATTTTCATTCCTGTCCTCCAAAGCTGTATGGAAATTGTTCAGGGAACAAAAGCTCCTGAAACCAAAAATGATCAGATGACTTAGCCTAGCCCCTCGCAAGTCTGGTGCAATCCCGTCTTGGGCAAAGACACTTGAGAATCACTACAACAGGCCCCTCCCCCAGAAGATCATCAAGAACATTCAACCAAGACCAAATTCACTGATCAATGAGAACTGCGTAACTCCAGAGCTAGGGAAAAGCAACACATAGAATTCATGGCTTTTTTCCCATGATCATCTAGCTTTTCAAAGTTAAATTTTTTTAAATTTTATTTTTTATTCAATTTTTAAAAATTCCTCTTTCCTATTTTAATGTTTTTAAACTATTTTATCTTATCAAAACCTTTGTTAAAATATTTTTTTAATTTTCATTGTTATAATCATATTTTATCCCTTCATTGTATTTAACCTTATGTTTTCTATAAATATAGGGTTTTTTTTCCCCTTATAATTTTGGGATAAAGTTTCTTCTAATAGATCAAAATATACCCTAAATCTAGCACATGGCTTTTTTCTAGTCTCCAGCCTGATCACATTCTTTCCTTTTTTTTTTTTTCCTTTTTTCAACCAACTTGTTATCTTATAAATTCCCTTTTATAATCTTTTTAAATTTTCATCTTTACAATCATATTCAATCCCTTCAACATATTTACCCTTATTTTTGTGTATATATAATTTTTCTTTCTATAAAATTTTGGAAGGTAGTTTCTTCTAACAGACAAAAATTAACGTAAAATCAAGTGTGGTGTTTTTTTTTTTTCTTTTTACTTTTCTCCCCCTTTCTTCTCCCACCAGTTTTAGGTCTCTTCTGATTTGGTTAATGTATATTTTTCTGGTATTGTTGCTACCCTTTTAGTTTTGTTCTTTCATTCATCTATCCTTATCTGGATAAAATGACAGGGTGGAAAAACTCACCTCAAAATGAAAAACAAGAGGTAGTACTGACAACTAGGGACCTAATCAATACAGACATTAGTAAGATGTCAGAACTAGTGTTCAGAATGTGGATTATCAAGGTCTTAGCTAGGATCAAAAAAAAGCATGGAAGAAGGGCACCTGGGTGGCTCAGTGGGTTAAGCCTCTGCCTTCAGCTCAGCTCATCATCTCAGGGTCCTGGGATTGAGCCCCACATTGGGCTTTCTGCTCAGGAGGAAGTCTGCTTCCCCCTCTTTCTCTACCTGCCTCTCTTCTTACTTGTGATCTGTCAAATAAAAAATAAAATAAAATCTTAAACAAAAAAAAAGCATGGAAGATATTAGAGAATCCCTTTCTGGAGAAATAAAATCCCTTTCTGGGGAAATAAAAAACCTAAAATCTAACCAACTAGCAAGGCTATTGGTGAGGTGCAATGAAAAATGGAGGCTTTTACTGCTAAGATAAATGAGGCAGAAGAGAGAATTAGTGATACAGAAGGCCAAATGATGGAGAAAAAAGAAGCTGGAAAAAAAAAAAGAGAGAGAGCAAGAGGGAAACAATTACTGGACCAGGAGGGGTGAATTCGAGAGATAAGTGATACCATAAAATGAAACAAATTAGAATAATTGGGATCCCAGAAGAAGAAAGAGAAGGGCAGAAGGAATATTGGAGCAAATTATAGCAAAGAACTTCCCTATTTTGAGGAAGGAAATAGGCTTCAAAATCCAGGAGGTACAGGGAACCCCCTCAAATCAATAAAAATAGGTCAACACCCTGTCATATAATAGTAAAATGTACAAGACTCAGTGACAAAGAGAAAATCCTGAAAGCAGCTCAGTAACGAAGAAGACTGTAACATACCACGTTAGAAATATTAGATTGGCAGCAGACCTATCCACAGAGACCTGGCAGGCCAGAAAGGACCGGCATGATATATTCAGAGCACTAAATGAGAAAAATATGCAGCCAAGAATACTATATCCAGCTAGGCTGTCATTGAAAATAGAAGAAGAGATAAAGGCTTCCAGGGCAAATAAAAATTAAAAGAATTTGCAAACACCAAACCAGCCCTACAGGAAATACTGAAAGGGGTCCTCTAAGCAAAGAGTGAGCCTAAAAGCAATAGATCAGAAAGGAACAGAGACAATAGACAGTCACAGTCAACTTACAGGCAATACAATGGCACTAAATTCATATCTTTTCATAATTACCCTGAATGAAAATGGGCTAAATGCCCCAATCAAAAGACACAGGGTATCAGAATGGATGAAAAAACAAGACCCATTGATATACTGTCTACAAGAAATTCATATTAGACCCAAAGACACCTCCAGATTTAAAGTGAGGGGGTGGAAAACAATTTACCATCTTAATGGACAACAAAAGAAAGCTGGGGTGGCAATCCTTATATTAGATAAATTAGCTTTTAAGCAAAGACCATAATAAGAGTTGAGGAAGGACACTTTATCACACTTAAAGGGTCTGTCCAACAAGATCTAACAATTTTAAATATCTATGCCTCATTATATAAACCAATTAATAATAAAATTCAAAGAAACAAATCAAGAATAATACAATAATAGTAGAGGACTTTAACACCCTCCCTTCACTGAAATGGACAGATCATCCAAGCAAAGATTAACAAAGAAATAAAGGCTTTAAAGGATACACTGGATCATAGACATCATAGATATATTTAAAATGTTCCATCCCAAAACAACAGAATATACATTCTTCTCTCGTGCATATGACACATCTTCCAAAATAGATCATATCTTGGGTCACCACTCAGGTTTCAACTGGTACCAAAGGACTGGAATCATTCCCTGCATATTTTCAGACCACAGTGCTTTAAAACTAGAACTCAATCACAAGAGGAATGTTGGAAATAACTCAAATACATGGAGGCTAAAGAGCATCCTACTAAAGAATGAATGGGACAACTAGGGAATTAAAAAAGAATTTAAAAATTCATGGAAACAAATGAAAATGGAAACACAACTGTTCAAAATCTTTGGGACATAGCAAAGTCAGTCCTGAGAGGAAAGTATATACTGATACAAGCATTTCTCAAGAAATAAGAAAGGTCTCAAGTACACAACCTAACCCTACACCTAAAGAAACTGGAGAAAGAACAGCAAAGAAAGCCTAAACCCAGCTGGAGAAGAGAAATAATAAGGATCAGAGCAGAAATCAATGAAATAGAGACTAAAAGAACAGTAGAACATATCAGCAAAAGTAGGAGCTGGTTCTTTGAAAGAAATAATAAGATTGATAAATCCCTGGCCAGACTTCTCAAAAAGAAAAGAGAAAGGACCCAAATTAATAAAATCATGAATGAAAGAGGAGAGAGCACAACTAACACCAAAGAAATACAAACAATTATAAGTGCTTATTATGAGCAACTATATGCCAGCAAATTTGATAATCTGGAAGAAATGGATGCATTCCTAGAGACATATAAACACATATAAACTACCACAACTGAACCAGGAAGAAATAGAAAACCTGAACAGACCCATAACCAGTAAGGAGATTGAAGCAGCCATCAAAAATCTCCCAACAGGGACGCCTGGGTGGCTCAGTTGGTTAAGCAGCTGCCTTCAGCTCAGGTCATGATCCCAGCGTCCTGGGATCGAGTCCCACATCGGGGTCCTTGCTCATCAGGGAGCCTGCTTCTCCCTCTGCCTCTGCCTGCCATTCTGTCTGCCTGTGCTTGCTCTCTCTCCCTCTCTCTCTCTCTCTCTCTGACAAATAAATAAATAAATAAATCTCCCAACAAACAAGAGCCCATAGCCAGAAGGCTTCCCAAGAGAATTCTACCAAACGTTTAAAGAAGAATTATACCTATTCCCCTAAAACTGTTCCAGAAAACTAGAAATAAAAGGAAAACTTCCAAACTCATTTGATGAGGCCAGCATTACCTTGATCCCAAAACCAGATACCCCATCAAAAGAATTACAGACCATTATCCTTGATGAACACAGATGCAAAAATTCTCACCAAAATACTAGCCAATAGGATCCAACAGTACATTAAAAGGATGGTTCACCAAAACCAAGTGAGATTTATTCCTGGGCTGCAAGATTGGTTCAACATCTGTGAATCAATCAGTGTGATATAATAAATTAGTGAAAGAAAGAACAAGAACTATATGATACTCTCAATAGATGCTGGAAAAGCATTTGAAAAAGTACAGTGCCCTTTCTTGATCAAAACTCTTCACAGTGTAGGGATAGAGGGTACATACCTCAATATCACCAAAACAATATATGAAAAACCACAGCAATATCATTCTCAATGGGGAAAACCTGGGAACTTTTCCCCTAAGATCAAGAACATGGCAGATGTCCACTATCACCACTGGATTCAGCATAGAACTAGAAGCCCTAGCCTCAGCAATCAGAGAGCAAAAAGAAATAAAATGCATCCAAATCAACAAAGAAGTCAAACTCTCACTCTTTGCAGATGACATCATACTTTATGTGGAAAACCCAAAAGGCTCCACTACAAAACTGCTAGAACTCCTACAGGAATTCAGTAAAATGTCAGGCTATAAAATCAATGCACAGAAATCAGTTGCATTTTTACACACCAACCACAAGACATAAGAAAGAGAAATTAAGGAGTCAACCCCATTTACAATTGCACCTGAAACCATAAGATACCTAGGAATAAATCTTCCCAAAGAGGCAAAGAATCTGTATTCAGAACACTGTAAACTACTCATGAAAGAAATTGAGAAGACAAAAAAATGTAAAAACATTCTATGCTCATGGATTAGGAGAACAAATATTGTGAAAATGTTGTGCTACCTAAAGCAATCTACATATTTAATGCAATCCCTATCAAAATACCATCACTGTTTTTCAAAGAAATGGAACAAATAATACTAAAATTTATATGGAACCAGAAAAGACCCGAAGAGCCAGAGGAATGTTGAAAAAGGAAACCAAAGTTTGTGGCATCACAATTCTAAACTTCAAGCTCTATTACAAATATGTCATCATTGAGACAGAATAGTACTGGCACAAAAACAGACACATAGATCAATGGGACAGAATAGAGAACCCATAAATGGACCCTCAACTCTATGGTCAACTAATCTTCAACAAAGCAGGAAAGAATTTCCAATGGAAAAAAGTCTCTTCAACAATGGTATTGGGGAAAATTGGACAGCCACATGCAGAAGAATGAAACTGGACCATTTCCTTACACCACACACAAAAATAGACTGAAAATGGATGAAAGATCTCAATGTGAGACAGGAATCCAACAAAATCCTTGAGGAGAACACAGGCAGCAACCTCTTCTACCTCAGCTGCAGCAACTTCTTCCTAGAAACATCACCAAAGGCAAGGGAAGCAAAGGCAAAAATGAACTATTGGAACTTCATCAAAATCAAAAGCTTCTGCATAGCAAAAGTAACAGTCAATAAAACCAAAAGACAACTGACAGAATGAGAGAAGGTATTTGCAAGTAGCATATCAGATAAAGGGTTAGTATCCAAGATCTATAAAGAACTTCTCAAACTCAACACCCAAAGAACAAATAATCCAATCAAGAAATGGGCAGAGGACATGAACAGACATTCCTGCAAAGAAGACATCCAGATGGCCAACAGACACATGAAAAAATGCTCCACATCACTCAGCATCAGGGAAATACAAATCAAAAACCACAATGAGATACCACCTCACACCAGTCAGAATGGCTAAAATTAACAAGTCAGGAAATGACAGATGTTGGCAAGGATTCAGAGAAAATAGGACCCTCCTACACTGTTGCTGGGAATGCAAGCTGGTGCAGCCACTCTGGAAAACAGTTCGTTCCTCAAAAAATTGAAAATAGAGCTATGCTATGACCCAACAATTGCACTACTGGATATTTCCCCTAAAGATTCAAATCTAATGTCCCAAAGGGGCATGTGGACTCTAATATTTATAGTAGTCATGTCCAAATAGCCAGATTATGGAAATAACCTTCTGTCCATCAACAGATGAATGGATAAAGATGTGGTGTATATATACAATGGAATACTATGCAGCCATTAAAAAAATGAAATGTTGTATTTTGCAACAATGTGGATTTAACTAGAGGGTATTATGCTAAGCAAAATAAGTCAGAGAAAGACAATTATCATATGATCTGTCTGATATGAGAAATTTGAGAGGCAGGGCGGCAGCTCATTAAGGGTAGAGAGGGAAAAAATGAAACAAGATGGGATCAGGAGGGAGACAAAGTATAAGGGACTCTTAATATCATGAAACAAACTGAGGGCTGCTGGGCAGTGGGGGGGAAGGTTAGGATGGCTGGGTTATGGACACTGGGGAGGGTATGTGATATGGTGAGTGCTGTGATATGTGTAAGGCTGAAGATTCACAGACCTATACCCCTGGGACAAATAATACATTATACATTAATTTAAAAAACAACAACAAAAAAAAGAGTGTAAGTTTTACAAGATGAAAGATTTTGGAGATCCATTGCACAACAGTATATATACAGTTAATACTACTGTACTCTACATTTAAACATAGTTAAGATAGTAAATATTATTATTTTTTTTAACCACAATAAAAAAAATTATCTCAAAATTACCTCAAGATCAAAGAGCCAAGTGCAGGAGCTAAAACTAAAGAAACTTTAGAAGAAATCATTGGGAAAAATCTCCATGACCACAGATTTGGCTCTGATTTCTTAAATATAACACAGAACAGACAACAAAAGAAAGAATAATATGTAAACTGGACTTTAAAATTAAAGATTTCTGCATCAAAAGAGTTTATCAACAGAAAGAAAAGGCAACTCACAGAATGGCAGAAATACTTGCAAATTATGTATCTAGTAAGGGATTCATATTCAGAGTGTATAAATTATTTCTACAACTCAGCATCAACAAAAACAAACAGTCCGATTTTTTTTTAAAGTGTTGAGAACATGAACATTTCTTCAAAGATATACAAATAGTCAATTAACATATGAAAAGATGCTCAACATTTATAATCATTAGGGAACTGTAAATCAAAAGCTCCAAGACATATCTCTTCCTGTCTGTTATATTGGCTATTATTAACACACACACACACACACACACACACACGGAAAAAAAAAAAAAAAGACAAAGTCTTGGTAAGGATGCACAGAAATTGGATGCTTTGTGTATTGTTGCTGGTGGATAATTGCTGGTGGATAAGTAGTGTGCTGCAGCTGTTTTGAAAAACAGTATGGCAATTCCTCAAAAATTTTTTTTAAAAGTACACCATATGATCCAACAATTCTCCTTTGGATATAAAAGAAAATAACCAAAAGCAAGGAACTGAACCAAAAAGATATGTGTATACTGAAACATTCATAACAGCATTATGCACAATAGTTGGGACACAGCAGCAATCTACATGTCCTTTGATGGTTGAAGCTAAAACAAAATGTGCTATATACATAAAATGGAATATTATTCAGTCTTTTTTTAAAAGGATTTTATTTTATTTATTTGACACAGAGAGCACAAGCAGAGGAGCAGCAGAGGGAGAGGGAGAAGCAGGCTCTCCACCAAGCCGGGATCCCCATGGAGGGCTGGATCCTGGGACCCTAGGATCATGACCTGAGCTGAAGGCAGACACTTAACTGACTGAGCCACCCAGGTTCCCCTATTATTCAGTCTTAAAAAAATTCTCATGCATGGGACTCCGTGTGGCTCGGTCAGTTAAGTGTCTGCCTTCAGTTCAGGTCGTGATCCCAGGGTTTTTTAATAGAGTCTCACATGAGGCTCCTTGCCAGCAGGGAGTCTGCTTCTCCCTCTGCCTGCTACTCCCCTGCTTGTGTGCTTGCTCACTTGCTCTCTTTCTCTCTCAAATAAATAAAATCTTAAAAAAAAAATCTCACAGTACTGCAGCATGGATGAAGCTTGAAGACATTATGGTAAGTGAAATAAGCCAGTTATAAGAAACACGTGCTCTGTATAATCACTTTTATGAGCTGTCTAGAGTAGTCAAGTTCACAGAGACAAAAAGTAGAATGGCGATTTTCAGGAACTGAGGAAAGGAGAGAATGGGGAGTTACTGTTTAATGGGGATGAAATTTCAGTTTGGCAATATGAAAAAAATTCTGGAGATTGATAGTAGTGATGGCTGCACAAAAATGTGAATGTACTTAATGCCACTGAACTGTGCACTTCTGTGGTAAAAATTATAAAAATTTTTTATTATGTGTATTTGACCATAATTAAAGAAAAAAAAAAACCCATTTGGGCAGCAAGGAAGTTTATAACATACATATGCTCTCTGTAGGTCCAAAAAAAAAAAAAAAATCTTTCAAATGAAAATTTGAGATTCAAGTTCATGCACTGTTCAAATTTATACTACCTAAATGGCCATGAATCCTAAGATGGGCTCAAGCTGTGGCTAATGGCAAAACTGAGATGCTTGTAAAACAAAAATGTGAAGTTTTTAGAAATGATTTTATAATTGTGGGCATAGGGAGGTACAACTGAAAACCAAAAACCATTGAGTATGATCTTTATAAAAAGATTAAATCATATGAGAAGATAAATCACCATATGAGACAGCAAATGCAACATAGACTTAGCTTAAACTACCAAAAAGTATAATAATTTGAAGAAAACTAAAGGATAAAATAAAACTTATTCCAGAGGATAAAATAACTAAATGTATTAAAAAATAATATAAACCATCATGGAGAAATACAATGATGAGGAAAAGAGAAAAATCAGAATCTACAAAAGGAGAAAATTTTTTTATTTTTATTTATTTATTTTTTAAGATTGTATTATTTGAGAGAAAGAGTGTGAGCATGAGCAGGGGGAGAGGCAGAGGGAGAAGCAGGCTCCCCACTGAGCGGGGAGCCCAATGCAGGGCTTGATTCCAGAACCCTGGGATCATGACCTGGGCTGAAGCAGACACTTAATTGACTGAGCCACCCAGGTGCCCCAAGAAAACCAAATTTTAAAGAATAAGTATGATAACTAAAATCTAACTTCAATAGATATGTTAATTATCATATGAATAATAAAATGCCACAAGTCACAAGAAAATGGGAAAATGTAAAAACATTTAATAAAATTAGAAAATAGAATGAAAAGTTATAACCTAATTCAAATTTTGCAATAAAATTACAGAAAAAAATTTAAATTATAGATGTGAATATTTGAAGAGAAATTTGATAATATATTTTCAGAATTTAAGCGTCATATAGATCCCTAAATTAATAATGACATGAATCCCCAGGGACCCAGTGACTTCTGAGAAGTGTCAACAGAAATCGAGGAAGACACAAAAAAAAATGGAAAAACATTCCATGCTCATGTATTGGAAAGACAAATATTGTGAAAATGTCTATGCTACCTAAAGCAATCTACATATTTAATGCAATCCCTATCAAAATACCATCATTTTTTTTCCAAATAGAACAAATAATCCTAAAATTTATGTGGAACCAGAAAAGACCCCGAATAGCCAGAGGAATGTTGAAAAAGAAAGCCAAAGTTGGTGGCATCACAATTCCAGAAATAGATTCAAAACCATACAATGAAACATCAACATACTGAAAAGAGTGAATATCTTAACATCAATGAAGATGTAAAGACAAGTATGCCAAACCGAGAGCAGATTTCTCATCAGCAAATTCACAGGTTGAGTAAAATAAGGAAAAAAAAAGTAGTTTTATTTTATGTACAATGAATTATGTACAATTCCTAAAAATGATATGAAGTGCTTGAAAATAAAGAAACAGAAAAATATGCTGTATACTGACAAAATATGTGAGTAGTAACCAAAAAATCAGAAAAAAGAAGTCTCTAATAAACAAAACAGGAATATTGGGATGAGCAGGAAGGATTGGTGGAGACGTGGTGAAACTAAAGCCCTAGCTCACCAAAAGCATATCCTCAGAATATATGAATGCAAAATTTAACCCACTTTTCAGGAGAAGTCTTAATAAACTCTCTTAGAAAAAAACTAAACCAAACATAAAGAAAAAAAAAAAAAGTAGTAGATCGATGTTAAATTTTATTCATTCAAAAAAAGTCCTCATTATTCTCAGAATTTACCAAATAATTCAGGATGGTTAAGTAATCTATGAATACTTAATCAAAGATCATCTCTTTCCTTCTACACGAAAAAGCAATGAGGTTTGTTTTTCTGGTTTCTTTGTTTGTTTTTTTAAACATGAAGGTTGTCAAGGTATACATCTAAAGCAAAGGTAGAAAAGCTACATATCTAAAACAAAAGAAGAAAATGTTCATTTTTTTTTATCCCTAAGTAAAAATATGGCAGGGTTTTGGCTGATGATTTTAAAGTTTAAAACTCATTTAAGTTTTCATTTAACTCATTCAGTCTTTGAAAACATAATTTATTATGAAATTCATCAACTTCATAAACATGTTCTTTTCTGAGGCTAATCTGTCCTGGAAGGAGACCCTGAGACTGAATTTCAATGCAAGTAGTTTCTTTGAGAGCTGATTATGGGAACTACCATAGAAGGAGTAAGGGGGACAGTGCCTGGAAGAAAGTATTAAGAGCTCTGGGCTATTGGTGTCCAATCCCAGTGGGAACCTCTGGAACAAAGTGGAAATCCTACATCAGATAGGTCTTCTGAAAGGCATGAAATTGCCTTCATTTTGGGTCAGGCGCTGTTACTGGGCTGGTAAATTCTAGCACTTAGGACCTGCAGGTGTGAAGCTAAAGCATGTTTTGGCCTGAGAAAACGTTAAGCAAAGAGTTTTAAGTACTCATAGTAAGAAGCTGTGGTATCTAAAAGACTTGTGAGTGCTGGCATAACAAGCCTGAGCTCTGAGAGCATCTTCAACAGTTGTATCTTTTCCTAAGACTTGGGTTCTTTATATTTAAATGAATATATGCATGACAGAAAGCATCCACAACTTCTTCAAAGAGTTAATAAATCGACTTCAGAATAGAGTTAAACAAACCGGCAGAACTTCATTGACTGAATTGACTAGCTGGTTACTACTGTCATGTACGTATATATTCATTACTATTCATTACTATGGTAAGACAATAAATGTTAAAATATAGAAAAAAATTTCCTAGTAATTATTTATACTTGTGATTTTCTGCATAAGTGGAAAAATAATATAATAAAAATACATCTTACATTTGTTGCTTTAGATAAATTATCTGGCATGGAGTTTGTTTCTGTATCCCGAGGCTTTGGTAGTCATTATCCCTAACTCAATTACTTTCCTCGTCATGTAATTTTGAAAAGTTTTTTTTCCTCATTAAAAAAATAAATCCTCTAATTACTAATGTGGAGGAATAAAGGATAAAATATATAGTTTAGATATTATCTACTATATATTCTAACAGATATTGGGCACTCATAAATGTTTATTTGAACAAAAAAATTTCAGTGAACACTTATTTCATTTTGATGTTATGCTTTAAAAAGATAATTTATACTTGTTCAAGAAATTAAAATCTTATATAACCAAATTTTAGGTTCAAATAGCTCTTTATTTGTTATTAATATGTATTGTTTTTATTTATTTATTTGACCATGTATTGCTTTTAAATGTGTAATTATAAAAATATTTTAGGATAAGCCAAGTAAAAACTTGAACAAAGCAACTCCAATATACATTGCTTATATAACAATTTTAAACTAATGTGTCATCTTAAATCATGTCATAACCATATATTTTTCATTTGTTTCCTAAATTTCATGAAACATAGTGTGAATTCATTATAATTATAAATTTTTATTTTGACGATTTCATTCTGGATTAATGTTTCAACCTCCTGGCAAGGAAGAAAAGAATCTAAGTTTGTCTTCTGACTCTTTGTAATATTTCTGCTAAATGTAGTGAGGAAAAAATAATTTAAATTTTAAATTCATTTTAATTTCATTACTAAATACCCTCTAGGGAAAACATTTCTTCTCTGTCGACATAATTAATAATTTTAAAGGGTGTTTTCAATATGCATTTGCCTGTAAGAAAATATATAATACAAAGGCTTGGGAAAACAAAAATTATATATTTCTAGATATGATATGCTCCATGTATCTATTGGGAATGTGACTACATTAATATCCAAAATTAAACATAAAAGATACATACTCTTCACAAAGTCAGTCTCTGAGATAATAGCCTATTAATATCAAAAATAAATAAAATATTTTGCTTCTATTTGCTTAAGCAGTTTCTAATTTGTTTTTCAGAACTGCAGTAAGATACTTTCTGACACAAATGTTTTGCTTTGTGAGCCCTCCCTCTCATATCTTCTCTCCTATCAACCATTTCCAACGTGTATAGTGACTGTTTTCTGTGATGAATTACTTTTTACCTCTGTTGGAAAACATTAAGTTTTTATGGAAAAGGGGGAACAAACCAATGCTAAATAAAATGCCTACTGAGTAAACTCAAGCACTGAGCATGTTATTGTATTTTTTACAACCAATAACACAAGGTGGGTGGCAATTTTATTTTATGGTTTGTTTCATTTTGCTTTTTGACTTAATTGCAAAAATTTTATTCTTAGGTGATTAAAAGATTCGTAAATGTCCCAAGGTGGGACAAGACTGTGTGATGGATGATGATGCAATGGGAAGAATGTGGCCAGGGGAGCCCTTGATCCCAAGCCAGGCGACAGGACTGATCCATCTGACAAAGCAGAATAATCTAATCACGAAACACATGACTTGATGTTAGGTAGAAAGTAACCTTTCAATGAACATCTAAGGCTACTCTCAGAATAACACCAAGTTATCAAGTGTAAAATTTTACAGATTGTATCTGAATAACTGTTGAAAATCAGTCCTGCGTAAGGAAGGGAAAAAAATTGGCATGTTAGATCTAACTGGATTTGAACCTTGATTTTGCTGTTGAAAAGATGACTGAATTTACCTGAAATATTTAAATACTCCGAAATTCCTCTTCCTATGTAAAATGTGTACACTAAACAATCTTTAGGTACGTTCCAATAATTAAGTAAGATAAAAAATGTAAAGTTCAAATGAGTGAGGTGATCTATAAAAGTGCTCTTTGTCATTATTGTTTTCATAACGTATATTTTAATAATAGCATAATTACAGTATTCCCCCTTTATCTGTGAGGATACATTTCAAGACTCCTAGTGGATCCCGAAAACATAACACTAAACTTTATATATACTATGTTTTTCCTATGCATACAAACATATGATAAAGTTTCATTTATAAATCAGGCACAGCAAGAGATTAATCAATAATAATAATAATAAAATTGTATAATTAAAACAATGTAATAAAACATATGAATGTGCTCTCTCTTTCTCAGAATATCGTATTGCACTGTATTCACCCTTCTTGTGATGACATGACACAATAAAATGCCTACGTGATCAGATGAAATGAAATGAATATCGGAGGTGTTGAGGCTATTATTGGATGGTCTAGTTCAGAAGACGGATGATCTACTTCTAGACTGCAGTTGGCTGTGGGTGAAAGGAGCCTCCGAATGTGAAATCATGGGTAAGAGCGGGACCACGGTTATCTTGTTTAGTAGGGATCTCTCCTTCAACGTGTAGATACTGATGTGTGTTACTGATAACCTTTAAGCGTTAGCCATAAAGCCCATGACTAAAAGGTGGTTGTGGCAAAAAATAATATGAGCTTTATGAATGTACTTATAAAACTGAAGTTCTCTGAAGCCAAACTCTATAGACCACTTTTTTTCATGCCCATCAAAAGCCAATTGAAGAATGCCTGCAAGTTTGGTGGCCGACTACACTCTTAAATGAAAGGCTGTCCGGAGTCTGGGTGGCTCAATCGGTTAAGCCTCTGCCATTGGCTCAGTCATGATCCCAGTCCTGGGACTGAACCCTGCTCGGGGCTCCCTGCACAGCAGGGAGCCTGCTTTTCCCTCCCTCTCTGCCTGCCTCTCTTTCTCTTTCTCTCTCTGTCAAATAAATAAAATCTTCAAAAAGAAAATAAATTCGATGCCACTTGGACTTAAGTATTATGCTTTCGTAAGACCTGGTGAGTATCCTAGCCAGTTACACAAGCACTGGGTGCTGTCATGTTGGTCCGGTTAAAGTGATTCAGAAATTACTGCCGCCAAATGAAGATTTTTAGTTGTTTGTCTTTAGAATTCCATTTGGGAATGTAGATTGCTATAATGCTATAAAGATGCAGCAGAAACCGTTTTATACTTCGTCATAGCTTCATTAAATTATATAACCAAGAGCATGGCTTTCGTGAGAAGAGTGAAGCAGATCCTGAACTTGGAGCCTGTGCTTGGAGGTTCTCAACTAACTCTACTCCTCACAGCTGAAAGTCAAATGAGGGAGATCTGAACAGAGCACTGCCATTGCTGACACGGGATTATCCCAAGCACTGAATTATGACAGAGTGGTGGATGATTGGTGGATAATACACTTCAAATAATTAGTAATCTTTGTACCTCAAGATAGGAGTAAACAAAACCACCTCTTTGAGCATAATTACATTGCTTTAACACACACTAATTAAGTCTTATAATGATATTTGAATAGCCCCAAAATTTAAATTTATGTCTCCTGCAGCCCATTAATTAATATTAACTCCCTATTCTGAAAGTGTTTTACCATGTCCCTCACTGACACCAACATCAAATTTTATCAAGCAGTTGATAAAAATTTGCAGAATAAAGTAATAGCAAAAGAATATGACCAAAATCCTTGTTTAAACTATATTCAAAATAGGCTGTCCTATGTGAAAGATAGATACTCTTTATGAAAACATTTCCTCAATAATATTCTCCAGGGCAAGGAGATTAATACTTTGGAGAAAATTATTGAATATTTGCAGAAATCATGAAATAATTATTTTTTTTGTAACTCAGTATCTAATGTCATTAATTGATAGACTATTCCATAAGTAAAGGACACATGTATATAAAACCAGTGTTCACATAGAGCACAGCATCACTGGAATGAACAGCCAGAATATGGTTCAACATTTTGTTAAAATATGTGACACGTTACTTTCTATTTGTCTGTCCACCTCATTAGTTGTTCCACGTCCTCTAATAGTGAGGCTTATTGTAAGCATCTATTAGTGCTTTCCATATGGTAATTAGTATTTATCGAATAAAGAAACACTGATGGGTAGAGTAAAACACAAGACTAGAAAGAGAAGGCTAACTCCTTCTCTTTGGGCAAAGAACTCACAGGGATTATTGGGACATTTCTTCATCTGAGAGACACACTTAACAGATGGTCTCCACTCTTTATTTGATGAATAGTCAGAATTAAAACAAAGATTTGGAGAAAATATCAGAGTAAAGATCAAAATGACATGTTATAGATTAAATAATTTTCAAGAATAATTTTGAAGGCTTTTTCTAATCAGGGCATTAAAGTTCTGTGAGTATTTCATGAATACTAATTTTAATTCCTGTTCTCTACAACAAGTGTCTACTCAAGAAAATTATAACCTCTGCTAGGTTTTGTTTTGGTTTTGGTTTTGGTTTTTCCCTAGAAAAGAACTGGCAACAATTAAGAGAAAGATGGATTCCCAATACTTGGTCTCTGGTAGTGGCAAAACCCCACACAATTGTTTTGTGCCTCAGGTATGTTCTCTACCAGAAACTCTATTGCACAGAAGCATTTTCCTCCATCTAAAAAGTCCCTTCAAGTAATTGCTACTGCAGAAGCAAACATTCTGATTTGCATTGACTTACAATATTTCCTGCAGTCATGCAAGACCCTAAATGCAGTTTTCTCATCTAAAAACATGAGTTTATAAACTCTAGATTATTGATCATTTCTGCTATTGGGTAGATATTATTGACTAATGCAGACATTCTTTCATAATGTTCTCCCATTAAGGAAATCTGGACTAAGAGTGAAAATACACCATGGGTCTGCCTTGATACACAATTTCCATTTCAAAGATACAAAAATTGAAGCATACTGAGATGTTAAGTGTGGTGGATAAAGCTACATAAAGAATGAATATTACAAATTAAAATTGAGTTCCATAAGAATTCAAAATCAAACATAGCAATAAAATATGTTTAACTACTTAAATGAAATGTTTAAGCTCATACATTAAAAAAAATCTATACAATAAAAAAAAAAATCTATACAATAGGGAAAAGATGGTCTCTTCAACAAACAGTGCTGGGAAAACTGGACAGCTACATGCAAAAGAATGAAACCAGACCACTTTCCCGTACCATACATAAAAATAAACTCAAAATGAATTAAAGATTTAAATGTGAAACCTGAAACCATAAAACTCCTAGTAGAAAACATAGGCAGTAATTCTTTGACATCAGCCATAATTTTTTTTTTTTTTTTAGATGTCTCTCCTCAGGCAAGAGAAACAAAAGCAAAATTATTGGGACTATACCAAAATAAAAAGCTTTTGCACAGTGAAGAAAACCATCAACAAAATGAAAATGGGAGAAGACATTTGCAAATGATATATTCAAAAAGAGGTTAATATCTAAAATGTATAAAGAAATTATGCAACTCAATACCAAAAAAATAATAATCTGGTTAAAAATGGGCAGAGGACCCAAATAGATATTTTTCCCAAAAAGATATACAGATGACCAAAAGGCACATGAAAAGATGCTCCTTACCACTAAACATCAGGGAAATAAAAATCAAAAACTACAATGAGTTATCACTTTACACCAATCAGAATGGCTAAAATCCAAAGTTAAGGAAATAACAAAGTGTTTGTGAGGATGTGGAGAGAAAGGAACCCTCATGGGCTATTGGTGGGAATGCTAATTGATGTAGCCACTGTAGAAAACAGTATGGAGATTCCTCAAAAAATTAAAAACAGAATTTCCTTATAATCCAGTAATTCCACTAATGGTTGTTTACCATACACACGTACCACACACACACACACACAGAACACTAATTTAAAAAGATATATGCAGGGCGCCTGGGTGGCTCAGTGGGTTAAGCCGCTGCCTTCGGCTCAGGTCATGATCTCAGGGTCCTGGGATCGAGTCCCACATCGGGCTCTCTGCTCAGCAGGAAGCCTGTTTCCCTCTCTCTCTCTCTCTCTGCCTGCCTCTCTGTCTACTTGTGATCTCTCTCTGTCAAATAAATAAATAAAATCTTTAAAAAAAAATAAAAAAATAAATAAAAAAAAATAAAAAGATATATGCAAACTTATGCTTATTGTAGCATTATTTACAATGGTCTAGATATGGAAACAACCTAAGTGTCCATGGCTGGATGAGTGGATAATGAATATCACCTATATCTATGTCTATGTCTATATCTATATCTATAACTATACCCCCCCCACAATGGAATACTACTCAGCCATAAACAAATGGAAATCTTGCCGTTTGTGACAACATAGATAGACTTGGAGAGTATCATGCTAACTGAAATAAGACAGAGATAAATACCTATTGTTTCACTTATATGTTGAATCCCAAAACAAGACAAACTAACCAAACAAAACTAGTAGATATAGAGAACAGATTTGTTGTTAGGAAAGGGGAAGGGTTTTGGGGACTGAGTGAAAAGGGTGAAGGGAGTTGATTATATGGTGACAAATGGTAATGACTAATTATGATAGCATTTCATTACATAATATATGCAAATATCAAACTATTGTGTGGCATACTTGGAACTAATATGTTATATATTAATTTTGCCTAAAAATTCTTTGTTTCCTGATACTGCTATTAAGAATTACTATACAACCCAAATGTGTTTCTTAAACTTCTGGAGCTCAGAAATCTTAAAGCAGTTTCACTGGGCTAATGGCAACGCTATACTTGGATGTGAAAATGTTATATAATATAGGTCTAAAAGTATATTCAATTATTTTCTGAGACCTTGATTCTGGCTCTTCCTATTATACATTAAACCATACTATTATTATCAGTAAGTATCAATAATCCAATGTCTGTTGCTTTCTCTAAGGAATCTTTCTGAAACAGTTCTCAATTGAAATATTTTCTCTTTTTTTTTCAGTTGTTTATTGTTAAACATTAGTATTTATCCTTTTTCAATTGAACATTTAACAGAAATCTGAAATATATACAGAGTCTGTCCTTTGAGGACCTCCTTTGAGGAGCATGTAGATTGGTGTTTTACAGATAATATTCTAATTACTGTATGTTTATGAGAGTTCCTGTGGTATCAAAAACAAATAAATATATAAAAGGGCAGGTATGGACTGCTCATGTTAATATGGCAAGAAACAAAGATTAAGATCAATTTAGAGTTGTCTACCATAAGACAAGACAAAGTGTATATTTTCCTTTTTACTTATTTTACATGATATTCAGAACAGTAGTTAGAGTTTCAACCTAAATCATTAATATTGAAGCTGCAGGATCCTTACTTAAGCAGCACTGTTTTATTTATGAAATAGATCATTGTTTCAAAAACCCTATTTCAGAAGACTAGTCCAACCCTATTTACAGTGACTACTACTCTGACTAGATAATTATAATTTATATTATAATTAAAATGCTCAGATTGGTTTTATTCTCTGCTAGATTGTAATGAAGCTTTATGGGTAACTATAATTAACCTCCACTGATATTAATTATACACATTTAGGGATTTTGAAATTGCTGAACATGCAATTCTCTTCACAATGCATAGGGCAGTGTGGAATAAAGCATCTACACAGCAGGGCTTGCAGCCACAGTCTATGTGGTGAACAAGAATAGATAGTTGCTAGAAGTGACATGCAAGGGTCATTCAGTTCATGATTATAAATTATTTCATTTTCTGCCTGTTAGGTATATGAAAGCCATGTATGATGTCACACATTTTCTCCAAAGTAGCTCAGGCTCTCAGTAGCTCAAGCTACCCAGCCAATCTGTAAAAGGTAGATGACATGGTTCAATTTTCTATCAGTGACTTTCATCCTCTCCAAGGTTAGCCAAAGAGATCCAGCAAGATTCTGTTCCAGAAGAGAACATAATGGGAACTAAATCTTTATGCAGTGCCTTTATGTTTGAAATGTCAGGGCAAAAGCACATCCATCTCTCCTACCTCTTCCATTACTCCCTTTGTTACAACCCACTCCTAAAGTGCTTTCTTTCTTTGGTTCTAATAAAGTCCCTGATTTTGTGTTTATTAACATCAAGAGCAGAAGCACAATGGGAAGCGTGGGTGCATAGTTCAGCAGAACTACTGCTTAAAATATAACAGCATTATGTAGACAAAGGGGAGCCCTCTTACACTGTTGGTAGGAATGCAAATGGGTGCAGCTGCTCTGGAAGACAGTAGGGAGGTTCCTCAAAGAGTTGAAAATAGAGCTACCCTATGACCCAGTAATTGCACTACTGGGTAATTACTGAAAAGATACAAACAGTGATCTGAAGGGGCACTTGAACTCCACTGTTTATAGCATCAATGTCCAGGATAGCTAAACTATGGAAAGAGCCCAGATGTCCACTGACAGATAAATGGATTAAGAAGATCTGGTTACACACACACACACACACACACACACACACACACACACACACAGGAATATTACTCAGCCATCAAAAAGAATGAAATCTGAGTCCTTGGACTGCCTGGTGGAGTGAGCACCAGGCCTTCCCCTCGTCAGTGGAGACTTCCCTTTCCTTGAGGTTTCATCCTCCCAGCTGTTCGTGGATATGGCACCCAGAAACCAGGTTTGACAATGCTGTGAGAAGACTCTTGTTTTTGGAAATGGTCTTCAAGAAGGAAAAGCTGAAATCAAGCAAGAGCAGTTGATGAACAAGATTGTGGCAAACTCTGAGAGCACTAGCTCCCTGAAGGCTTGCATTATTGCCTTGACTGCCAAGATCAGCAATTATGAAGAACAGATGTATAAACATTGAAAGGACAAAGTCCACAAGCGTTAATCCGTTGACGAACATCAACCAGAGGAAAATATGCTCAGAAACCTCTGTAAGACCAACTACAGTTTCTTTGAGAAGACATGCATGGAGCTGAGGATAGAGTACACCTTCCCCCTCTGTACCACCAGAAAGGCCACCAACTCTGGGCATCCAAGAAGACCCTGTGCATTTGGGTTTTCCAGGAGGTACAAAAGCTCAAAAACCAAAAAAAGGGCCTTCTAAGCTAGAGCAGCAGCAGCCCGGAAATGTGGCAGAAGAACCCAGACAGCCTTCCGAAGGTGGAAGAGAGGAAATCAGAGAAAACCAATAAATTTTATTAGAGTCAAAAAAAAAAAAAAAAAAAAAAGAATGAAATCTTGCTATTTGCAATGACAGGGATGAAACTAGAGGGTACTATGTTAAGCAAAATAAGTCAATTAGAGAAAGACAATTATCATATGATTTCACTCTTATGTAGGATTTAAGAAACAAAACAGAGGATCATAGGGGAAGAGAGGAAAAAATAAAATAAGACCAAATCAGAGAAGGAAACAAACCATGAGAGACTTTTAACTATAGGAAACAAACTGAAGGTTGCTGGAGGGGAGGTGAGTGGGGAATAAGGTAACTAGGTGATGGGCATTAAGGAAGGCACGTGATGTAGTGAGTACTGGGTGTTATATGCAACTGATGAATCCCTAAACTCTACCACTGAAACTAATAATACACTGTATGTTAATTCAATTTAAATATTTTTTTTTAAAAAAGGACAAGAAAAAATATAACAGCATTATGTTTTAGAACTAGCCTAAGAACCTGGATTACACATTTTCTCTTTTTTTTTTCCAGCTGTGGAAATGTAACATGTATTTTTGTTTTTATATTTAGTTAGCCAACATATAGTACATCATTAGTTTTTTATTTATTTTTTTTTATTTTTTTTTTTTTTATTTTCAGCGTAACAGTATTCCTTGGTTTGGCACCACACCCAGAGCTCCGTGCAATCCGTGCCCTCTCCAATACCCACCACCTGGTTCCCCCAACCTCCCACCCCCCACCGCTTCAAACCCCTCAGATTGTTTTTCAGAGTCCATAGTCTCTCATGGTTCACCTCCCCTTCCAATTTCCCCCAACTCCCTTCTCCTCTCTAACTCCCCTTGTCCTCCATGCTATTTGTTATGCTCCACATATTTAGTTTTTGATGTTGTGTTCAATGAACCATTAGTTGCATATAACACCCAGGTCTCACCACAATTTCTTTTGACCAAGAACACCTGTCTTTTGCTTGTGTTCCTTCTCTATCCTCCTCTTCCACAACTTCTAATACCTATTGAAATACCTATTTCACTCAATGCATTTAGTCACCATAGATGGGGTATAAACCACCACCTTTAGGAGTGGGACAAAGACCAGAAAAAATCTATGGGAGGTATGCATATATAAACATAACTGTGAAAAACTCAATTTAATTTAAAGTATCTTCAACCTTAACCCCAAGCCATCTCAACACAATTTCAAATTTCATGTTTTTCAAAATTAGCAACTCCAGCAGCCAGAGGGCATGAATTAGTTCCAGATAATGGGAATTTTCCTATTGTTATGGATCAAAAGTTCATATTTATCTCCCTAACTGTTTCTTCCAGTAGGCAATACAGTATTCTTTCTGTATTTTGGGACGTGCATTTTTTTCTTTACCCAGTTTATTCTCACTAGCTAAAAACCATTAATATGGACACCGCATGATCCTTACTTAAGTTGCATTGTTTTATTTATGAAATAGATCATTGCTTCAAAAATCCTATTTCAGAAGACTAGCCCAATCCTATTTATCGTGACTACTATACTGACTAGGTAATTGATACTAACAATTAGGTCTGAAACTATGCAGGACCTTAGGTATTACACTGTTAGTAGGACAGCCTGCTGTAGTTTTACCCACACATATGCACACACACACACACACACACACACACACACACACACACACACACTCAAGCAGGTATACCCCTCTTTTCAAAAGGTCATACTAGGCCACTTTGCTTTTTTGAAAAACCTACATCTGTACATGTTTTTGCTAACTAAAAGAAATGTGAAAAGGACTTTCGCTTTTGCAGGAAGAGGTGAAAAGTAAAAATAGCATTCAGCATGAGTTTTGCAGCAAACTCACCCCCAGCACCCAGAGTGCTCCCCGAAGCTCTTACACCCAGCATCTCAAACCACTGAACTGTGTCTGTGAACGTATACTTTATCTCAATTTATCTTGTGCATTCTTAGCAAGATGTGCCTTAAGTTTCCAGAAAAAACTTAAGAGAGGTTTTTTTGGGGGGTCTGGAAATGTTCAAAAAATTTTAATATAATTTAATGATAACTGTTTCTTCACCTAAGTTGCTTCAACTTACAAAAGTTTCCATAGGAAAGCTCTTCTCTCAGACAGCAGGAGACCCCGGTATAGATGTATATATGTATACACACATGTATATATGTACATGCACATACATGTGTTTATATATGTGCCTATACAGAGAGTATGTGTGGGTCTATCTCTCTATAACAATCTGTATCCATATCATCTATATCCATATGTGTCTACACTCTACTAACAGGAACACCATATTTCTGGATCAGAAAATAGATTTTTTATTTACTCACAGAGCAATCTGATCAGCACCGATTCCCTGTGCCCAGTCCTCTGCAGGGTAAAGCAATGAGAGCGAAATGTCACTGCATGCTGTGGTTGCACCGGGGAAGATGCAGTTATGAAATCCTGAGTGTGTGTAGGGCAGCTGGTACATCCGACCATTCTCCCTCTGGAGACAGAGTGAAGGAGACCTTTGTTCTGGGATACAGAGAAATCCTCTCTGGGAAAGGATAAGGGAAATGGAGAGAAGGTGTCTAGCTCTCTTATGAGTCTGAAAAGTAAAGAAATGACTCCAAATTTATTGTTCTTAGAATCTAAGTAAATGGATCCAGTGAAGAGGCCAGTTTATATTCCTTTGTAGTCATACACAATGTCTCACTTCAAAGTCATGTTTCCCATTCAATCCTCCTTCAACACAAGAACCAGTTTTCTTTGCGCTCAAAGCTCTGACCACATAGAAACATAAAAAAATATTCATGAGTGTTGTTTCCAGACACTAACATAGGGTGTTTCCATAGATATTTTGTAATTGTGGGATCTAAACTCTAAGATGTACTTCCTTATTCCATTAAATTAACAGCATTCTCTTCCCTCCAATCATTCTAGCTCCCTAACATAATTTTTTCAATGATCTTAAATAATTACAACCCAGTGGTTTTCATTACAGAAGGACAATACTTTTGCATTACACAGCCTGCCCAAGTTCCGATATGGAGGTCCTTAGATGTTGGTCTAAGTGTTGAAGCCATCTGCTCTCATTAAGGGAGACCACTGGCTTTTTGAGCAGGAGTGTGTCCATAGTGTTAATTTATGAGGATTATTTCAGTAGCGATTGGTTTGAAATATAAATGTGGAGAAACAGAAGACTGAGAAAATACATTAGAAAATATTGCAGTAATCCAGGTATAAGACGATATATTCATGGACTAGAGTAGCAATAAAAATAATGAAAAGGAGGAAGTTAAAGCAGGAGACATTCGAAGGAAAAAGCTGATACCTGAATTTGGAAGTATGGTTATAATGAAAAGTCAAAATCACCAATACTCAAGTGGTGGGGAAAATGAAAATAAATTTACTTATAATTAAAGGGAAAGGAGGATGTCAGATATGGTGGGAACAGAGAGCTTTTAGAAATGTTACGTTTGAAATGTTAGACTAGGCAAGGAGAAAGGAACAATACTCTGGAGTGTCACTACCAGAGCACTGGGCTGTAGTGATCATGGGCATGCCAAATCAATTATATGTATGTTCTTTCCATTAGAATAGCTAGTTGATCCCTGGTCTTATTCACTTAACGAAACTATTTTTCTGGTGGAAACTTAGTCTCTTAGACGAGTACGGCATGCTTTTCTTATGAAGTCTTCACACATTTCTAGCTGTGTCATCATTTTCAGGAACATTAACTGTCACAGGTAGTATCAAAACTTTACAGGTTTTTGTCCTCTGAAATCTCTGTAATATGTTCTGTGTATGTGTTTCGGGGGATATCTCTTCTTGCCTTAAAAACTAAATTGCACACAGTTCAATCTCATTACATTAGGGATATTACATTATGGGTGTTTCCCATCTCTGAGGATTAGTTGTATATTTAAGTAAAAGTGAATCAATATAATTATATTTCTAATGATTTTACTTTTCCTGTTAATATTAATGTATTTTATGAATGAATAGAAAATGTACTTCTAATATTATTTAATGACCAATTGTTCCTTGTAAGTATTATTCCCAAAAATGTTGTCAGTAATCATCTGCCGTTTTCCTTTTCTGGAACACGTAGGTCACAATAGGATGTCAACACAGACCTTTATAGTTTTTACCTCCTTTTGATTTCATGTAAATGATAGGCATTAAAACTTTTAACAAGTTTTCAAATTATCTAAAATGATACAACTAATATTTGGTTGTAATTCAAGAACAAAAAATGTATAAAGCCTTGAACTAATCTAATTCTCTGATTTATTTTACAAAAAGCAGTTATACTTAATAAATAACCCTACCATTAGAACACTCCTGGTACTTTAAGGTAAGGTATGGTGCATATTGGTATGTTATATCTGAAGCTAACAGTAGTCTCCAGGAACACAAGCCTTTACTTTCTTGTCTAGTTTTTATATTTTGTTGAATGAACAAATAACAAAGGTGAACACTTAAGTGATAGGTAGTAAATTAAACTTTCAAAGAAGGTACTACAGTTACTAAGTGAGTAAAACCAACAAACTGACATATTTTTCAAACTACAGACCTTAGACTGGGTAAAACTGCATGTGCCTAGGGACGTGTGGGTGGCTCAGTCTGTTAAATGTCTGACACTTGATTTCAGCTCAGATCATGATTTCAGCAACATGACATTGTGATTCTTTCTGTCCCTCTCCCTCTGTCCTCCCCCCTCTTAAAAATGCATGTGACAAATGGTTTAGTCTGGGCATGCATATATTGTCATAAAAGGAAGTGGATAAATATAGTAATTTCAGGTGTCTAGATAACATCATTAATATAGTTCTGACTTGATGATATACTTTTGTGACTTCTTTGGTGGGCTTAAATATGCATTTGGGGGAAAAAAGTGTCTTAAGATATCACCCAGTCTAATGTGGTTTTTACTGAAATGAAAATATGCAACAATAAACTTCCATGGCTCAGATTTGAGATATGCCACTTTAAAGGAAAAACATTTTAAGGGGCATAGTCTTGATGTTGGAAATCTGCAAAGAGAACTGGATTATAATGATGTATAAACTCATAGCAGAGTTAGTACAAAATCAAATCTTATCAACCTATATCCTTGAGATACAGAAATTGTTTGATTAAATTAAAGTGTATTTTTAGGCATCTTTTACCATATATTTCAATTGTGCGCTCCTTCTCTACCAATAATAAGCTGAATGAGCTAGGAGAGAATTAAATATCAATATACTTGTAGGAATACTTCCTACTTTTGAAATGGCTTATTTGTGGAAATGACTTTAGGGGACTAATATGAAGAATGCCATGGAAGCAACCTTATGATAAGTCATTTGTTTCTCTGTAATCTGCCTTATTGTTTATCTTGTTAAGAAACTTGTTGAGCAATTCGGTTGGATCTTCTGGCACCTGACAGGGGCCTCATCAGTCACTGCACAAGCTTTGGCCTACAAACTCTTTTATGGGATTCAGGAGGGATATGGATTTAAATTTTAAACTGGTTTCTGTCAGTGTGACAAATGAACACCAGAAAATTGTAGGACAATGGTAGAAGGTTGAAATGCATGCCAGAAGTAATGGGCCAATCTTCAAGTGGAATCGACAAAAATAGCCTTAAAGCATCTCCAGGTTATACCATTACCTTCATTCTGTGTCCAAGGCATACGGACAGCCTGCTACAGAAGATTTCAATTCTGCATTATATTCCCAAGTAACATAACTGACTGCTCTGAGTAATTAAATCCATTAGAATGGAAAGCCCTGTTAAAAAAGCATTAAATTTCTTAGCATCAATTTTTTCAAGAGTTGAATAACAAAGAATAACCTAACAAAGTCTTAAGATAATGACATCTAAAATCCTCTCCCAGTTTGTTTTCCCCAGATTCATTTGCTTTATTCCTTTACTAGTTATATGTAATGGTGATACTACCTGTGACAGTTAATGTTCCTGAAAATGATGACACAGCTAGAAATGTGTGAAGACTTCATAAGAAAAGCATGCCATACTCGTCTAAGAGACTAAGTTTCCACCAGAAAAATACTCTGCAGTGTGCTATCTTATGCAGATTTTAAGAATATGTTTTTGCCAGAAAGAACTAGAAAAGATAGATTATTGCATTTGATGACGTGCGTTTTAGTAGATCTAGGGACTCATAAGAGAAATAAGTGAAGCAGTAACTGTGATGTTATCAGACAGAGCCCAGTGGGGCCTGCCTCAGGGCTTGGGTTCCATACTTAGGAGTCAAAGTAGAAGAATGCTGGGCCATTATTTCTGAGAGAGAGAGAGAGAGAGGTGAGGGAGGACAGAGAGGCGGGGGAGAGAATCTTAAGCAGGCTTCATGGAGTCTTGGGTGCTTAACTGAAAGAGCCACTCAGGCATCCCAAGGGCCTAATTTTAAAACATGAGATGATATCTATTTTATTTACAGATAATAAGGGATACCGATGGCTAGAAATATGTGTTTGCTTTTATTAACATGTTTTAGCCATTAGAGTAAGTGTTCAAATAAGTCTTCAAATTATGATGGCACAATTTAATACTTCACTGAAAATGCAAGGCTTTCTTGTTTATTATATAAAAACTATATTTCCTATATGAATTTATCTAAAGTAGAAATGATTTAAGCCATAGAGCCACCAAATATTTGAATATTAAATACATATATATATACATATATGTATATGTATGTATGTATGTGTGTGTGTATATCTATATATACATATATATATATATATGTATATATATATATAGGATAGTGGGCTTCAAGTTTCTAAAGGATTTGTATTACTCTATTGATATCATTGATATTCCCAAACATGTTAAATGAAGCTACTATAATAAACAGTAAAGTAGACCTGGTAAAATTTTAGCAATCTCGTACATCTCTAGTCAGTTCAAATCTGTGTGACTTACAGATCAAACTGATTCTCTGGGGAGTCTGAGGAAACACCACCTCTTTATTTATTTTTTTTTTAAGATTTTATTTATTTATTTGACAGAGAGAGATCACAAGTAGGCAGAGAGGCAGGCAGAGAGAGAGAGAGGGAAGCAGGCTCCCTGCTGAGCAGAGAGCCCGATGCGGGACTCGATCCCAGGACCCTGAGATCATGACCTGAGCCGAAGGCAGTGGCTTAACCCACTGAGCCACCCAGGCGCCCCAACACCACCTCTTTATAATCATCCTGCTAGCTATAGAATATATTTATGTAGCATTGCTAAAATATTATAAGGGCTATAAAATATATCACTAATCAATTTCATACAGAAATAATGATAATGACAAGTAGCTAAGGTGAACTCTATTCTAAAAATGCACATACTACAGGAAATTGTGTTAGCAGAGCTATGAATTGATACACTGAACTAAATACATTAGCAATATGTTGTTTAATTTTTCTTTAGAGTATGGGAACATATGTAAATGTGAAATATCAAGACATGAAAGAATAAGGGAAAAAAGGTTTGGGCTGTGAGCAAATTCAAATATTAAGGAAAGTGGAATATAAAAAAAAAAGGAAGGTAATAGAACACAAGACTGTAAAAATTTCACCAGAAATATAGGTTCAAGTAAAACGAATGAAGGTAATAAAGTGAAATGAAATGTGCTTTAATTTTCTTTCAACATCTCGGAGTTCTGAGCAGAATTACAACACCTACCCCATAAACTTGTTTAGCAAATATTCATTAAAATGAAATATAATGATGATGGTTGCCAAAAGTGAATAGAATTGCTCTTCTTTCTAAATACTGTGTAGTCGATTATATTGGAAAAGTCAGGATCTAAAGCCAAAATTTCTCGGCAGTCAAATAAAAGCAAAATCGTCTTTGTCAGTCCTAGTCTAAAAACCAGCCTAGAAATCCTTTAAACTCAAATTAACCTTCAAATTTCCTTAGCAAGTTGTGATGTTGAAGACCTACACACTTTTTCTCATATGCTTGGCTATAATTCAACGGAAGCTTTTCTCTAGCATTGAAAGATAGAGCTATTTTGTTTTGCAACAGCTAAAGTAGTTGTCTTACACTGGGGGGCTTTATATTAAATTTAAAATTTTCCTTAAATATCTAGAATCACTTTCAGCATTAGGAGAGATCTGTCTAATTCTGGGCCAGGGGGTTCTGAACCTAAGGGAAGGAGCAAATTTAATTATTTCAGGCTCACTTTTGGGTATAAATTCAGTAAGTGGATTGATAATAAGAATTGTCCAGGCTATTTAATTGCTATTTCTATCTCTGAAAAAAAATCCCAATCTGTCTTCTTCCAAAGTCCCTGCATATACAATCAAGAATATTAAATACAGTTAAGTTGAATGTATGTGTGATGTGATGCCACAATATAATTTTTATAGTATTTTGTCTTTATGTTAAATTCCCTTTATTAAGGTTATCTTATTGTTTTTACCTTTACAAAAACATGGATATGTCTTTCTTCCCTAAATTGGTCCAAATGATTCCTTTGAATTAAATCAAGAGAGTTGCTTATTTCCATATCTGATATTCTGGTTAATTCTGACATAGTAAAGTGCTGGAAAAGATAAGGACATTTGTCAAGGGGATTACAATTTAACTTAAGTGAGTAGAGATGTGTAAAAATAATTTCAGTCTCACTTGGGACAATGCAATTTACTTTTTTCTCAAGATGCCAGGTGGATTCGTGTGGACTTACGTGAAATGTTTCTTATGCTATATCATAAGCACAAGCATTGGTTATAATTCTTGCTCTTTTATATACTTGAGTCATTTACAACAGAAATTTCTATCTGCTTTGCACTTAAGAGTATTAAAAATCCCTCTTTTATAAACCTAAGCTATTTTATACCTTTTTGTAAAAAATATGGTATATAAGAGATATACATGTAAAATCTCATTAAGTGTCAGTTAAATACTAGAGAAAAACCAATTGATGAATAGTGGAGAGAGACATGGCAGCTTTGAAACATTTTAAATGTTGATACCAGTTTTTCTCCACCATTTCACAGATTGTGATCTGATAATATTCTCTCTTTCTTCAATATTTTATTTATTTATTTGACAAAGAGAAAAATCACAAGTAGGCCAAGAGGCAGGCAGAGACAGAGGGGGAAGCCGGCTTCCGTTCCCGCTGAGCAGAGAGCAGATAGATGCGGGGCTGGATCCCAGGACCCCCAGATCAGTCAGGACCTGAGCGCAAGGCAGAGGCTCAACCCACTGAGCCAGCCAGGTGCCCCTGATAATATTCTGTCTTGATGGAATTCTTGGTTTATGGACTATGACACACCTCCTGTTTTGCTTTTTCTTCTAGTGAAACTCCAGCAATAATGGTACCAAGGGATTCTGGAGTGAAGAGAAATCGCTTCCTACTAAAGAGATAATGGAGACTAATAGAACAGAAGGTTCTGATGAACTGAACACTGGTGGTGGATGAGAAAAAGGAAAGTATCAGAAGGGCTGAGTAGGCAGTGTTCTTATCTGAGGAAGCAGAGAAGGAGAAGGTGAACCTCTGAAGAACATAAAAAGTTAAGTGATGAGAAAAGAGCAACTAAGAGGAGAAGGGGAAGAGATAGGCTGAAAACATATGCAGACGTTTGAAAGTTCTAGTCCAGCTAAGTAGTTTGGGCTTTATTTTAAAGACTAATTCACTGTGGACTATCCTCATTTATAAAGTTAGGATAATTCTATTATATATTGCATAAAGTTGTTATAATAATAACTTCAATACATTGTGTTAGACAATGTTTAAAAATGTGTTTAGTATTAAAACTCCTTTTTGATATAGATACCATCATCTCCGTTTTATAGATGAGGATTGAGTCAGAGAAAAATAAATTTTACAAATCACACACTTTGGACATGCAAGCATTCCTTAAATGTCAGAACCAAATTTTATACTGAAGCAGTCCATCGCTAGCTGCTGGGCTCCTCACCACACATATACTAGACTCTGTTTCAGAACTAAGTGAGATTATGTATGTGATGAAGGAATGTCACCACTCCGCTACGGTTTATGTCCTACGCTCTAAAATCAACACCCCTCCTTAAAAATCTTAACTCTTTTAAATCCTGTACAAATTTTTATAATCTTGTTCAAAAGCTATAAGCTTGCTTCATTTCCTCAGCCTCTGTAGATTCTCATACCTGTACGTCCCCAATTTCAATATCTCAACCCTCCTCTCTCACTTAACATCAAGTAAGATAAAATGAAATGGTAAAATAAAATAAAATAACAGAAAATGTGTAAATAGCCTCAGCTTCCTGTCAATTAAGGTTAAAATTGTGTCTCTCACCCACTTTGGTGCCCCATTTCATATCCTAAGGATATTTAAATAATTCCTATGACTAGATTTTCTGACCAGTCTGACTAATGCACTTAATACCCAACTGCATTTTCTTACAGAAAGGGAAGAGATTATAAAAAGTTTGGGGCACCTGAGTGGCTCAGTGGGTTAAGCCTCTGCCTTCAGCACGGGTCATGATCTCAGGGTCCTGGGATCGAGCCCCGCATCACATCGGGCTCTCTGCTCGGCAGGGAGCCTGCTTCCCCCTCTCTCTCTGCCTGCCTTTCTGCCTACTTGTGATCTCTCTCTCTCTCTCTGTCAAATAAATAAATAAAATATTTTTTTAAGTTAAAAAATATGTGAAATAGTTATGACAAAGGAGCAAAACCATGTTACAAATCTCAAGAATGTGTATATCTTGTCCAAATAATTGTTTTCAAATAGGTGTAGAGTCAAGAATTCATTAAAAAAATAAAAAATAAACCACACTTTTTGAATCATGTCAAAATCCAATTGTTTAAAAAGTTTTCCTTTTAGATTTAGTTCTACACATTAATCTCCTCAGCAAGAGAGACTGTTTTTGTTTTTGTTTTTCTTATTTTGGTTTTGTCAGTTTTGTACCCTTTAAATGGTTTATTTCATTATTATGAGTTTTAGTGGTTCAGAAGTATCTGCACTTTTTTGGTAATATAAAATTATTTTCTCCTTTGGTGACATTGTTTGATAAAAGTGCTTTGGTATGATTCTCAATACAGTCACTATAGTTCTTCCAATCAAATAGTTTGAATTTAGATATAAAGAAATAGAAGATTCCAACAGTAGATGAGACATCCTGTTCAAAACAGACATGACCATAAACCAAAAACGTACTTGGAAATGATTTGAAGGTTATAGAAATCCAAGAAGCTGGACACCCCTGTGGCTCAGTCATTAAACGTCTGCCTTCAGCTCGGGTCATGATCCCAGGATCCTGGGATTGAGACCTTCATCCAGCTCCCGGCTTAGCCGGAAAACCTGCTTCTCTCTCTCCCACTCCTCCCTGCTTGTATTCCCTCTCTTGCCATCTCTCTCTCTATAAAATAAATAAATAAAATCTTTAAAAAAAAATCCAAGAAGTTATAATGAAAAAATTATCTCAAGATCATCATGACTATCAACTCAATTCATTTACAGATAGGACTTTGTTTTTTTTTGTTTTGTTTTGTTGAAACATGCCAGAAAATGATGTGGAATTTCAATTTCATTATCCATTAGGTATTTGCTTCCAACTAAGATATATTACAGATAAGTTAGTTTTGATACTTTTGTCTTGTCCTTCTAATCCAAATAATGATTCCTCACTGAAACAAAGCCACACCTTTGATCTATTTTACTTTTAAAATTACAAATTCAAACATCCAACTGTAGTTTTTCTTCACATACAACTTAGTTTTTTCTTCTAAACTGAGTCCATATCCTCCTATTTTCTTCTTACGGAATCTATAAAAAATCCCCAAAATATCTGTTTTACCACACAACAAAATTACAATTTCCCTGTACATCAAATTAAAATTATTTTATTTCATCCATTTTAGATATTGTATTTTTAAATTATGATTTCACATATCTAACATGATTTCATTTTTTCTCTTTACCCTTCCTTGAAACATGAAAAATGTAAATGTGATTTTGTCATGGAACAGAGGGATACATGTTGAATATTCTTTACTGAATGTATTTGGAATTATTATTGAATGGTATCTAACTTTCTCTTGTTAGAAAAATATTAAGATTGTCCTTAAAATACTTAAATTCTTACCTACAAGCTTCCTTATAGTGGAAAAACAAACCAACCAACCCAGCATTTCCTTTAATGTATGGAAGATCTTTGATATAGTCCTAAATAGTCTTTAATTGGGAGTAATAACATATGAATGAGTTTGAGATTCTGAGAGTAGACGTGTTAATATTTTTTTTAAGAATCTAGCTTAATAGCACACTTAGCCTTTTTCTGATTCAATAAAAAATCTTATAACCATTTTTCTTATAGATGCAAATGGGAAAAAAATCCTCCCTGAGACATATAGAACCAATGTTCTGTTATATTAACAAGAAATTTTTGACTAGTCATTAATTTGCCTCTTGAATTTTATTTTTAGCAGAATACTTTGGGTATCTCTTTTACTGGACTCATACATTATTTGAATTTCAACTATCTTTTATGTGTGAAAGTATTTCCCCATACTAAATAAAAATAGCTTACAGCTTTTAGGTGTCGATTCTATTTCTTGCATATTTCTACAGTTTTGGTGCTAATAATTTGAAACTATTGGGACAATAACATATACATAAGTTTTATACATGGTATTTATTATACATGTCTTATTATAAAGGGAAAAATTCTGTCTCTAATCATAGAAATTAACAATTTTAGAGTTAATGTTAAAACAAATAAATTCCCATTTTAAACTCTAATATTCCTGAAATTGTACTAACTTTAGAAATGGCTATCTTGGGCATCTGGGTGGCTCAGTGGTTGAGCATCTGCCTTCGGCTCAGGTCATGATCCCAGGGTCCTGGGATCAAGCCCTGCATCAGACTCCCTGATCAGTGGGAAGCCTGCTCTTCTCCCTCTCCCACTCCTGCTGCTTGTGTTCCTGCTCTCACTGTCTCTCTCTCTCTCTCTCTCAAATAAATAAAAATGAAATCTTAAAAAAAAAGAAAAAAAGAAATAGCTATCTTCTCCATAATATTTATAATTAATGTTTCTACATATATTTGAAAAACATTTCCAGAGTTTCAAAATTCTTTTTTATGTTGGGGTTATATAATCAAGAAGTCCTCTCTTTTTATTTAAAAAAAAAAAAATCTTAGTCTTTGGACTAAATATAGTTTCATGGTTGGAAAAGTTCTTTTTGTCAATCTCAGGCAACTGCTTCTAGCACGCAATTTGTCATTTGAGAAGTAAGTGGAGCATGGCCCAGGTGTGAAGTGAACTGATGGAAAATTATGAATCAAGTTAGGAAGAAGGAGAATTCCAAGGTTGGCTTGAAATAGCAGGAAGACCTACGCTTCAGGAATCATGGGCAGAATTATGGAGACAGTTCTTGTAAGGCATTAATAAAAACAGTCTCAAGAAACGACACAAAGTTATTATGCTAGTTGAAGGCTTGAAAAGTAGGGCAGATCCTGAGAAAAACTTCAAAGGGTAGAACTGAAAGCAAACAAAACAAAACAAAACAAAACAAACAAACAAAAAAAAACCCAGGAATGGTTTAGTCAGTCTTACTCAAAACATATTCTTGTTCTTCAAACTGTAAAGCAATATGTTATATCCTGAGGATAAAAATAATAAATAAAACAAATAAGACCCATATACTTCTGAACTTAAAGTCAATACTGCCAAGATCAAGTCTATATATATATATTTTTTTTATCTTGAGTATAAACACTGGTCCCTCTACAACCCATACTCAACTCTGCAGCCAGAGTGGAGAAACCTGAGTTGGTCTAACTAGGTCTACGGGGAAGTCATACATGCACTATAGCCAGAAGTCACCAATCAAAAAATTCAGGTATGGGGTATGGTGCGGTTTGTGTTACCTGCTCTAACAACACTGATTATTTTGATTAGAAAAGTCTTAAGTGTTATTTGAAAAATATCATATAGTTTTTAAAAAAGTATAAAGAGTAAAACCAAAGTCATCTTTCATTATATCTACCCCTGGTTGCTCTGTTAACTTCTTTTTTTTTTTTTTAACCTTTTTATGTGTATCTCTTCAAAGCTTTAATACAAATTTAGATAAGCTATTGATTTTACTACTGAATTACTTTTAAAACGTTTTTATCATTATGACCTTTTACTTTTGATCAAATCCAAAATCCGTAACAGGCCCTGTGTATTCCTTTACCCTCTTAAACCTGACTTGTCCTTCACTAAACTGGACAACAGTCCAGACAAGCTCCTCACACTGACCCAGCGTCGAGAGAGGTGGTAGATGTGTTTGATATGTTCTTGCAACATGCCAGCTCTCACTGACCTAATCCTTCTCCTTATGTGTATTGCATCTTAATTTTCATTTTTCTTAATTTTTTAAAAATTTTCTTCATTTTTTTCTTTTCATTTTTCTTAATTTTTCATTTTCCTTGATGTCCCCTAACCCCTCAGGCAAGGTTGCATTCTGTATTCTCCACAATAATCAATACACTTGATATATCTTATTTCTGCCTCTTAATTCTCACTACTTCTGTTTTTAAAGCTTTATTTATTTATTTGAGAGAGAGAGGAAAGGGACTAGATATTTGAGAATGCAAGTGGGAGGAGGGGGAGAGAGTGAGAATCTTCAAGACCCATCTTGGGTCTTCAAGAATCTTCAAGAATCTTCATGACCCATGAGATCACACCCTGAGCCAAAACGAAGAGTTGGATGCTTAAAAGACTAAGACACCCTGGTGCTCTTCTCACTAACTTCTTAATTATATTGTTATATCTTGTATCTTTACTGATTACTGATATATTTTCACTTAGTAAATGTTGGCTGAATCAATACACTTTTCATAAACTGATTATTATAAATTTTAGACATATTTCCATATTAACAAACACAGGTCTACATATCTTAATAATAACATATTTCATTAAGTAATTTGGCTGTGTTTTACTCAGCAATTTCTCCTTGAACATTGACAATAACCACTTTGATACAATTTTAAATAAACTTCTAATGAGCAATTTATACAAACGCTTTATTTATTAATTAACTTATTTACTTAAACACATGTATTAGAGAGAGAATTGTTAGGTAAAGTACATGTATTTTCTTTATTTTGGTATGTACACACGTAAGATATATTGCTAAATGAGCTCAATACTAGCAATAAACGTACAAATTTATTTTTATATTAGTAGAATATAAAAGGCAATAGCCATAAGAAATGGCATCTGAAGTCTAATTTATGAGTCTTATTTGATGCTGTTCTTCCACTTTATTATGAAATAATATTTTATATATATTATTTTATGTTGAGTTTAAAATTTAACCCTTTGTTCATAAACATTCAAGTCTACTTGTTTAAAATGATGACAATGATGATAATAATATAAAAAATGGCAGTAATAACAAATAGTGACAGTAGTATTAGAAGCAGAAGAAACAGGTGTTACCGACGTATCACTCGGAATGTGGCATTCGCTGCTATCCTATTGGAATAGGAACCCTCTTAAATATTTATAAACAAGTCCTGTCTTAACACTAAGGATAATTAAAGACTAGATTGGGTTGCTGAACATCTAAGGAAAGACAAGAGCCAAAGAATAAGCAAATTATTTTATAAGTAAAGCATATGCAAAAGGAAATAGGAAGTATTCTTAGTGTCTCTGCTAACTTCTCAATTCTACTTTTACTTAAGTTTTCTTTTTTGTTCAAGATTATTTATTTATTTATTTGGGAGAGAGAGACAGAGCCTGCACATGAGTGGGGGGAAGGGCAGAAAGAGGGAGAAAGAGACTCCCCACTGAGCAAGGACCCTGATGCCGGGCTCAATCCCAGGATCCCAGGATTATGACCTGAACTAAAGGCAGACATTTAATAACTGAGTGTACCCAGGCACCCTTATTTTTATGTAAATCCTTGAATGGATTCTACTACACTCCAAAATTATGCATTACTTACTCATTATAGCAATTATAATGACCAAAATTTTCTCTTTAAGATTATGATCTTTCTTTACTTTTCTTCAGCATCTCTAAAATACTGTAATCACTGAATAAATAACAGTTATATTGCTTTACAAATGGGAACTTCTTTCCAGATTAAAAAATGCATTACTAGATTTCTCTTTTCAGTTTTGTTTCTCTGGTATGACTAATATTTTGCTTTGCAATACTTGTCTGACATTTTTAAAATGTCAAGAATTGCAAAGAACTAAAATTACAGTTTTTTTTTAATTTCTGATTTTGTAGAGAAATCAAGAAATTCAGGGACACAACTAAAATGAGGGATCTGTGGGAAAATTTATATGTATGTAAAATTATATATATACCTATATACAAGTAAAACACAAATTTGTTCAATATCTACTAAGCAGAATCCAGAGTAGCTTATTTAAAAATAAATAAATAAGTAGGGTCTATTAGTGGAGCATGGAATTCTGAATAATTTAGATTGATCTAGTAGAAGCTTTGTTTGGGCATGCTTATACATCTTATACTACAACAAACTTAATACTACAATCAATGATTTAATTCAGTATTTCCCTCTTCCATAAAATGTTTAGCAGTTATATGCTCTGTTAGCTATATATTAAAATATAATAAACACATGGCTTTATGATATTATTATATGCATTTTTAAAAAATTAGAAGTTCTCTGAAGAAGCAAAGTGTTGAGGCTCATTTCATTTCGATTCCTGTTATAGATGTTTTATACCATGATATTGACTTTGGTTGTGAGCTGCTCTCCTGGTAGAATTGATTTATGATACACTCTGTTGCTATCCAGACAGTTTCCAGTGAAGTGACAAAGAAGTTCTGCTTCCATACCCATCTAATCAATGGAAAGCAAAGCAAGACCAGACAAAACAAAACCCTTTATAAAAAGGTGACTGGACACTAAATGTCATGTTGTGTTTGCTATGTGTGAAAATAAATAGTGGACATATATACTTTGTTAATTGACATTGTTATGTGCTTCCTAAAAGACCAATTTATACCTGGTACAGAGACTATAAAAACTGTTGTTGCATCAAATGGTTTGTTAAAAAAATAACTGCCCATACATTTTATGTGAAACTTAATACTTCAACTTTTAATCTTTGCTTTTTTATTTGTGAGGATATAGATGTCAAAACATTTATAGAATAAAGAGTAAGTGACAAAATGAGAGAAAATATATATTCAGGTAGAAAACTGACTGATAAAATATTATTTTGCCAAATTGAAGACCATGAAACACATTACATATTATCTTTATAGTCTAAAACACTGAATATTGCAGTGCTCTGTCACTAAAATATTAAACCAGGAAGAGAGGAAAGATAAATATGGAGAAGTGAAGGAAAGATACAGTGAAGGCAGATTTTAGTGAGTCTTGGATGCCATGATAACCCATAAAGAAAAATCAATTAATTAAAAAAATAAACTGAATGTCCCATTTGTATTTTGCTTTAGAAATATGTTTGTGGGCAGTGTGCACAGGAAAGGGACTGGAAATACAATGGATCAAGACAAGACTTTTGCTCTGGTATGAAGAATATTGGGAAAGTTTCTGGGAGGGACAATATTATAGAGAATTAAGAAGAGGGAGCATATTTTGTGGTGTTTTGAATATAAATTGGGTAACTTAGGTATTGATAGAACATGGATAGTAAAATACAAAAATGAACCAAGAGTGTTTCTAAGATTCTAGTCCAAGTGAGTAAGTACTTTGAAATGTCATAGATTAAGATACGCAACGAAAAGAGAAGAACATTTGGAAAGTGGATGCAGGGATTAAGATCACATCTTAATATTGATCTTAAGATCAATCATAAGTTTCTCAATTTCCAAAATGAATCCAGGTAATCTCTGTAGAAAGTGCAAATAAACTCTCATTATGGCGCTTACCACTCCCCACAGGGTGTAATCCAGTGTCATGCTGGCAGATTGATTACATAAGACCACTTCCATCATGGCAGCAGTGATCCTCACAGTGATAGACATATATTTGGGGAGTAGACTTGCCTGCTCTGTCTACAGCAGTCCTGCCAGGACTATCACTCACAGATTTATAGAATATTGTGATCATTACCAAGGTATTACATAAAACGCTGCCTACCAGGGAATTTATGGCAAGGTAAATGTGGTCGTATACTCCATGGCAAGGAACTTTCTGGTCTTATCACACATTCCATCAACCCCAGGAACATCCGACCTGGGAGAGCCATATAATGACTTTCAGAGGGCTCAGTTAACGTAACTGAGGCCACAATGAACATGTTGCATTGGGATGTTGGCTTTATGATGAGGCATTTGTCTCAAATCTGCAACCAGCATATAATGCAGTCTCTCCCCTGGCCCGAAATATAAATCCTAAAACCAAGAGCAGAGATAGGAATGTTTTTTTCTTATAACTGTACCTAAATAATCTATATGAAGAATGTTTGATTCCCATAACTTGAGTCCACGGTGTCAAAGGAAGACTGCTACCATCAGAGAATCTGGCAATAAATCCAATGAATTGGAAAATGAAATTGTCTCCCATCATTTGACATTTCTCATTCAGATTAAATAACAAATCAACACGGATACTATGATATTAGTTGATCCTGATTACTAGGGAAAATTATGTTGTTGATACCTAACAGGGAACAGAAAGACTCATTGGAAGTCAGAATGAATTCACTGTGATTCTTCTTACAACAGTCTTTCCTTATAATTTTGGTCAGTGGAAAACTGTGATTTCTACTAAAAAAAAAAAAAGTCAATAGTAACTTTGTGCAGGAATAACACGAGTTATTTCTCCAGGTCAAGAACTCAATTTATCTGTGGTGTAGAAGAGGATAGGGGAGATACGGGATGATTAGTGCCTATCATTATTTAGACACATAAAGGTGTCTATTTTTACTAACATACTTCATGGCTAGCTAGGAAGCCTAGGACTATCGCAGTCATATATTTTATATTACGCATTTTTCTTCCATATTCCTACAACCTTATAAGAAGAATGACAGTGCCTACAAATGGATAGTACCCATGATGATACATTTACTAACAGATGATTATACTTTGTGTATGCCCTGAAATGGAGACACAAAATTTACCTGAAGGAAGTATGAGAGTGAAGGATGATGGACTTTAACAGATCTTCCATTTGTGGTTCTTAAAAAAAAAAAAAAAAAAAAAAAAGATTTTAGTTACTTGAGAGAGAGAGCAAGCACAAATGATGGGGGGAGGGGAAGAGAGAAGGGGACAAGCAGACTGCCCACTGGGCTGGGAGCAGAAAGTGGAGCTGGTTCCCGGGACCTGGTGATCATGACCTGAGCCAAAGGCGATGCTTAACCGACTGAGCCACCCAAGCGCCCCTTCATTTGAAGTTCTACTTCATCTTCCCCTTTCTACTCCTACACCTTCCCTCTGCCTTGGGAAGCTGTGCTCATTGGCTTCCAATTTTATACAGGCAGTGCAGAGTCCTTGCAAAAAATCATGGGGAGGAATTATATTGATCGAAATCTATTTACTTCACTCTATGTATCCCTGGGAGGTATTTGGTCTGTCTGTGTCCCTTGCATGGATGTCACTACTTCATTTAATACAACTTGCTTTACCCACCTCTTTCCAGGTTCTGTGAGCCGCTTCCTCATGCCCCTTCGTGCCTGAGATATTCAGAGTTGTCCTGCTATCAGGGGAATAAAAGCTCCTCTGATGCTACTTGCTGTGGATTCCTGCATGATTCCTTGTGGTTCAAACCATCCTCATACCTTGTGCGTATCTTTATTGTAGAGAATATACAATGAAATTTCCTAATGTGAGTGTGCCATGCATCTCCTTTTAGCACCATGAAGTTGACACTGTGTGAGAGCTTTCTAAGACAAGCCATGTAGGAAGCCCTGAAAGTGCAACAGGGAACACTGGAAATTTTGAGTGACCACGGTAGGTCCATCTCATAAATTTTCAACATATTTGTTGAGAGGAAACTGCTATGAGCAAGAATGACGGACCAAAGCAGAACTGCTGGTAGAAGCAGAGGAAGTTGCTTTGAAATAATCTTTGATATGAAAGGCTGCAGATCTCAGAGATCACTACTAAGATACAAGTTGTAAAAATGAAGAGAAGCTGGGACTGGAAAGAACTAAAAGAAAATACAGAGAGTCTTATTTTTTAAGTCCTTTGTCAAAGCAGCAATAAAAAACAGAGAAATTTTCTACAGGATCTATATAAATTTTAAAAATTACCTAATATATGGGGCGCCTGGGTGGCTCAGTGGGTTAAGCCGCTGCCTTCGGCTCAGGTCATGATCCCAGGTCCTGGGTTCGAGCCCCACATCGGGCTTTCTGCTCAGCAGGGAGCCTGCTTCCTCCTCTCTCTCTGCCTGCCTCTCTGCCTACTTGTGATTTCTCTCTGTCAAATAAATAAATAAAATCTTTAAAAAAAAAAATTACCTAATATATTTAGAGAAACTAATAAAAGGCTGATGAAGCAAGTTTAGCCTTGAAAAAACAGCATAAAGAATGTACACAACACACACACACTCATAGAAACAAACAGTAAAAGATGATGGCAGAAAACAGAATAATTTGCAAAGGAAATGATAAAAATTATGAAATATTTTTAAGTCTAAATAATTCCAGTAAAGACAAAGAATAGTTTGGGTATCTTAAAAATGCTAAATCAGTTGGCATCATACTTCTGGAAGGCAGAATTTCCTGTTGGAAAGCAGTTGCTACTTGAAGAAGATACTTAAGAAAAGACCATGGAAAGCAAGAATATATTATCTACACAACTTTTCCTTTGAGGAAAAGAACAAAGACAAATCTTTGGAGTTTGGAACATTAGAACTTGAGTTCTAGACTTGAGGAATCTATATAGAAGATGACTCCTAAATATTCTAGAGAAGTTTCAGCCAAAAATTGTTGATTAGGAAAAAGTGGAAAATGTCTGGAGGTGAACACTGAGAATATTTAACTATAACATTAAGAGTAAAACAAAGGAGCAGTAGATAGTTCAATATAGAATGTAACTGGTAAAAATAAGAAAAAAATAAAAATGGGAAGGAACGGATAAAAAAAAAAGTAGAAGTGGACCGATTTCCCTAATTTTCTCTTGTGTAGTAGCTGGGAATTAAAAGCTGACAAATCAAGTAGTGAAATTATCTCAAAAATGCAAAGATCAGACGTGGTAATACTGAAGGAACTGATAGGGGTTAGGGTAAAGGTATTACAAAATAGCATACATATAAAGACAGCTATGAAGAAATAGAATATTTGCCTAAGTATAAAAACTACTATAAAAGGATTAAGAAAACAAAACACATTTTAAGACATATACACACAAATGGTTAATATAACATAAAATATTATCACAGGACTATGACTGAATGTATCTATATATGATTAAGATAGGGAGGTTTAACTCTGTAACAGAAAGAAAAAAAAAAAACCTTAAACGCATCATTTCCTTGACGTTTTTTCATATTTTAACATAAAATGGACATCTTCACACATTATTACATATTTATTCCATAAAATTATTTCCTAAGGCTACAATAGTATAAAAGTTACACTAATAGGAATTTAATTAAAATGTAAACTCATTGTTTAAAATAATTCATATCTTGAAACTTTTACTCAGACTACAATTTCTAAAATGCACTTGATAATTTTTCAAGTAGATAGTGATATTCATGGTTAAAAAATTTCTTCATTAGATAAAAAAATCTCAATTCCGTATTTGAAAACCTTTTTTTTTTTTTTTTCCCTCTCTCCCTCTTTTCTTTTGGGAGAAGAAATATTTTTTGCTATAGAAATAAAACAATGAGAACAGAATCATGGTAAAATTCCACTTTTGTTTATTTTAAAGTCAGTGGCCAATATTTCTTGGATATACTTAGCTACTTGGATATTTTGATGTTTCAAATATTCCTCCTACTTCAAGCTGCCAAAGCCAAGTCAGACATGTGCCATCAGAGCAGCAGGGCTGCTTCCGAGGAAAAGGAAGTGCTACATTTTATAAGAAAAGGTGCTGGTTAATCAATCATTTCTTTTTTGTTTCTCTATATAAGCCATATATACAAATGATTTTTAATTTGTGTAACTTTTTCATAAAAATTATTTAGTTTAAGTTCTATATATGAAATAATTTACTGTATTTTAATTCACACTTATGAAGCCTTTTAACTCATATTTTATGACTCTTATGCAAGGGAAAAACACATATACATGTTGTATAATACCCAAATTGTTCAACAACCTAGCACGATATTCATGAAGTAAAAAATAAGAAAATATTGATACAAAATAACCACCTTAAATTATTTTCAAATATATCATTTTTTTCTTTTAAGTTAAACATTTAAATACATAGAACATATAAATTGAACAATCATCGCAAAAATGTACTAAAATTTGATTAAAAGAAATGCCAAGAGGAATTTGAATTAGTTTCCTATTTTTTATAACTATGTTTAGAAAAAAATAACAATATTATTAGTTTTATTTCTTCCTCACCTTTAAAAAAGTTCTTTTCCTGGGGCACCTGGGTGCCTCAGTCAGTCAAGCATCTGTCTCTGGCTTAGGTTAAGATCCCAAGGTCCTGGGATTGAGCCCTGTGTAGGGCTCCTGGCTCAGTGGGGAGCCTGCTTTTCCCACTCTCTCTGCAGCTGCCCCTGCTGGTGCTCTCTCACTCTCTCTCTCTCTCTCTCTCTCTGTCAAATAAATAAATAAAATCTTTTTTAAAAAAATTCTCTTCCTGCCACTCTTGGTTTTTGTTGGATATTTTTAATGATTCTATTTTGTCTATTTTATTGACTTAGTTCTATCACCTATCTATCTATCTATCATTTGAGAGAGACTGAGAGAGAGAGAGAGAGCATGAGCCAGGGGTGGGGGTATGGGACAGCTGTGAATCTCCAGCGACTTCCTGCTGAACAGGGACCTGAACCTGGGGGCTCAATCCCATGACCTTGAGATCTTGACCTGAGCCTAAATCAAGAGCCATCGACCTAACCAACTGAGTCACTCAGGTACCCTATGCTCTAGGATTCAAAGATTCCCATTATTAATTTATAACTGGTCCCTGGTTTCATGCATTATTCCCATCTGAATGCAGTGTGAGAAGCTTATCGCAGTATTCTTACATTGTAGGTTTCCTAGCCTTTGTGCCATTGATCCCATACATTTTATGTCTAAGTGTGTTAAAAACTCTAAAATACCTTGTTGTTATTTTCCACTGTTATTTTTAATCCACTTTTGTAGTGTTAACAAATAAAAAGTATTTAACCATATTTATTTAATTCTATTTAATCATGCATTTACCATTCCCGGTGCTCACTATTCACTTTTATAGATATTTTACAACTATCTCTTGAGTATCATTTCCTTCTCCCTGAAGTACTTTGACATTTTTGCAGTGCTAATCTGCTGACAATGGGTTCTCTCTACTTTTTATGTCAAAAAAATAAAACAAATCAAAAACCTAAAAACAAAAAACCACAAGTCTTTATTATGCCTTTTGTAAAAGATATTTCCTCTTGGTTTAACATCCTAATTTACTGTCTGATCTTTTCTTCCAATTAATACTTTTGTTTTTTCTTTTCAATACTTTAAAGATATAGGTATACAATGAAAAACTATGTTAATAAAACTATGGGGAATGCTTATACTGTGGAATAACTAAACTTTCAGTCAGAGTATTTGACCCTAGGTTTTAGAACACCTATAGTGTCACGTTGAAGAAAAGAGACAAAAGCATAGAAACATGGAAGTAAAGGCTATAAAGACAATTGGAAAAAAAAAAAAAAGATGTGGAAGGTGACGTAGTGATGAGGTGCCCATTTGCGTGAAATGTTCAGAATGTTTCTCTAAGTGTGTGAGTATAAAGGAGTCAGCTAGAGCATGACAGACAGCAGAAAATATAAACCCAAGCCTTGGAGTAGGTGAGTGCTTGGGTTATTCCAGGTGATTTTCCCAAGTCTCTTATAGCTGAAAATCGTAAGTTAAACTAAAAAACGTGGATTTGACTCATATAGCAAAAAGGAAAAAGTATATCTACCATTTTTGCTTGTTTTTTATGTTAACAAAAGTCCAATTCCAAACTTTGAAATATGGTATTTTTCTGATCTGTCTTAATTTTTAATTGTACAGATTGTGAAAAATCACTAATTCAGCAGTTAGTTCTTATTGAAAGGTACTTGATGAATCATATCCTCTTATAACAAATGGTTATAAATCACTCTCCTTTAAAATCTTTATTTTTTAGAAAATATTTCTTTTTTTCCCTTTTTTCCCTGTAGAAAATAAATTACATCTTAATTTAATAAATCATTATTAACTGTCAGTAAGTATGTTGTAAGTATGTCAGTAAGTATGTAAGTAAGTATGTTGATACTGTCTACCTACATAATTAGGTCCTTGATATGATTAGATGCTTTACTGAAACCTAGTAAGAGTCAACTGATGGTGACTTAATCTATGACAAAAAAGGAAAGACAGTCTCTTCATAATGGTGCTGGAAAAACTGGACAGCTACATGCAAATGAGGGAAACTGGACGACTTTTTTACATTATACACAAAAACAATCTCAAATGGACAAAATACATAAATGTGAAACTTGAAACCATAAAAGTCCTAGACCAAAACAAGCAGTATTCTCTTGGCCATCAGCCTTATTTTTGGATGTCTTCTCAAGCAAGGAAAACAAAAGCAAAATTAAAGTATTGGGACGACAACAAAATAAAAAACTTTTGTACATCAAAGGAAGCCATAAACAAAACAAAAAGGCAATGTATTAAGTAGGAGAAGATATGTGCAAAAGATATATTTGTTAAGAGGTTAATATTCAAAATATATAAAGAATTCATACAACTTAACACCAAAAAAACAAATAACCCAATTAAAAAATGGACAGAGGACCATATTTTTTTTCAAAGAATACATACCGATGTCTAACAAATATATGAAAAAATGCTCAACATCACTCATCATCAGGGAAAAGCAAATCAAAATCTAATCAGAAAAAAAATGAGATATCACCCCACACCTGTCAGAAGAGCTACTGTCAAAAAAAAAAAAAGTCAAAAAGACAAGAAATAACAAAAGATGTGGTAAAGATGTGGAGGAAAGAGAACTCCTGTACACTGTTAGAGGGAATGTAAATTGGGGCAACAACTGTGGAAAACAGTACAGAGATTTCTCAAAACATTAAAAATAGAATTACTATATGACCCAGTAATTTCACCACTGTATATTACCCAAAGAAAACACAAACAGTAGTTAGAAAAGATACACACCCCTGTTTATTATAGCATTATTTACAATAACCAAGATTTGATTTGCAAACAACTCAAGTGCCCATCAAATGAATGGATAAAGAAAATGTTACACACACACACACACACACACACACACACACACACACACACACACAAACACACACACCAGGACACAATGGAAAAGGAATATTATTAGCCACAAAAGAAGAATGAGATCCCACCATTTGTGACAACATGGATGGACCTAGAGGGTACTATGTTAAGTGAAATAAGTCAGGCAGAGAAAAACAATACCATATGATTTATTTTATATGTGGAATCAAAAACAAACAAAACAAAAACAGAAACATACTCATAAATAAAGGGAAAAAATTGGTGGTTGCCAGAGGGTAAATGGATTAGGGGGATGGTAAAGTAGGTAAAGGGGATTAAAAGGTAAAATAAGTCATGGAAATAATATAAATAAAATAATAATATTAAATAAAAAATAAAATTATAAGTCATGGAAATAAAAAACACAGTATAGGGAATATAGTCATTAATGCTATAATAACATCGTGTGGTGATAGATTATAAAAATATTTATTATGGCAAACATTGCACAATATATAAAATTGTCAAATCATTTTGTCATGCACCTGAAACTAATATAACATTGTATATCAACTATACTTAAATTTTTTTTAAAGTGTCAACTGAAATATAATCCATTATCGCTAGCTTCCCACACCCTTATTTTATTCTGTATTTAGAAAATAGAAGACTGTTTCTTCTCCAAGACAAAGCCTATGCATATCATTTATTTTTTAAAAAATTACTATTATTCTTTTATCAAACAAAAACAATCAACATGGTCAAATTATGCAGAATGTTTCATCACAACCTGGATGAATTTTTACAATTTAAGCCTTTATATTCAGGTAGGACACTGAAAAACTACTATTGATATGGTAGCTTTAAATAGAGTTAAGGAACATAGTCCCCTGGAAAATAATGCTCATTCAAATTAAACAATTAAATATATACATACATATATAGATACAAAGTCTATATATATTTATATGTTGTTTAATGTATGTATGCATTTATGGCTTTGTATATGTGTATGTATGGACTTAAAATATATGTATATGTATATATACATATATATGTATTTTTTCACTGCCCAATTTGTGATTTCTTTTCCTATGTATATACATAAGTCATAGAATGTTTACTATAAGCAAATTCTTGAATTAGAATGGATCCAGAGTCACAGCCACAAAATCAGTAGACTGGTAAAAGCTCAACCTAAAATATAGTTTTGGGGAACAGGCCAAAAGTATATATTGAATTCTTCAAATCTATGTCACACTTGTCAATGAACCATAGTCTCGAGCATGCCTTCTGGAAATATAGAAAAAATTGAAACTCGGATATTCTTTCTGTTATGGTCAGTTTATCAGTTTTCTATTGCTATGTAACACGTATTATCTCTGTTTCCGTGGGAGAGAAGTCGGGACATAGGCTGGATAGGTCCTCTGATCAGCATTTCGTCAGGCTGAAATCCAGGTATCATTAGGCCTGTGATCTCATCTGAGGCAAGAAAGCATACTCAGATAGAACGAAGTGATTACCTTCAATGTCTCTTACTAGAGAGAACACAGGCTTTTCAAACATAAACATTTATAAGCTAATGCCAGACAAATTCCAGATGAAGGATCACCCTTCATTCTGCTCTGTATCTTTATTCAAATAAATTATTTAAAGATGTGTCACTTTTATTATTTTTGTTACAGGCTTGGGTTTGTTTTCTATTTGGCTGCTTATATTTTGTTACTATATTACCATTCCATCGTAATTTTTTCTTCAATTTTACTATATTTTCTTCCCTTTCAAACAGAATGCTTTTTAACTATAAATAACAGACATTCAGTGTTAGTCCAAGAGATCAACAGTGCTATCAAGAACCAAAATCTGTCTTTGTTCTGTTCTCTACAGTGCTGGCTTCCTCCTGTTACTGATTTTTTTTATGTGGTTATAGCAAGACAACTAAAAAAGCAAGAGGGATATTAGTACTTATCACTCATTTCAAGAGAAAAACAGAGTTTCATTTCTTTTTGCTCTCTTTAAATACTTAATGTTTCTTTACCAGGAGGAATTGACTTGCTTCAGCCAGGCTCTGAACTCCTTAGTGTTAAGGAAAATGGAAACATGATTGACTTCGACTAAGTTTCCGTACCCCAAGTCTCTGGAGCTGTGGTCAAATTCCCAATTCAAATTATTGCAGGAAGGGAGAAGTTGCCCGGAATTCCTCTTGAGGACCCAAGTGCCAATGTCTCTTTCACTTCCCTTTATTCAAAGCATACATTATTTTGTTTACCTACTATGTTCCAATATTTGGGGAGACACTGCAACTAATGTTATTAGTTCTGTCATTGTATACTAGTGTCTTGAGCTGCAAATTAAAACCTTTTCATGATTCTATGTGTCATTTAACCAAAGAAAATGATTTCAAAGAAAAGCTCATCAAGATCCAAGAAGGCTAAAGAATTATATATGTATATAGGGGTGTATATTTTTCCATTAAATGTATTTTTATTGATTTTTATGCTTAAATATATGAATACATTAAAATTTTATTAAATGCTTACCTAAAACAACTGGAAAATTATTTTCATAATTATGTAAATTTATTATAAGTATGGCATACTCCTAGTTTCTAGTAAGAAAATACTTATGATTATAAATTATTATTTTGTAAGCAATGTTGCATTAAGTTAGCTTTAATGGAAGAAAAAACCTGCAGTTTTCAGATTGCTGCTAGAGAGAAATTGCTGGCTGAGGAGAGGGAGCTAGCAAAATGGCCTCATTCGAGATGAAGTAAATTTAATTAGCTAGGTCTTAGAGTGGAGCAAATATTAGAGAAAAGAAACAAAGTTTCTTCCTAGTTGAACTCTTGTTCTGCTCAAACTCTCCAAGGTTACATTAACCTAGAACTGTCAAAAAGTGCTGCTGTTATAGCTTAAACAGCCTTAAATAAATTATTTTTCAGGATTGGGCATTTTATAGAAAACCAGAGTATTCAACAGACAGCTACGCTACTTGTCCTCTAAGGGGAGATAACAGAGAGTAAAATAAAATGTCTTGAAGTGACAAAAATAAAGTCATGTGGATAAGCAAATTTAGTATCATTTCACCTGAATTAATGAATCTGGCTGGATAATAATGAAATGCCAATGACAAAAAAGTGGCAGTAAACATATTGGAAGAATGCAATATAATGAAGAGATAATTTAAGATATTAGGCCAAGCAAATGATAGTTAAAAAAAATAATAACTTTTTTAAGATTTTATTTATTTATTTGACAGAGAGTGAGAGCATAAGCAGGAGGAGAAGCAGAGAGAGAGGGAGAAGCAGGCTCCCCGCTGAGCAGGAAGCCTGACGTGAGGTTCAGTTCTAGGACCCTGGGGTCATGAACTGAGCCAAAGGCAGACACTTAACTGACTGAGCCACCCAAGTGTCCCTGATACAGAGTTCTTAAGCTCTTTTTTTGGCGGGGGGGGGCTTAGTGAGGGGAAGCAGTAGTAAGCATTAAATACTTTCAATTAGAAAACAGTCAATAGTGACATAGGCGAAAGGGATTGAGTATACTTAACACGATGAGCACTGGGTGATGTACGGAGCTGTTGAATCCTGTACTGTACATCTGAAACCAATACAGCCCTGTCTGTCAACTGCACTGGAGTTGAAGTTTTTAAATAATAAAAAATTAAAAGTAGTCAATCAAATCTTTGTGTAAATCTGTAAAAGGAGCAAAATATTGCTCTTAACACTAGGCAACTGGAGAATTATACACTATAAATTTCAACTTTTAACTTCGTTTCTACATGTTTGCTTTCATTTCTAAACTAGAACTTGAGTTCTAGTTTAGTAATGAATGCATAATTTCCTTTACTAATTTGCTAATTTCTTGCTTCTCCAACTCCTTTTTTACCCTTAGTTCAAGTTATTCTTGATAGCCTGTTAAGAGTTACAGACTTCTATTTGCAAATGAACTGTAATCGAGGATTATTCATAAATGAATACATATAGTGACAACTAAAGATATCAAGTTTCCCTGTAATTACTGAATTAAGAGAAAATATGTACATGTTGTTCTGAGTACTTGTTCAATGATATTTTAATATTATACACATGAGACATTTTTGTGTCATTAGACATTATTTGTAGCTTCTTAAAAATATAATTATTACTAACCTCAAAACTATGCCCAACCTGAGAAAATCTTCCAAATTACTATCTGAGACTTCATTCTGAAACAAGATTAGTATTGTTTTTGGAAAACTGGCAAAGTGTAACCAGATCATAATGCTCTGGATTGTCTGAAATGCTTTCATTTAGGCATATAAGTGTATCCCCATCTTCCAGCAGTAAGAGACAAATGGCCTTTCGCTGAATGTATATTTCTGAATCTAAGTCATAATGCCTCAATATTTGTCTTTGCTGGTGAAGTACAGTCGACATTTCAACAACAGGAGCACCGAGTGGGTGGATCCACTTACGTGTGGATTTTTTTTTTAGTAGGAAATACTGTAAAGTTTTTTTTTTTTATGATTTACTTAACAACATTTCCTCTAGCTTACTTTATTGTAAGAATATAGTATATAATGCATATAAACATGGAAAATATGTATTAATCCACTGTTTATATATTATAGTATTTCCAATAATTGTAGGCTTTCAGTAGTTAAGTTTTTGAGGAGTCAAAGTAATATATGGATTTCTTAATACAAACAGGATTTGGCACCCCCAATCCTCACCTGTATTGACAAAGTTATATTACATATTACATATTGTATATTACATAATATATTATTACATCAAAATATTATACTATACTATACCTTGATATATTAAAGTTATAAATTCTAGAATGGAATATGAAGAACTATTCTTTATAAGTTCTCATTAGAAATATATATTTTACTTGTATTTTGGTTTTCCAAGTATTAAATCTCCATAGATTATTTGCTAACCTTATTTTAAAATATTTTATGACTTGTACATAATACAAGTTCATTTAGCATAGAAAGTTTACAAGATATACTTACAAATTTGTGTGTGTCAAGTTCTTATTCTTGTAACTTTTATAACAAAATTTATAAAATTATAAATTCAATAGATTTCATTTAGAATTTTAAATTTATCTTTCTAAGGAAACGATGTGGTACCTGGGTGGCTCAGTCATTGAGCGTCTGTCTTTGGCTTAGGTCATGACCCCAGGGTCCTGGGATTGAGCCCAGTATCTGGCTCCCTGATCAGCTGGAGGCCTGCTTCTCCCTCTCCAGCTCTCCCTGCTTGTGTTCCCTCTCTGACTGTATCTCTCTTTGTCAATAAATAAATAAAATCTTTAAAAAAATAAGGAAAGGAAAAGAATATAGGCTAGACTTCTTTTTTTTTATTTTTTTATTTCTTTCCAGCGTAACAGTATTCATTGTTTTTGCACCACACCCAGGGCTCCATGCAATCCGTGCCCTCCCCGATACCCACCACCTGCTTCCCCCAACCTCCCACCCCCCGCCCCTTCAAGACCCTCAGATTGTTTTTGCAAAAGGTTTTTACATACATAATCTTTTGTTAATTTAACATAGCATTCTGGTACACAAAAATCGAAAATTTAGTTTTCAATAACTGTTTCACCTCAATTTAGCTTTATTATCTTAAACAAAAATATTGTATAATACTATAATGTTTTTCTTGTTTTTAAAACTTTAGCAAATAAGACTTCATAAATATACAGTCCTATTTTACACATCAAATAATACTTAATTAGATCCCCTAAATGACATCCAGTCTAATATTTTGAGAATAGGGTAAAATGTGTATTTTTATTTGGTAGTGATCTCTAGTATATATTGCTAGAGTGATATCAAATAGGATATCACAACATAAGTGATTCTAACTTGCAGGAAATAGGTGATTTCCCCTAAAATAATAAAAATAAAATATTAAATATTATAAAACCCACAGATTACATAAAATAGCTAAGGAAATAATGTTTATGTTTTTAAATATATAAAATTTTATAACTTTTATAAGCAGGTACCTTATTATATTCAATTATTTGTTTTCCCAGAATAAATTCTTTTTGCATTATTTATTATTACTACTTCTGTTCATCTATATATTTTCCAGTTGCTATAACTTCTACTAGAAAGTTCGGCATTTTTTTAACCTTGATAGTTTTTGCCCATACTTACACATTTTTTTTTTTTGTCAAAGTTGGCCTAGTGTGTGTATTTTTCCAATAGACATTTTCTACTAAAAGTACCTGACTTTTTTTCATCATGATCTCTGTGATCTCATGAATTCTGTTTTTGGAAGGGTCCATTTCAAAACCTCCCAATGCATATGTATTATATTGTTTGATTTATTAAAATCCTAATAAGTAATTTTTGGTGTTGCTACTTCAACCACTGGGCTGAGAGTTTATCAAACATTGCCAAAAAAACTTAAGAAAAAATTTTTTTTTCATAATTATATATAATTTCCCTGAGTTTCCAATCTATCAATGTCCTTTTTCAAAAGCTTCAGATTTTTGATTAATTAATGAATCGAGTAGTAGGGATAAAAATAATCTAAATAAAATATTACCTAATGTTACTGACATATATAAAAGACTTCCCTAGAGGTCAATTATCATATGGCAAGTGAGAATTCAGATCCCTGCTGATCTCCTTGTGACTTCACCAAAATAGCTGATGTATTGAAAGTCTTAAAATCTGTCATCTACATTTTTTATATGGCTAGTCAATGGAAACTAGTTTAATATTTACACAGCTAAAGCTTATCCAGCTATATTTTCAAAAAGAAATAGGTATGTATGTGATCCTTTCTAAATTTTCTTATCTTCTATAGAAGAATTTTTGGAATTTTCTTTTACTTCTCCCAATAATTTTATTTATTCTATTCTATTTATTCTATTCAATATCATTGATTACGTGTTTCTGTTTTGTTTTTTCCAACTATTTTCATCTTCATCACTGTTCTTATGCTATGTACAACAATTTCTGAAATTTAAAACAGAACAAAATAAAAGTTTCCTAGAAGCATTTCCCTGTTTCCATTCTCCTTCCTTCTATTACATCAGACATATCACAACTTGATTACATTTTCTATCCTAACTATGTAACATTGGTCTTCTTTAATCTTTCTTTTTTCTTCTTTAATATGGAGTAATTATTTTTGTGTTTAGTAAATCCAGGTTTTCCTTTCTTTTGCAATTACATGATGGATTGCATTCTGATTTGCACAGATGCTAAAGATTTCCAAATTAGCAAATAATTAAAATGACAAAGTTATAACCCATAATTTAAGAGAAGGAGAAAATATAGGGGCACCTGGGTGGCTCACTGAGTTAAAGCCTCTGCCTTCGGCTCAGGTCATGATCCCAGGGTCCTGGGATCGAGCCCCGTATCAGGCTCAAGCCTGCTTCCTGCTCTCTCTCTCTGCCTGCCTCTCTTCCTACCTGTGATCTGTCTGTCAAATAAATAAATAAAATCTTAAAAGAGAGAGAGAGAAGGAGAAAATATACAGTTAACATCATCCTTTTGGTGTTATTAGTTATCTATACTTGATTACTAATGATGACAATAACTACAGTCATACGCTTTGATCTCATCAAAAGTCATATATTTGAATTTTTGTTGCTGTTGAAATTTCTAATTCTATTGTCCAGTGTGATATGGCCTGGTAGAAACAGAGTGGAATAAATAGGTGGGAATATTAGGTAAAACAAGAATATGTTCTGTTGTTGATAAAAAATGGCTCAAAAAAAAAAAAAAAGGCTTGAGACATTGCCAGAAGGATTGAGAAATCAGAATTTTATGATGAACAAAGAAGAGAACAAGAGGAATAAAACCTATGAATGACAGCAAGGAAAGTCCCGGGAGAATACCAAATATAATACAAAAACGTAGTCCAGAATTACAAATGAGAATAGAGTATGGTGAGACATTGATGAGCTTTGAAGCTTGTGTGCCCTAAGATCTGAGTGGTTCAGATCTATTGGTTCACCCTCCCATGAGTCTCTAATATTCTGGAAAAGTCTGAAAAAAGAGCTTGCAAAGCCAACTGCCTCATGATGTCTTTATTAGGAATTCAAAGGATTCAGCTGTGTTGCTGAATATCAATATGTTCTTCTCATGGAACTAATTCAGGATAAAGTTACAGAATTACATTTGACATTGGAGATTATTTGGATACTAAAGCGTACAAAATTTAAACATAAAGAAATAAATATGGTTCATGAGTCCCACATGCCATCTTTTAAAACAACCAGATCTATTTTACTGATTCTCATTCAAAATCAACAAAGAGCCTATTTTAAACATTTCAATTTGTACCATACCTTTTATAAGATGAAAAACAAACAAACACAAAAATAAACAAAAATAATATCTTCCAAGGCAGGGTCCATTCAAAGGGACTAATTTGCAAATGTGATAACAGCTATTCCACTATTCAGGATCTAAGGTTAAGCTGAAAAATTTATTCGCCACTCTTTCACTGGTCGGCATTATAAGATAGCACCACTTGGTTTTGTGATTTTTCTTTCCTCACACATTATACTTACTTTTTTCATGTCTTCCTGTTAGTACAGAGTAAACAGAATATATTCACTTTACTGGCACAATAGAATAAATACCAACTCAGATAAAAGAATAGGGCTAGGAAAATGTTTTACTTTTTTATATTACTAAATCACAAGTACATTTGAAAACAGAGCTTGGAAGTTGAAGTCTACTTCAATAATGTATAAGTCCTTGTCTATGTTGAGGTAGACTAATGCTTAAAGTTTCCAATAGATGAATATCTTTCTCTTTCTTAAAGAAAAAAAAATCAAAGAGACATTTGAGCCTGTGAGTATGGGCTTTGTAATCCTAAATATGGTGATTTATCTTCTTTCATGGACATAAATTGCATAGTAAAATTGTAAAGAATGGAAAGAAATATTTAAGTTGAGGATATATATCAAAGTACTTTGAAAATGTTACTTTCTAATACAATACAAATATGACTTTCATCTTAAATATGATGTTGATTTTCAGAAATTTGTGGAAGGCCTAGCAATTTGTAATGTGTGGTGATAAACATCTTTCTTTGTCACAGCCAAGATACATGACAAACAAGGAATAATAGAGTAAAAAATAAATACGCAAAACCAGGAATACCGTCTTGAAAAACAGTTGCCATCAGAAGCAATAGACTTCAGAGTGGAACTTCTGCATCAGTCTATGACGGCAGGGTTTATATTCCTTTCTTGACTTATTTCTAACCTTACACTATAAAATTAGATTCTTACAAAATCAGAGCTCTAAAACTCTCCATTTTCCACTGTTCTTCCTTTCTCATTTTTAGTCTTTGCATCTAAAATGATCTGTGAAAGAATAAAGTTATACTTCAGCTGCTGCTGTGTTTAATCTATCAGCATTCAGACATCTCTCCAATGACATTATTCACAGAGTCAAGAAATAAATGCAACTTCAAAGCATGAAATCTGGTCTCTCTCTTTTTAAATATGATAACATTTTCAAAGGTGAAAGAGGTCTTCCTTGAAACTAGCAACTGATTTCATGCTGTAAGTTCCTCATTTGATTTGAATTTGATATTAAATAGACGGGCGCACAACCATATCAAACACGATGGCCCTACTTTGTTAAAGTCAGACATATTAGAAAGCAAGGACCTATGCAATCATTATTGATCAGAAGATGACAATGTGTCACAACATTTATTGAGCACCTATTTTTATTGGACATTAGTGTCTAATATAATATCCATAATTTCTCAATATGAATAAAATTGTAGTATATGGGAAAAAAGGGACAAGTCATGGATATGGAAAACTTCCTACTTTAATTCATGGCAGTTTCTAGTCAAATGATTTTGGCAAACTACTTCATATATCTCTTTCATTTTTCTGACTTTTAAGATGAGGGTATTAATCTACTTCACTGTCTATGAGCATTCAAAGAGTTATTTTATGATAATTTGCTATAAACCATAATATATTAAACAATTATAAATCATTTGTAAAGGTCCTATCATAAGATAGTAAAATTATAGAATTTCAGAAAGCATGGCTATTCTTCAAAGTAAAGTTGGTCAGATACCTCGTTACTTAAAATAAATCTTTCTAATAGAATCATGAATATTGGGAACGAGATTGCCCATGGCCCCCACTTACTCATAAAGCAGAGGTTCCAAGCCAAGAAGACCACAGTACCAACCCCCTTGGTGCCCACTCACTGAGCAAGAGAGCCATTCCAGGAAAACAGCCTCAGTGCCATGGCACAGGATATTGCCCAGGAAGAAAGCAGGCTTTAGAGATGCAAATTATTCAGCTCAGCCTAAAGGGACTGCCTCAGTTTGAAGCAGAGAATGGGGAACTCCTTCTTAGGGTACTGTCCAAAAACAATGGAGATCTTAATGCAGAACAGTTAAGAGAAGGCTGATAGCTCCATGATATAAGGAACAGGCAGAAAAGCTAGAAGTTTAACAGAAATAACCGGGGGCAGGGCGGAGGTCAAGAGAAACCCTCCTGGGATCACAGTCAACCCTGGGGATCTAAAAGGCTGTGCAAATGTCCTATGTTGGACTCACTCAGGAGCAATCAGAAAAGGATACAGAGCTGACTTGAAAACACACAAACCCATCAACACAGACAAGAGGATTTATTGGTATCAAGGGCTTAAAGTACCTTTGAGCAGAGTCTGAACATTAAGTCACTCTGACCTAAGGGCAACTTCTTGGAAGGCAAGCTTAAAAATAAAATCACACATAGCTCTGGAAGTCTGAAAAAGTCTTTCAGTAACCAAGGATGTACCCTTTGATATCCCAAAAGAGAACTTTCAATATAAGAGTCCTTGGCTAAAGATGGGAGCAAAGAAAGAAAGAGAGAGAGAGAAAGGAAAGGAGAGAGGGAGGGAGGGAGGAAGTAGGATCAGGGACCAGAGTTACATATGACCCAGAAATTCAACTTCTAAATATATTCCTCATGAAATGAAAAGACACACCCATCCAAAAATTTGTCCACAAATGGATCAAAGCAGTATCATTCATATTATCTAAAAATGGAAACAAATTATTCATCACTGGATATATTAATAAATAAGATGTAAGTCAAATGTGATATATTCATACAATGAAATATTATTCAACAATAGAAAAAGAAATAAATGAATAAAACATGTTTCAACATGGATGCAACTTAAAACCTGGTAACTCTGTATTTAAATTCTTAAGAAACTGCCAAATTGGGGTGCCTGGGTGGCTCAGTGGGTTAAAGCCTCTATCTTCATCTCAGGTCATGACCCCAGGGCCCTGGGATTGAGCCCCACATTGGGCTATCCCCTCAGCAGGAAGCCTGCTTCCTTCTCTCTCTCAGTCTGTCTCTCTGCTTACTCTCTCTCTGTCAAATAAATAAAATCGTAAGAAAGAAAGAAGGAAGGAAGGAAGGAAAGAAGGAAGGAAGGAAGGAAGGAAGGAAGGAAAAAAGGAAGGAAGGAAGGAAGGAAGGAAAGGAAGAAAGAAAGAAAGGAAGAAAGAAAGAAACTTCCAAATTGTAGTATTGGGTTATTCAGTAGGAACAAAAATATTCAAATTAGATTTTGGTAATGGCTTCACAACTCTATGAACATACTAAAAAGCACTGATTGTACAATTTAAATGGGTGAATTTTATCTTAGTAATACCATTTTTAAAAACACGAGCACGTGGTAAAATTAATGCCAAAATGTGCCGGGAGTTAACACTGAATATTGAATTAGTAGGATTAGATGTAAAATGTCTTCATAAGTAAAGCTTCAATAGACATATTTTGCCGTTTCTGTCCTTTCATGTTTCATTCCTTAAAACACCTTTCCAGCCCAAACTCAACACCTAAGAAATGCCATAGAGGTATTTTGACTTGGTGACTCTGTCCCTAGGTGCCAATGATTTGGTCAGGGACTAACTCCTACTCTACTAGAGAGTCCATCAGTGGACAAACAGGCAGATTAGTTTTCTTGAAAATTTCAACGGAGAGACACATAATTTCCAGTAAGCTCATGTTGAAGTGGAGCTTGAAAAGCCATTTTAGAGACATTTTAAAACAACATCTGTAGCTGGCTATTGCAAAGAAAACTATTGGCCACAAAGAAGCCCATGTCTGGAGTAGACATAAAGAGCTAAGTAGAGAAGATGAACTGAGGTTTGGGTGGGACAGAGAATGACACAGAGAGAAAGAAGAAATGGATCATTGCTTAGGTTACTTTGGACTTCCTACTTCAACGTCTGCTCACATTGCTTCAAGTCTGCATTTTTTTTTTCTTGAAAAGTTTCCACACATTCCACTAAACTTGACACAGCTTTGGGGAGTACTGGTTCTTAGCAACAAAGGAACTCTATAAGAAAATAAAAATTGATGACAAAACTTAGCGTATAAGTAAAAGACTGTCAGAGATGAAGACATGACTATGGAGATGCACGGGCTAGACTTAGCACCTGGTCCAGACATGAAAGTAAACAGTCTCTGATATGATGTGCCAATAAAGGTCCTTAAGCTGGAGAAGTTGCGTACCCATGCCTGTGATGATGACAGAACCTAGAGGATTTAGTTACCAAAAGCAGAAGACATTAATGTTTCTCTAACAGAAAACAGAGATGATACATATTCACAATTCAGGTTTTGAAAAGATATGCTGTCAGCAAAGTGAATTTCATCTAGAAATACAAGGGTCAAGTCATAATATTTAACTTGCTAAGGGAGAGATGTAACTGTTTAGAATTAAGAATATGTTGTTTCAATATTCAATGGCAAGTTTTATCTTCTGTATATTTATTTGTCATGGGGACTAGCAACACATAACAAAGTAAAGCTCTGGCCTTAATTTGATCTTCATCAAAGGTCCACTATTTGAGTGTTTTGGCACCTAATTCTTCAACATTTTGGATAAAGGCAAAGGCAAACTTATCTCCAAAGTCTCTAAGAGGGCACAGTCCTCAGACAATAATCTTAAGAGTAGAATGTCTATGTAGTCTGCTTATCAGTCTTTACAAAGATTTCCTTTTTGTACCAGGGCATCAGGGAGAACCAGAAAAATGTTAATACATAATAACAAAATACTATTTAAAAATGGAAAATGAGCTTTGAATAGTAATTTAGAATTTGTGCAATGTCAAAGACATCCCCAAGAGTAATAGACGAAAATAAACAAGCCTTTTTGTAACGTAAAAATTCCTCATGAGACGCTGTCATTAGATAGATTATTACCAGCGTTTTTTCTTTTCTCTTCATATTCAATAAAAACTTAACATTCGCTGGGTTAATGTTTCACACAATAAACTGTAAAATAAGAATTTACAGTAGTAGCAGAAGCTACATAAAATTTGTTTGTTATGTTGTATAGTATATATAGGCTCTGGAGACTTGTAAACTCTGGTCTTTCCAGAATTCTCTGGAAAAGAGCAGTGTTAAGACTGAAGCACATAACACTGCATGCAAAGGATTGGTACACTTTTTTAGCACATTTTGCCTGGTGTGATGACAGTTTTTAATTAGCTTTGAAGCTATTTGGCTTTTTAACATATGAGAAAATTTTACAGTCAAATTAATAATTCAATATTCAAAGTAAAGAGTAAATTTGGGCTGAAACATTCTGTCTTCTTAATTTGTGTACATATACATACATTTTTCAAGCGTCGTATTTTAATGGGTAAATCTTTCTAAACTGGTATTTGGCTTCACTGGTTCATGAATGCTTTGAAAATATATAAAAATTATATGTGCATATATATATATATATATATATATATATTTGTCTCCAGTTGTGATGTGTGTTCATTACAGTCCCAAAATAGTCCTTAAGTCAAGAAAGTTGAGAGAATCAATACTCTAAATGTTGCTAACAATGTGGGGTAAAAGGTATAATTTGAAAAAACACTTTTTAAACTTTAACCATGTTGTGGAAAAAAAAAATAGAAAAAAAGCCACCAAAAACAGAGAAACAGGTTCCCTGTGTATTTTCTGTTTAAATGTCACATGTTCCAAATGTTAAATCTATGAACACAATTTATCATTGATGCTTTGACATTGTTATACTGATGATGGCCTTTAAAAATACTTTGCTTAACTAAATTCATCCTGTTAGAGAAATGCTTAGTCAAATGATAATGTCCTTGTGCACTGAGAAGAGACAGTCATAAATCATCTCTAGTAAAACAAACATTTCTCAGCAACCTTTCCATTTTAATTAATAATGAAGAAGATAATTCTGTTCAGAGGATAACATGATAACTTTGTCTCTAGAGACCATGAAAGTCTTTTTTAACAAGACTCTTTGAAAGAAATCTATCCATCTGTCCATCCATTCACTGACCCACTGAGCTCTTATTTTACTCATATATACCAAGTCTCTATAGTTATTTAAAAGTCTCTATAGTTATTTAAGTCTCTATAGTTATAAAATAACTATAATTATAAAAATAACTATAATTATAAAAATAATTTTGAACTCTTGTAATGTGACAGCACTGGGGATATTTTTTTAAGATTTTATTTATTTATTTGACAGAGATCACAAGGAGTCAGAGAGGCAGGCAGAGAGAGAGAGATGGAGAAGCAGGCTCCTTGCTGAGCAGAGAGCCCGATGCAGGACTTGATCCCAGGATCCTGAAATCATGACCTGAGCCGAAGGCAGAGGCTTAACCCACTGAGCCACCCAAGTGTACCTGCACTGGGGATTGAATAGTAAAACAAAAAAAAAAAAAAAAAAAAGAAAACAGAAACATTATTTTCCACCTGAAATTTATATTCTAATGAAAGCAATAGATATTTATCCAATAGTTAAACAAATATATAATTCCAAATTGTCATAGCATACTTGAAAAAAATATAGGATCTCTAGGAGTATATGAGAGGAAGACTTATCTAGAGGCAGATTTTATAACAGAATTTATAACTGATTTTATCAAATAAAGAAAAATCCACTGAAAAATTTTACCCAAAAAAGTTACATAATTTTAAAAAATCCAGTGCTAAACAACATAGTTTCTTTTTTGTGTACTTTCTTTGGTTCCTGCAGCCTTATTTGTTTTATACTTGGTTGTTTTGGGTGATAATGATAAGATTCATTTTTACTGAACTTGTTTAGGAAACCTATTAACTTGTGAGTTTATCATTCTGGCCAGGAGAATTAAATGTGCTATTTGCAAATTGTGAATGAAGACAGGAAGTTTTCAAAGAAAACTCGCGAGATTCTTGTTCCTACACCATACTTCAGTACATGATGTCAACTGTCACTTATTTTAAAAAAGCAAAAAGGAATTTTTTTAAAAAGAAATAAAAAAGGAAATTCAACAAGTACAAAATAGTATAAGGATAAGAGGATCATACATTCAGTTTTTTGAAATTCCGAGGATAAAGAGCTCGTCATAGTCCTGAGGGGAGATTTTGAATGGGTAGTTGTCTCTAGCTGCACGGAGTTTGGTGGAGTAGAATCAGGAAAATAGACTTGGGGTTCATAAATGAATACATAAAACCATAAACTGTGGGCATTATAAAATCATGTGAGTAAAAATTGGAGCATAAGAGGGACCTAGGACTGAGTCTTAAGTCTAATACATAAAAGCCAGACGGAGATGGTGGTCAAGAGATTTAAAGTGTTAGCACTGAAGGTACTAAAAACTTAGCTATCTACTCCACACAAGGGAAAGTGGAAGCAAAGACTAGAGGGAGTCATGAATATGCAGTTTCAGAAGGATAAATTTGAAGTTCCTTGAAGAATGGTTTTGGTGAAAGTAGTTAGAAGTTAGAAGGCCGTAGTTAGAGGGATATGCCTTTGATGTTAAGATACATCCATATGACATTCTGTATGTAAATGTACATGTACACATGGGCAATAGCGAGATATTTAATAGCTGGTAACAGAGGATCTTGGAGGCCCCTGCAGTGCAAACATCTATGCTTTAGTTGTTGGACTGAAGGGACCTAGAAGGCAGAGAACAAAGTAACTCCTCACTAATACCTGAGGAAATATTTAAATATTTTAATAGTAAATCCACAAGATTTTAGGAACAAGCAAAACTCTACTTCTACCACTTGTACAATTTCTATATAATCAGAACTTTTTCATGATCATTGTTAAAAACAACACTTAAACCAGGTCTTTGAGTCTTGCCTATGATGCCTCTGAATGTGTTCATAATACCTACAATGCCGTAACAATATATTTTGTAAAACTTTATCATTATTCCAAATATATTTGCAATCTTTAATATACAGTCAGGAAATACTCAGTTCTTCAAGCATGGTCATTTTCCTCATCTTCATTTAGCAACTTCAAACCATTTTTTATAGGTTCTAGTGATTTAGGCCTCAAGTGTTGGTCATAACCTTTTCTAGTTCAAATGTATCCATTATTCTATATAAATTCAATATCTACAAGACCATTCTTTTATTACAGCTATTTGATTCTTTAACTCTAATTACGTTTCCTTCATTCAGCTTAGGCCACCTACATATCTACACATAAGTGTGTAGTATCTCAGATATATTCAACTTCTAAAGTATGAAAGAAATCATATTTTTACCAAATACCTATTTAATCCTTTAATTACTTCCACTAAACCTCCTCTCATACCTGTATTTATCTCCTGGTTTCTATCTGTCTCAGTCTGATTTTCTCTTCTTAATTGCCCTAAACATCTCATTTCATAATTTCAAAGACTCTCATCTTCTTAGTCATTCCCCATCGTCCACCCTGTGTCCTCTGCCTCAGCTGCCTACAAAACATCAGCTCTCTACAGAGGAGATGTCTTGGCCACTCTTATACTTGCATACAGATCCCTTCATGAAAAGACAGGAAAAAAAAAAAAAAAAGCCACACTTGAAAGTCATGGTCTCTAAACTCGTCACAATTTTGCCTTACTTGGAAATTTTTAGTCATATTTTTATTCTTGAAAAAAAATAATTATTTTCTTTAATGTTTATTTAAATCCACTTATCAAATATAATAGACAATTTTATAGTGCTATAATAACTTCAAAAATAAGAACTACCTTTCTCCACATAGCTTAAAAATTAAAATTATTGAAAATTAGATAGGTCCTTGCATGTATCTCCTCAATCCTATTTCCTTCTGTTCCCCAGAAGTGGACAGTATCCCAAATTTTGTATTAATGTTAGTTTGTTTTTATTTCTAGTTTTGCCACATATCTATGTATTACTGGATTGCATATTTTAAAAATTAATATAAATGAAATAATTACATACATTTTCATTTTCTTTTGTCTCACTATTCTCAATTACATTATGTTTTAAGATTTTTCTACATATCAGGAGCTGTGAAAGGTCTGAGATTTTTAGCCTACTTCCTAACTGACAAGCTGGTCTGCTGCAAGTTCAAAGATCTGGCAGAACACAGATGACTTCTTGGTAGAGACAAAGGAATAGATTACTCCCCATACAGTGAGCAACATGACCTTCACGCTCTCATGGGTGCATCTTGCCCCAACGAGCCCCACGGGGTGACATGGTGTCAAGGTAAGGTGAATGCGGCATACACATAAGTCTGTGTCAGAGTTGAAGAACCCAGAGCTTAGGAATCCATAATCTTTGAAAAAAAGGCTGCAGGCAAGCCTAAATTTTACCCCAAATGGAGACATTATCTTTATGATCTTAGACAGTAAATAAATATGCCCTCTACCTGAAAGACACTCTAGTTCCCAAGCTGTTTGCTTTGTAAACATCCTTGAAATGATAGTTATAAAAGATGTGTAGAAACCACAAGGAGGATTATCTCCCAACCTTACGTTCATGTGTGTAGATGCCATTCACTTATTCGTATTGTATGGTAGTCCTGTGCATAAACAGACCATATTTATTTATTAACTGAGTTGCTTTCAGGTTGTTAATATCACAGAAATATCAATTAGTGAATTTACTGAATGGAAGGGCATGCTTATCTTTATTTTTTTTTAAGATTTATTTATTTATTTATTTGACAGAGCAATCACAAGTAGGTAGAGAGGCAGGCAGAGAGAGAGGGGGAAGCAGGCTCCCTGCTGAGCAGAGACCCCCAATGCGGGGCTCGATCCCAGGACCCCGAGATCATGACCTGAGCCAAAGGCAGAGGCTTAACCTACTGAGCCACCCAGGCGCCTCGCTTATCTTCAAATTTAAGAGATGATACCAAGTTAATTTCAAATTGGTTGAACTAACTTACATAATCAACAAGCAGTGTTTAAGATTCCCACTAACCCATATCCTCTCTTGGTGCTATGCTTTAGAAAGTTTTGCAAAATGATGGTGATGCAAGAGCTCGATTTGACTTGGACTTGCATTTCAATGACAATCTACGAATTTTTTTTTAAATGTTGATTGGCCATTTGTGTTTTCTGCAAGACACTTCTTTATATCTCTCGAAGATTCTATTCTACTTGATATTTGTAATGTGTTGGATTAAATTTAAGGAAATGTCCATGTGTATTTATTTATGTTAATTTGTATATAATTTTTTTAAAGATTTTATTTATTTATTTGACAGAGAGAAATCACAAGTAAGCAGAGAGGCAGGCAGAGAGAGAGGAGGAAGCAGGCTCCCCGCTGAGCAGAAAGCCCGATGTGGGGCTCGAACCCAGGACCTGGGATCATGACCCGAGCCGAAGGCAGCGGCTTAACCCACTGAGCCACCCAGGTGCCCCCTAATTTGTATATAATTTGTACATATGGCCATATCTGTATCTAACCACATGATCATTTTTTGCTTATAGGTATCACAAATTTCCTTCTCAAGAGGTTATTAAATTTAGCGTGGTATAATTATAGATCTAACATTTTTAAGACATTTTTTGTACCACAAGTTTTTAAAAATATTTTATTTTTTCCTACAAAAGTTTAACCCTTTAAACTTTCAAGCTACCTGGAACTGACTGTGGACAGAGGATCCAATTTAATAATTTTTCCATATGGATATTAAACATTCCTAACACATTTTTGCTGTATCTTTTTCCTACTGATTTTCATTGCTTCTTCATCATATATTAATTTTTCATGTACATGTGGAAAAATTTCTGAGTCTCCTCTTCTGTACCATCAACCAATTAGTCTATCTGCATTTTTATTACTATAGGTTATTATACAACTATAGGTAACATAGACTTATTATTATATATTCAAATAGATTATAATTACTATAGGTTTAATACTTATATAATATAAATTATAATATATTATTCTAATAGCAGTGTGCAGCCGCTAATGTCTTGGCTCAATTTTGGTTTTGAATATTCTTTTTTTATTTTTAAAAGTGGCTTCCTTCCTAGTATTTGCTCCTTTGTCTACATAGCTTAATGATCAGCCAATGATTAAGCAGATGTTGTGCTCAAACAGCAAAAACCAGCATTTTCTGCTAATGGATCTGTGCCAGGGTGAGAAAGCACATTCAAAATTTAGGGCTGGTCAGGGCTTGGCCCTCTCTGACTTCTTTGTACATAGCCTAAGCTAGAAATATGCCTGTTTCAACCGTGATCATAATCTCAGTAGACCCACACCCTTAGCCCTCCCTTACCTATTTCTGAAATATTTTTCACTTTGATAAGCAATGACAATGGGTGTAAGTTTTGCCCAGTACTCCAAAGAGAAAGCTTGCTTCAAAGACAGCAGAAAAGATTATGGTCTTTACAAACTTCCCTAATTTGGGAGAATCTCCCATTCAATTTAACAGGGGTACAGAATTCAAGGGTGGGTAGTACAGGAGAGAGGGAGGAACTCCAGCCTAGCATATCACAAACTGCCATTATTTTTACTGGAAGTTCAGCAAGTTCTCAAAAGTAAAGTCTGCTTAGGTTGTATCTTTGGTCATTTCCAAGATTGCTATTTTATTTTTATTTATTTATTTTTAATTTATTTTAATTTTTAACTGTGGTGGTGGAGTTACACTTCTGTTCAACTTGATAACTACCTTCTGGGCAAAAATTTTGCTTCCACCCTGCCCCTCCCCTTGATATTTGCTCTATGCTGTTAGGAAGAAAAAAAAAATATCAATCTAACCAGAAATACTTTTCAAATTTTTTTATTTTATTTTATTTTATTTATTTATTTGACAGCGAGAGAGATCACAAGTAGGCAGAGAGGCAGACAGAGAGAGGGGGAAGCAGGCTCCCTGCTGAGCAGCGAGCCCAATGTGGGGCTTGATCCCAGGACCCTGAGATCATGACCCGAGCTGAAAGCAGAGGCTTAACCCACTGAGCCACTCAGGTGCCCCTAAACATATATATTATTATCATTTCATTTTTTAAAGTATTGCTAATATGACAAATGTCATGTTAAGTCCTTTATTTGGAAATAGTCTTAATCATAAAAATGATGACAATTTTCTTTTTTTTTTTAAAGATTTTTATTTATTTATTTGACAGAGAGAGACCACAAGTAGGCAGAGAGGCAGGCAGAGAGAGAGGAAAGGAAGCAGTCTCCCTGCTGAGCAGAGAACCCAATGTGGGGCTCGATCCCAGGACCCCGGGATCATGACCTGAGCCCAAGGCAGAGGCTTAACCCACTGAGCCACCCAGGGGCCCCGATGATAATTTTCATTATATTGTAGGAAATTTTGCCATTCTTTATAGCCAGAATACCTCTTAGAGATATTTACATTCATGTATTTCCTGTAAAAGATACCATTCATTTGAAACATATCGTTGCCTTAAATGGAGATATTTTCTGAAATTATTCAACTTTCGAACACAAACTTATAGAAGTAGACCTTCCTACTAGTCCAGAGGTTATCATTTATTTTAATCTTTGGTGAAGAAATTTTCATTTGTATCATTCTCTTTTCCCTAGTCCATGAATCAAGATCTATCCAGGTATGTAGTTTTCCAACTACTATTGTTCATGATTAATTTTATCTCATTTATCTTTCATTTACATCTTCAACAATTCTGTCATAGAGAATGGGATGCATTGATGGGCACAGTTCCCAAATGCATTTTCTACCTCTCATAAGGTTTTACATTTTGAAGTTCTGCTGACCTGAGTTATACTGCTACAGTTTTGTCCACTTATTGTGGGGAAAGGATGTCCATCCTGGAAAATCAGTGTCTCTCTTTAGTTCTTATTACTTTAACAAATGAAGTTGAGGTGTAAAAAAAAAAATTCTGTTACGTGTAAGGTAGATAGCAATTATGAGCTTTTGTATTCAGGCAAACTTAAGTCCAAATCCAAATCTTCTATCTGCTCTTTGATATTCTGAAAGTTTGATTTCTTTGTAAAATTGGGCTCGTACTTTCTACAGGGCTTGCTATAAGATTTCAGTGAAATAATGCAGAGCATAGTTTAAAACACAAGACAGAGATTTAACACAGTTAGCTTTTACTGCTTTGCATAAGGAACTCTTTTCCTGAAGAGACTATCTATCCCAGAACACAATGTGTTATTGCCAATCCATCTGTCATCTGCTACATAAGGAATTGGAGTCACTGAATGTGGACCACTACTTGAGCAATTCACAATGATTTTTACATTGTAAGAAGAATCCAGCAGAATTTAAATTAGTACAATCCCTGGGATGCCTGGGTGGCTCAGTCAGTTAAGTGTCTGCCTTCGGTTCAGGTCATGATTCCAGCATCCTGGGATTGAGTCCCTGTTGGGCTCCTTACTCAGCAGAGAGCCTTTTCCCTATTCCTCTGCCACACCCTGAGCTCATGCTCTCTCTCTCTGACAAATAAATAAATAAAGTCTTAAACAAATAGTTAATACAATCCCTGTGCCCATGTTTTAGGTGTAGTACAGCCTAGCAAGGGTCAGGGCTTAATTATTTCCTAGATGCCTGTGTAGTTCTATTTCAGGCTAGAGTCTCATCAACACTACAACATGTGGAAATATTCCACTCAGAATTAAAATTCTTCATTGGGAGTGCTGTTGTAAATATCAATCTTATTCTGTGTTGGTAACCATATAAGCAGGATAATATAAAAAGGGACATAAGATCCACAAGATGTTACATTAGCCAAAGTAGACATCTTGGACGTTCAGATTTTTTTTCTACAACTTTTGTAGAGGATGCTGGGACAGAAGTGGTCTACCTTAGAAACAGAAACTATAAATGCAATGTAAGCCAGCGAGGCTTATCTGCATCTTCTCTGTTTGTGAGAGAGATGAAACGTCACACAGAGTTGTAACATAGAATGAAGACATACTAAAAATATTTATATCTTTGATTCACCAATACCTGAAGTTGGTATCCCCTTTCATTTTCAATTATATGAATCCACTTATTCTTATTTGTTTTTGTGATTTGCATTTTATTTAGGCTTTTTTTTTAGGATTTTATTTATTTATTTGACAGAGATCACAAGTAGGCAGAGAAGCAGGCAGAGAGAGAGAGAGGAGGAAGCAGGGTCCCTGCTGAGCAGAGAGCCCAATGCCAGGCTCGATCCCAGGACCCTGGGATCATGACCTGAGCTGAAGGCAGAGGCTTTAACCCCCTGAGCCGCCCAGGCACCCCTAAGCTGATTTTAAATAGAAGATTACTAAGGTCAGAAAATAAGCATGGTATGATCTCAATCTTTTGTATTTGTTGAGGCCTGATTTGTGACCCAGCATGTGATCTATTTGAAGAATGTTCCATGTGCACTTGAAAAGAATGCGTATTCTGCTGTTTAGGATGTGATGTTCTGAATATATCTGTTAAGTCCATCTGGTCCAGGGTGTCATTCAAAGCCATTGATTCCTTGTTGGTTTTCTGTTTAGATGATCTGTCCATTGCTGTGAGTTGGGTATTAAAGTCCCCTACTATTATTGTATTAGTATCAATGAGTTTCTTTATGTTTGTTATTGTTTAATATATCTGGGTGCTCCCAAGTTGGGGGCTTAAATATTTATAATTGTTAGATCTTCTTCTTTAATAGACCCCTTTATTATAAATAGTGTCCATCTCTTGTTACAGTCTTAGCTTTAAAATCTAGTTGTTCTGATATAATTATGGCTACTTCAGTTTTCTTTTGGTGTTTATTAGCATAATATTTGTTTGTCCATCCCCTCACTTTCAATCTGGAGATATCTTTAGGTCTAAAATGAGTCTCTTGTGAGGAGCATATGGATGGGTCTTGTTTTTTGGTTTTTGGGTTTTTTGTTTGTTTGTTTTTGTTTTTTTTTAATCCATTCTGATACTCTATGTTTTTTGACTCAAGCATTTTTAGTCCACTTATATTCAGAGTGATTATTGATAAGTAAGAATTTAGTGGCATTGTTAACCTGTTAAGTTGTTTTTTGGAAGATTTTCTCTCTTCCTCTCTAGTCTTTGTTACTTTTAGTTTTTCCTATTCAAAGAGTTCCCTTTAATATTTCTTGCAGGGCTGGTTTAGTGGTCATTGGCTTGTTTAGTTTTTTTTTTTGTTGGGAAAGTTCCTTATCTCTCCTATGCTGAAAGATAGCCTTGCTTGATAAAGTATTCTTGGCTGCGTATCTTTCTCAATTCAACACACTGACTATGTCATTCCACTCTTTTCTGGTCTGTCACCTTTCTGTGGAGAGATCTGGTGCTAACCTTATTTGTTTTCCCTTGTAAATTAGGGATTTCTTTTCCCATGTTGCTTTTAGGATTCTTCCTTATCTCTGTATTTTGCAAATTTTACTATGGTATGTCTTGGTGTTGGCCTGCTTTAGTTGATTTTGATGGGAGTTCTCTGTGCCTCCTGGATTTGAATATTGTTTTCTTCCCCAGATTAGGGAAGTTTTCAGCTGTAATTTACTCATATAAACTTTCTGCCTTTTTTCCCCCACTCTTCTTCAGGACTCCTATGATACGAATGTTATTGTGCTTTATGGAGTCACGGAGTTAACTAAGTCTACATTCGTGATCCAATATTTTCCTTTCCCTCTTATTTTCACCTTCATTATTTTTCACAGTTTTATCTTCTGTGTCACTTATTCTTCTGCATCTTCCAAACTTGTGGTTATTATATCCATCCATCCAGTCTGTTTCACATCACAGCTATAGCATTTTTTTTTTTTTAATTTCAGCCTGACTAGATTTTAGGTCTTTTTTCTCTTTAGTAAGAGACTCACTGGTGTTTTTTATGCTTTTCTCAAGCCAAGCTAGTTTCCTTATGACTGCTGCTTTACATTCTGGATCAGGGATATTACTTGTATCTGTTTCAATTAGATCCCTGGTGGTGACCTTTTCTTGTTCTTCCTTTTGGGATGAATTCTTCCCTCTTGGCACTTTGTCTAGGTCTCTGTCTTCTCTGTGTTAGAAAAGCCTGTTATGTTTCTTGCTCCTGAAGTAATGACTTTATTTAGAAGAGGTCATATACTGTCCAGGGCCCAGTGCTTCAGGAAATTGTCCAGTGTGAAGAGTTTTAACTAAGTGTTCTCTGGTCTGTTTGTTAACAGAGGCCTTCTCCTATTTCCACTAGAAATGAAGCTTTGGAATACTCTATGATCAGTAGACTTGGTGCCTACGGGAAGTTTGTGCTGATCTTCTTGGGAAAGGGTCTGCTGCTTTGGTTCTCAGACACACTTGCCCTAGGAAAGAAGTACCTACAGAGTGCAAGGGTGGGGGGTATGGGTGGTCAGGGGTTGATGTAAGCAGATCAGCCCTCCACTGTTGTGCTGTTCTGCACACGCACAGTCTACGCTGATGGGTGGAGAAAAATGGGGCCAGCCCTCTCTTTCATCCCCAGAGAGGGGAGTTCACACCCACCACTGCCTGGGAAGCTCCAGAGAAGAGTAAACAATCTCCTCTCATATGTCTCAGGCTTCCTTCATATCCTTGCCCACACTCTATCTGTACCTGGCCATTTGCTCAACTGACAGAAGTCCGTACCTGTTTCTTTTTCTCAGGCATACCAGCTGAGTTTCAAAATTCTAAATTTAAAGGATCTAGCATAGCATGAACGCACCTGGGTCCTCACAGGGAGGGTTTTACCACAAAAGTTGGTGAGATTTTTCCCAGAAGAGCAGTCACACCAAAATGCAGGAACTTGGAGTTTAGGTGGAAATGCAGCGAAAAGTCCAGTCTAGGTTAGCTCCCTTAGCAGGTATCTATACTTAAGGATCAGGGGAGTGCAATGGTGCCCACTGGCTCTTTTGTCTCCTGAGAGGCAATGCCACCTGTCCTGGATGCATTCCAAAAAGGGGGAAACATCTCTCCCAGTGCGTCTCATGGGATCCTCAGCTTGCATTTTCTGTTCCTGGGCCTCTTCCCTCTTTTACTGCAGGATCACTGCTGCACACCCTAAGCTCTGCACCAGCCACAGTAAGGGCTTCTAAAACTCTAGTCTTTGAGCTCCAAATGTTATACAAATTCACCATAGTCAGCCCCTCTCCATTTCCCAGTCAATGGTTTAGGGGAAGTGTTTTTCTTGTGTGATCTCCTGTGCATGGCTCTCTCTCTCTCTCCCTCTCTCTCTTTTACCTCTCCATGATCAGGACTGCCTCCCCTCTGAAGCACCCATGATACTTTTCTCTCCCAAATCACTTCTCTACCCCTCCTACCTTCCATAATGTGGACTCTTCTCTCCCTCTAGTTGTGTAGTTTATGTTGTCATCCTCAGAGCAATTAGTTGGGTGTTCATAATGATTTGATATTGATCTCACTATATTCAAGGGACAAGACAAGCATAAGCTCTAACTGCAATGTGACGAAGCTTGAAATCAACCACAAGAAAAAATTTGGAAAGACCGTAAATGCAAGAAGGTTAAAGAACATCCTACTAAAAAATGAATAGGCTAATCAGAAAATTAAAGGAGAAATAAAAAAAAAAAATACAGGCAAACAAATGAAAATGAAAACATGATGTCCAAATTCTCTAGGCTGCAGCAACAGTGGTAATAAGAGGAACATATATAGCAATATAGTCCTACCTCAAGGAAAAAAAAAATCTAAACTACACAACCAAACTTTACACCTAAAGGACCTAGAAGAAGAACAATAATTGAAACCTAAAGCCAAAAGAATAAGGGAAATAGTAAATATTAGAGCAGAAATAAATGATACAGAAACAACAAGAAAAAAAAAAAAAAACAAAAACAAATCAATGAAACTAGGTTCTTTAAAAAATTAATAAAATTGAGGGGCACCTGGGTGGCTCAGTGGATTAAGCCTCTGCCTTCGGCTCAGGTCATGATCCCAGGGTCCTGGTATCAAGCCCCACATCGGGCTCTCTGCTCAGCAGGGAGCCTGCTTCTCCCTCTTTCTCTGCCTGCCTCTCTGCCTACTTGTGATCTCTGTCTGTCAAATGAATGAATAAAATCTTTAAAAAAAATTAATAAAATTGATAAACCCTTAGCCAGACTTATTAAAAAGAAAAGAGAAAGGACCCAAATAAATAAAATCACAAATTAAAGAGGAAAGATCACAAGCAATACCACAGAAATGTAAACAATTATAAGGGAATATTATAAAAATATTGTATGCCAACAAACCTGGCAATCTGGGAAAAAAATTGATAAGTTCCTAGAAGCATATAAACTACCAAACCTGAAACAGGAAGAAATAGAAAATATGAACAGACCAATAACCAGCAGAGAAATTGAATCAGTAATCCAAAACCCCCCAACAAACAGAAGTCCAGGGCCAGATGGCATCCCAGAGGAAGACTACAAAGCATTTAAAGAAGAATTAATGACTAGTTATTCTTCTCAAACTGCTACAAAAAAATAGTAATGGAAGGGAAACTTCCAAACTCATTCTACAAGGCCAGCATTACCTTGATTCCAAAACCAGACAAAGACTTCACTAAAAAAGGAGAATTAAAGGCCAATATCCCTGAAGAAAATGGATGTAAAAATTCTCAACAAGACACTAACAAATCAAATCCAATAGTATATTAAAAGAGTCATTCACCAAGAGCAAGTGGGATTTATTCCTGGGATGAGTGGTTCAATATTCACAAATCAATCAAAATGATACGCCACATTAATAAAAGAAAGGATTAGGGGCCCCTGGGTGGCTCAGTGGATTAAGCCGCTGCCTTCAGCTCAGGTCATGATCTCAGGGTCCTGGGATCGAGTCCCGCATCGGGCTCTCTGCTCAGCAGGGTGCCTGCTTCCCTCTCTCTCTCTCTCTCTGCCTGCCTCTCCGTCTACTTGTGATCTCTCTCTGTCAAATAAATAAATAAAATCTTTAAAAAAAAATAAAAGAAAGGATTAGAACCATATGATCCTCTCAATAGGTATAGAAATGCCTCTAACAGAGTGCCACATATATCCTTATAAAAATCCTCAGCGGGGCGCCTGAGTGGCTCAGTGGGTTAAAGCCTCTGCCTTCGGCTCAGGTCATGATCCCAGGGTTCTGGGATCGAGTCCCGCATCGGGCTCTCTGCTCAGCGGGGAGCCTACTTCCTCCTCTCTCTCTGCCTGCCTCTCTGCCTACTTGTGATCTCTGTCTGTTAAATAAATAAATAAATAAATAAATAAAATCTTTAAAAAAAAATCTTCAGCAAATTATGGATAAAGGGAACATAACTCAACCTTATAAAGGCCATACATGAAAGACCCAGGGCTAATATCATAGTCACTGGGGAAAAACTGAGAGCTTTTCCTCTAAGGTCAGGGACAACACAGGGATATACACTCTCACCATTGTTATTTAACATAGTACTGGAAGTACTAGCCTCAGCAATCAGAAAACAGAATGAAATAAAAGGCATCCAAATGGGCAAGGAAGAAGTCAAACTTTTACGCTTAGCAGACAACATGATACTTTATGCATAAAACCTGAAAGAGTCCATTGAAAAATTGCAGAACTGATGCTTGAATTCAGTAGTGGCAGGATACAAAATCAACATACAGAAATCTGTTGCATTTCTATAGACCAACGATGAAGGACTGGAAAGAGAAGTCAAAGAAGCCATCCCACTTGCAATTCCACCAAAAACCATAAGATACCTAGGAATAAATCAAGCCAAAGATTTAAAAGATTGTACTCTAAAATTATAGAACAGTTATGAAAGAAATTAAAGATGACACAAAGAAATGGAAAAACATCCCATGCTCATGGCTTGAAAAAACAAATATTGTTAAAAGGTTTATACTACTCAAAGAAATCTGCACATTTAATGCAATCCCGCTCAAAATACCACCAGCATTTTCACATAGCTAGAACAAACAATCTTAAAATCGTATCAAACCACAAAAGATCTGGATAGCCAAAGCAATCTTGAAAAAGTAAAGCAAAGCTTGAGGCATCATAATTCTGGACTTCAAGCTCTATTACAAAGCTGTAAGAGTCATCAAGACAATATAGTACTGGCACAAAAGCAGACACATAGATCAATGGAACAGAATAGAAAGCCCAGAAATTGACCCACAACCATATGGTCAACTAATCTTCAACAAAGCAGGAAAGAATATCTAATGTAGAAAAAAAAAAAAGTCTGTTCAACAAATAGAGTTGGGAAAACTGGGCCACTTTCTTACAGCATACACAAAAATAATTTCAAAATGGATTAAAGACCTCTATGTGAGACAAGAAACCATCAAAACTGAAGAACACAGGCAGCAACCTCTTTGACATCAGCTCTAACAACTTCTTACTAGACAGGTCTCTGGAAGCTAGGGAAACAAAAGCAAAAATGAACTATTGGGACTTCATCATGATACAAAGCTTCTGCAAGGTGAAGAAAACAATCAGCAAAACTTAGAAGAAACTTACAGAAAGGGAGAAGATATTTGCAGATGACATAGCTGATAAAGGGTTAGGATCCAAAATTTACAAAGAACTTATCCAATTCAACACCCAAAGAACATAGAATCCCAGTTAAGAAATGGGCAAAAGACAGGAATTGACATCTTTCCATTGAAGACATACAGATGGCTAATTGACACATGAAAAGACGGTCAACTTTACTCATCATTAGAGAAATATAAATCAAAACCACGATGAGATACCACGTCACACCTGTTGGAATAGCTAAAATTAACAGCACAGAAAATGACAGATGTTAGCTAGGATGCAGAGATGGGGGAACCCTCTTACACTGTTGGTGGGAATACAAATTTGTGTAGCACTGTGGAAAACAGTATGGAGGTTCTCAAAAAGTTAAAAATAGATCTAACCTGCAATCCAGCAATTGTACTACTAGTTATTTTCCCAAAAGACACAAAAATACTGATTCAAAGGGGTACATGCACCCTTTAGCATACAGCAGCACTATCAACAATAGCCAAATTATAGAAAGAGCCCAAATGTCCATCAAGTGACAAAGGGATATATATACACAGATACACATACACATGTTTACATGTATACACACAAACACACACACTTATATATATATATACACATGAAAAATGCACACACACTCAATGGAATATTACTGAGTCATCAAACAGAATATTGCCATTTACAATGACATGGATGGAACTAGAATGTACTATGCTAAGTGAAATAAGTCAGTCAAAGAAAGACAAATACCATATGATTTCACTCATTTGAGGAATTTAAGAAACCAAACAGATCAACGTAGGGGAAGGGAAAAAAAGAGAAAAGAGAGAGGAAAACAAACTATAAAAGACTTAACTATAGAGAACACACTGAGGGTTGCTGGAGGGGAGGTGAACAGGGGACGGGCTACATGGGTGATGGGTATTAAGGAGGTCACTTGTGTTGAGTGCTGGGTGTTTTATGTAAGTGATGAATCACTAAATTCCACTCCTGAAACCAATACTACATTATATATTAACTAAGTATAACTTTAAAAGAAGAATGCTGAACAAAACCTCAGTACACCTGTCATTGTTTTCTAACAAGTTCTTGTTATTTTACTAGAAAATGATATGAAAATGAATTATATATTGTTTTTCCTAAATGAAATTGCATTCTCATTCAAAATAATGAATTTTTGGATTTGCCGGAACATGGAAAAGCACAACCAAGTATCTTCTTTAAGAAGTGTTTATATTTAAGTTTTAGATTACTGTGAGATGAACAAACATAAGAATTTAAAAACAGAAAGTTGAAGTACATATGCATTGATGAATAAACAGCTGCATATATCAAGGATAAAACAAAAATATGTAAAGAATATACAAAAATATGGAGAGAATAAAAGAGCAACATAAACAAAAGAAACACAAAGCAAATACTAATGGGAGAAAAGTTGATACTAAAACATATGCACAATTGTTTTATGCTTCAGGTCTACAAGAAGACGATATTCAAAAGTAAAGCAAGGCTGAGAGGGGTTAGTTGAATGGGAAAGCTTTAGCAGGGTTAAAAGTATTCTGGAGAAATGGAATGCATTACGTTTTAATCCATGTGAATTACACAATCTATTTTTTTTAATCTTGTGTCTAATACCTTCCATTTTCTATTACAAATTTTCAAACAAATGGGCCACTGTCCCCCATCACAGTTTCACTGCAGAAAACAGGCTGGACAATAGTACAAGGTTCAAGTAAGGACAATTCAATGTTTTCAGTTGTTTGTTTTGTTTCATTTTTTCAGCGACTGAAGTAGAACCTGGGACAGAGAGAGGGTGGTTCTCAGGTTTGCCCTATAAGCATGATACAAACGAGCCATTTGGAACATTAAGCAGGGGCAAAATTACTTTCACATAAAGAGATCTGACTAGATTATTCCAGGAAAAAAGAGAACCAGGAAAACAAAAGGGCTCATTCCTGATAGCATCTTTTGATTCCTTAGATCTGACTATCCCTTGGATTTTCCAACTACATAAATCAATACATACCCATGTTTCTTTAGTCAGTTTGAATTGGGTTTATGCCCCTTGAAACTCAGATATTGCTAACTAATGAATCATTTTGTTTTTGTCACAAAATAGACAACATGTTCAGGAATGATTTTAAGGAAAACATTTGTTAGAAAGGATGTCTTTTGACCTGGAATATATCATATATTTTTATGTTGAATAATCTGCAGAGTGTTTTAAAATGTGCCAGTTTATTCAAAATATGATATCAAAAGTTCTCCCCTCCTAATTAGATGATAGAAAATTTGTAAAGTATTAGCTTTTGTTTTGTAAAAATAGTTGCTAGGGGAACAACCCAATTGCGTATTTTATTTTAAAGCATTTCAAACCATTGTTAGACTTATCTCAACTCCATGTTGCAAAAATCAATGTTTTGGCAGTTCTTTTAAACCATACACTGCATGTCTAAACATTGTGCCAGTCTCCATTGTCTTTCAAGTCTGTAGAATATGCAGATAGGAACTTCAGCAAGATCATTTCATAACTGCTAACCATTTGGGAAAACTGTAAAGATAAGCAAAAAACTAAAGCTGACTGTTGGAAAAAGTGGATGACCAAGAAATTGTATATTTTTATTGCTTACCATGTTATTCTGATTTATTAACAAGAGAAATTCCTGTTAATTTATAAATGAGGTAATATTTAAACTAGTGTGTGTGTGTGTGTGTGTGTGTAATATAGCTGAAACTGTATATGCATTATATATATGTAATAAACTGATGAACTATAAGAACAACAAAGGTATTTGAATGATAGTCAATCTACATATGCATGCTTTATAGAATGCTTATCTCTGCCAGGAATAACGAACCAAGATGGATTCCTTCCAAATTAAATTTCGAGGTCCCTGGATTTAGTCCACAATATAGATGGACTGATCTTGTTTGGCCGTGTTGATCATCTTTGAAAGGCATTTCTCAGGTGACTCTAAAACAGTAAAAGCATTAGAAACGTCTCCCCTAGAGCTGTCTGGTATTGATTTTTTTGCTTCAACTGAGACATGGATCAATAACACTTCTTTGACAATCATCACTACTAAAGTGGGGTCACGTTGTATTCCAACACTTCCTTGTATACGTTTAGAGATATCATTGCAAAAATCTATCTCTTAACCCATCATGAGGTTTTTTTTTCAGTTAATAAGAATATGCTGTACAATACAGCATATTCCTTTGGAGTGTAGCTTTTATTCAATCAAGGACTTTTGTTGAAGGTCATCTAATTCCTTTTAGACTTACTGCCCTCCCCCCAGGGAAAAAAGGTAACAGCTACAGAGTAATTAGTACACAGGAGTTAGGAGCAATCAAGGTATATTAAATTATATATATTTATTTAAATATGTACATGTATATTTATTGTAATTTCATAGAAACATGCACATGTATCTATTTATCACAACAATAAACCAGAATAACAGGATAATACTAATATTTCTAGTAATATAGGAAGTGCTGAGTAAAGGTAATTGCTAGACCCCAGGAAAAAGAACTGATCATAAAAGAACAAACGTAACTGAGCCATTGCCAATTTTGCCTAAAATTTCAATTCTTATCATATCTCCCTTGGTAAGTTACTCATTACATTTTATTCCACTATACCTCATTTCTGATATAAATACGTACTGATCACCTCACTGAGAGTATTAAAAATTGTCATATTAGGATGTTTACATATTAGTAAAAAACCTTAACTTTGTGTTTTATTCATTTGTTGTAAAAAATAAATGATTGTCTTTCCAAAATCATATTTTCACAGATGGAAAATTATTTGCCCCCAGTGATTTGAAAGATTTTTTTTTTAAAGATTTTATTTATTTATTTGACAGACAGAGATTACAAGTAGGCAGAGAGGCAGGCAGAGAGAGAGGAGGAAGCAGGCTCCCTGCTGAGCAAAGAACCCGATGTGGGACTCGATCCCAGGACTCTGAGATCATGACCTGAGCCGAAGGCAGAGGCTTTAACCCGCTGAGCCACCCAGGCACCCCGATTTGAAAGATTTTTATAAGTTAGAGCAATGATAACTTAAATTTTTCAATTATTGATGAAGCATATAATTTTTATTAGAATAGATGACATTAACTTGACACTTGCTTATGTGTAAATTTTAAATGTTTGATTTTATGTGATTATAAACTGCATCTAATATCCTCAGGAATGTAAACATTCACACAGACACATACAAAGAAATACATTGTTAGGTTAGTGCTCATGTAACAATTAGTGTTCATATAATAATTACAGGTAGATTGCCTTGGACTTTCTGTTTAAGAGACCTCAAAAATTCTTAGTGAATAACAAACACACACATTCATATTTATATAAACATAGAGATTTTTGAAAATATCTATATTAGTGGGTTAAATTATTTCCCCGTCTTACATAAACTTATACAAGTGACATTGAGATGATAACTTTTGCTTTTCTAAAAGTGTGTACTAGAAATATATTAAAATAAATTTAATGGGTAATTTGGAGGACTCTAACATTCATATTTTGATACGTACTTACTACACATATTATATACTTGTATAGTAAAATATAAACATTAAAACAAATATAAATAAAATTTATACATATATTACATTTATACATATAAGATAATATAGAATATAAAATATAAGTACCAATATTATATATTCATGTGTACATACCACACACACATACAAGCACACACATGTGCATGCAAACACTTATACACACAAATATATTCCAAATTTGTAGGACTAGGAGTCATTGTAGCCTCCATTATTATGTGTGTGTGTGTATGTGCATTTCTATTTGTAATTGTATTTATGTAAATATAATTTATAAATGTAATATATTTATGTGGAATATATTTGGTTTTATAATTTATCAACAATTTCTGTTAAAGTTCTAAGATGTATTTTAAATATTGCTTCAAAGTTCATGTTTTAACATCTATACTTCACCCATACACCTATATGTATATGTATACATTACTATGTGTTAAATTATTCACAGAAAACATATTATGTTTGTATTTTAAATATCATTTTCTTATTCTATCTTCTCTCTCACATAGATATTATATAAGGCCAGTAATAAATATTAAATAAAATTGGTTAATTTAAAGGAAAAGAACATTAGAGGCATGCAAAATAACATAAATACATTTAGAAAAGATACAATTTATTTCAGACCTAAATCCTCTCCAGAATCCCAAATGGTCATAACAGTATTGCAGAAAGAAAACTACATCTCATTTGTCTTATAAAATTTAAACCAAAAAGCACACAGGAAATAATAATTAAAAAGAGAAGCCATAGAACAAAAACATTATCCGTTAAGGTGTTCTCCATGAAGAAGAAAAAAAAGGTGCTATTATTTCACTTGTAGTCCCTCTATTCTTTTGGCCTAAAAATAGCCATTGACTTGTTTTTCATTATGTGCAATGTCAGAGGGAACCGCCGATTCTGCAGGTGGAACAAATAGCTGCTTTGCTCAAAAACACTCTGGCAATCAGCCACACATTCTGCCAAAGCAGCACGCTGACCACCTACTTGGCTTGAGTCAGATGGCTATTTGGAAAGCTTTCCGTCGTTACCTTTTATGTGCTATAACTGCCCACTTTTCAGCATGACTCATTTCTCACTTTATGCCAAAGAACTGAATTATCTTGTATTTTTCTTGTTATCTTTCTGGAGAGTCTGACATGACTTTAATGTCAGTGTATTTCTTACTAGAAAGGAACATATGCGATATTTTGAAAACTGGCTGAACTTGACAGCGTGCGGACTGACACTCTGAATGTGTAATTTTCTAACATTGCCTTGTGGGATATACGTGTGTTTACTTTTAGGGTCTGGAAACGTAAAGCTTTTGATATAACACCTCCTAAGATTGTTTTTAAGATTCTTCAAAATAAAACACAGAAAACTTAGGTCTGTCTGGAGTTTTTGGAAATGGAAAACCTTTGGTGAGCAGAGTTTCTGTAAGCCCTGAAGAGGCATATCCTTTGTAGCCTTGAGTAAACTCCCAATAATTATTGTTACTTTTCCATGGGAATTCAAAAACTGAAAATCCAACTGTTAACTCCAAGGAAATTGTAGCAGGAGCAAGAACAGGGTTCCATTATGGAGAGGCACAGAGTGCTAAGGAGAAAGGCCATGATCACGTAAACCTCTCACGAGACATAGCATCTCCCACTATCCCTCCATCTTACTGTCCCTTACCCTGTTTTTCCACCTGCCATTCTAGTACTCCTTCCCAGTGACATCGTTCTCTCTTTTCAAACTACTTACTGCTCCTGTGTTAACATCATCAGCAAACAAGAAACCTAACATGTAACTCAAAGTGCTCATTACTTCTTCACCAGCACCAGTTGCAGAAATCACACTGACAAGGTGATACAGATGAAGAGACAGAACTAGTAGATGCAAAAAAAAACAAAACAAAAGAAACACATCTGCTGATGTAAGTAATGCTTGAGTCAAAAAATTTACGACAAGAAATCTGGAGGGCAGAAGTAAAAAGAAATAATCAGTTTCAAGGTCTATATACCTGAGGACACAGTACGTGTCCAGAAGCTCAGGCATTTTTCAAACCCAACTGTAGACTAAAGGGTACTTTGAAATCAATATTAATGCTATAACTTCATTTTTTTAAACAGAAGTCCCTGTGGGCGTAATTATGCTTTCTACAGCTCCTATTTTGAAAGGCATCAAGGTCAAGAACATGGCATCTTACGTAGGAAGCCAGGAATAAGTGTGTATTGGATGAGAAAATGTTTTGGATAGAATGAAAGGGGCTGCCGCTTGACTTCTTTCTAACTTCTGCTTTCCTTCTTACCTGTCATATGATTATATGAACAAATGATTTGACCAATAGTTTAGCCTGAGTTTTAATTTCTGCTTTGGTAATCTAAAGATTGTAATCCTAATTCATAGGGTTTATGGTGGTTAATGAGATCATGTATTTCAAGCGCTTAACATACTCCTCATACGGAGAATTCATTAGGAATATTCAGAGAGTGATACATATTTATTTATTTAATAGTAAACTTTACGAATTTACTCCAGAAGGAATGGTATAGATGAGTTGGAGAACAGAGTTATAATGATGTGTACATTAGCAATCAGGTTTCTCTATTGTCATTCCTATTCATATCTTCAGTCCACAGGTGACCATTCCTTTTGAGGAAGTTAAGAGCAATTGAGAGAATCATATTCTGGTTTCATATTCTTGGATCCGCAGTTTCTGGATGTATCTACAAAGCACATACATACAGGCACACGTGTGCATACACACACACACACTTACACACACACACACACACACACACACACACACACACACAAAGAAAATCAAGCCTGGGACTCACTATACTATTATATAAACATAAAAGAAAAATAATGAAAAAGAAGTACATTCTGCAAACTCAAGTGGACAATATCTCAAAAAATTATTTGTTCCTATTCATCAACTTTACTTCTTGCCACTATCATAAGTGAACTGCAGAACTCAAAGGTCTTCCTCAGTCTCTACATTAATATTGATACAATTGAGATATTTTCCAGAATGAGCAAGGGATATATTTTTCATATATGTTCTTCCATTACTCTGTGTTGTTCCTTCCCACTTGTCAAGAAACAAACTTAGTCTTGACTGCATTTTCCAACGTATTACTAGATGGCCAGGGAGCATAAAATTCCCATGAAGCCAATTCTATAATCATGGCGTTGGCAAACTAGCTTCTAGAAACCATTAAACTCGTATCATAAATCTGGTCATAGCAAATCTATATGGGAATTGATGGGACATAGAGAATGAATTATGCATCACGGAACTGCTGAATGGCAAAGGAAGAATGCTCATTCAGACACATATCGTATAGAGGAGAAATACATATTTTTATGGTATCTTTATATTCTCAATATTAAGTAACTGAAATTGTCACAAAATATGAATGATTTGTAATGTTATAGTTTAATATTTCAAAAGAAACATTAGAATTCATAATTGTAGAAATAACTGCATTTTTTGTTTGAGCAAAAAATATACAGTACTTTTATAGGTATATATTATTGAAAATACACAAAATATAATATTTGCATTGGATAACGACTAATTAAAGTGATTATCATTGAAGTATCAAAAATATAGCTTGGTTTATAATTATGATGATCTCTGATCAGCTCAACTAGTGAGTTTTAGTTAGAAAAAAATGCATATTTAACTGCAGATGTGAACACACACATTTAGATTAATACTAAAATTATAATTAATAGTCTCATAATGCAAATGATGCTAATGATCTCTTTTAAAGGTTCAGAAAGTATATATTTTAAAAGAAATCTGTTTCTGCTTATTATAAAAATTTTCTTGAAGTACACATTTCATATAAAATGAACATAAGAATTACAGTTCCTGAGGAAGGAATTAGCCTGATGAACAAGCTGATCAAATACAGAATGCCTTGAGACCTATAAAAAAATTTTTTTAAAGATTTTATTTATTTATTTGACACAGAGAGAGAGAGATCACAAGTAGGCAGAGAGGCAGGCAGAGAGAGAGGAGGAAGCAGGCTACCTGCTGTGTAGAGAGCCCGATGTAGGGCTCGATCTCAGGACCCTGGGATCATGACCTGAGCCGAAGGCAGAGGCTTAACCCACTGAGCCACCCAGGTGCCCCGAGACCTATAAAATTAATCCTAATTATTCAATATGCTTTAATTGTATATATTTTGTGAACATGCCAGGAATCCATTTAAAGAGGCTCCATCCTTAGGAAGACTTGCCTACAAGGTACTGTTTGAGCAAAATCAATAATTTCCCAAGCTTTCATAAATAGTAAACCTTTTCTATTAATGATTTGATACATTCTTAGAGGAAAGAGAAATTAGTTTGCTTGTCATTTTTTTTTAGATGATCTGGTAATGGGGTTGGAATTTATTTATTTATGAATTTTTATCTATTTATTTGACAGAGAGAGATCACAAGTAGGCAGAGAGGCAGGCAGAGAGAGGAGGAAGCAGGCTCCCTGCTGAGCAGAGAGCCCGATGCGGGGCTCGATCCCAGGACCCTGAGATCATGACCCGTTTGCTAGTCATTTTAAGTGAATTAGTCAGACTCTTGAGGTGCTGATGAGAAAGTGAACACATTCCTTGGACCATCAGAACGTAATGAGAAAAGTGTTATTTAGGGGACATCCAGTAACACCCAAGAGATAAACTTCACCTAGTTAAACTGAGCCAGTCTCTGTTTTGGGGAGAATAAAGAAGAGAACTGAAAGGAGAAAAAAAAAAAAAAGTACTACACTGGAAGCAACAGTAATTTAATAAATAACTAAAGCCAATGCTAATTAGATGCTTAAAGTTACAGCCAAAGAATCTGTATACACTTACGTATGGCATGACTCGGTAACCCATTTTCCTCTGTGTAGGAAATTACCTAATTTTTATATTTTAAAAACTGTTTTTAAAAGCTAAAAATTTTTATATATAAAAAAGGAGCCTAACTGTGTTCTTTTCATTATGCTATTGAGCTTAGAAAGCTTCCTCCCTCCAGGAACTCCACTTTTCAAATTCATGTGAAAGTAGATGATGAAAGTGCTTACGTAATTATCTGTCTATACAATGAACTTTAGAGCACAGAATTTAGTATGTACCATAAGCTTTCTTTTAAACTTTTATCTAGTGGTGACTATTTTTACATTATATTATGAAGAGGTCTTTTTTTCTCTCTTACTAGAAATAGGTAATGTAAAAGGTATAAAACTAGAAGTGCAAAACAATAAGAAAAACATCTTTTAAAAATAAAAAGCAGGAATCTGATAAAAGGAAATAAGAATAAAATCAAAAGTATTTAGATGTAACGTCATGGAGCTAGAAGCTTTACGATGGTATTTCTGGCATCCGGTGTACATACTGGTCAGAGATCCGGCAGTAAACATCACTTTAGCACCTTTGCACTGTAGCATCCTTCTCTGAGGAATCCTTTCTCCCTTGTCTAGAAAACATTATTTTCTTCCAAAGCATATGCTATTAATATAAATTGACCAGTTACTGAAATATATTGTAATCAGAAATCTTTTGCAGCTAAATTCGTGTGATGAGCTGTACACAGATTTTCGAAATGTAAAATGGCCTTTCTTCATCAAAAGCTGACTAAAAACCAACTTAATGGCTACCCGTTAATAATACACAAAGAGTTTATTTCCCTAGGGCTAGGTCAAAGTCAAGAAATAGTATTGGTCATAGACCTTGAGGGCATTATGCTAAGTGAAATAGAGAAAGACAAGTACTCTACGATCTGATCTCACGTGTATGTGGACCCTAAAATAACCCCCAAAACAAAACTCACAGGGATAGAACAGATTCGTGGTTGCCAGAGGTGGGGGGTAGTGATGGGCAAATGGTTGAAAGGTCAAAAGGTACAAACTTCCAGTTATAAAATAAGCCCTGGGTATGTAACATGCAGCATGGCGACTACAGTTAATAATACTATATTGTATATGTGCTAAGGTAGTAGAACTTAAAAGTCTTCATCACAAGAAACAAATTGTAAATGTGTGCTGGTGGATATTAACTAGACTTACTGTAGTGTTCATGTAATACTAAATCATTATGTTGTACACCGAAAAGTAATGTTATGTCAATTACATCACCATTCAAAAGAAAAGAAAAAAACGGAAATAGTGTTGGTTCATGTCACCCATTTTATAAAATTGCCTTTAAAAATTCTTTCAAGAATTCTTTAAATTTTGGATTTCAGAGAAGTTGAAATTATTATTTGTTATAGGAAGATAATCTATGATTTTATGTTTTAAGTTTTTAATTAAATTCTAGGTAGTTAACATACTCCATGAATTTGAATAGACAACTTAAAACTTTCTAAGGTTAATATAAACTATGATTTAGTTTTATCAGTTATCATTACAAGTTGGTTCCAATATTAACATAAAAATATATGGTACCACAGTAGAGTGCAAAGTCTCCAAACTCGATCTATGGTTATATTCTTAATGTTTTAAGAATTATGTAAAATAGATATGTGTGTATGCATCCATATATATACACATATACTGCATACTTATAAGATATATGAATATACCTGATTTTGATTTTATGTCATTTGTTTTCAAAAGGAAACATGTTTATGTAATTTATAAATAAGACCTGACTTGGTGAAAAGGTCATTTCTTAATTTTTTCTCAAACTTAGAATTGAGATATAATATTGAGGACCTAAATTTTCCCTTTTAGGGGCACATAAGTGTCTCAGTTGGTTAAGCATCTAAGTCTTGATTTTGGCTCCGATCATGATCTCAGGGTTGTGAGATCTGCATGTGGGTGTGGAGCCTGCTTAGGATTTTCTCTCCCTTTCCCTCTACCCCACCCCACCCATTCCCATGTTCTCTCTTCTAAAAAAAAGTAAAATAAAATTTGCCATTTAAATATGATCCAAAAATTACTCTGGATTACTCACTACTTGTGAGATAGAAAAGCAGAACAATATTTGTAAAAAGCAGGGACTTTTGAGACAAGATTAAAATCATAGTTTGTCACCTGATGTCAGAAGTAGGTATTGGCCTCATTTCCTCAATTATGAAATGGGAATGGTAATACATAATGACTTATATGAGAGAGTTGGTATGCTATAATTTTTTGTGTCTCCTTTATCATGAGAAAAATGGCAAAATTGATATGCAGGAGAAGCTGAGGAGTCCTGAGATGAATCAAAGCTCTTCTCTCTTCTAGATTGTGTCCTTCATCAGCTTTGTCCATTTCTTTTTCCCAGGCCGATTGCACGGTCTAATATTTAGGCCAGAACGCTATCAGTCACACGGTTTGAATTTGTTCAGGCTTCAGGATCCAGAAAGATATCCTGCACTGACATCCTTTTTATTTGAAGCTGTTATGGTCACAGGTCTTCAAATGTCTGTGAATCCTTTCTACACTGTACTACTCCACTGAAGGAAACTTGTAGCTCTATGTATCCCTAAAAGAGGGGAAAAAAATCTGCACAGTGAAGATTTTCACTCTACCCTAGTGTTTTTCCTTTATGATGGTTTGATCTTTCACTGTTAAATGCTTTCTTCAAAAGAATCATCTGCTAATGGAGATAGAACTGGCCAAATCTATAATTTTCTGCATGAGTCACAAGATAATGAAAAATAGTGACTCCAAATTCCTAAATAAATTATTTTCTTATTTAACCCCAAAGGGGAAAAAAAAAATATATATATATATATACAGATACACGTTTTTATGTATTATGTATTTTTGTTAACACAGATCTTCTGAAAATGTATATATCAAGATTGAGATAATGTACTTAAACATGAAAGGATATGAGACAAGGTTCAAGTATCTTTATTTTACATTTTCATTATAATTATATGGGAAAATTCCCCTGAAGCATGTTGCTAAATGTGTGCCTTTAAATAGAGCATGAGTGCATTTTTGCTGAAACATTCGTGCTTTGGTTAATTTTCATAAGCCTCCCAAGAGTGAGGGGACAGGCCGGAAAGCTCTGGTGGCAGGTGCTTTGCTACCTGCCTCACTGTAATATATGGCTGGCAATAAAGTTAATGCTTCCTTCACTCACTGATCACCATTCACAGAAAGACTGAAGCCTTGGATGTGGTACAATATTTAAGGAGATGGCATTTCAGATTCATGAATGCTTATTCTGAGAATTTAACAGTTTTAGAAACTGCCATTTCTCAGGTCTTGTGTAACAGAGGGGAGACACACTTCTCTATGGGTTATAGCAATCATTTGTATATAGTATTAAAATAATATACATACATCATATATACCTTCATTATGCACACATACACACACATACATGTACACATGGTACAATTTGTCAGAACTATTTCTGAGGTCTCTGATACATCAGTGAATTTTATGAAAAAAAATAGTGACTTAATTTTTATTAGAATAGCTGTCATTTTCATTCTCAATATAATAATCCTCATTTTATATTTGAGAGCATTTGCTCATAAAGACAGTGAGGAACTAGAACCAGACCAGATGGTAACTGGCAGAACAGTGATTTACAGTTATATTTGACTCTAGAACTTGACAATTAACTGCTATATTATATCACAAACTAGTCAGGAATCATTTAACTTTCGCAACTTAAGTTTCCTGAACCATAAATCGGGAGGGGGAGAAGTATTAATATTGTAAAATTGTTTTGAAATTTTGAAATTATATGCAAATTATCTGGCAAAATAGAGTGTCCAGTAAATTTTAGCCATTTTTTTTTCCTTTGGATGCTAAGCTACAGTCACAGATGGTAAATAGATTTCTTCTTGAGTGCTAACCTCTATAATTAGTAGTTGCTGAGATAGCCAGTTAAGCCCTCTGTACAGGCAAGAATGTCCTGATAAAGTATTGATGTTTTCTGTGATCAGAGGTAAGGGGAGATTTTTTTCATTCCACGATTAAATTCTAAGATAAATGGATATAAACTCAATTTCTTATTGTGTCAATAGTGCCTTAAACTTGCTTCTCCTAGATTTGGGACCTTGAGAAAATTATAACTTTTCTGTGATCCTTTTTCCTTCATGTGTAAAAAGAGATGAAAATGGTACCAATTACAGAGAATTGTCATGAAAGTTAAATGAGATGACAGACATAAAGCTACAGGTTGAACACACACATTTTACTATGTCCCAAACTGCAGTAAAAATCCATCACACTGAAGCACAAACTGGAAAGCACAAAGTAAGTAGCAGAAAGGACCCCTACCAAAGTTTTGTCAGCTTGAAGGTCAGAGGCTGATTTGTGACTAATTCAAAATCTTGAATACTGAATCTGTGGGTGGTGCATTTGAAAATCTAGGGAAAGACAACAGCAACATCAGCATTTACTTACTGGCTTCCCTTTGCAAAGCTAAGATATTTTTAGATTGCTCTGCTAGTTGAGGCACATGAAAACAAAACAATAGAGCATATATGTAATTTTTTTTTAATTTATTAGCAAGGTTTTGAAGAAGGGAGCATTAGAGGGTGTAAAATAAGGACTCGCTGGACGGAGGATGCTGAGGTTAGGTTGTGGCAGGAGACATGTGTGAAAAATGGGGAAGCTAAGTGAATACACACATCCTAACTGTTGACACCTTCAAAACTCTTCCCTATTTGGCTTCCAGATCCTCACAGAGCTGGAGTCTTCTGGTAGGAGAAAGAATGGCAGTTCTCTAGTGCATCTGATTTTGGGGTTTCCCTGAGAAAAAGTCTAGTCTAGTCTCTGTGAAGAGTACAAAAACCAATTTACTCAGTTTTTAATGAGATTTTTAATGGTTAACTCTGAAACACCAACACAAAGCTAACGATCACCAGACTTTCAGTGAAAGCGCCCATCATGAAAGAGATCTTAAAAATGTCATAGGTAGAAAAGACAGATTTTTGCAGGTAGAAGAATTCAGAACTGTCATAAATAGCCTCAAAAAGAAAAAGCTACAAATGGAATTAAACTGAGAATTATAAAAATAAACCATTCAGAGAACAAATTTGCCTTTGAATGTTAAGAAAAAGACCAAAAAAAAAAAAAACATAGAAAAAAACATTATACCAAACAACATAAAACTTTCGATAAAGTTTAAAAGTTGAAAAAATATCCTGTAAAATAGAACATTAAGAAAGAAAAAAAAAAGTGTGACATAAAAATTAAGGGGAGTAAAATGAAAGTCTAACCTAGATAATCTATATTAAAAAATACAAAAGAAAAAAAAAATCTAAGAGAAAGAAATTATCAAAGAAATAACTCAAGAAAATTTCCCAGAAGTTAAAGATACAGTATTCAGATTAAAAGAGTTTACCAAACACAAAATAAAATAAATTGTGAAGGTTTTAATCTTATTAATGATGATTTTACAGAAAAGTGAAGCAAATAAATTTTTATTTGCAGTGAAAAAGTGTAATATATGCATTACCCATAAATAACAACTCCCTGGTCATAATTAGGTACTATGGGGCATGGATATGAGAAAAATGATAATATAATCATATCAGGAATTTGGGAAGATGGAAAGGTTTCTTATATTTGTAGAGGTGAGAGATAAAGAGAGATACATTTTCATATCCTGGTGTTAATTTCATAGCTAAAGCTAAACACTGAAAAATCAAGTAGCAGCAGTCAATCTAGGGGTGCCTGGGTGGCCCAGTCTGCCTTCAGCTCAGGTCATGATCCTGGAGTCCTGGGATCCAGCCCCACACAGGGAGTCTGCTTCTCCCTCTCCCTTTACTGCTTCCCGTTTAAGTTCTCTTACTCTCTCCCTCTCTCTCTCTCTCTCTCTCAAATAAATTAAAAAAAAAAGAGAGAGAAAAGAAAGTAGCAGTATAAGCATAATGATAAAATTCTTTAAAATGAAGCTATATATACAATGGTGCCTGGGTGGCTCAGTTAGTTAAGCATCTGACTCTTGATTTTAGCTCAGGACTTGACCTGATGATCAGAAGTTCAAGTGGCTAATGAGGTAAAAGACATTGCTTGGGGGAAGAGGAAATATAGGCAGAATCAGGGAACCCAGCATAACTATTTGAAACTCTAAAATATCTGCCCATAGGCTTTAATCAAGTTATAATATATGAAATGAAATGACAAGTAACTTTGACCAATGTCTCACCCATACAAAATATAAATTATGAGATGATGATAATCTTTCATTATAATTATCCTCACCATGGACCAATATTCTTAAATCAACATGATATAAGTATACAAAAACATGAGAAAGGAAATACTGGACACAAATATAGGGAGCACATATAGGGAGCCTCTCAACCAGAGGCACAGGGTGGGGTTCCGGAGGAAGCCACGTTTTTGAGCTACATGATGAGAACTGAACGAGGGCTAGCAGTTTGCCAAGTGGGGATTTTGAAGGCAGAGAAAGTGTTGCAGAGGCAATATTTCTTACACAGAAGCTGGAGAGAGTATGATTCACTTGTGAAATTTAAAAAAAAAAATGTATGGTTCGATCACAAAACATCAGATGAGGAAATGGAAGACATAATAGAAAAGAGGAAAGCAGAAGCAGATCTTACAAGCATCAGAAACCATTACTAGCGTGAGTTGGGAGACATTGAAACAACGTATAACAGGATAGTGACTTTCCTACAAACACTTTAAAAAATCTGGATGTGGTCTGAATAATAAATTAAAGGACAGTATTGAGACCAACTAGAGATTTTTTTTTTTTTTTTTCAGAAATCGTACTGAGACTAATTGTAGCCTCAGCTGGCAGAGCAGCAATGAGAGTGATCACTTCTAGAAGGAGGACTTGAGCGTGCACAGGTTTTATCTGATGGGAATGGGCTTCAGGGATGGGAGAGAAAGGGTGCAAGATGATTTCAGAGTTGCTGATACAGACACCTAGGGGAACTGTGATGCTGTTGACAAGAGAGAAATGGACAGAGCGTACTTGGTGTGTGGAAAGGGCCAGGAGAAAATGATGATTTGGGTTAAAGAGTGCTGTACTTTCAGTGTTTCAAGACAATCTACGTAAAATGCCAAATCGATTCAACTAAAACTCCAGCAAAGGTTGTAAGCTATAAAATATATTTGGGAGTCATCAAAATGTGGCTCATAATCAAAGCCACGGAAATGCAGTACCTTCTCCAAGGGCATTGTGTGGAAGAGGAAAAGAAACCGGGACAGAATGCTGTGGAACAAAAGTTATCACAGCCAGCCTGAAGAGGAAGTCTAAGAAAAAAGAGGTCAGTGGATGAATAATTTCATAAAAGCCAAGGCAAGTGAGTAATCCAAAGAGGAAGGAGTTTTTACTTGACATTTTAAAAGCAAAAATTTTCAGCTCCTATTTTTCATCCGATTGATTTTAGATTTCCTTCTCTAGTCTGCGTGTGTGTGAGATGTTGGAAAGGAATATAATCTATGCTTTGGTCACCTCTCTGCCCCAGGTGCCTGAAACAGTGTCACTCGATGATGGAATAAAGGTTAGTACTTTTGAAGATTTATTTATAACATATCGTTGTTTTAAAAACTGGTAGAAAACATTTAATATGTAGAATCAATTTCATTATTTAGTTTTATTAATATTATTAAATTTGTATAATACAATTAGAGCAAATGTAGACTCAAATCTTCAGTGCTTCTTGATTAAAATGCCCTAATTTTTTTTTTAATTCTGCAAACGAAATCCCTCAACTGTGAAATAGTCCTTCCATCAATTCACCAGGGTCATCTCTGCCTCTACCTGTTATCAGAACAAGCTTCTCATGATACAATGAAAAAAATATGCATGATGGCATGTTTATCAAATATCTGATTTGCAGTTTAAAAAAGAAATTAAATTCAAAAGACCACCTAATAAATAATCCGCTACAATTCTTATTAATCAGCGCTCAAAGGTTTTTTTTGAGTGTATATAGATTTATGTCATTTTATCACATGTGTAGATCTGTGTTGCCACCATTATAATTAAAATACAAAACCATTCCATCACCCTGAAGATGTGTTATTCTTGTACAGTCGCACGTCCCCTGCTCCTCTCCAATATCTGTACTCATGTAATCACTCAACTATTTTCCATCTTTACGTGTAATTTGATCATTTTGATATGCCACATAAATAGAACCACACAATCTATGATCTTTTGAGATTGCTTTTTTCACTCAACCAAATCCCCTTGAGATTCATCCAAGTTATGTATATCAACATTCTATTCCTTTTTATTGCTGAATAAGTATATCACAGTATGGATGTACCACAGTTTAGCCATTCATCTACTGAGGGAAAAATATTGGTGGTTGACTATAATAAGTAAGTTGCTATGAACAACCGAACAATTGTGCAGAGGTTTTTGTGTGGACATAAATTTTTATTTCTCTGGGAAAAATGCCTAGAAGTACAATTTCCAGGCCATATGGTAAGTATATTTTTAAATGAAGCTGCCAAACTATTCTCCTTTAATGACTCATTTAGGGTAGTTCTTCTCTTTGAGCACTTGAAACATGGAGTGCTTCGTATCAGATTAGAGTTTCCTCTGGCCCCATAGTATCAGATTAGTTTCACTGTTCTTCAAAATATTTTTCCCCTATATGTAAGTTGCTGTTTATTTTCTATTATTTCCCTGTGGTCAAAAGGGCAGTTTAATTCAAAAGGCATTTTAAAAGAAGTCGCGTTCTGTTCACATTTGCTTTTAATCAATAGTGAAGTCTTTCAGCTTAGGAAACTATGGAAAAACGTGAGTTTTTGCAGCATTTTTAATTGGCTCTTCCACCACACATATTCTGTGCTAAAATAGATCCCCCAAATCTATGCTAACTTATTATAAACATGCAACCCTTTATCTTCTCGGCATAATGTAAAAGGCAGTCATCTCATGAGACACTGTTGTTTTTTCATCTCAATGTTTTTTCAAGTGATAAACCAAAACTGTGACTTTTTATCTTGCACTGAACTAACAGTGTGAGTCACAGGAGAGAAAAAGCTTTAGGTGCTTATGACAGGAAGAGGCATGAAATAAATTTACTGACAGAACTTAATGTTACAAGAAACAATATTATCACTGTTGGGTTTTTTTAATTAATGTTTCGACATTTTTTTCTTGATACTATCTCCCATATACTGAGGTCCTTACCACAAGCATACAAATATGCAAATATCAATATAACTTCATAATATCAAAAATCTTAATTTTTAATTTTTTTTATTTTTTAAAAGATTTTATTTATTTATTTGAGAGAGAGAGAGAGAGAATGAGAGAGAGAGAGCATGAGGGGGGAGAGGTCAGAGGGAGAAGTAGACTCCCTGCCTAGCAGGAACCCTGATGTGGGACTTGATCCCGGGATTCCAGGATCATGACCTAAGCCAAAAGCAGTTGCTTTCACCAACTGAAACACCCAGGCACCCCTAAAAATCTTTATTTTCAAAACAACTGCATTGCCAAGTTAATAAGCAAAATTCAACAAAGTAAGGAACCTATGACACTTGAGATTGGTAAAACTAGGCAAGGAAGGGTAGTTTACTGAGTTCTTAAACTATGTGTTTAGGATCCAATTTCTTGATAATAATGAGAAAAAAAATATTTAAATAATATATATTGGGGCACTTACTTTGTGTCTGGTAATGTTCTAAGAAATGTGCAGATGTTTTTGAAAATTTCATTCTCTCAACAATCTTATTATATATTACAAATGAAGAAACTGAGACAAAAATAAATTACATAACTCCTTATCTGACCGAGGATGATAAACCTGAAAGTCATATAGTCAGGAACCCAGGTAATCTGAGTTAAGATCCCAGCTCTTAACCTCTATACACTACAACCTCTTTAAGAACAATATATAGGCACCTTTATGTAAGCTCTAACAATTAGGCCTTGAAAACTTAAATTAAAAAAAAAAATTATTCAATAATCAGGTAATGGCTGATATGGGAAAAATAAATGGTTTGAATATTTCTTCGACTTAGCTAACTATTATAACAATAGGTTATGGCAATATGTCCAACAACTATTAAAATTTTCTTTCACCTTGTATTCCCACTGGCTTTCTTTGTTTTGAAGTGTTTGTATTATAAAGTATAAGATCTGAAGCAGCCAAAATGATTCCAACCACGGAGAAAAAGGTTTTTATTTTAGTATTTAAAAGGTCACTAAAGCTGAGAAACACTAAATTACATTGCTAGAATCACAGTGTCTGTCAACACAACACACTTTCACAGCTGGTTTTCTCAATCTGAGTTAGATTTGCATTTTGGAAATCATATTAAGGTACCAGTAAGGGGTAAATTGGGCTTCTTATGTTGATTGAAAATTTTGGAACTAGAAGGAGTACTTTGTTTTCTAAGTATACTTTCAAAAAATTGCCTTTAAGATTACTATAATCTCCCAAAATACGTATCAATCAAAAACAATATAACAAGTTTCAGATAGTAAAATATTTATTTACTTTTCTCTAAATAGTGAGAAAGGTTACATCTTAATAAATAGTAAACCACACACACACACACACACACACACACACACACACACACACGATCACTTGATGGATTCTTATTTGTTTCTTTCTGTAGGGGAAAAATATCATGTGTGGTTCTTCCACTTTCTGGTTATCTTCTACTTAATCCTACACAGAGAGAGCAGCTACCCCATCGTGAAAGAAATTGAGGCCAGTCCTTATGATTAGGCTATTGGTATTTGAGAAAACAGATTTGTTGCCAATAAAAGAATGCCATAAGGATTTTATGCTCTTCTGTATTGGAACAGCCTGCTTTGCTAAATTAAAGTTTAAAGACTTTTAATCCAATCCCACACTGTGTGTTTTTTGCTTTGTTTTGTTTCATTGGGGAGGAGGGTTGTTTTAATTCTATTTCATTAGAGCTGAACGAAAGGAAAGAGAACTCCAAAAAGTTGTGTAGGACTGTATCATGCTGTTATGCTCCAAATCTGAAACGGAAGTCCGCCAGCAATGTGTCGGGAACAGGTGACAGGAATTTGGAATGCAACAGAGGGTACCACTTAAAAAGTATCAGATACCCTAAATGTGCTGTTATCCATTGTCTATTCTTAGAGTCTAAAATTTCTACCTTTAGATTTCCTGTTTGGCTAAAAGCATTATCTTTAATAGGAAAGAAAGAAAAGCAAGTATAATAACGTTAGTATCTTACTATCACTAAAGCCAAGTACATTTTAATGGTCTGATTGAAAACAAACAAAGAGACAAACCAACAAACTGCAATGACGCTAAGAAGGGCAGACTCAGCTTGGGGAGCCCAAACCTGGATGAGGCGCAGACATAACACCGGTTGGGGGGGGAAGTTGATTTAGCTTGATGTTTACCTTTTTGCAGTTGGCTTGAGATCATTTTAAGGACTAAAATTTCCTTACAACACACTGACCCTTTGTTTTGATAATTACAGTAAATTGCCATGCTTCTCAGGAGATACAAATTAGTTTCAGAATTGGCAAGAAAGCCATGTATTTCTATGTCCTTGTTTCGAAGGTGACCTTTGACTGACTAGGCCATTGAATACTGGAGATTGCTGTTTCACTGGGTATTCAATTTCGGTTTAAAAATGTTAGAAAGTGGGCTTTAAATTTGGTAAGTACATTTCCCGAGAAATGTCTACCTGATGAAAGAGCAGCTGATAAAAAAATAATGTCTAACCCTATTGTTTCAAGGACCAATAAGGAGTTTAAATTTATAATGAAATCACTAATTTGAAAAAAACAAATCAAAATTCGTTTTTTTTTTTTTTTTTTTTTTTTTTAGCATCAAGGCCCATCATGATTGTATTCTTCTTAAAACTCTCCTCCCTACAGAGTTGGAAAATAATAGTATCGATGTTAGATTTGAGAATATTAGTTATCTTTTAGATTCTACTGCATATAAGGGATTTCAGTTAATTATTGTAGCTCATGGTGAAAAGCACAAGGATGAAAACACTGAACTGTATTCAGGAACAAAGCTTAATATTAAGGGTGAAGGAAAGCCCTTATGACTATTATCTATTCATTTATGCATTAAATTCATTTATCTGTAAACAAATAATTGTGGAGGACTTACATTGGGAAAGTAAAAGTGATTTATGCTAGGTGAGATGTTTGTTTTTTGCAGTGAACACATATATTAAATTAAGCAACCTGCTTTTATTAAGTATTAACTAAGTTCTTAAGTTAAAAACCATTAGAGAAAAACAGTGATGGAAACTTTTCTTTTGAAAATGAGTCTACGGCCATACCACCCTGAACGCGCCCGATCTCGTCTGATCTCGGAAGCTAAGCAGGGTCGGGCCTGGTTAGTACTTGGATGGGAAAATGAGATAAAGTCCTGAAAAATCCTGTTCTTGAAACTGGTAGATTTGAAAATAAAGTTCTGTTTCACTAGAAAATAAACATTTTTGTGGATTTTTAAAAATATTTTCACTTACATGTAGTCTGTGCATAAATATCGAATCCAGACTGTTCCGTGCTTTCTCAGCATCAGTGACAGTAAGGCCTCTTGGAAGTGCCATCCTGCTTCACTCAGTAGCTCTCTCACTGTGATAGAGCCTGGGCCATACTAAACATCGCTCTGTCTTCATTGGCTATGGAGATTGCATATTGAGTGAAATTGCCCAAAATATCAAGGCTGCCCCTACTTAACATTCTTCTTTGCAAAAAAAGATTTTATTTATTTATTTATTTATGAGAGAGAGGGAGAGCACACGAGACGGGGAGGGTCAAAGGGAGAAGCAGACTCCCCCAGAGCAGGGAGACTGAGCCCCTATGCAGGAGGGTAGGGGGCTTGGTCTCGGACCCCAGCACTATGAACTGAGCAGGAGGCAGGCACTTAACTGACGTGCCACCAGGGTGCTTCCCTAGTTAACATTCTTGAAATAAAGATTTTGTCAAGGGGCTAGTGTCTACACCACACAAGCGCCTCACATATTTAAACAGCAAACCATTTTTTAACTTCACTTGTACAGGGAAATATAGCCAGCCACTAAAGGACACTGAATTTGGGATGCCTGGGTGGCACAGTCGTTAAGCGTCTGCCTTCAGCTCAGCTCATGATCCCCAGGGCCTGGGATCGAGCCCCGGATGGGATCCTTGCTCAATGGGGATTCTGCTTCTCCCTCCCCCTGCTTCTCTCTCTGCCTGTTTCTCCCCCGCTTGTGCTAGTGTTCTCTCTCTCTCTCTGACAAATAAAATCTTAAAAAAAATTTTTTTTAACTAATAAGCTCATTAAGAAAATAAAGGACACTGATTTTTTAAGGCTTGTTGGGTCGCATTTCAGTGGTATAAGAATACTGCTAGTTTGAAAGTAAGAAAAGTTTAATGGTAATGCAGTCAACAAACAAACAAAAAAGGCATATCAGTAAAGAGGATTGTTCTGAGAATTAAGATACAAAAATAATACATAATACAGAATAATACAGAAAAGACAGTGAGCAAAGAAATAGGAAAGACTGTTCTCTTCCAAATGCCTGTCTTACTCAAGCTAAATATTCAAACATGGACACCGAGTTGGATAGCGAAGTGAAAAAAAAAAAACAGAAAAGAAAAAGAAGACTCGACAATGAAGCAGGCTATTAAAGGTATACAATGTGGTAACTGGGAATGTATAATTAAAAAAAGAAAGCACTTCCCTTTTTTGCTGTAGTTTCCTTTGCTTCTGGCCAGAATAGTCATTAGCACCTAGCATTTTCTCTACATGTTTGCAGTTGTGAACTTGAATGTAGACCTTAGCTCCCATCCCCCATAAGACTTCAGCCCACCGTGTGACTCAAAATCTCAACAAATCCTTAGACACTCTCAGCTTTTCATTTTAAAAGCAAAAAGGATAACTAATGTCACTCTTTGACATACACAGTTGTTAGCATTTAACACATTTTTCTTAGTACTTGGAGGCAAGAAAGATCATGGCTTGTCTTTTTTAGGTTTAAAACTGGAAATCATAAGTATAAGGAACATCTGAGGGGGAAAAAAAAAAGTTACCGAGGGCTTTTTACATTGTCAGAAATACACTGATATCTCTATAGTCTCTGGTCAAGAAAGTGATCAATTGTGCTTCTATTTCACGACTTGTGGCATAGTGCTCAACAGCAGTTAAGAAAATGCAATGGATTTGCAAGTGGTGATTAAAATCCACCCTTTTCGAGGAGGATAAAAACATCCCAGAAAAGTATTAGATAATACTTGCATATTGCCATATTTCTTGAGGTAACAATAGATTTTAACAAAAGGAAGGTTAGCCACAGTAGGAAAAAGAGAACCTTAAAGCATTTCCTTGAATTAAAGTCCAACAAAAATAAATTAATAACACCTCCAGAATTGTTTTGTGAAAGCATATTTTTAAATTTGACTTTGAAATATATGTGACTACTATACTAATTATAATAAAATGTGAGACTCCATCAAACATAAATATTTAACAGTGGTAACTGTTCTCTTTACATTGTAATTAATTAATTAGTTAATTAATTATATACAACTGAACTTATAACTTCTTAGTTATTTTCTTGGAAATATTAATCTGTGACTATTGCCATTAAATCACTTACTGACATATGTAATAGATGCTAATATTTTAAAAAATACTTTTACATTATCTATGAATACTAAGAATTATTTCAATCACTCAAAACCATTGAATATCATGAGGAGTAAAATTACTAAATATACATATTTGCAAACATCAAGTATCAATCTTAAAAAAATAGAACTCTTCAGATGATGAAGCTAAAACCTCATCATGTAAAATGTTAGTCTGAAATTAAATACTCATAAATACATATAATCAAATATATATTAATTATATGTAAATAGGACGTGTATATAGGAAATAGGCTTGTGATGGAAAAGTAAAACTTCAGAGGTGCTCCAGAGCCAAAGAAGAACATTCAATATTACCACAGAGATATAGTTTTTCTTGAACATTAATGTGTTTTCCAGTTTGAGCTCAATTGTGGATTTATTCTTTTGGATGAAATGGCACAGAATAACACTCTCCTAATTTCAGTATGGCATGTGCTTGTTTGCAAATGTTGTGTTTATGTGTATTTTGGTCAGGAGTCAGTGGAAGGTACATCTCCTGAGATGAAAAAGATTCTCAACAAAGCAGTAAAGGAAACAGACCTCAATATACTAACGGCCATATGTGGAAAACCCACAGCTAATATCTTCCTCGATGATGAAAAACTGAGAACTTTCCCTTTACGGTCAGGTACAAGACAGGGATGTCCTTTCTCACCACTTTTGTTCAACATAATTCTAGGAGTTCTAGCAATAGCAATCAGACAAGAAAAATAAATGAGGCATCCCTCTCAATAAAGAAGCAGCTAAACTGTCACTATCTGCAGATGGCCTAATGTTATATATGGAAAATCCTAAAGACTTTAAAACAAAACAAAACAAAACAAAAAACTACTAAAGTAATAAAGGAATTCAGTAAAGTGGTAGGATACAAAATTAATACCCAGAAATTGATAGCATTTCTATGCACTAGTAATGAAATAGCTGACAGAGAAATTAAAGCAGAACAAGACACCGATTACAATCACACCAAAAAGAATAAAATGCCTAGTTATAAACTTAACCAAAGAGGTGAAAGACCTGTATCCTGAAAACTATGAAAAAACTCATGAAATAAGTTGAAGATGATACAAACAAATGGAAAAATACCTCATGCACATGGATTGGAAGAAAAATATTGTTAAAATGTCCATATTACCTAAAGCAACTTACAGATTCGATGCAATCCCTATCAAATACCAATAACATTATTGACAAAAATAGAATAATCCTAAAATTTGCATGGAACCACAGAGAGCCTGAGAGGCCAAAACAATCCTGAGAAAGAACAAAGCGGGAGGTATCACAATCCCAGATTTCAGGATCTACTGCAAATCTGTGGTGATCAAAACAGTAGGGTACTCGCACAAAAATAGACATATAGATCAGTAAAATAGAATAGAAAGTTTAGAAAAAAGTCCACAATTATATGGTCAATTAATCCTCAACAAAGGTAACAAGGATATAAAATGTGGAAAAGAGGGTTTTTTTTTTTTCAATAAACAGTGCTAAGAAAACTGAACAGCTAATGTAAAACAATGAAACTAGATCACTTGTTTACACCATACACAAAAATAAACTAAGAAATAAAGACCCAAATATGAGACTTGAAACCACAGGAATCCTAGAAGAGAGGACAAGCAGTAATTTCTCTGACATTGGCCATAGCAACATTTTTCTAGATATGTCTCCTGAGGCAAAGGAAATAAAAGTGAGAATAAATTATCAGTACTACATTGAAATAAAAAGCTTCTGCACAGCAAAGGAAACAAACAACAAAACTAAAAGACAATCCACGGAATGGCAGAAGATATTTGTAAATAACTTTTCGAATAAAGGGTTAGGATCCAAAATATACAGAGAACTGATACAAATCAACACCCAAAAAACAAATAATCTGATTTAAAATGCACAGAAGACATGAACAGACATTTCCCTGAGGAAGACATATAGATGGCCAGCAGACACATGAAAAGATTCTCAACATTACTCATCATTAGAGTAATGTAAATCAAAGCTACAATGAGAAATCACCTCAAACTTGTTCGAATGGCTAAAATAAAAAACATTAAAAAATAACAGGTGTTGGTGAGGATGTGGAGAAATGGAAATTTTTTTCCATTGTTGTTGGGAATGGAAAACTGGTGCAGCCACTGTGGAAAACAGTATGGAGGTTCCTCAAAAAGTTAAAAATAGAAATACCCTATAATCCAGTAATCACATCAGTGAGTATCTACTCAAAAAATACAAAAAAATATTAATTCAAATATATGTGCATCCCTATGTTTATTGCAGCATTATTTACAATAGTCAAATTATGGGGGAAGCTTAAGTATCCATCAATAACATAAATGAATGGATATGGAAGATACAATTTGCACACACACACACACACACACACACACACATGTATGCACATGAAATATTATATGGCTGTAAGAAAGGATATCATGCCATTTGAGAAAATGTGGACAGACCTAGAGGATATTATACTATGTGAAATAAGTCAGATTGAGAAAGAAATATACCATAAGATTCCACTTGTAAAAGACATCTGTAAAAATGAAAAAACAAACAAAAATAGAATTGGATCTATAAATACAGAGAATAAACTGAGGGTTGCCAGAGGGGACACAAGTGGGAGTTGGGCAAAGTGGTTCAAGGAAAGAGGGAGACAGATATGGAATGAATAATTCCCAGGAATAAGGATACATCATAAAGAATAGACTCAATGATATTATAATAGTGATATAATGGGAAAGACAGTAGCTATACTTGTGGCGAACACAACATAATCTATAAAATTCTAATATCACTAAGTTATTCACCTGAAACTAATGTAGCACCATTTGTCAACTATACTCAAATTAAAAAAAAAAATCATTAAATGAGAGCTTTTACCTTATTTGGGAGATGAGAAGTTGACAGCTAGAAAATAAATAATAATTCAAGAGAGTAAAGAGAAAACCCTAAGTATTTTCTGTAGTTTCGTGTACTGTAATTCAGAAAGAACTGAAATCATAATGATTGGAAGTGTCTTGGCAGACTTTATGAGCAAGTTAAGACCTCTGCAGTCCAGAAGGTTGAGTGGAATTTAAATAAGCCATGGATAAGCCAGCTTGTATACAAGCTTATCTATATATATTATAAAAATATATAAAACTATTATATTATATTCCTGCTTATCTATATATGTTATAAAATATATAAAACATATTATATATTGAACATATTATATATGTGTTACATATTGTTACATATATTGTGTGTGTGGGGGTGTGTGTGTGTGTGTGTGTGTGTACAGAGGTAAGGAGTGATATATACACAGCCCCTTTTATTAAGGCTTCTAAAACTGTGATACTTGTTGATTTGTCCATGAATGTCAAATAGGAATGTATAAGTGAAAGTTTTAAAATGTCATATTTCTTATCTAAAAATAAATTTTAAAAAACAACAAAATAAAAAATCTCAAATCTCAATACAGCCTTTTGAGTGTGTGTGTGAATAAGTATCTCTTTTTTCTATATCTGGAATTTTGTACAAAAGTCTTGTTGAAAATGTCTATGTCTTTCAACAAAAGTAAGTTATTAGTTATGTAGTCTAATCTGGCAAGCAAACATGCTGTATTAGTTGCTAAAATTAGAGATATCAGAGATATTACAAATAAGTATGCATATTTTCTTCCTACAAAGTAGATGATCTGGTAACACAAAGGACCATATTTTGCCATGACAACAATTGCTAGAGCAGAGTGGTTGCCCTTTCTTGTGCAACATCACCACCCGGTCTGCTTCATTCATTTAATTTCCTTGCCAAGTCTCTGTCTATGTTGAGTTTGTGGCTTTGGTTTTATCATAAAATTCATTTTCATAACATTTTACATTTACAATGTCAAGAATTCCAATCACTTGCATTTATCAAAAAGCATTTATCTCCTTATATTGTTTATTTAGTAATTTGTTTAAAACTTTCCTATTTCATCTTGTTTTTTCATTAAAGTTTTGAACAAAATTGTGCACATATGGTTTTTATTTATCCACTTTCATGTAATTCCTTTTATGAAAAATGGAATTCACTGTTTTTACTAGGACTAAAATATTTTAAAGATAGGCTTTCTGTGGGTAGCAGGTGGGTGGAAAGGTAAGCAGTTGAGTGTTAAAATCATCAGCTGTGCAAATTTAATGTAAATATGTTAATCATGGACATAATTCTGAAGAAAAAATGTAATCAAGATATTTAAGAAATCAAGAAATACTGAAATTTTCTTCAGTTGGAGAATCACCTTATTATGGAATAAATATGATTTTGTGCATGAAGATGTGGTCATACTTAAAGTAATTTTTTGTAATCTAATTTTTTGGAATAAACATTCTTTAACATATTTCAAAGAATCAATTTTTCAAATAAGACATAATCTGTACTACTCTCCCAAAATAATATTTTCAACTTCCAAATTTGAAAGCAGAAAATACAAAAGTATATTTCATAAATAAATAAAATATCTAGAGTTAAAATAACCTCAAGATAAGTATTATTCTCAGAAAATTGAACACAATTACAGTTTTATGAAAATTCTTTTTAGTTTGTGCAGATAAGGAAGAAGAAGCGTATTGGGGGTCTCTAGCTACTCCCAGGTTCACTGTCTGCTTAGAAGAACTCACAGGAATTAGTACAAAGTTATATTTATGACCATGATTTATTAAAAGGAAGGATACACAGCAGAACTGAAAAGGAAGAAAAAGGCACATGGGGCAAAGTCTGGAAAGAACTGGATGCAAATTTTCGAGAGTCCTCTCCCCGTGGAGACACACAGAAGGTGCTTCATTTCTTCCAACAAGCCATGGTGACAACACATGTGAAAGAATGTACCTCATTAGGGACTCAGGGCCAAGGTCCTTTACCGGGGTCTGGTGAATTGGCACCGTCTGCCTAGCACACACCAAAATTCCAGATTCCCAGAAGGGAAACAGGTACTCAGTACTGCAGTGTTTGCACCAACAGTGAGGTGTCGTTTAAGACACATCTTAAAACGGTGGGAACGCTCCCCAAATCCAAGTTCCCAGGCATCAGACCAAAGGCAACTTTGCCAGCGATCCTTTTTTAAGAATAACAGTTTCAAGCCTGTTCCTGCACAGGAGTCTTTTGGAATTGGCTTCTGTAATTAATTCCGTTTTTGTTTAAAGCCTAATGACAATCTGAGGTTTATTTCCCTTTAAATCTTTGCTATAAGCTACAAAGAGATTATGGGCCATCGAGTGGAGAAGCAAAGACTGAAGAAGCATATTTCTACAGTATTTAAATAATTGGTTATGCTGATTGCTTGCCATTTAACCTAAGGTTTAAAGGAATCAGATATTTCTTTTTCCTAATACTTACTTTTAAGTTGCTAAACATGAACAATCTCCCAGTGGCATGAACACTGCATTTCTAATCGTATCTGACACAGCGCTGGAAGGATCTTCCACGGCTCCCGGTGTTGAGCCTGCAGGTGTGTGCTGTAGGCGCTGCAGAGCTCCTGGGAGATCCTCTTCATTTTCTCGTACAGTTGAGAATCTCTTTCTCATCACTCATGTGCTTATCTCTGAAGCCAAGAAATCATTTCCCCTTTTTTTGGAGATGAATAAAGCGTTACTACTACATGCAATGGTAATAGAAACAAATTAACGTTTATAATAATTACATGGAAATCAATACAACGGCTGCTGGGGCGATGGCTATGCTTGCAATGGGTTAGGCAAAAGAGATTTATTTAAAAGATGGTGCTGATCAGGAGAGTCAAAGAAAATGACTCTACCGCTTCTGTGTGACTGAGGAGGTTATGATCTCTGTGGTGGCGTTAGCATGCTAAGTATTATTTTATTGTATTTAGGCCGTCTATCTGCCAGATTATATTGCATAGTATGTAAACATATATGAGTTTACATAGAGGAAAACTCTTTTTGAAGTGCTCTTGTTCTTTCCTGTACGTTCTTCATATATGTTAATGTAAACATTAAATAAACAGTTGAAAGCTAAATGATAGAATTTTTGAGTAAGTGTAGTATACTCATTCTGCATAACCAAATGTACACATTGTCTAAAATAAGTCGTAGTCATTCCTCTCCAATTGTTTTTTAAATTTCACCATGAAAACTCATTTACTGTGTTGGCCTCTGAATGGCAAATATATATTTTTTCTTATCAAATGAGGATACAGTTTCTTCAAATATAATAATTTAATTATCCAGGAAAGACAGTGATTAAAACAGAATCACACTGATGATCAATTTTATCCAATACTGATTTATACTCTTGAAAAGTTCATGTCAGTTGAAGGCTTTTAGGACAGAGAAAGAACAATAAATTATGAAGTCTGTACAAGAATCAGTTTAGAAGAAAAAGTGAGTTAAAATAGTGAAACCTGCTCTTTGAAAATGTTATCCTTTTTGTGACATGAAAACCATGCATAATAAGGGCATTTTAGAGGTTCTTTAATCACATTTTAAAAACTGGCAGATGAATTTGGATTAAATTTAAGAAAATCTTCCCTTTAGTAGGCATTCAATCAAGTGGAAATCTAAGTCCTACATAATCAAACACGCTTTAAACTTGATGAGTAACTAAAAAATATTCACCACATTACAGAAAAATACTACTTAAATCATAGGATTGTCCTTATTCTCATTCAGTTATTGAACTTATAAAAGCTTTGATACTTCAATTTCTTCACCAAAAAAAAAAAAAAAAAAAAAAAAGATTAAGGTAAAGCGATTAAACTTCTTCTTTAAAGCATTTTGATTTTGGTCAGTATTTTAATGTCTAACATTTTTATCAGTCTTTTCAGTTTTCAAAAAAGGCCTTTACATCCATTATCTCATTTAACCACCACGGTAAGCCAAATGAGGAAGACATTAGTATTCCCCCTTTAGAGAAAAGAAGCTGGGAGTTTTCAAAGGCCAAATGAAGTTTATTGAGTAGGAACCATATAGAAAATCTCAATTTCCTCTTAGTGATTTCCACAAAATTTGTCCATGTCCTTTGGTTCTTCTCGCATGATAAAAAATAAAATTAGTCCCTTTACAAAGATTCTGCCTCCCATTGTTTTGTTTAGGAAAACAAACAAACATTATCTTGGTTAAGAAGATTGTACTAATTTATTCTACTCTGGCCTATATTTTCAAAATCAAATTCTTAAATTATCTCTTCCTACTAACACTGAAACATGTTCAATTTCCTATATTAAAAATTAACAAATAACCAACAAAACTAAATAATTCTGAAGTTTAATATCTTTGTGCAGTACCCAAAAAGTACAGGACTCTGTATTAAACTCTTATCTCAAAAGAGCACATGGTAGAGCCACAACAGTGTCAGTGACTCTTGACAATCCTAAAACCCATACAAATTTCTGATTAAATAATAAATTTTTATAATCTCCAAGCTCTGGGGTTCCAAAACCCAAGAAAGATTTGAAGCAGAGAAGGGAAATGGTTTATATCCTCCATGCTTTTCTGAGTGGAACTCAAATATTGATTGTGTCCCAAACCTCAAAATACCTGTTATTAAGTAATTTTGATATCTGGGGATGTCGTGTTTCTAACAATAGCGTTCACTCCAGGTCAGGTACAGGATGGACAATGGATGCCATGATAAGTGTTTTTCTTCTCCAGTCCTTAATTCAAGCCTTTCTCCATTACCCAAATTCTCCTTCCGCTCTGTGTAATGTCATCACCAACCATTTCCAGGATTCACTTCAGGAAACAACACATTCATGCTACTCTATATTCTTAGTTTAATTTTTGAAACATTAATTCTGTTGACAGATATATTCCAAAAGTATGCTCAAGTTTTCTTTATGTTCTTGAATAAAACTATATGTACTCTGGTAATACCTGTTTACCATTCCTCACCAGGCCCTACTTTAATTCAAAGACCATGAATTACTATAATGTGGCTTTTATAACCTAAACATAAATGCCTACCTTTAAGTCATAATAACAAAGGCAATTCAATGCATGCCGGTAAACAAAATTAGCTCAGTTTAATCCAGATTTACAGGAGAGAAAATGGACTTTTCCTTTACTTTCTCATTACTAATACACTGAGCATCAATATTTCTTCAAGCTTCAGTGCATGACCATTCAACATTTAGAGTCTATTGAAAGCAGAACTTTTAAAAATGAGCTCAATTCAATGGATATTCTCTTTCAAGTTATTCTTAAAGGTCTTAACCTGAAAAGTAACTTGCCCTCGTTGGTAGAAAGCAAACTCTATATTAGAAAGCTCAAAAAATAAAGTCAATTATGCTATTCAGTTTTACTCATTTATAACAAGTATGTCTAGGGGACAGACAGGTAACCTTTATTTGTCCTCACAGATGGGGCTGTTAGTTTGAATAATGTACCTCTTGCCATTTTATTTCTTCATGATTCTATAAGGCAACCCATTTGTTATTTTTATGAAGCTTTGCTTGAATATGATAAAAAAAAACAATGCAAATATTTGTGATGTTAGAGCTATTGATGATTTGCCTTTTAGTCTAACTTTTCAAAGAATACTTTGCAGCAAGTAAGACATTTTCAAAGTTAATATATTCTTTAAAAATCTTAGTGGGAAGGTTTTGGTTTTATCCTGATTTGTCTCGTGCAATGGTATGTTGATATCTAGTATAGTTGCTGAGGGCATAGACTCTAACACCAGACTAGACGGGTCCACAGATTAGTTTAGAAAAAATAAGATGCTTGGAGTAGTTTCAGTACATCATAAACACTAGGTAGGTAGTAATCAATTATTAGAAATTTTGTTCTAACCAGAGAACAATACTGTTATGTCATAATCATTTCATGTCTGTGTGTGTGTGTATTTGAATATTTTACCTTGTACAAGTAAAATATCCATTTGTTTCTATTGTTAAATTTTTGCAGAAGATGTTAAAAACCTTCAAATTACTTTTTTCTTTTTCTTTTTTTCTTCCTTTTGAGAGCACAAGAGGGGTAGTAAGTGGGGGAGGGGGAGAGAGAGAAAGAAAGAATCTTAAGCAGGCATCACACATAGCATGGAACCCCACACAGGATTTCGTTTTACTGCTCTGAGACCATTACCTGAGCTGAAATCAAGAGTCAGGAGCTTAACTGACTGAACCACCCAGGTGCCCCTGTCTTCAAATTGCTTAATTAAAGATTATAGTGAAATATGTTTGCAAAGCCTGTTCTTTGAGTGTATTACTTATTCCACTTAATTTAGTCAAGTTAAGATGGGTTATTCAAATTGGTCAACATTTTGAAGTATAAAATATATTAAAATATTAATTTCAACAAATATAAGCCATTGTTACACATTTTAGATGTATAATATCTAATATTACTTTACATTGCATTTTAATTTTTTGTTTTTTATAAAAATGTCAAGTATAAATGTACAAAAATGTATAGCAACCACTGCTATTTTACCACCCAGTATTAATAGATGTTACCATTTTGCTATAATGTAACACTTACCTATTTTAACAAATAATAACAGAATACTAAATACATTTTCTCCCACCAGCCTATCCACTACCTCCCTAATCTGGACTGGCTCCTATTCCTAAAGTTGGTATATATAATGCTTGTGTGTCTTTTTTTTTTTTTAAAGATTTTATTTATTTATTTGACAGAGAGAGATCACAAGCAGGCAGAGAGGCAGGCAGAGAGAGAGGAGGAAGCAGGCTCCCTGCTGAGCAGAGAGCCCGATGCGGGGCTCGATCCCAGGACCCTGAGATCATGACCTGAGCCGAAGGCAGAGGCTTTAACCCACTGAGCCACCCAGGCGCCCCTGCTTGTGTGTCTTTTACATTTTTTTGCTATACATATATTTCCATATATATACATGATATATATGACTACATATCCCAATAAATATTATTCTGTGCTTATTGAAAATGTAAACAAAATATAGAAAAATCTGTATTCTTTGTCACTTCTTTTCTCACTCTTTAGCTTCTAAAAATGATAGTTCACTTAGGAGAGAAAAATTACAGCAGAATTTGTCTGAATTATCATATACTATGAAATAGAGGAAAACAGATTAATGAGGTTTCGTTCTAACTATATCTTCTTTTATGTGATTTGTATTTCATAAACCTCATAAATGCACATAAATCACAAGGGAACATTACAAGAGATTTATTTTGACTTGTAATCAGAATTACTAAGACTACATAGTTATATCCAATATTCATTGAATTATGAAGTAAGGCTGTCCTCAAAATCTTAGAGATAACATCAAAAGATGTTAAACATCATTAGCCACTAGGGAAATGCAAATTAAAACCACAATGAGTTATCACCACATTCACATTAGAGTGGCTAAATTAAAAAATAATAGTAATAATGATAACACTAAATGCTGGAAAGAATGCAGAAAAACTATCTCATGTATGTTGCTGGGGGCAAATGTAAAGTAACACAGGCACTATGGAAAACAGTTCAGCAGTTTCTTATCAATTTATTAATTTATTTTTTACTGTGTTATGTTTGTCACCATACGGTACATCATTAGTTTTTGATGTAATGTTCATGATTCATTGTTTGTGTATAACATCCAGTGCTCCCTATAATCTGTGCCCTCCTTAATACCCATCACCAGGCTTACCCACCCCACCCCCTTCTAAAACCCTCAGTTTGTTTCCCAGAGTCCATAGTTCTTTATAGATCTTGGATCAGTCCTTTGTCTGTAGTGTCATTTGCAAATATCTTCTCCAATTCTGTGGGTTGCCTCTTTATTTCGCTGACTGTTTCCTTTGCTGTGCAGAAGCTTCTTATCTTGATGAAGTCCCAAAACTCTTATCAATTTATATACTTAAACTTATGTTATACTTAACATAAGACCTAGAATCCCATTATTGGGCATTTATCTCAGAAAAAAAAAAAAATGGAACTTGTGTTTGCACAAAAATTTGAACACAAAGGTTCCTAACAGCTTTATTTTTTATAACTTAAAACTGCAAACATCTCAAGTATCCTTCAAAGGATGAGTGGTCAAGCCAACGCTGGTATATCCATAAAAGAAAATGCTACTCGGCAATAAAAAGGAAGTCATTAATGATACACATAACCACTTGGATGTATTTCAAGAGCATTAAGCTTAGTGAAAAAAGCATCCTATCTCAAAAACTTACATTTTGTATAAGTCTATACATGTGATACTCTTGAAGTAATAAAAGAATAAATAGAAAACAGATTGCCAATTGCCAAAGGACAAGGACAGTGGTGGGCAGATGAGTATAGCTACTAAGAAGTAGTACAGAGAGTTTGTTGTGATCAAACAGTTCTGTATTTTGACTGTGGTGGGCACATGAATACACATGCACACGCAGAGTCAAATTAGAACGATTCACAAATGTACACACACAAATGAGTACATGTAAAAACTAAAGAAAACTGGAAAAGTTCTGTCAGTCTAGTAAATGGAATTTTATCAACGTCGTTTTTCTGGCTTTGATATTAATCTACAGCTTTGTAAGGTGTCACCATTCAGGGAAGCTGCATGAAAAGTTTATCAGACTCAATAGCTCTTCTTTGATTAGGTTTTGCTTTGTCAGTATGAAAATAAGGCATTAACACATTGATAGTATGTTTTAAAATTGGCCATAAGTGTTCTGACAGGAATGGTGCATAAAAATTTAAAAAAAAAGTTGTAAAGGAGATTGGCATTTAATTAGAATACTTATTTATAATCTATCAATATAATCTGATTTTATTTTCACATTGTAGTCTCTTTTTGACTTCATACTTCTCAGTCCTTTAAGACTCATGGCACTAGTTGGAATTTGGTTATAACTAACAGAAATTACCAGCTATTTTAAAAGAAAGATTTAATGAAGGAAAATAAATATATACAATGATGTTGGGAGGGATGGAAGAGTAGCCTCCAATTTAAACCTCTAAGAAATAAAACGAAAACAACACTACGGAATTTGCCCATGTGGACATCTCCTACTCCTGCCAAAATTAAGAAGTTGACAACTCAACAGAAAACCGCAGGGACTGTTGACCGAAAGAACATATTTCTTTACCTTTGATCCAGAACGTTGGAAGCTGCCATTGCTGCGCCTGTTGGCTCTAGAAAAACATGCTATTTCTGACATGTTTTTACTACTGAAACACGGGTAGCTCACACCTGCATCTCAAAACCCAAGTAGTGGATGATTATTAGGCAATTTTATACAGAAAGCCAAGTTCTCCATGACTATAATTTCTAGTAGAAATACAGAAGCACTAAAATTATGATCTTTGTTTTATTTCATATCCATTGCCATGTGAATTGATACTACAATTATTTCTGTGGCGAGTCAGGAGAATCACAAGACTATGGCTGGTATTCATAATTGTATTTTCCAATTTTTTCCATGTTTTCTTTACCCTTAACCAGTACTTCAGCTGGTTATGGTGATTTACCTAGTGCATTGACTAAAACATCATTCATGGGAAGCCCTGAGTAATTCTGTTTCTTTGAGGTTTCCATTATATTAACTTTTGTCATACTGTGTAACAAATTGCTTCAAAATTTAGTGGCTTAAAAAATTATCTCAGGGTTTTATGAGTCAGGCATCCAAATGTGACTTAGAAGAGTCTTCTGGCTCTGGCTCACAACATGGCAGTTGTGGACAGTCTCAAAAATGATTCCCAGAAACACTCCTTCTATTATCTGTGGCATCGTGCAATCCTCTACCCTTGAATGTTGGCTGGATTTAGTGAATCCCTTTGTCAATAGAATATAGCAAAATGTAGGAGATGTCACATCTGAGATTATGCTACCAAAAGATAGTGACTTCATTTTTTTTTTTTTTTTAAGATTCATTTGAGAGAAGGAGAAAGCATGAGTAGGGGGAGGGACAGAAGGACAGGGAGAGAAAGACTCCTCAAGCAGACTCCCTACTGAGCACAGAATCTGATGTAGGACTTGATCCCAAGGACCCTGAGATCATGACTTGAGCCCAAATCAAGAGTGGACTCCCCAACAGACTGAGACACCCAGACTCCCCAAAAGACTGTGACTTTTACCTTGCTCTAACTCTTTCTTCCACTTTTTCTGGGAGAATTCAACTGCCATATTGGGAGTAGCTGTATAGAAAAGTCCACATGATGGGGAAGTGACATCTCCAGTCAACATTCTATGAGGACCTGCCATTTTACCAATAAGCAGCCACATGTGGAGATTTGGAAGTGGATTTACTCCCAGATGGTGTTTGAGATCACTGCATCCCCATCTGGGACCTTGACTGCAGCCTTACAAAGGAGCCAGAGCCAGAAGTCTCTTCTAAGTCACATTTGGATGCCTGACTCATAAATCCCTGAGATAATTTTTTAAGCCACTAAATTTTGAAGTAATTTGTTACACAGTATTAGACAACTAATACAGCAGTATTACCAGATATTCTGGGTTTCATGAGAGTTCCATTATCTCTCACAGCCCTATTTTCTCTTGATAAGTAGGGTCAGTCATCTTAGTGATCTGTGACCTGTTGCCTAATGGAATGAAAACTAACGGTCAGAAGTCTGTCTTAAGCCCAGTTCAGTGTAATCATCACTGTGTCTCCTGAATGAAACATTTCCATATTGGATATTAGAACTGAAACCAAAACTTCTCACAGCTGCCTTAAATTTCTAACTTCCTCTTTTTTCCAAAAGTTATGTTTTAAGTATAATGGGTATAAATCATTCTCCACATATTTGGATGAGAAATATAATTTTAATTTCTCATGGCAGGTCTAATTCCAATAGAGTGACAGCAACTTGACATGTTGTTTCCAATTCTTCTCAGAGTTCATTTCTAAGTTTTGTGCATTTATTCGATGTCAAGTCATTGGTCAATGAAGCATCTGATTCCCTAATCATCTTTTTTAAACAAGCATTGGTTGAACGATCCTTGGACACTTCGGTGGTTAGACACTGGATCCCACAGAAAGCTGTTCATTCATTCCTACTCTTCTCTTTTAGCTCCAGACTTGTTACCATGTTATTTTTTAGTTGCTGCCAGTATCTAACTTGTATCTTCCAGCTTCTCTGTGACTCCAGAATTTTCCCGGGGAATACAACTCGTGGCCCCATCTCTCTTTGTCCTAGCTCTCCGTCTCCACGGCAGCCATCTCCCCAGACATCACAGATCAAGAGGCAATAGATCATTCTCTATGTTGGTGGGATAGATCCTTTGTTCTTTTCTAAGGATATAGAACATCTTTATTGAGATATAAGCCACATACCACATAATTTACCCATTTAAAGTGTACAAATCAATGGTTTTTCATATGTTCACAGACATGTTCAACTACCGTCACAGTCAATTATAGTACATTGCTACCACTTCCAAAAGAAACTGTTTGCTGTATCACTTCCTTGTCCTCTTATCTCTGCCAGTCCTATAAACCATTACCTGTTTGTGTCTATAGACATGCCTGTTCTGATATTTCATTTAAATATAATTATATATTATGTGGTCTCCTGTGACGGGCTTCTTTTAGTTAGCATGATATTTTAAACTTCATCCGTGTTGTAGCAGGTAATGGCACTTAATGCCTTTATATAGTTGAACAGTATTTCATTGTGTGGATATGCCGGATTTTGTTTATTCATTCATGCTCATGGATATTTGAGTTGTTTATACTTTTTGACTATTATAAATATATAATTCAGCTATAAACATGCATATATAAGATTTTGTGTGGGCATATGCTTTCATTTCTTTTATCTATACCTAGGAGTAGAATTACCGAGCCATATAAAACATTGACGTTTCACCGTTTGAGTAACTTCCAGACTATTTTCCAAAGTGGTTGTATCATTATATGCACCCACCAGCACTGTATGAGACTTCTAACTTCTCTACCTCTCTGAAACTTGCTATTGACTTTTTAGTTACAGTCAAGCTAGGAAGTGTGAGGTGATACCTAATCATGGTTTGGTTTGTATTTCCCTAATGATTAATGACAGAGCATCTGTTCATGTGTCCACTGGTACATCCTCTGTGAGGAAGTGTCTATATTGATCCTCTGCCTATTTCTTATTTTTATTAATTTTGATATATTTTATATTTTAATAGATTTTCATCTTTTTCAGGATCATAAAACTAACACACTTTAGAAAAAGTTTAAACATAATCTAAAGAAGAAAGATTTCGAAACTTCCACCCATCACAGTGGGTCATTTAATGGTTTGCTACATGAATCTCAGGCTCTCTCTCTCATTCGCTCTCTCACACACAAATTCCTTTACATATATGTATATGTACATGTTGATATGGTAAATATGTGGTTTTTCCAAACAGAATTCTAGATGTAGATTGTTGGTCAAAATGTTTCTTCATATAAGAATATCCCTTGAGTTTTTTCCACGTTGGATGGCATAGATCCAACACACCCCCTCAGCGGCACACTATTCACTTGTACCTGTGTACCACAATTTACTGATCAATCCCTCGGACACTAACGTTGTTTATCATTCCTTGTTACATAAACCAGTCCTGTCATTAAAAATTGTAATGTAATGAAATGTCTGGAATATATGCATTTATATAAAAGTTTTACATAAACACATATACAAGTATATACAACTATTTGTAAATGGGATCATATTCCCGGAAAACAAAATAAGATATTCTTCTTTTTTTCTGCATAATTCTTTGAAATAATTGGGAAGATGTTCTATTCCACAGGGAGTGTGTGTCTGAGTAAGAGTGGGTAGTGAGGAGGTAGGCAGAGGGAGAAATACCAACTGAATGCTAACTTGAAAATAACACTGCCAAATTATAAATTTTTATTTTTTGATTAGGTATTTTTTTTCTTAAATGGCAAGGAGAAAAAAAGCAAAGCAAAGTCATGTCTCTTCTACTATCTGTCTTGATATATGTTTTCAATTTTTGGAAAATGGTTACAAAGAAGATGATTTTTAAGTGTTGGTTGCTTTCACTGGAAATGCATGAAGCTCAGGAGGCAGAAACGTGTAATCGTTTTATCAGTTATTTCTAATAAATGGCTTTCAAATAGTAGTGATAATATCAGACCTAAGTTATAAATTAATTGTTCAAAAAATACTGCAGCTTTGCTCAAGGTCATATTTTTTGTGGGACAACTGAGGACTCAGAATATTAAAGAATAAAAGTTCAGATCAACTCACAGGTGGGTTAAAAAACCTCTCAAACAAGTTTTGTCTGGAGGATCTTCCTTCTGGATGGGCGAAGAAGGATGCCACATCCTTCTAAAAATTACAGTCTAGAGACCAATTATGGAAAGTAGGGTTATAGAAAAGTTGCGTATCTTCTTTCTTGTTATGTTTATATGTTTCTTTGCATTTTTTAAATATTTCCTTCCTTCTCCTTCTTCCCAATAATATCTTATATTCAAGTTGTTGGTAGTTTCCCAATTTAGGATTTAGGTAACAAAGTATTTAGTGCGGCTGTGGGGAAAAATGAGAAGTGATAAATACAGCTCGGTATTGATAAAATGTTGGAATTCTGTATTTGCTCATTTTCAGAAAAGTTTTGGAAGTTGTTTTTGTTTTGTTTTTATAACTTAAGAAAGCTGCATCTTGTTAGGTGGAAACAATTGTTTTACTCTGCATTGAAGTCCTAATGTGTGTTAAAGGATGAACATGAAAGCTGAGTTGCCAAAGGCACGGACTGGGATAGCTATCAATTTATTACAGGTCCGTACCAAATCCACCCTTCTTTGTTCTACTTTGTAACACCTGAGCTGGATTCAAAAAACAAATTTTTTTTTTCCCTTTGCCATGTGGTGCAGTATTCGATTTTGTCAATAGAGGGAGCTAGTAAGACACTGATAGTCAACGCAATGTGCGCTCCGGTTGTGTTCTTTCCCCTAACAAGGGGGCTACCGGTGAATGGGTGTGTGGGAGGCCTAGTGGTGCTCCCTTTCTGGGCGGTATTCCCGTCGCCCAGCAGAGCATTTCCGAAGGAGCAGACCTGACCCAGTGGCACCTCTGTGGGAACGTATTGCCCACAGTGTACGCAGTTTCTATGGACCAGTGTAGTCCACCTGCCCTCTTGGGCAAGATTCCAAGCCTTACAGGGGCCACTGCTGCAAACCAGCTCCATTCCACCCAAAGGGCAAGTTTCTTTGCATGGGCTTTTCAGGTGGCAGCTACACTCTCCAGCAACATGCGCATTTTAGCCCAGGGAGCAGTGTGCTATTTTCAGTTCCTATTTTCTCTCATCTTTACCCTTGCTTATCCCTGTAGGTATACAATACTCCCTATGTTTGCTATTTCTTTATTCATTCGAAGCTCCCCTCCCTACCCCCTGCTTTTTTTTCAAGTAGCTAACCACTTTTTTACTAGTTAAAAATTCCTTATAATGAAATTTTCCCATTTGAATAGGAAAATTTATCTCCCGACTAGAACCTGAGGGTTACATCTCCATTGCAAAAAGTTGTAGTTTGCAGAAGCCTGTTGAAGATTTCTGCTTTAGCACAAAGTAGGATGGGCTTGTTTTGACAATAATTATTATACAATAGCAAGATGTAATAATAGTAAACTATACAGGGACATCAAATATCCTATAGAAGCAAGTGTTGATACCAGATTTTATTTATGGTTAATTTAAACAAAACCACATTGCATTTAGCTGCTGAATATTTATTTGTGGTTGATTTTTCCTTTCTTGGTCAAAATTATGGAATAATTTTGTTGCTATTTACTAAAAAAGGTATTGTTTTACAGAACTGTAATACAATGAAAGAACATGTTAACTTAAATCTCAGTTTCTCGAATTGTGATGATTTGCCTTTTCACCCTGCTTTGACTAATGAATACTTAGTAAAGTGAATAAAGAAACAACAATAATTTGATTCAAAATTCTTTATATAATTGCCAATATAAGCAAAAGATATTTGTTTGCAGGATAACACCAAACAGATTGGCTTAATAAAATATATTTTTTCAGTATGTTTCCTAAATCAGTTTGAAATTAGAATAGGGTAAGTTATTCTTTATCTTTTCTATACAAATACTTCTATTTTGAGGTTTTATAAAATTTAGCATTTTCTTCATATAACAAAACTATAAACAGTGCAACGGAGGAGTTGACTCGTTCTGGAGGAGTCATAGCATTGGGACAGGAGCTTCAAGCATTCCATGCCAATATTCTGTTGAGTTTTATATAACCAGTATGTTTTACTTGTGAGGAATATTCATGTTTCTTTAAATTTAATGTATCTTTGCAATGTGTATATGTATAGATATATCTACAAATAGATGGACAAAGTTTATGATTGATACACTAAATAGGTTCTGTTTCAAAAAGCTTTTACTATGAACCATATAGTTTACTCAAGGTATTCTGAGAATCGTATATGGAGTTGCTTCTGTATTCTATTTTGACTTTTGTTTTCTATGGCTCCTTAGAACGTCAGCAAGTCATGTTAACAATGGATAATCGGAAGATTCTGAAGAGACTAGATTATTGGTTGACTTTTTCTGGACCTTCTGATAAATCCAGATGGCTTTCTCAGGAGCCCCTGGAATTTATCTGCAAAGCATATCATCTCGTAGGGAAGCCCTACTCTTCTTCCATCCCCCTACTATTACAAACTTAAGATGATGACCAAAATTCTGTACAAAATATTAAGAATGCCTCTGGAAACTCAAGACTTATAAGATTCCTGGACACCAAGAATAAAAAAATCTTTATGATTAAATTAATATGATCTGGCACGGTAAGAAAAAACCCCTAGAACTTTGAATAATATGACCCACGCCATCTAGCAGCAAAAGTAAACAAAGAAAAAAATATATGTACCGAAGATAGAAGAAGGGAATTAAGAGTATATTTACCTGGATGAACACTGAAAGATGCATAGAATTGCTGAATCATATTGTACATTTAAAACTAATATAAATATACTTCAATAAAAATTGTGTCACTTAATATGGATGTTAAAGGCTTACATTAAAATTAACACTATCTTTTTCTCACCCTTATATTGTGGTAAGAATTATTAGAAAAGAATAAAAAAAGAAAAAGAATATATTTCTATTTCTCCTTTAATAATGTAGCATGAAATAATGCCCCTGCCCTCAAAGTCTTTAAAAGGATGATCATAACATTCCCCGGGGATTAAATATTTTTAGAAATATTATATGTTAAATTTAAGGTGATATTCTAGGTAGCAATCTGTTTATAATCTGTAATAACAATATAATTATGCTACTGTTCTTTACATATTCTCATTTGTGTTGTAAATTAATTATGAAATGTTTATCAATTATACTGTCATCATGAAAGAAGGGAAAAAAATACCCTCAAGAGCATTTCTAATGATTTAATTAAGTAAGAAGTATTATAAAGAAGGTAATGAATCAAGCTTAAATAGAAAAATTGAACAACTCTTCTGGGATTCACATAAAATTATTTATAGACGTGTTAATGTGTGTTTTAATAACATAGAAAAGTAACTCCAAATAGTACTTCAACCGATTTTTAACAAGAACATGTTGCAATAAAAGCAAAATATGTGTGTGTTTGCTTAATATGGATTCATATTTAACTTTTTAAAACTGCTATAATACATTTCACTTCACGGTAAAATAACATCATCCAAATGAATTTCCCGTCCCCCTTTAACATAAACAAATTCTCCTGATTGTAACATCTTGAACTAGTGTAGCACATTTGTTATAAATGATGAGTCAATACTGATACTTTATTATTAGCTAAAGTCCACAGTTAACATTAGTATCCCCTTTTTGTGTTGTACGTTCTACGTTTTGGCAAATGCAGAATAACATGTATTCTCCATTATAGTATCATACAGAATAGTTTCACTGCCCAAAATACACCCTGGGCTAAACTTATTCATTTCTCCTTTCCTCCCCTCAGGCCCCTTATAGCCGCTGATAGTTTTACTGTCTCCACAGGTTTGCCTTTTGCAGAGCACTATATAGTTGGAACATATGGTATGAGTCTTTTATGAGCCCATATGTTGGCAATATGTATTTAAGTATCCCATGTCTTTTCATGGCTTGATGGCCCTTTTTTTTTTATTGCTGAATAATATCTCATTGTGTGTCATAGTTCATTAATCCATACACCTATCTTGGCTGTTTCCAACTTTTGGCAATTAAGAATAAAGATATGATAAACATTTGTATGCAAGTTTTCGTGTGGAACTAAGTTCTTAATTTGAGTAAGTTGCGAAGAGCGAAATTGTTGGATTCCTTGGTAGGTAAGAGTGTGTTTCGTTGTGTAAGAAACTGCAAAATTGTCTGTGTAAGTGATTTCTCCATCTTGCATTCCTGCTGGCAGTTGAGAGATTCTGCTGCTTCACATCCTTACCAGCATTTGGCATTGGTATTTTGGATTTTAGCCATTCTAACAGGTGTATAGTATTTCATTGCTGTTTATATTCACAATAGCTTCCTAATGTATCTGATTGAGCATCTTCTCCTATGCTCATTTGCAATCTATAATCTTCATTGTTCAGGTGTCTGTTCAACTTTATTGTCTACTTCTTAATTGCCTTGTTTGCTCTCTTACTGCTGACTTAAGGTTTCTTTGTATATTTTGGACACTAGTCCTTTATGAGGTACACGTTTTGAAAACATTTTCTCCCAGTCTGTCACTTGCTTTTTATTCTATTGACATTAGTTTTTTACATAGAAGCCTGTAATTTTAATAAAGTCCAATTTAATATTGTTTCTTTTATGAATCATGTTTTGGAGTCATATCAAAAAAATCGTCAAACACAAAGTCACCTGTTTTATGTTATCTTCTAAGAGTTTTGTAGTCTGCATTAAGGTCTGTGATTTTGACTTGATTTTTGTGAATGGTATAAAGTTAGTGTCTAGATTCATTTTTGTGCATCGTATTCCTAGTTGTTCCAGAACCCTTTGTTGAAGAGGCTACCTTTTCTCTGTTCAGTTTGTCAGAGACCAGTTAACTATATTTGTGTGGGTGTATTTCTGGCTTCTCTATTCTGTTCCATCAACAGATTTATCTGTGCTTTTGCCAACATCACCTTGTCTTGTTTACTGAAGCTGTATAATAAGCTATGAAGTGAGGAAGTGTTAGTCCTCTTTTTTTCTCTCCTGCAATACTATGGTGGCTATTCTAGGTCTTTTGATTTTCCACATAAGCATTAGAATCAGTTTGTTTATATCCATAAAATACAACTTGATGTCATTTTCATTGATTTGGAAAGAACCAACATCTTAACAATATTGAGTCTTTCTGTTCATGTACATGGAACATCTCTCCACTTTTTGGATCTTCTTGGATTTCTTTCATCAGAGTTTTATAGTTTTCCTCATATAGATCTCTACACCTAAACATTTTTTGGTGCTAAATAAAGTGTTCTTAATTTGAAATTCCAAGTGTCCATTAATGGTATCTAAGAAAACAACTGACTTTTGTATATTAACCCTTTATCTCTTCTACCTTGTTATAACCACCTGTTAGCTCCAGGAAGTGTATTTTCCTGATTAAGTTTTGTCATTTTCTATGTAGACAATCATGTCATCTGCAAAGACAATTTTATCTCATCTTATCACATTAGCTAGAACTTTAGTAAAATGTTGAATTGTATTACTGGTGAGAGCAGACAGCCTTGATTTTTATCTTAGCATGAAAGCTTCTAGTTAATTGTCATTAAATATGAGGTTGGCTCTAGGTATTTTTGTAGATGCTCTTTTTCAAGTTGAAAAAGTTCCTCTCTGTTCCTAGTTTGTTGAGAATTTTTTGTCATGAGTGTTGAACTTTGTCAATTTTTTTTTTCTACATTTGCTGGTATGATCATAGGATTTTTAAAGATTTGGCCTGTTCAGATGATGCACTACATTAATTTTCCAATAGTAAGTCAGCCTTACATTTCTGGAGTAAATATTACTTCACTGTGACTTTTTATACGTTGCTGTTTTTTATTTGCTAATATTTTTTAAGAAATTTGTACCTATGATCATGAGAGATTCGTCCGCAGGTTGCTTTTTTAATAATGTCTTTAGTTTTGGTATCAGGATAATGCTCGTCTCACAGAAAGAATTAAAAAAAAATATTCCTTCCATTTTCTGGAGGAGATTATAAAAATTGATGTAATTTCTTCCATAAATGTTTGCAAGAATTCACCAGCGAACCCATGTGGGCCTGGTTCTTTCTGTCTTGGAAGGCTAATAATTATTGATTTAATATCTTTAATAGATACAGGCATAGTCATATTATGTACTTCTTGTCTGAGTTTTCCTGTACTGTCCTTCAAAGATTTGGACCCTTTTATCTAGTTATAAAACTTGTGGGACTCCGAATGAATATTTTTCCTTTAAGGATAATGCCATCCTATGCTTTGTTTTTTAAAGTATACAAGGCTTAACCTTTTTAATTATTATTAACACTTTAATATCTCATTTGTTCTGATTTCAAATGAAATGCACTGTTCTAAATAACTGAATATGCTCAATATTCAAAGGCTAAATCTTTAAACTAAGCAGTAGTATCATTTTAGCTGTGTTTAATCAATGAATAATTTTTCAAAATATGTTACACATCTTTCTTTGGAAAACCATTTGGTAAACATGTGTTGACCTCATTTCATTAACGATTTCATCATTATCATAATCTGAGTTGAAACATTATCTAAAAAGGAGTAACCTCACATCTTTGCTAAACTTTGTACTCTAATTGTAATACTTCTGCCTTGTCGTTGTAGCAGGCTCTAAAGTGTTCTTCATTGGGATAACTCATCTGAGTTTGGGTACACAACTGCAGTTATTTATTGCTTTCGATTCCTGCCAGGCCCTACTAATTTTATTGGTAATTTAAGGAATCTGGTATTGGAGAGGTCATTGCCTCTTTCCAGAGAACAAATATTCCAGAATTTTGAACTTAATCAGCAATTTGAATTTTATGAGTGAAAGAATTCCACCGAAATATAAAAATAGTACAGTAACCGGTGAAAATATTCTTAATTCTAAATAGTTTACTATTTACAACCTATAAATAATTGAATAAATATACAGACCGGAGGGTGTTTAAAGAAATAAATCTACCTCATAATTACTTTTCAGTATCTTAATGAATATTTAATTCATTATAAAAATTGATGTTATTTAATCTCATTTATTATGCTTATTGTTACAGCAGTAAAGTGAGTAAAAATCAACACATTATTTCTCCAAATGCTTTGAATAAGTTGGCATCAAATGGAAGTACCAAATTGAGCAAACACAGCAAAGCATTAAATGTTTAGACAGTTCCACATGATTATTAGAAATGAAAATGACACATTTCTATGCTTGAAACTCAATGCAAATTCTTATATAATTACAGAGGATGCTATAACTACTTTCATCAACTTAAATAATTTTCTTTAATGATGAAATGTAATTATAGCCCTTAATAGCCTCACAAATAAAATTACATAACTGACATTATTAACTGGAAAGTCCTACAAATAGAGTCCAAAATGGAGCTTTGGTACAACAACTGATAATCACAATGATGAGGAATAACACACACTTAAAATGATTTCTAAGATGTAATCTAAATAGAAGATTTTGATTTTATTACTTTAATCCATAGTGCTACCAAGGATAGAATATTTTTCTGTATATTAAAATAATGTTATGCATCTAGCTTATTTAATAGTATTTATATTAGCCAGAGGACTCAATGATCTGGCCATGCTATATAAAATAGAGCATTTATAGAATGTCTTATCAAGATTTTTGTTTGATTTTAATATAAAATCAATACTAAAAGTAACATATAGTCTAGTTTGAATGATGTGGAGTGGGACGCTCGAGGGTTTGATATGTAGTTTCTGCCCATGGAACTTGTGGCAGGAGGACTTTGATCAATATATGTACCAAAGGTACAAATTCACTTTCCAGAAGACAGATATCAACAGAGATGTTTTTTGTTAGACTAATAATATTAAAAATACTGACATCCTTAAATTTGAGATATTTCACATTTGGAAAAAAATTATGGCTTTCTATGAAATACCTCCAAGCAAATAGGTAATAACTGAGTACCAGAAAAGTTCTAAGGTCTGGTCACCACAATCCCCATTCAAATCTCCTTTCTCATTGATCTCCCCCATGGAATTGAAATATTTGAGTTTAACTCCTATACTTGATTTTCCAACCTTAAAACCTTGTTGTTGTTGTTATTGTTGTTGTTTTATAATTGGATGATTATAAAAACCTTTATTCACAGAACAGCTTAAAGATCAAGTAAGGTGAATATTTTTCTGTAAGCTATTGCATCCCATATAAACTCTCTAGTCTTTTTAAACTATCATTACCCCAGGAAGAAAGAGGAAAGCCAGATGGCATTGCCACATATGCACAACTTGTATATTTATGTATATGCATATGTATGTATTTCAGCACTAACATGATTCATGTTCTCCTGGAAAAGAAAATCCCATTCTATAAAATTGCATTGAAATTCGTGTGAAAAATAAAATTAAAGTTGATACCAAAACGTGTGCTACAGTGTTGCTAAAGTACATTAACAATAGTTGGTAGGGAGGAAACATCTTGGATCATCTAGGGAGGCAATTCACAATGGCTGAATGCTCCCACAGCAGATATTAAAGATGCAAAAATTCAAGGCAGCAAAACCAATAGAGTGTTTTAGAAGCACTTTAAATGAAGCAGGGTTGGTTGATAGTGAGGCAATGTTGGGCTTAGAGCTCTGAGTCAGTGAAGGTGTTGAGTTAGAGAGAACAGGCAGTGCGACATGTCAGAACCTAACGGCTGTACAAAGCTGGGGATGCACTTCTCAGCTCCTGGGAGCAAGTTAAGTAAGGCAACCCCAGAAACAAGTGCTTATATTTACTTTTTTTTTTAGATAATAGCTAAAAGAGCTCCTGTTTCAGCATAATAATTAATGGAACAGGTATTTTCCTGGTAAGAAGATCTAATTTTCTTTCTACTATAGTTTCCTCTTGTGTAGGAAAAATTGCAATAAACCAAAATCTCAATTATACTGCTATCATGGTCTTCATTATAAAATTTTTATTATCTAACACATATTGCAGACATGCATGTTGTGGTTGAACAGACTGTATATACAGGCATACACATAGACATGGTGTTTGTAACGAGGGAGGTATTGGGAGGTTGGGACTGGCAACAACCGCCCCCCCACCCCCCCGCCCACGCATTAACTTAGCATTGCCTTCATTGTATGTTTCTGGGTTAATATTGGTCAAAAAGTAAAAGTTTGTATAATTTTTGGAATTAGACGTGAAGTAGCCCCCATTATACTCTGAAAATTATCTTTTGATTAAAGTGGGTGAGACACATAAGACAGAGTGTCATCAAATTCCAGTTTCTTTGCACTCATGGCAAATTTCTGTTTAGTTCTCTTTCCTAACAGCTAGTTTTGCTGACCAAAAGAGACCCTATGTTAATCATCAGATGTTCCCCTGTAAACTCACAGAGGTGTATAGTCTCTGGAGACCAACAACCTTCCAGAGTCTTCTATATCAGCTTTTATTTTAATTTTCTGTGTTTATTTATTTGTAGTCCTCTTCCTGCATTTGGATACACTTAACTCCCAGATTTTCTTCCCCCAGGGAAGGTTAACGGGCTTCACTGAATTGCTCAACTACATTTGGATGGTCACTATACTAGCTCCTCACAAAACTCTGTAAGGTCTAATTCCTGTAACGAATCTCTTCCTCCACAAAGCCCACGGTGGTTTCTTTTCTGAATGTACCTTGTAAGAAACAATGTTCCAAAGACGGCCACAACAGTATTTCCAATTATACCCAGTCTTTCCCAATGTGACCTTGCCTGCCTTCCTACTCTCAGACCTTGAGGCTGGTGGCACCTTTTCAGTGCTTAGCTTTTAACTGGCACAGCAGCTTTTATTTTCTCTTTCAGGAAGCCAGTTCCTATGTAAGAAGAGTAACTATGCTAAAACCTGCCTGCCGTGAGAAATTCAAGCCACGTCGTGAGTCCCTGGAAGATGAGGTACCAGAGGGATAGAGAAAGAGGCCAACAAGAACCTCGGTACCAGACATGGGAAAGAGGATGGCATCTTAAAAGCAGACCCCAGCCATCCCAGCCCCAACCATCCCACATGGATGAAAGAGGAAACCCACAGTCAAGCACTTCTTAAAAATTAGAATGGAAATTGTGAAGAAAATAACTATTTTAAGCAGCTTAGTTTTGAACTTTGAAATACAGCTATAAAGAGGCAGACTTTTTCTTATTCCCAGTGAACATCCTTGGTGTACCAAATAGCTTTGTTAGAGATGGCTCTGTGTTCATATCGTGAGTCAAAAATATTAAAAATTAAGTTTTAAATATTTGTGAATACAAAATGATGATGAGAAGGTAGATCTATAATCTTAACTGGGCATTGCCTAGCCTCATAGTAACCCGGGACTTTATTTTTCACATTGACTGACTCTGGAGGTTGAAGTTTCTGACCCTACATACTTGGCTTTCTCCAAGATTAATTTCTTTCATTTATACATTTGCCTTTTATAATGACAACTTATAAATCAGCGTGATTCTAAGTACAAGGAATTATTATAATCCTTTAAGAGTTTGCACCATTGTTCCAAAAGCGACACAGTGACAATATATATTTGATATATTGTTCTTGCCAAAAAGTCACAACAGAAGGTGAAGTGTTCATCTTAAAACAATTTATCACTTCAAGTACGTATAAAGAAACTATAATTTGTAAAACGACTTCTTGAGGGAATTGTAGGTTTTATTTTATTAACACTGCTTCAGTCTATGCTGGTACTATGGCCCCCAAATTTACTTCAACTCACCAAAATATATTTTGCTAAGTGGCATTCCGGCCCAAAATGCATAAATTGAATTTGTTTATGGGAAAGCAATGGGCAACCTCAAATTGAGAAACACTACAAATTATCTACATATTTCAAAATATCAAGGTCAAGAGAGATAAAGAAAAGCTGAGATGCTGAAACAGATTAAAAGAAATGAAATGTAGTTTTGCATTCAGTATCAGGATAAGAACTATAATTGGCAATTTGTGCAGATGACTGTCTGCCTGCCTGTCTGCCTATCCGACCATCTCCACGCATAGTCTTTCATTAAAACATAATTTACATACAGTACAGTGCATAAACTTAAGTGCAGGGCTTGGTGAACTTTTTTATATGTTCCTATTTATTCACTGAACATTCATATTAAGATACAGAATATGTCCAGCACTGCATATAAGTTTTCTTCCTTTCTCTCTCGCAGTTGCTTTCATCCTAATGTCATGTTATCATCATAGAGTAACTCTGCCTCAGAATAAGATCCTATTGGAGCTGGAACGGCGACGGCCCACCGGAGGGCACGAAACACGTAAAGGGCCGCAGTTTGGGGCTGGCAACAGAAGACGCCACCCACGGAGGTGCAGGGCAGTGGGAGGGAGGAGTGGGTGTGGACTTGCAAGGCTACTGCCTGTTAACATGATAATGGCACTCACTACAAGATTTCTATCACTGTGTCTCTATCTCGACACTACCGCACCACTGGCACAGAAGTTACCTGGTAGTGACCCAGCCATGGCAAACAATCACAATGACAGAAAAAAGCACCAGAATTAAAAAGACCCATTTTCCTCTTGCAGTATACACACAGCGCCTCTACTGACAAGACCTATGTTTGCACCAGCTGAGGGATGTTGCTGGAATCCAGTTCAAGGATTACAAATCAAGGCAAAAAAGAGGTGTATTAGAATGGAGAGTTTTAAAAAATTGAAGGGGCACCCGGATGGCTCAGGCACCAAGTGTCTGCCTTCAGCTCAGGTCATGATCCCAGGGTCCTGATATCGAGCCCTGTATTGGGTTCCTCGCTCAGCAAGAAGCCTGCTTCTCCCTCTCCGACTCCCACTGTTTGTGTTCCCTCTCTTGCTGTCAAATAAATATTTTTATTTTTTTAAAAGATTTTATTTATTTATTTATTTGACAGAGAGAAAGATCACAAGTAGGCAGAGCAGCAGGCAAAGATAGAGGGGAAAGTAGGCTCCCCGCTGAGCCGGGAGCCCGACGTGGGACTTGATCCCAGGACCCTGAGATCATGACCTGAGCGGAAGGCAGAGGCTTAACCCGCTGAGCCACACAAGCACCCCTCTTGCTTTCAAATAAATAAATAAAATCTTAAAAAGAAATAAATAAAGAGAAATAAATAAAAAATTGGAAACTGGGACATACCACACATACTAACAGTCCAAAAAATCACCTCAAGCTTTACCACGTAATGAAACAAGGATTGCAGAGAAGAAAAAGAGAAAGCAAGCCCCAGTGTTGAAGCACTTTTGAGCCACTGCATAAGCCATGTTTGCTGTTTTCCATTACCATATCAGCCAAAGCCAGCCTAGGGTCTGTGCATTCAAGGACCTCATAATGTCAGGAACGAATTAGAGCCACTGTTGCTACAATTACCTACTAGATTGTTGTACAGCAGACAACCATTTGTGCTGTTTCCAGTTTCTTCTCCCATTATGAATAGAGCTGCTACAGACATTTTTATATATGTTTCTGGTAGGCATAGCACTCATTTCTGTTACATATATACCCAAGAGTGGAACTGCTGGATCATTGAATAAATGCATTTAGCTTTAATAGAAAATGCCTGAAATATTTTCAAGTAATTATAATAAATTTAGCCTCTCACCAACAGCAACGAAGGACCCAGTGTTCTATATTCTCATCAATCCTTGAATTGTCAGTTGTTTTAATTTTAGTTGTTCTGGTATGAATGTAGCTTTTATCTTTTTATGGTGTGAATTTGCATTTCCATGGCGACAATAGCATTGGGCACCTTTTCATTGGGTCATTTGGATTTTCTCATTTGTGGAGTGCTTGAAAAGTCCTTCAATCACTTTTTCATATTTGGTTGTCTTAGTGGTTTCATTTTCATTTCCAGAAATTTATTGTACATTTTAGATACCTGTTTTGGATTATATACATATGCGTTACAGATGTGTTCTTTCCAAATGGCCTGTCCTTTAAGTCTATGTATTTTTTTTTAATCAAAAGGTCTTATTTTTAGTGAAGTACTATTTTCTTCAGTTTTATGGTTAGAGTTTTTGTATATATATATATTTTTTAAATATTTTATTTATTTGACAGAGAGAGATCACAAGTAGGCAGAGAGGCAGACAGAGAAAGAGGGGGAAGCAGGCTCCCTGCTGAGCAGACAGTCGGATGCGGGGCTCGATCCCAGGACCCTGAGATCATGACCTGGGCTGAAGGCAGAGGCTTCACCCACTGAGCCACCCAGGCGCCCCGAGTTTTTGTATATTTTTAAAGAAATACTCATATATTCTAGCTTCACGAGATACTTATTTTTCCTCTTATTATAGAAAATTTCTTGGTTTTATTTTTCACAGTTGTTCTACTATTCCCTCCTTTTGAATTGTGTGTCACAGAAAACATGAGACAAGATTTTTTTCACAGAGATCCGATTAATAACACTATTTTCTTTTTTTTTTAAAGATTTTATTTATTTGTTTGTCAGAGAGAGAGAGAAAGAGAGAGAGAGAGATCACAAGTAGGCCGAGAGGCAGGCAGAGGCAGAGGGAGAAGCAGGTTCCCTGCCAAGCAAGGAGCCCGATGTGGGGCTTGATCCCAGGACCCTGAGATCAGGACCTGAGCCAAAGGCAGAGGCTTAACCCACTGAACCACCCAGGTGCCCCTTGTTTTATTTTTTAAATTCTCTTTACTCTGTGTTTGGTAGAGGCTGCACTAGCCATGTATAGTCTTTTTGGTGTGCTCCTTTATAAGAAGCATTACAAATTGCAGGAAGTACATGATAGGAGCGGCTAAAGCCCTGACAGTTTGGCCAGAATAGCAGAAAAGGACACCCTTGGAAATCTCAAAGTGCAGAGAAGACGTCAGAGGGGATAGAGACGGAGAAAGAAAACCATGTAATCATCATATTATATTGTAGTACATCTCCAAGCTGCATGTACATGAAAATGGCTGGAATAAGTATATCAAAGATTTTGAGAACTGAATTATGGTGTACACCACTGCCCAGAGTAGCTCTTGCGTCCACAGAATCCAGACCGGAACTTCAAGTGTAAACCCTACCAGGCGGATCGCCTTCTGAAAAAAAACAAAATTATATAAACACTTCCTAGAAGATCCTACATAGTAATCAGAATACCCATGATACAATCCAAGATTACCTGGCATACACAGAACAAGGAAAAATCTAAATAACTCTAATGGAAAATGTAAAAAACAAAACAAAACAAAACAAACAATCAAACAAAAAAACAGACACCAATACCAAGGTGACCCAAATGTTTGGATTATCAGACAAAGTTTATAAAACAGTTATAATTACCATGGTCCAAGAAGTAAGGACACAACCTGGAAAAGAATGAAATGATAGATGTTCTCAGCAAAGAAATAGAAGTCAGAAAGAACAACCAAATGGAAATTCTAGAACTGAAAACATAATAAAAGAAATAAAAGTAAATTGGAATGAAAGAAGGGTTCAGTAGAAGAATAGAGAGATGACAGAGGAAAAAAATCAGAGAACTTGGAAGATTGATCAACAGAAACTTCTCTTTCTGAACAACAGGAAAAAAATAAAATTAAATTAAAGGAACAGAACCTCAGTGATCCCAGGGAAATATCGAAAGTTCAATATTCATGTCCTCGGAGTATCAGAAGGTTAGGAAAACATGATTGGTGCAGGAAAATATTTGAGAATATAGTGACAACTGTCCAAATTTAATGAGATATAAATATTTTCTCAGAAGTGTAATGAACCTTAAACATATAAATCAAATAAATCTGCCTTCAGACACATAATATAGAGAGAATAATTATTTAAATTAATGTGAATTTCTCATCAGAAATGACAAGAGGCCAAATGAAAGTAGCAAATGAAAAGAAAATAACTGCCCTCTTAGAATTCTTTATTCAACAAAAATATCTTCAGAAATGAATGAAGGAACATTAAGGGCATGTGACTTTTTTTTTTTTTTTTTAGGCCAAAAGAAGTTTTTCAAGTAAAAAAAGTGATAGAAAGGAATTTGGAACATCCAAAATGAAGGAAGACCTACTTAACTGACATCTTTTTAAAATTGATAATTACTGGGTGCCTCGGTGGCTGGCTCAGTGGGTAAAGCCTCTGCCTTAGGCTCAGGTCATGATCTCAGGGTCCTGGGATGGAGCCCCGCATAGGGCTTTCTGCTCAGTGGGGAGCCTGCTTCCCCTTCTCTCTGCCTCCCTCTCTGCCTACTTGTGATCTCTGTCAAATAAATAAATAAAATCTTTAAATAAAACAAAATTGATAATTATATATATGGTTTATATTAGAGATATTATTGCCTTTGTATAGTAAAAAATATAACTGAAAGTAATTCACATCAATATGACCATCCAGGCAGGAAATGCAGGGCAAACAAACAAAAATTAGATTTTTTTTCTTTTTTTTTTTAAGAAAAATCCAAACCTATCAGAGTAATGTTATGCTTCTTCATTGCATGAAAGTAGTACCTAAATGGAGAAAAGAATAATATATCCACTTAAGAAAACAACTTGAAAAGTGAAACTATATTTAAATATTGTATTTATAGGAAGAAAACAGTCTATTTTTCCTTCACCTTATCTGTTTTTAACTGTCCTTTGGATGCTCATATAGGACCAACAGAACCAAACAGGAAGGAAGGGAAATGATCATGCATGTAAATATATAAGCTATTACTATCTAATCGAAGGAAAATAAAGTGTGCTAAGTAGTACCTGTATGTAAAACATTTAGATATTAGAAACAACAAAAAAAGACTTTCCAAAATAGTTAAAAGTGTAATAGAAGGTAGAACTGGAAATACACAGGAGAAAAGGGATTCAAAATATGTATCAGTGTGAGACAAAGAAGGGATTTTAGTCCAGTCTGTTTCATATTATGCCAAAAGATTTTTTAATTTCACCAAAAAAATAAATAAAATAAAAATAACCTTGATGAGAGGACTTCATAAACTAAAACCCTCTGAAAATAAAAGTTAGTATTGTTATTCCTATACTCATAAATTTAATTCCATTTTTATGTTTGTGTTTTTAAGTGGAAGTGGAAACTGTAGATGGGGAATAAAGTTACCATATTGCTACATTGCACATGCACTTAGATTACAGTAACAAAATAGTATAATCATCACTAAAACTCCAATTTATAGTATTGCCTTATCTAGAGAAAAAAATTCAAATTTCATACAGTACGTTGTGAATGAATAAATGCCTCTCTTTATTCAAAGCTATCGTCTTTCCTTTTAAAAGACAAAACATTGTTTTATTTAAAAACCAGGAAGCATATCCCACTTGATTAGCAGGCAACTTTGAATATTTCTTCCTTCACATTTTAACTGAAATGCTTTGAATGAGGATTGAGAATAAATAGAGATTTGTTGTTATTTATCACATTGGGCTCATAGTGCCAACGCTCAGAACTCTATTTATTTTCTCATTTTCTTTTTAAATTTTCAGTTAGGGTATGATGCCTACAAGAAATAGGTACTTAGTAAAAATTTCATGATTTGAACAGCTAAATATGTTTAATTAAACCAAAGAAGAAATAATAATTTTATATTTAGTTTTGCTGCTTTCCATTAAAGTAAGTAACTTTATTAAAGTAATAAAATCTAAATTTAAATACTATAAACTAATTATCCACCAGTCATAAGATTACAGATACAATCAATACATCCATAATTAGTATGATAGCAATCAAAGTTCATTCAAATGTTTTAGAGGATATTTGGGTTGTTTTCACCTTTATAAGAGGCAGATAGTATTATATACTTTTTTCCCCAGATAATTACAAAGGTTGTCAGTGGTGTCAACCCACCAAAAGTATTAGCAACTGCCATGTTGACCCTTTTTAGTGTCTGTGGCTGGTAATTGTTACATTTTCCTATTTTCTGACCAACTGGTTATAACCAAGAACAAAAATTAGTGCTAACACCAGCACCTGCAAACCTTGCATATTGGAAGGAATGCACTAGACTTTAAATTCACTACTTTTGAAACATGTCTTGTCACTGTCATATTTTTCACTGATTTCACCTAGCCTTGAGAGTTACATTTCTATTAAAATTATCATAAGTGACTTTGGTCTTTTATCTATCAGAATGTCCACATGTTTTAGCTAAAAATATAAAACAAGAAAAAAATAAAAATAATAGAGATTTTTCACACTAGTTTGTCAAAATGTGCTTTTCATGGACATATTACTTCTGTTGTTAAAAAGGAAGAAATTATTTACAGTTTCTTGTCTTTGTATAAGATCCTCTTGTTCTTGTTGAAGTTATTCTTTCTTTTGCTTTCATGTCAAGTAGTGAAAGGCAAAGAAAAACTCCACAGTTATACAGCAATGAACCTTAAATGTCTCAGACCTATTCATGAATGCTTTCTTCCAGTCACCAAGTACCTTTTTTACTAACAAACTAATTTTGACCTAATTATTGATGACAGTAATGGTTACTATTAGCCTATGTTTAATATTTACAAACATCACACAAAAATTGTTTTGGTTTGGTTTGGTTTGGTTTGGTTTGGGGGGGAGGGGGAGAGAAAGGGAGAGAAGGAGAGAGAGAGAAGGAGAGAGAGAATCTTAAACTGGCTCCATACCCAGTGCAGAGTCCTAGGGGAGGGGAGATCATTATCTAAGCTGAAATCAAGAGTTGGATACTTCATTAAGCCACCAGGCACCCCCCCCAAAATTGTGCTTTTATTACTGATATGGATGTGGTGGGCAGATATTTAAAATAATTATATTCTTAAATTTCTTTTTTCTTTAGGGAAGTGTCTAGTAGCCTTCCAGCTTATACGCCATTATGACTATGAATAAGTCTGCTTGTACTGAATTTTTCCATTTAGAGTAGAAAACATCAAGTTTTAAACAAACCAGAAGGAAAATTATACAACAAAGTTCTAAGTTTTTATCCCTATATGACAATAATATATTATTATACCTGCCATATTTAAAGGTTTTATTTAAAGATGACTGCAGAGACTCAGTCTTCTTTTTATGGCTCCTCCTCTCATCCAACATAAATAAACAGCAATATCACAAGAATTAATTGATAGCAAATATCCTGATTATGCATGAACTATAGGAAAATTGTAAGATTTTAGGTTCTGAGGAAAATTTAGAGCACAAAGTCCCATAGTCCTTGATTTTTTTTGGCTAATATATTCCTTTATGAATCTGGTTAATCTTCTGAACCCACTCTATAGAGCAAAGCAAATATGGACATTCTGTAGCTGGTATTAATTAACTGATATTATACACCAGGGACTCTGTGAGGCGCTGGTGAACAAACAGATACAAACTTTCCTAGTGAAATTTATAATCTGTGAGGAAGAATTACGTTAACCAAATAATCCCACACATGTAATTTTACAAACAGATAACTACTCTCAACTAAACATTGCAAGAAATTTCAATGTCTGTTAAATCTGTCCAGTGCAATGTTAATACCTGTAAACAATTAGTAATTTTGTGAAAATCCAGGCAGAGGGGGATTTATGCCTGTGTCCTCCCCCAAAAGCCATGCTTGAAGTACAAAATAGAAGTACTGGAAGTACCAAATAGAAGTACTGGGAGGTAAAACCTTTGGGAGATAATTAGGTGATAATGATGGAAATCCTCATGAATGGGATTAATGCCTTTGTGGAGACAAGAGAGAAATAATCTCTTTTTTTTTTTTTTTAAAGATTTTTTTTTTTTTTTTTTTATTTGACAGAGAGAAATCACAAATAAGCAGAGAGGCAGGCAGAGAGAGAGGAGGAAGCAGGCTCCCTGCTGAGCAGAAAGCCCGATGTGGGGCTCGAACCCAGGACCTGGGATCATGACCTGAGCTGAAGGCAGCGGCTTAACCCACTGAGCCACCCAGGCGCCCCGAGAAATAATCTCTTAATCTCTACCCTGTGAGGACACAATGAGAAGATCTTTATCTTCAAACCTGCAGGACAGCTCTCATCTGACATGGAATCTGCCGGCACCTTGCACTTGCACTTCCTAGTCTCCAGAACAGTGAGAAATAAATGTTTGTTGTTTAAGTCATCCAATCTGCGGTATTTAGTTATGGCAGACTGAGACAGGAGGCTAATAATAAGTTAGTAAGGGGAAGAGGCATTATAAAACCTTTCAGACAAAATCTGGAGAAGCCCTAAAGTCATAGGAAGCATGAAAAAGCAAAAAGTGAAAGAAATTCAGTGTGATGGAAATGCTGACCTCCAAGAGAAAACTGCATGAAGAGAGGTTTGAAGGCATTGAGGGGGAGGGGGTTGCTGCTAGGGAACTTAAGTCCTTAAAAGCCATTTAAAAAATTTTTCAGCTTTATTTTAATGAAATAGGAAGTCGTTACTTATTTTATGTTTAGAGATGTGAAATGATCAATTTAATGTTAAAATACCACTGTACCAAGAAGAGTTTAAAAATGTCAGAAGGAGAGGGGCGCCTGGGTGGCTCAGTGGGTTAAGCCGCTGCCTTCGGCTCAGGTCATGATCTCAGGGTTCTGGGATCGAGTCCCGCATCGGGGTCTCTGCTCGACAGGGAGCCTGCTTCTCTCTCTCTCTCTCTCTCTCTCTCTCTCTCTCTGCCTGCCTCTCTGTCTACTTGTGATCTCTCTCTGTCAAATAAATAATAAATAAAATCTTTAAAAAAAAAATGTCAGAACGAGACAATCACAGTCGTGCAAAAGTTTGTATTTTCCTTCCCACCCCAAACTGTGTTACAAACTTTTGTCTTATTACAGGTCTCATTTATAGATGAGGAAACTAAAGGAATAGTCATGAGTGAAGACAGGACTGTTGTTTGCTGAGGCTAAGCAGGCAAATTAGGAAGGGCTTTGTATAGGAGGATAAGGGGTTTGAAGTTTATTCACAAAGGAAAAGGAAACTGTATACAGAGTGAATTAAAATTGTGAGTCAGTCAAACCTTCACTACATTTACTCAATATTTTCCTTGGGTGCTTATGAAACAGATGCTACGCTAGATTAGAGAACATAATTGTGACTAAGATAGGCAAAGACTGTAAAAATAACCAGAATACAGAAAGATCACTCCGACATCAACATGATTAATTAAATTTCAGTAAGTCCAGATGAATGGATGCCTGGGTGGCTCAGTCAGTTAAGTCTTCAGCTCGGGTCATGGTCATGATCCCAGCCTCCTGGGATCCAGTCCTGCATTCAGCTCCCTGCTCAGCAGTGGGTCTCCTTTTCCCTCTACCATTCCATCCTGCTTGTGATCCCTAGCTCGCTCTCTCTCTCTAACGTGCACACATACACAATCTCTCTCTCAATTAAATAGATAAAATCTTTAAAAAAATATATACTCCAGATGAAGTATAATCAGGGCCAATATTAAACAGAAAACAGAAGATATTTAAAATATATTAAGGATATGAAACTATTATTTTTAAATAGATTGATATTCATGTTAAAATGACTTATTTTCTTAAATAAAACATTTAGAGTATATATATATATATATATATATATATATATATATATAATATGTAATCTGTGTGTGTATGTTTAAATAAGGAGTCTAAGAGTATAGTAAGTATATAAAAGAGGGAAGCTGGGGCGCCTGGGTGGCTCAGTGGGTTAAAGCCTCTGCCTTCAGCTCGGGTCATGATCCCAGGGTCCTGGGATCGAGCCCCGCATCAGGCTCTCTGCTCAGCGGATAGCCTGCTTCCCTCTCTCTCTCTCTGCCTGCCTCTCTGCCTACTTGTGATCTCTGTCTGTGAAATAAATAAATAAATAATCTTAAAAAAAAAAAAAAGGGAAGCTAAAGAGATAAGCAGGTCACTGATTTCAAAGCATTTGACATGCAGATTGAACTTAAGCATTTTATGATTTTTTTTTTTTTTTAAGTCAAGGAAAACAAAGGCGAAAGCTCAGGAAAGTCGGAAAACCACCTAAGGGTGGAGACCTGCCTAGTTTTGGAACTACCAAACATATGAACCTGAGGATAGCAAACAAAGATAAATTATATATAAACCCATCCCCACCACCTCCACAGTTCATGGATTACAAAAATAGAAAAAAAAAGTCTCCCCAGATAATTGAACCCCGAGCTGACCTTACCTAGGCATGCTCTCTGAAATCATACCAGTTCATGCTGTGAAAGAACTCAAGCCAAATGCGCAGTTAAAATGATTCCTTCCACACAGACACGTGACAGAGGTCAATGCAAATCCTCTGTACAAGAAACTAACTTTAAAACGGGCCTCAAAGCATTTTTACTGGTAAATTTCAGCAAGTTTTAGGTAAATTATCAGAAAACCACAAATAAAATTATCCCATATACAATAAAGAGCAGAACTTGCAAAGACTTCAGATATTGGAATCAGCCCTTATGAAATGTACAATAAAAATATATCCAGTAAGATTTAAACAAACTGATTAATGTGAGAAAAAAAATAAATCAAAGGACTAAGCTATTTAGAAAAGAAACAACTATAAATATAAAATATAATCAATTAAAAAATTATTAAATTAATTAATTAAAAATTAATTTAAAAACTATTAGATTTCAATTGATAAATACAAATATTAGGAGAGTGGTTATTTCTGAGGGGAAAGAGAATGAGATTAGGTAGGGAGAGTCGACAATTTTTTTCCAGGTTCAACACAGTGGTGTTTATCATTTTCCATATATATTTCTATATATCTATATATCTATATACACATATATAGATATATATAATGTATTTTATACACATTTACATGCATATAAAACATTCTTTTGTACCAGCATTTAATAAAAACAGAGTGACAAGTTAACAAGTTTTTAGGGATGGAAATGAAATTTGATCGCAGTGGGAGGGAAACAGAGGACTTAGAACTATGCACACTATCAGGTAGTGTTACTGAGAAAGATGCAAAGGTGGGAGAAGGCGTGAGTTTGAAGAAACATGCATTTTTTTTTAAGAGTTTAATCACTTGCTTATTTGAGAGAGAGGGCAAGGGAGCAGAGGGGAAAGGACAAGCAGACTCTGATGAAACACAGAACCAGGAGCAGGGCTGACCTCAGGACCCTTGAGATCATTACCTGAGCGGAAACCAAGAGGTGAAAGTTTACCTGACTGAGCCACCCATGCACTCTTAAAGAAATATGCATTTAAAACTGCATTTGGTGGGATGCCTGGGTGCCTTGGTTAGTGAAGTGACTCCCTTCGGCTGGGGTCATGATCCCAGGGTTCAGATTGAGTGCCCCAGTGGGCTCCTTGCTCAGTGGGGAGTCTGCTTCTCCCTCGGCTGCTGCTCTCCGTGCTTTTGCTCGTGCTCTCTCTGACAAATAAGCAAAACCTTTAAGAAAAATAAAAATAAAAAATAGCCTTTGACTTAGGTCATGATCCCAGGGTCCTGGGAAGGAGCCCAGCTTTAGGCTCCCTACTCAACAGGGAACCTGCTTCTCCCTCTCTCTCTGCCCCTCCCCCCAACTCATGCTCACTCTTTCTCTCTCTCTCTGCCTCAAATACAATCTTTACACCAAATAAAAATAAAACATTGCATTTAAAATGTCTATGGAGCACGTAGGTGGAGATACAGAGGTAGTAGTTAGAAATGTTGTTAGAAATTCAGTGAAGAGGGGCGCCTGGGTGGCTCAGTGGGTTAAAGCCTCTGCCTTCGGCTCAGGTCATGATCCCAGGGTCCTGGGATCGAGCCCTGCATCGGGCTCTCTGCTCAGCGGGGAGCCTGCTTCCTCCTCTCTCTCTACCTGCCTTTCTGCCTACTTGTGATCTCTGTCTGTCAAATAGATAAATAAAATCTTTAAAAAAAAATTCAGTGAAGATATAGATAAAAATCAAGAATGTTAAAGATGTATGTAATGAGATGCAAATCTAAGACAGAGGGTAAAGAACCAATAGTTACGTGTTACTCAGAGTGTTGTCAATCTCACACTGTCTCATTCCCATAAACCCAAAGACAGTTTTATGTTAAGGTAACAGGCAGAAATGTTGAGGCACTAGCTGAATCGCAGTACTGCTAAGCTCTTCCTGTTGTAGTCCTAAAAGTCGGAGGGTTACAGGTGAGCCGATAGTAGTGCAAGGGCCATAGAAACCAATGCATGACCCGCCCTGCCTTGCAGTGAATAGAGGGAGGGGGCCACTGTCAGGGAGCCTGGGTGGTGCAGACCAGGGCAGGCAGGTCAGCGCAGCTGGAGAGACCAGGGCAGAGGACAGTGGACAGACTGAGTAGGAAACAACCTGATAATTCCCAGGTTGAAAACAGAACCACACAGAACACTCATATTTAAAAACTGATAAAGGACTAAAAGAATGAGAACCACTAACTGTTGAAGTAAAAGGAATAACAAAAGAAAAGTCTTTGGCGATAAGTGGAAGGTAACTTTCAAGAAGGGGGAAGGAGGAGGGCCAAAGGCTTTTGAAAAGGACTCAAGTTGCCTGTGTGCAAGGAAGTGGTTGGGGTAGAGGAAGACCAGAAGCAGTTCAAAGCCGAACTAGGCAAGAGTTAAAGGGGAGAGTTTAGGATACATTCAAGAGGTTTTTCTTGGTTAGAATCAGCAAGACTGGGTAACAATTTGAATATACAAGAAAAAGGTGACAAGAAGCGGAATATTCCTCCTACGATTTTAGCTCAGAAATGTAACAAGATAAGAAACACTGAAAGAGGATGCTGGCGACGGGAAATATAATTCCCTCTGTATTTCATCTTTAAACACACATTACACCTACTGAGTACACAACACGTCCAAGGGCATGGCAAGCGAGCAAAGGAAAAGGAGACCCAGAATGCAATGGACTGGACTGTGTCCAATGACAAACAGTAGAGCATCATTATTACATTGGATAATATTTGGAAAATACAGCAACCCGTTTATAATTAGTTGGATTTACCATAAAACACTGAAAAAAGAAAAGCACCCCAGTAACCAGGTGGTGGCCTGGCAAAGTTAGCTAGACCTTGTTGCTGGCCTGACATTCAGGACTAGGCCATGGTGTTCTTCTGATGAACTCAAATAATCTTATATTAGACAGGGCTAATCTATGACCCAGACGGATTAAGATACAACCAAGACCAGTACATAATTGTGTCTGACCGCAAACCCAGTATGAACATTGTCTAAGCTGCAGAAGTGACCAAAACACCAGCTATCTGGCTAATCAGACTGCTACTTTTTTCTCAATTACAGCATTAGCCTAGGGCTAGACTTCACTTTAGATAAGATCTATTAAGATATCCAATCAAAGAATTAGCCCAGCCTCTAGAACAAAGTCCAGCTTCCTTAAACCTGCAGTAAAATCACCCAGCAAAAGCCCCAATCCTACAAATCCTTTATAACACCTTCTTAATGAGGCATCTCACAGATTCCCGAGATGCGGTCTCCTTTGCTGCAAGAACATTGAATATCATTCAGGTGGAATCACTGTTGGTCTTTTACTAGGAAAAATTGCCAGAACTTCAGTACCCTGCATGTCTCCCAGTCCTAACCCCCAAATACCCCCCAACACCCACACACAGAGCAAGCAAAAGTAAAAATGCACTGTGCTGGGGGGAACAGAGACACAGGGAAAATGTCATAATAGAATTTTGGTTTCATCAGTTGAAAATGAAAATGAGAAGTCTGGATCTTTTCAAAACTCGTTCAAGCCATATCTACACCGTTTTGTTTTTTTTTTTTAAGCTTGGGGCTTCAGATATTAATCAAATTCATAATAATGCAAGGTATTTATTCTTCATACATACCGGATCACTATTAGATATGTATCCAGTGTATTCAGAGTGTAGAAATGTGATTACCCACACTTCACCAATCAAGTTATCTTTATAAATCATTATAAACTCTTTCCGTTTACACTCAGTGGCCTTGGTAATCAGTGAAATCCAAGTAGCAGATCTGATTGGGTTATCTCATCAGATAAAACAGAAATATTCCCTCCCTCTCTCTCTCTCTGTCTCTCTCTCTTAATTTATTCTTCTCTGACCCCCAGGCTGCCTTTCCATGTAGGCCGCCTAACATTTCCACAAGGGAACAAGAATGTTAAGTAGCTCTTCTCTCTTTCCTATGGAGCTGGTTAGGGACGTCTTATGTGGATGCATCTGTGCTGGTCCTTGGCCAGTCCCTTGTTGCCTGTTTGCCCGCTGACAGGTTTTATGAAGGACACTAAGTGCACGGTTGCCACCTCGTTCATGAGTTCATCTGTAAGTTTGTACCACATGCCTTTCCCAGTTTGCGCTTGTTTTCCTCGGTTTCCTTCTCGCCAGGAAAGGTGAAGATTACTCCATGGTTGTGCAGATGATTGCCTCACACGTGGTACCGTCGACATAGTCCCTTGGTACCTCATACAGCTTCTTGAATTATACTTTCCAGTGGTTTTGGATGTCTTCCTGTGCTGTTAGCACTTTGCCATCTGCTGTCCTGATGCCGCTGCAGTCTTTGGGTAAAATTCAATGTTTATAAGCCCCTTTGTAGTGTTTTTATCTACCTCTTGTTTCCAATATTTTTTATGACACTGATTTTTTTTTTTAATCTCTCATACTTGGATTTAAAATTTTCCCAAGCATTTTCTGGCATTTCAGAGGACAGAAATAATTTTGTTAAATGCATCATGCTAAAATATGGAGCCAATACTCTAGCAAATGATGTTCAAAAGTACCACAAATATTTATTGAAATGAAAGTGATAGTGGATTTATATCCACTGGCCTTAAAAGTCCAACAGTTTCCTAAAATTTTATATACTTAGCTCGTAAGTAAGCTCTATGCATCTAAGTTGTCATGGTTTCAGATTTTTTTTTAAATGCTTTATTTTTCAAATCTTGAATCCATCCCAGACTATGTTGACCATTTTCCTTGTTGTTGTTGTTTTATTTAGAATGATTTTGAATGACCATATAGCATCAATATCCTCTACATTTTAAAGTGTTTAATCATTAAACTACTATGAGAGGAACATAAATGTCTACAAATCTTTGAAAGTAATTATCACTTTATTTACAGTTTTTTCCCTCCTACTATCACTACTGACAGCTCTCTGGAACATATTTAGACATGCCTGCCAGGTTCATCAAAAAATATATATTGCTTCAAAATTGGACAAAAATATACTTCTGCTCCTGACAAGATGAATTTATGTGCTGCCCTTCCCCACATCAGAGTTACACAAAATAAACGTCTTCATGGTTTTTATTACCATCACCTTTACGTTTTCTTCTTTTTTCACAAAGAGGAACTAGTTGTGATGGGGAAATTCACAGTCATAAATAAAAGTGATGTGATGACACATGTTACCAAGTATTGTAGAAGTATTTCACAGAACCCAAGGGAAAGTTTCTAAAAGCTCTAAAAATTATAAGTGATGACAAAACCATCTGGATGAAAATGATCATATATTCACTATAAACTAATTCTGTTGTTGCTACAGAAAAGCACTAATTCATGAGAACTGTTCAATTTACCTCACATTCTCCATTTTTTCCAAAATTAGGATTTCCTGCTCATCCTGCTTATTAGCAATACTTATTGGACTATTCACTTTTGCTAAAATATATATGAAAAATAGGGATTCAGAAGGGATATACCCGAGTCATTTAGAGGTACCATAGTTTATGTTAGTACACTTATCCCTTTCAAAGACCTCAGAACAACAAATAAAACAAATAAAACAAACAAAAAAACGAAAAATAACCAGAGGTTGACCAAGGCTGACACGTCACTCTCTCTTCTCTGTCTCCACATACCTTCAGTTTCAGTTATAGTGGAATCAAAGTTCAGACAATATAAAATGTTTTTGTGTGATCTTGTCTTATAATTGGCAGCATTAATATTAGTATCTTTAATAAGATGGCTAAAGCTACTATCATCATTAGAAAAGTTAAAGTTTAATAGGATTAGAGTTCATTAAGCATAAAGAGCTTTAAGCATTCTGGTACTAAAACAACCTGGTAAATTCGTATATTCCAAGACATCATTCCTCTGTGAATCAAGTAAACTTCCTTTGCGTTCTCAATTTTATTTTTCTCAGTGCTCCCTTGCCCCCAAGAGTCATATGCTTTTGTGAAATTTCTGAGGCTATAGGTATTGGAGTAGCAGTTCAAGTGTAACTAAACCAAATGGGTACAGTCAAAAGAGGTCATTATGACAGCGTTTAATTCCCAAATAATACATAATAATAATACAATATAGTAACATGTATGCTAGGAACATGGGCATAATGTCAGTTACCAAGTTTTAGTTAAGAACAGAAGTAGTCCTTATGCATTGAAAATTTAAGCAGAATAAATGTTCAATTTATACTGATAATAAACACCTCTCTAAAAGTTTAGGAAAATAAGAAAGCAAGCTGGTGTGTCTATCTGATAATTAAAAGCCATAAAACCACTATCTAGTGGAAACATTTTATTGGTTGTCTCTAATGTGGTCTATTCATACTAGACAATGTGCACGTGAAAAGGCTTCAGATCTAAGGGCTGACTGCAGGCTACACTCCTTTGATTAATTCCTTAATAGTTGGGAGCAAACCAAAGAGCACGTTTTAAGTGATGGGTCTCATTCACTTTTTTCAGAGGTGATTTCTTTTGGTAACTGTTATCTAAAACACATTTTTATCCTATACTGTTGAAACCCTTCAAAAGCAAAATGCCAATACCCATACTCCTAGTTGGAAACTTGGAAGTTATTTGCAAATGACATTACAGATAAAGGGCTGGTATCCAGGATCTATAAAGAACTTCTCAAAGTCAACACCGGAAAAATAAATAATCTAGTCAATAAATGGACAGAAAATATGATTAGACACTTCTCCAAAGAAGACATACAAATGGCTAACAGAAATATGAAAAAATGCTCAACATCACTAGCCATAAGGGAAATACAAATCAAAACCACAGTGAGATAACACCTTACACCAGTTAGAATGGCAAAATTTAGTAAGATAGGAAACAACAAATGTTGGCAAGAATGTGGAGAAGGGGGAGCCCTCTTATACTTTGGTGGGATTACAAGCTGGTACAGCCACTCTGGAAAACAATATGGAGGTTCCTCAAGATGTTAAAATTAGAGTTACCCTACAACCCAGCAATTACACTACTAGATGTAGTGAAGATACAGATGTAGTGAAAAGAAGGGGCACATATGCCCCAATGTTCAGAGCAGCAATGTCCACAATAGCCAAACTGTAGAAGGAGCTGAGATGTCCTTCATCAGATGAATGGATAAAGATGTGGTTTGTATATATGGTGGAATATTACTCAGCCATCAAAAGGATGAGTACCTACCATTTGCAAAAAATGGATAGAACTGGAAGGTATTATTCTAAGTGAAGTAAGTCAAGCAGAGAAAGACAATTATCATGTGGTTTCACTCATATGTGGAACATAAGGAATAGTGCAGAGGACCATAGGGGAAGAGAGGGAAAACTGACTAAGAATAAGTCAGAAAGGGAGAAAAACCATGAGAAACTCTGGACTCTGGAAACCAAACTAACTAAGGGTTACAGAAGGGAGGGGAGGGTATGTGTAACCAGGTGATGGGCATGAAGGAGGACAGTGTTGTGATGAGCGCTGGATGCCATATGCAACTAGTGAATCACCAAACACTACATCGAAAACTAATGGTGTACAATATGCTGACTAATTGCACATAATAAAAAAAAAAGTTATTGGGAATGTTTTGTCTCAATTACTTCTCACATTTAACCATCTTTTCTTTTCAAGATCCTATCTCCCCAAATGCAGCAAAAGGCTAACTGTTCTTTATGTCCATTGCCATCTTCCAAGATCTCATTACATTTTCCTCCCAGGAGATTTGTGAACACATTGCCCCTTGGACTCCTCTAAACTGAAGATTTGCCATCCCTTAGTTTAATATTTCCAATTTAAAAATAATAAATGAGTAAAAATCCTTAGATTATGAGGTTACTCACTGACAAGTCTTGATCTGTATTCTCTTGCTCCTTCTCTCTCCACATTCCCAAATACAACCTGTAATTTTGCAATTTATGTTATACATAATGGTATTCCCAGATGTCTCCCACTCACATTTGTATGTTTACATAATGCACATTTTATCCTGTTTTTCTCTCCTTTTCTCTGATACTTGTCTTATCTCTTATTTGTTTAGAAATTCCTAGGGGCCTAAAGATGTAATTTCATAGCAAATATCTGAACAACTCAATATATCCTTGACACAGTTGCTTATTTTTTATCTTTACTATTTGCTCAGTTGGGAATATCGCTATATGGAAATACTTATCAGTAAAGTAAACCTTCTTTCTTTGATTTTTCATCTTAAAGGTAAAATCATCCTACTGTTACCATTAAACTCTTCAACTCATGTATAAACAAGCTGTTAATTCCAAACAGCATGTTTAAAGTAGGTTAGTTGATGGTTGTGAGATGGTTGCACATTTTCAGTATTTCAAAAGATTCAGTTCCACACTGAATTGTCTTAATGCACTGCAGAAAACATTAAACTGTTTAATTCATTACTGGAACACTTCTGTTACAGTAATAACAGTTTAACACCCTGCAGTGGCAATTCTGAAAGGAAAATTAAATATATATTTGTGCTAGCCTTGGTTATTTATATGTTAAATGATACAATCTTGGTGTACAGGATATTGTTCTTCAGAGAGATAGATATGCTTTCACGTAATTAGTTTAAATGCATCAGATCAATACAGGACATTGTTAGGTTAATTTCCTATTTTTCCATGTAATTGATTGAGGTATTTTCAGAACATTTTTCCCTTGGAATTTTAATGTAAACTATATCAGTATGAACCCAAACAGAATGCATGAAGGCAATGGAAAGGTTCCCATCCATTCTAAATTTGCAAGATTAAACCAGCAAGGAAAAAATCCTAAACATACAGTATCAGTTAAAAGTAGCTATACCAATAAACCAGAAATGGAACATATGTCCTCGTTTTATCTGTCATGAGTTAAAACAAAAGAAAAAAGTCTTTGTGTATGATTTTAACTTTATGGATTCATTTAATGTTTTAGGGTGTCAAAAGCTAATTTAAATTGAACTCTTATCTGTGTCCTATTTATCCCTATATATCTATGCATCTACATAAACTAAATTCTAAAATCTGTATCTAAATCTTTTGATTTTTAAAATCATGATGCTTAAAACATATACTAAAACCCATTTTTTTAATCACATGGCAAAAATAAAGCTTCATTGTGATTGGAAATTAAGATATAGATTATTTGTAAAATGATCAGCCCTACAAGGTGTATTTCACCAAACCCTTCTAAGTTAGGCTTGTTGTCTGATTGACTATAGAAATTTATCATAATAAAAAAATTATATTTCTTAGCTCACAGTCTACCTTATATCAGTTGGGGACATCATGTATCTGTATTTAACTTATGTGAATTTCCAGGGAGGAGAATTTGTTCTTGAACTATTAGTTAATATAAATGTTGTTCTTTAAGTGAATGTTTTGCCTTGGGAGAACAGAATTGAGAGAATCAATACACTCCTTCCACAGTTACCCTTAGTCTAACACTAGATCCGTATGTTAGGCTCTGGAATGGTACAGAATCATTCATTAATATTTATTTGTGATAATCTAAAATTGTAAGATAGGAAGACTAACTTTTCAGACAACTTGCAAGATAGAGGACTAAGTTTATAAACCGCGTGGCCAAGACAAGCGACCCATAAATAACTCTATCATAGACACTGCACTCCGAGTTTGTTTCTTCCACCTTACTTCCAACTTTCAGTTGGAAGTTTTGCTAAAAGTTTGACATTAATCATTTCAGACCTCCGTCTATCTAGGTACTACCTATGCATCTACATATCATGGATAATTAAAGATCAAATAATCTGTGTGTTTTCTCCCATCTAGTTCTCTTTGAGAAGTTGATTTTTTTCTTTTTTTTAATTAATTATTTTTAATAACACATAGTATATTATTTGCCCCAGGGTATGGTTTATGAATCGTCAGGCTTACACACTTCACAGCACTCACCATAGCACATACCCTCCCCAATGTCCATAACCCAACCACCCTCTCCACACCCCACCTCCCCACAGCAACCCTCAGTTTGTTTTGTGAGATTAAGAGTCTCTTATGGTTTGTCTCTCTCCCGATCCCATCTTGTTTTATTTTTTCCTTCCCTACCCCCTCAAACTCCCCACTTTGCCTCTCAAATTCCTCATATCAGGGAGATCACATGATAATTTTCTTTGTCTGACTGACTTATTTTGCTCGGCATAATACCCTCTAGTTCCATGCATGTCATTGCAAATGGCAAGATTTCATTTCTTTTGATGGCTGCATAATATTCCATTGTGTATATATACCACATTGATTTTTTTTTTAATTCTTTACTTAGAAAAACAAGCTAGATAGGTGGGGGACTAGGGTAACTAACTGGGTGGCAGACATTAAGGAGGACATGTGATATGATGAACACTGGGTGTTATATGCAACTGATGAATTACTGAACTCTACATCTGAAACTAATGTTGTACTATATGTTAGCTAACTGAATTTAAATTAAAAAAATGAGATAAGTCTCAGTTTTTATGCCACCATTTTTAAATAGTTCAGTACAGGTATCTCAACTACTAGTAACTGGGTGCCCCTCTAAGCTGAACACTACACTGATATGAAATGATTCCATAAGAAAGTGGCAAACTTCTCTTTTTGCCCAGAATATGCAACTGATTGAATCAAATTTCAAGTTATCAACTTAAACTGAAGCAACTAAACATATTGTCCATAATGCAAGAAATCAATTTTATCATTGGCTTATCAATTATCAGAAAAGATAGTTATTGCTACCACCTCCATAGCTCTTAAATAAGGTTAATTATGGGGTTGTTAACTGTGCTCCAAGTTAGAACTTCTCTTTATCAGAACTTGTCCTCAGGGTCTATTTTGATTTAGGCTTTTACCATTCATTAACTATGGTTGGGGACATTATAAAGAAAAGCAGCCACTGGTGGGAGAACTAAAATAATCCATTTTAAGCTTTGTGATTCTTACATTCTCCATCAATTTTTAAATCTTCTATTTCATATGTAGACAAAGTCATAGATTACACAGGCAGCTAATAAAATTTCTATATATGAAGCTATTCACATAATAAAGAAATTACATGTTCCTATCTCCTTTCTTACACTCCAAAATTCAATCTCTCAGAAGTATATCCCAAGTTTAATTAAATTGTAAATTTGAAATCCCCAATGAATCAAAAATCTTCTCATCCAAGCTGCAGATTTTATGAGTTTCAAAAATGAACATATTTTCAATTGGACTTGATAATATTTTTTTTTTCCTATTGGCAAGTATCCAGAATATATGCATTTCCCATTATACATGCATGGCTCATAGGAGAGAAAGCAAATTTAATGGAATTGATGCCTTTTTAATGGCTGTGTGGATCCCATAGGATGTCCCTGTTGTGTAAAAAAATGGGTGAAAGAGTGATTAAGTGGGAATTTGGGGGTAACACTGTGCTGCTCAATACAGGACTGCTGAGAGTAATGACAATAAAGTAGAGAAAATCTAAATTCTTGTAAAAATAGTTGAAGAGATGATAAAAAAATATGTTGATAAGAGTATGAAAAAACAAACACTATTATACTTTTTTTTTTTTTTTAGATTTTATTTATTATTTGACAGAGAGAGAGAGAGATCACAAGTAGGCAGAGAGCCAAAGACAGAGAGAGGAGGGAAGCAGGCTCCCTGCTGAGCAGAGAGGCTGATGTGGGGCTCGATCCCAAGACCCTGAGATCATGACCTGAACCGAAGGCAGAGGCTTAACCACTGAGCCACCCAGGTGCCCCTCTATTATTCTCTTGATGGGAATTTCAACTGGTACAATTTGGGGACCAAGGGTAGATCATATTTATAAAGTTAAAATAAATAGTAGAAATACTCTTTGACCCAGAAATTTCTCTTCCAGAAATACATTAAGATATATTAACACAAGTATAAAGAGAAATTATTGCAGCATTTCCTGTAATAGCAAACCTCAGAAACAGGCTGATAACTACCATAGTGCACACTTGATAGAATATTAACTCCTGGGGTGCCTCTGGCTCAGGTCCTGATCTCAGGTTCTTGGGATCAAGCCCACATCCTGCATCGGGCTCCCTGCTCAGTGGGGAGACCTGCTTTCCCTTTCCCACTCCCCATGCTTGTGTCCCTGCTGTCTCTGTCCCTCTCTCTATCAAATAAATAAATAAAATCTTTGGAAAAAAAAAAAGGAAAAAAGAAAATTATCTCCTATCTCAGAAGTTCTTAAGTAGAGGCTGCACATCAAAATCAACCTGATCTCTCTGAAATGAGGAATTTGAGAGACAAGGTGAGGGTTCGTAGGGGGAAGGGAGGGAAAAATGAAACAAGATAACAAGATGGGACAGGGAGGGAGACAAACCACAAGGGACTCTTAATCTCAGGAAACAAACTGAGGGTCCTGAAGGGGAGGGGGGTCTGAGGGATGGGGTGGCTGGGTGATGGACATTGGGGAGGGTATGTGCTATGGTGAGTGCTGTGAATTGTGTAAGATTAATGAATCACAGACCTGTACCCCTGAAACAAATAACATATTATATGTTAATAAAATTTTTTTAAAAATTTAAAAAAATCAACCAATGTCAGAATGTTTTAATACACTGAGACCCATCATTCTATAACCACACCATAACATTGTATTAAATGAGGACTATATTGTGCTAATTTTATGAGAGCATTAAAATACATTATAAAGAAAAAGGTAAATTAACAGTATTTCCCTTTTAAACAAAAGGGGACATATGCAATGAATCCCTTCCTTTTCTTTTTCTTTTTTCTTTCCCTTCCTTTCATTCATCCTAGTTGACTCTGGGGAGCAAGAGTGTGGGTTGGTAGGTAGGAAAAACAATACTTCCATTGCTTTATTTTTATCATGTTTTTTATTTTTAGTAAGAGTATTTTATTACGAAACAGAATTCTTGCAGTCAGCTCTCGCAGTCATTTCCTAGGATTTCACCCACTCCTCAGACCATACAGTCTGTACCCCACAGCACACTGTGGCCCAACAATACTGATCAGTCTCTAATCCCACAATCCTCATTCTTTCTCCCCAGCTCAGCGCAATGACGTTCTCTACTGAGGACCAGTATGTAGGAATCAGAAGATTAATAAAAAGTTCTCTTAAAGTCATGGTTACTGGAAAACTAAGACCAAAATCTACAGATTGATACTTAACTATGGGTCCATATTAGAAATATCAGTAGAACGTTTTAGAGATAGATATCCATCAGCTTCTTCTCTGTAAACTCTGGTTCAGGATGCCTGGGGAAAGCCCAGCATCTGTATATTAAAGCTCCATTTCTGTTTCTGATCTACAGCCTTGACTTCTCTATAAAATAGAGTTTCAACATCTTATGGACTAGGTATGTACATGTTAACTCTTAAAAATGTCATCCCAGGGGCGCCGGGGTGGCTCAGTGGGTTAAGCCTCTGCCTTGGGCTCAGGTCATAATCTCAGGGTCCTGGGATCAAGCCCCGCATCGGGCTTTCTGCTCGGCGGGGAGCCTGCTTCCCTTCCTTTCTCTCTCTGCCTGCCTCTCTGCCTACTTGTGGTCTCTGTCAAATAAATAAATAAAATCTTAAAAAAAAAAAAAGTCATCCCATCTCCTGTAACACTCACACACACACACACACACACACACACACACACACACACACACACTGGAGGTACTGAAGGTGACACAGAGGTGTGACAGCATTTAAGGCCAAGCTTTTCCTTCTTTGTGCAGCCCTTCTAGTTCTACCCTGGAGCCTACTGCTCTGTGAAAGGAAGTCCCTTTTTTTTTTTCCCTTGTTAGTCAGTCATACCAGTCCAGCTAAATCCTCATGATCTGTATCTGGGAAGGTAGCACACTCAATTTGTATCAGGATCTCAGTTAATGCCATAATGTCATAAAGTATAATATTGTTAATATGAAGACAACAAAAGGAATCATTAATTTCTACAATTTCCAAACTGTGCTTCAGAAACAGTGTAACTTTTAAGAGTTTCAGTTAGCCAGCATCATTAACACCAAGTACAAAAGGTAAGATTTGCCGTTGGCCATGGTTTGGCCAATGTCAGGAGACAAAGTGAGAGAGCAGTAGCAGAAAGACAGGATGTGGGATGTGGTACCTCTCAGTTTGGTTAAGATACACCACAGATGAGGACAGGAATGGCAGATCTTCACCAAGGTCAGTTCCAGGTCCTTACTGTCAAGGAGTAATCCCAGTCCTGCAGCGCCTCCCCATAGTGATGGTACTTTGATACACTCCCTCCTTTATACTGGATTAGAAACCTCCCAGATACTCTAGGATTCAAAGCTCTTCCTGCTCAGGGAGAGTGTTGGGGCAATGTTTCTGCATTTGAGCAGGTGGGTATGAATGGATAAATCTGTTTGAAAAGCAAGTGAGTCTACGAGCAAAGCAAATAATGATAGGAAGGGAAAACTCTTCATACGGAGTCCTCTCGAGCATTACTGAAACCTCTTGGTACAATAATTGCATTTCATTATGAGATTTTTCCCTTGCTGGGATATAGCCCCCTAGGTAATACCCAAAGGCACAGAATTTTAAGGGAACTGTTTTAGCCTTTTTATTTAAAATATATATAATGATGGCAGTGTATTATATTTTTGTGGATCTCAGTATATATAATATTGTCACATTTATTATCACTCTGAATTCTCAAAAATATTTTTAAGAATATTCTCAATTCATGTATTCTCAATATTCTGAATACTATGTATTCTCAATACCTCCATTTTATAAAGGAGTGTGGTTCAAGGAAATCAGCTAACTTGTTTAAACTGAAATGGTAGCAACTGGCTTACCCATTTTTTTTCCTACCTTTAAGTTCAGTGTGCTTCTGGCACAGCACATCTGCCTCCCGTTTTTAATAAGGAATAAGTAGTATTTGATTTTCTGAGATTTTATGAATAGTACGTAATTTTTATTGCTTGTCAAAGCTTTCTGGCCTTGCTACTTCATTCAATCAAAGTTTAATAATGTGACCTCCTTGAGGTATACTATTAGAAAATAAAATTAATTAGTTGAAGCCCAGTTGTGCAGATAACCTAACCACTGAAACAACTAGTTCTCCCTTAGGACATGGACTCTGTGCAGGGCAAATGTGGAAGCACAGATTCCCTTTTTTTGTTTTGTTTTTGTTTGTTTTCTAGTGGGAAAATAATTCACATTCTTTTAACAGACAACTGCATAAGAAATTTATTTTTAAATATGCTCTTTAAAGGTTAAATTGATGTTAAGATGGTTTTCTAAGCTAATACACCAGATGAATTTTCAAGACTGGGGACAGCTGTCTGTTCTTTTGCACCACACTTCCGACAGTGCTGTCTCCAAGACATGCTGGCAAGATGCAGGAAATCAGTTTCAGCCAAATTCCCACATTTCAGAGTCTTGCTGATGAGAGCAGAAAAATAGTCTCTTGACAAGAAGGTGTGGGTGGGCGATCAAGCCCATGTATACAGTACACCACAAACTCACGCTTGTCTAATTCTAGAGGAGGAATATTTTTATGTCTAGTTTTTGTGTTTTAGATAAATACCAACTATTTCGGAAGCGAGCGTCTCAAGAAGAGAAGCAAGTTTACTAAACAGTGAGTTGTGATTTGAAAATTCAGCAATCACATTAAAAACTTTCCTAAGCTCAACTGGTCTTTAGAACTACAGAACAAGGAAGCAAAAAAGGACATATGTTTTAAATTTAAGGACTTAAGCATTTTGTGCCTTTCAAACATATGTTTCAGAGCATTTTGTAAGTCCTAAAATGTCTTAGTTCAATAAAAACTATGATTTTTAACCTAACCAATGACACTCATGATATACGGAAAAAATGTACTTTGCATATTAATGCCTCATTCAAATGTGATCTAAATGCTAATAATTTAAATTACGCTATATTTTATCATTGGTATGTGTAAGCTGAAGGAATAACAGTTGGTTTTCTCAGTTCAAACTTTGATAAACACAATGTTCCCAATGGTGTAGCAAACCTGTAAAACATTTTTGAGGTACATTCACCCACTATGTTTTCTTATAAGTCACCCCTAACCCCTACAAAATTTGTTTTCTTCATGGCAATTTATTGTTTGGGCACATATTATTTCCTCTTTGGCAGTGATTTATTTTTTAAATTATACTTACAAAAAAGAAAGTACAATATTCATTAAGTGAGTTTTTAAAATCTTTGTTGGACCTTAATATATCTTTGTGTTTCCTTTCCTGGGACCATTAAGATAAATGGCAGAAGGGAGGGAAAACTTTAGAAAGTTCAGTATGTATAAATTATAAATTTTATTTCATATTCTCTTGCCTATGTTAAAAGCAAATGAAAACTTTGAGGTATTCATTAAAATCAATGCATGTCCTGAAATTTGTCGCCTTTACCCTGCTTTACTGCTTTCTTTTTTGAGATAACATCTCTTGGGCAACATATTGTAATCCCACTTGTAGTCCCACAAAGATGTCACTGTTTCATCAGTGTGTCCTCTCCGTCCAGTGTGTGCTGAAATCTCTTTGCACTGCCCAGAGTGCATTGGAGATACTTTGGAGACATTGGAGATATCTAATTGGATGTATATTGGAGATAAATACTTTGGAGATATTGGAGATATTTTGTCCATTTGGTCACCAGATATAGTCAGCTTAAAGGAGATCCCAGAGTTGCTTTATCCTTATTTCTTTCCTTTTTAAACCACTCAGCCTATCTTGAGAATCCCAGTTCCATCTTGACTGCTTGTATCAAGATTATAATCAGGTAGGAAGCAGACTTTGTACAATAGCTTTGTTAGAGGGTCCCTACAAAGATAATTTTTTCAAGTTTTTTTTAAAAAAGCATCTAGAGACATAGCCTACAAAGGAAAAAAACAAGGGTCCAGAAGGAAAAGTTAGCAGAATAGACTGTTATACATTCTCTCTCGATGGAAGAGAAAAGGCAGCTGCAGGCAGTCCCATCTCTGTATGAACGTGCTAATGACAGATTTAACAAGCAAGGGACATTTCAGGTGAAATTCTTCAATAGGACACACTTGGTTGCCTAGAATTTCTTTTCTTTTCTTTTTTTTTTTTTTTAATTGAGATATCCTCAACAGATAGCATTGTATTACTTTCAGGTATACAATATATTTGATATATATGTATATTACAAAATGATCACCACAATAATTCTAGTAACAGTCATCACATAGTTACAATAGTTTTCTTGTGATGAGAACTTTTAAGATCTACTCTCTTAACTTCCAAATATTCAATCTAGTATTGTTAGCTCTAGTTGTCATGTACATTATAATCCCGGAATTCATTTTACATGTGGAAGTTTGTACTTCTTGACCACCTCCCATTCATTTTGCACAATCCTGCCACCCCTACCACCAAACGTTGCCTAAAGTTTCTTATAGAAAGAAAGAAAACCCTGGGATACATGGATTTATGGCACAGAGCTCCTTGGAAAATATCACACTACATGTGAAACGCACTGAAGGTGAAACAGAGGTCACGATGAGATGGCTCTCTTGCCCACGAGTGAACTGTGTATATGACTTAGCTCATGTATTAGTTTTCTGTTGCTGTAAAAAATTACCACAAAGTTAGTTGCTTAACAACACAAAATTTTTAAACTTACATTTTTGTAGGTCAGAAATCGGATATAGGTCTCACTGGGTTAAAATCAAGGAGTCAACCAGGCTGCATTCCTTTCTGAAAGCCCTAGGAGAGAGCTCTCATCTTCACTGCCCAGCAGCCTCTAAAAACCGCCTACATTAGCTCACGGTCCCATTTCTCCATATTTTCTCTGATCTCTGCATCCGCCTTCTTCCATTTTTAAGAACCTCTGTGATTACATTGAGTCCACCTGGATAATCCAGGCTAATCTCCATATTTTAGAGTTAGCACGTCAGGAGCTCAGCGGAGCTGGAGGGAGAGCTGACCTGCCAGGTGCCAGAGTATTCAATTAAAAACAATGAGCCAAAGTAAGAATATAGTCTTTAATCTTTCACTGTGATGGTATAAGCAAGGGTCTAAACCTGGAGAACGTGCAGACTTCTCTCCCTCCCATTTCCCTCCATGGAATGGCATACCTGTGGAACAATAAGGTGGGTTAGCACAGATGTGAGGCTTGTCCTACTGCCAAGGAAGCCCCAAACAGAAGGTTCTGGCAATTTTATGCCCTAATTTTACATCTTGAGGACTGGGGAAGGGAAAGTGTTGAGGCAGAGTTGCAAAACGTCCCTTCATAGTCTCCTCCTCCTCCTCCTTCTGTAAGGAGGCCTTGTCAGAAGAACCTGAGGAAGTCCTTTCCCCAAGAGACCACTGAATACGGGCCCCTGGTATAAGAATGAAGAAAAAGAAAAAAGCAGCAGCAGCAGCAGCATGGTCACATGGTCAGCCAAAGGGGTCGGAGTCCTTGATGGCAAGTCTTTCCAGAAAGTCCAATGTACGGGCTGTGAGTCAGTTCTGGAATCAGCCCCGACTGAGTGAAAAACCACACACAGGTGTTTTTGGTCAGGAAGCAGATACCCTATAGCTGACTCATAGACTGGATTCCATCTGCAACAGTCATTCCCCTTTTCTAGGTAACCCACCAGACTCACAGACTCTAGGATCAAGGACACAGACACCACTGAGGGCCCATTATTCTGCCTACCATACCTGACATATAACTCTGGACAAGTACATAGAACAAGCAGAAATGTATAATAAAGAATACAGCAGATTTAATGAAATTAATGTCATGAAAGTCAACAAAGTCAAAAGTTAAGTCTTTTTAATAGTCAACAAAATGATGAAACTATTTAGATTGACCAAGAAAAAATGAAAGACAAATTATTAAAATCAGGAATTCAAGAGGAAAATCATCAATCTACAGAAATACAACAATTATAAGGGAATACTATGAACAACTTACACCAAACAACTTGATTCCTTTATAACTTACTAACTTGTGTTGTTTTGGATGAAATGGAAAAATTACTAGAAAGACACTAACTACCAACACTGATTCAAGAGTGAAGGATTGGTAATTTTAAAACTACCTATAAGGAAGAGCTCAGACTCAAATGGTTTCGCTCATGAACTCTGACAAACATTTAAGGAAGGAGGAACACTGCCCAACTCATTCCATGTGGCCACTGATATATTGATACCAAGCCAGAAAGATTCATCATACACAAAATCAGAGAAGTACAGACCAGTATCTCTTACGAATAAAGACACAAAAATTCCCAATAGACTATGAAACTAATCCAGCAACAAATTAAAGAAATATGTGCCATAACTTATTTATTCCAAAAAAAAGTTGATGTACCATTTGAAGATCAATTAATGTGATCTATCAACAGAGTAAAGACCAAAAACCTCATGCTTATCTTAGTAAACGCAGAAGGATTTCCCAAATGCTACGCCCCTTCATAATTAAAAAACATCAAATAAACTAGAAATTCAAAAGAACCTGTTGACCTGATAAATGGATCTGTGGAGTTTCCACAGCTAACCTTATACTAGATGACGAAAGACTGCATGTGTTCACATAGTACCACAACAAAACAAAGGTGTGTTCTCTTGCCGCTTCTATCAAACGTTGTACAGGAGGTTTTAGCCAGGTTGCTTAGGCAAGGAAATTAAATAAAAGGCAGCCAGATTGGAAAGAAAGAATAAAATCATCTCTATTTGCAGAAGAAATGATCTTACATAGAGAAAAGTCTAAGGAATCTACTAAAATCCTATTGGGGAAAATAAATTCAGTGAGGTTACAGAATAACCTCTGAGAGACTAATAACCCTGATGAGACTAGTTGGGAAGCAAAGGAGGAGTGCCCAAACACTGAGCCTCCTTTGAAGTTTCTTGGCTGAAAACAGCCAAATTTTTACTGCAGCTCAAGGTTCTCATCTAGGGACCAAATATTTAAATTTTAAGGGAAAACAGGCACTTGTGTTTGTCACGTACCTCATGAACTGCTTGCCTTCTTGTTTTGCGCTGCACTTGGTGTATTGATAAGACCCTAATAAAAGTGGAGATGAAGCGTGGCTTGAGGCCATTTGTCTTGGAATTTCTGGTTCCCAGCCTCCCCTTTCTCCTACTAAGGTGTCTGGAGTAATCTTTTCATTTGCCATCTCGAGGTTTGCTGGCCAAACCCGACAATCCAGAAACAAACTATCACATTTACAAAAAATAAGAGTTTTGACAAGGATTCCATGGCTGTTCAATAGGGAAAAAGAATCTTTTCTTATCGAAAAAAAAGCACAATGCTTTGAAAATTACATACCTGCATGCAAATTAATGAAATTGCATCCCTTTTTTACTCCATGGACTCGTATTAACTCAAGGTGGATCCAGGCATAAATGTAAGAACTGAAACTATAAAACACTTAAGAGAAAATGTAAGAGTAAATCTTTGTGACTTTGGCTTAAGAAAATCCTTCTTGGCAGTGACACCAAAACCACAGGCAACAAAAGAAACATAGATAAGTTAGAGTTCATCAAAATAACTTTTTTTTTTTTTTACTGCAAAAGACATCATTAAGAAAGTACAGACAAGCCATAAAATTGGAAATAGAAACATTTGCAAATCATTTATCTAATAAGAGTCTTGTATCAATAATATATAAACAATAGAACCCAAAATACATAAACATAAATAATGCAATTAAAAACAGGTAAGGGGCAGGGTGCCTTGGTCGCTCAGCTAGTTAAGTATCAGACTCTTGATTTCAGCTCAGGTCATTATCTTAGAGTCATGAGATGGATCCCTGTGTTGGGCTCTGTGCTGGGCAAGAAGCCTGCTTAAGAACCTGTCTCTCGGGCGCCTGTGGCTCAGTGGGTTAAGCCGCTGCCTTCGGCTCAGGTCATGATCTCAGGGTCCTGGGATTGAGTCCCGCATCGGGCTCTCTGCTCGGCGGGGAGCCTGCTTCCCTTTCTCTTTCTCTGCCTGCCTCTCTGCCTACTTGTGATCTCTGTCTGTCAAATAAATAAATAAAATCTTTAAAAAAAAAAAAAAAAAGAACCTGTCTCTCCCTCTGTCCCTTCCCCTCCCCCAACCTGCACACTCTCTCTCTCTCAATTAAAAAAATAAATAAATAAAAAGAGTAAGGAGCATGAAAAGACATTTGTCCTAAAAGTATATTCAAATGGCCAACAAACACATGACCCAGAGCTGAATATCATTAACTATCAGAGAAATATAAATCTAAAACACAATGAAATATCACTTCAGTCCCACAAGGATGATTGCAATCAAAAAGGCAAATCATAATAAGTACTGACAAGGATATGTAGTAAATGGAATCCTCATATACTGCTGAGGGAATGTAAAATGATGTAGCTGTTTTGAAAAACAGTCTAGCTGTTTTCAAAAGGTTGGACATAGAGTTACCATATGTCCCAGCAATTCTATCACTGTGTATATATTCAAGAGAAACAGAAACATATGCTCACATAAAGGCTTGCAAGAAATGTTCGTAGTTGCAATATTCACAACAGCTAAATGGTGGAAACAACCTAAATGTCTGTCACCTGTTCAACGGATAAACAAAATGTGGTATATCCATGCATGGAGTACTACTCAGCGGTAAGAAAGAATAAAACACTAGTATAAGCTGAATGAACCCTGAAAATCTAATGTTAAGTAAAAGTAGCCAGTCACAAACTACCACAGTTTTTTGGTTCCATTTATTTGAGATTTTCAAATAGGCAAATTACAGAGACTGAAAGTAGATTAGTGGGTGCCGATAGCTAAAAGAGTTGGGGGAAATATGGGAGTGACTGATAATGCATATAGCGTACTTTGGAGAAAGACAAATATTTTAAAATTGAATGTTGTCATAACTGTCCAACTCTGTGAAAATACTAAGGCTATTGAATTGTATAATTTAAATAGGTGAATTTATTGGTTTGTGAATTATACCTCAATAAATGTATTATCTATAAAACTACAAAAATAATTCTTATCAATAGACTGTGCATTATTGTGTCACTTTTAGGCTGAAACATTTGATGCCAGTGCAAAACCCAACTATGTGTTCTTATTTAGGTCTTGATCAATGAACTGATCAACAATAATTCTATGCATAACCCAATCTCTAAGTTTTCATGTAAAGACATGTGCTTCTCACTGAAACTAGGAGCCAGTGTGAGACCAGCTAGGCTTGCATGTTCTTTGTTTTCAGTCTGGGAACACATAATGAGAGGACAACAGCTCCTGGGTCATGCCTTTAATAAAAATGGCAGGAGAGGAGGGGCCCTACCAAACTGCTGAAGCACATGTAAGGCGCATCCTTTATTGACTTCTGCCAATGTTCTTTTGGCTCTAGCAAGTCACATAGGCCAAGTTCAGTACTGGTAGGGCCAAATCATCCATGACACTGGAGGGAAGGAAAGCATGTATATTGGCTTAAAATAATAAAATCTTTCATACTGCATTACATAACTGCGGAGGAGGCCTCATGTTGCTATAATGGCGGTGCAAGACTGAAGCAGACTAAATTGCTGTGTAGAGAAGATGGCTGCCTTGGAGACTTGATGGAACCTACGTGTTAATTAAATCTTTACTGAGCTAAACTACTGAAATTTAGTCTTTTCTAACAAATACAAACACTTTTCTCTTCATTTAATTATCTTCTTCTTGACATTCCTCTTTGTATTACTTTCCAGAACCTGGACACAAAATACCAGAATACGCTCACTTGATCTTAGCCAAAAGGCCAAGAAGCGATCAGAATATGCTCAAAACGTACTTTTTTCTTCTTTATTTATCTTCTGCAAATCTAACCAATCAACAATGTTCTGGTTATATTGACAAAATATACCTTATTTGGGCTCCTTTCTTTCCTCTTAATTTTTCTATCTCACTAGAGGCCCTTTCTTTTTCAACTAATAATTATTGCTAATGTTTACTAAACATTTGTTGAATGTTAAAGACTGTCTTAATTGTGTCTATTAAATATGAACATTATTGTTATTAGGCTTCAGAGATAAAATAAATAACTGCTCAAAACTTCAGTGAAAATAAACAGTGCACATAAATGTTCCAAAATGCAACAACCAACACCAATTAAATTAGCTCAAATTTCTTATTCCAACAAAGTCTACCATAAATATGTGTTAAGCTACCTTCTACTTCACCCTACATTGAATTGGTGATCTCTCATTTAATACTGTTATTCCTGATTTTTTCCTATGTTTTTCATCAAGATGATCTCTCTGAAATATAGCATGAGATCCATGACTACTTAGCATGACAGTATCATTCACGTGTCTGTTGTGTAAACTGCATAGATTTTTTAAATTGTTTTTCTTTTCTTTTCTTCCTAATCCTCTTCTTTCTAACTCGTTCCACCTGTCATAGGACAGTCTTTAAAAAGTGATATTTTTTTCCTGTTTTATCGATACCTAACTGACAAACTGTAATGTATAAGGTTAAAAAAAAAAAAAAAAGGAATGTTTACTCGAGTACTTCCCAGGTATGAACTGTGTAGTTTTCCACTAGTGTAGCTCTGGCCACAGTGAGAAGAACCATAAAGAAAACCTGAATCCAACAATAACATATTAATATTGATTTAACCAATCACTTTACATAATTTACTACGAACGATGCTAAGTAGCAAACTGTCAAATGTAATTTTCATCTTCTATTTCTTACCACTCTTTGGTGTAGGTACAAATAAGCAGCAGAAAGTAAATGGAGGCAGGCTTAGAAAGAAGGCAAAGTGAGATAATTCACAGGGGTGATCATTCGACTCTGAATAACTGATAAGTGAATAAAACAGTGGCTGAAACTCCCATGAAGAGGATAGTAAATGACATCCAGAGGTAAATGATCTTTGCACATAATATTTTAACAACATATTTTTCCTTAGGAGCCATTAATTGAGTCTAAGCTTTTTCATCCAAACCCACTGTACACACACTCACACCACACCACAGATGCACACGTACATGCACAGATGCCCACACACGTCTACACATGTGGAGAGCTCAGTAGCCTTTTCTCACTCGTGAGTGTCTCCAATAACATAATGTATGAGAGCATGATGAGTATTCCATGTACGGACTGAAAAATTTATGAGCATTGGCCCCTTAGGTGATAAGCTGCGACTCTTAAAAATTAACTCTTTATTCTAGCTAGAATAATGAATAAAATATGGCTCTTTTAAGCATAGAGAATGGGTTCAAGTGTAATTCTCCTGTGGTTAAGTAACAAGATCATAGCTTATGAAATCTTTTCAATAGTTTCCATAAAATATTATAATTGTTCTGCTTCTGCTTAACAGTTTATTCTTTCTGTGAGACCAATGAGAATAACAAGGGTAGAGATAAATTAAATACATAATCTCAGAGACTACATTTGTGCTGTTACTTTAAAAGCATGAGAACAGGTCTGGCTTAAGAGAAAATGATGAAGTAGGTAAAGTTTTGTCTTTATCACCATTTTGAGTCTTATTCTCCTCATGCTTTCTGTACTATAGCAGTTGTTTAAATATATATCTTATAAATTGCAAATATATACATATGTGTATATAAAACTATTTGGTACATTTTATTTGTAGACTGAATTTTAAAGAAAATCTGTCACCATGTTTCCACTTCCACCCAGTAAAGTATCCTTTTTCGTAACGTTCCGTAGCTCTATGCTCAGACCTATCATGGCATATATTCTATTACTCTGTAAATGCATAATTTTACATATCTCACCAACAATGAACTCTGTGCTTCATGCGAGCAAGAGATGTCTTATGTATCACATCCCTAAATTCTAACATAGTGCCTATTATATAATAAGTAATAACATATGGTAAAAAAAAAAAAAAAAAAAAGTACACATATATAGTTTTAAAAGACCCCGGGTTGGTTAATTCAGTTAAACAGCTTCCTTCATCTCAGGTCATGATCCCAGGGCCCTGGGATGAGCCCTGCATCAGGCTCCCTGCTCAGTGGGGTGTCTGATTCTCCTTCTCCCCTGCTCATGCTTCTCTCTTTCTTTCTCTCTCTGTGTCCTAAATAAATAAATAAAATCTTGTAAAAAATAGTCATCTTTAAATATCAAAACACAATTTAGAACATCAGATACAAAAAAGGGTTGCTTCTCTAATATTTTCCATAAAATATAAAAAGTAAAACCAGTCTAATCTTTGATGAATATTTCATTCTAGAATTATTGTTTATGAATTAGTTGTTACAACAATAAAGCCTGACTTTCATCATTTATCCACAATATTTTCAAATGAAACCCAATGTTATCTAAAATTCATGAAGAATAATAATTCACAATTTCTAACATATCAGGATAGCCTTTTTCTTTTTCTTTTTCTTTTCTTTTCTTTTATTGTGGTAAGAACACTTAGCTTGTGTTCTTTTTTTTTTTTCTTTTTACAAATGTTTAAGTATGCACTACAGTGTTGTTAAATATAGGCACAATATTGTACAGTGTCTATCTACAATTCATTCATCCTTATGTGAATTATTTAAAATGGTCAAGCTCAGAATAGGGAATAGAGTTTTTGCTATGTGATACTTGTCCCTGAGAGCTTCAAGACCTTGGATGATCTTTATCTAGTTCCTCCTCCTTGTAAATGTCTACTCCACTGCCAATTCTTCCTGAAATACACATATGGTCCCCTAGAATCACCCTTTAGAATGGCTCTCTCAATATTCTCTTCCTAATATTACACCATAATCATTATGAAAGACAAAAACAGGATACTGAAATCACTGTACTACATACATCCATTTCTATCTACAACTTCACTCTAATCCTTATCATGTTATGCTTTCTAACTAACCTATTGATATTCTCTTAGCCCAATCCCTCTTGAATACTGCTTATAAAATTCATTAATCATTATCAATTGTCTATAAACATGCTCTGTTAATGAATATGCATCACAACAAAATAGAATTCAAATTACTAGGTAGCATATACGTCCTCCATACTCTCACTTCTACCACTTCTCAGCCATGTTCTCCATTTATCCATCATAACCCTCTACCAGGTTCCTTTGAAAGCACTATTTCCTCCTTTGTGACTATGTAATTACAGCCATTCTTTAAGGCCTCTCTCCATTACAGTTTTTCTGGTACTCTCACGTATTTACGGAATTTACTGCCAGCCTGACATATATGAATTTTTTACATGCTTCTTTGCATTAGATTGATTATTTGTTTACCATATTATTCAATCGGGACTTGAGAGCTTCAAAACTGAGAATAATATTGCATATTTCCCTACATTCTCCAGAAGAGAACACATGTATATGTGTACTGCACATGCATTGCTCATCTGATAAAGCATTAGCAATGGTTTAATTTAGAATTTGCATATCATTTGAATACTTTTACAGCAATTATGTAACTGAAAATAAGAGTGCAAAGAACAGAGATGGGCTTTGAAGCCAGATAAACTTGAATTCAAATCGTACCATTGACATATTTATCTGAGCTTGAAATAATTAAAGAGGTCATATATTTATATAACCTTGGAAAAATTACTAAGTTCCCTGAGTCTGTTTTGTCATCTTAAAATGGAAATAATAATACCAACTTTTCAAGTCATTGTGATATTAAAAGTAAGCAGCAAAGTTGATAAAGCTATGACTTCCTAGGTACTCCCTTGAGTAATGAAAGAAAGGAAGAAAGGAAAAGAAAGAGAGAGAGAGAGGGAGAAAGAAGAAAGAAAGAAAGAAAGAAAGAAAGAAAGAAAGAAAGAAAGAAAGAAAGAAAGAGAAAGAAAGAAGAAGGTGGAGGGAGGGAGGAAGGAAGAAAGGAAGGAAGGGAAAGGGAGGAAGAAATGTGATTGTTACATTGTTCCATTCTGATATATTCACAACCTGAAAATGAAGGGTTTTTTAATACAATGATATCAAATTTTACATTAAATAAGTTTCTAAGGGCACCTGGGTGGCTCAGTCAATTAAGTGTCTGCCTTTGCTCAGGTCATGATCCCTGGGTCCTAGGATGGAGCCCTGTGTAGGGCTCCCTAATCAGCTAGGAGCCTGCTTCTCCTTCTCCCTCTGCTGCTCCCCCTGCTTGTGTTTGCTCTCTCTCAAATTAAAAAAAAAAAATAAATCATAAATAAATAAATAAGTTTCTAAAATGTTCCATTTAACAACTATGAGACTGACATAAAAAAATCCTGTGGGGTGCCTGGGTGGCTCAGTCAGTTAAAAGACTTCCTCTGGCTCAGGTCATGATCCCAGGGTCATGATCTCAGGTCTCCTTGCTCAGTGGGGAGTCTGCTTCTCTCTCTCTCCAGAGCTCTGTGATCTCTCTCTCTTTCACTCTCTCTCAAATAAATAAATAAAATCTTTAAACAAACAAACAAACAAAAATTCTGTGAAATGATTATAGTTTTGCAATTTGGTGGCTTCAGTTTTGCAAAAGATTAGACTTTATTAATTAGGTAAGTTAAAATCCTAATTCCACTTGGGAGGCTAGTTTAAAAAATAGATTAACCCAGAATGACTAAAAGCTACCTTGTGTAGAATTTGCCTAACTCAAACTTATATTTTAGTCTATGTATGTAGCTTCTCAACTATCACACACATTGTACAAAAAGCAATAACTTGCATTGACAGTATACACCATGTATGTCTTTATTCAATTACATCCCACCTCAAGCAATTTTTTTCGTACACTGCATCGATTTAGTTGTTTTTCAACCTTTCCTCATTTCTTCCCTTCAATTCTCTCTAATTCCAGATGGTACATCAAGATGTCTTTACTGATTGTTTTGTAATAAAATCTCTCACAGACAAGGAGAATAGATCTTTGTGTTTATAGAAGAAAAATCCGGCAATAAACTAGAATGCCAGAGGAAAAATTCTTTTAAATATACCCAGAGCACTAGTGTTGGCAATTTGTTGGTAATCTTACCTTGAAGATACTTCAATGCTGATGTGAATGAATTTCAGATTTCATTTTAAGTTCTGAGAGGCAGATTCCTTAGGAAGATTAAAAAAAAAAAATTAGAAACTAGGAGACCTTGATTTGAAACCTGGCTCTGTCATCCACTAGTTTTCTGAGTTTGTGTAAGCTGCTTAATCTTCTAGCTCTCAAACTATGCATCTATAACACAATGGGATAGAATTGCAACAGCATTATGGGAATTAAAAATACTGTGTATGATACCACTACATTCTCTAGGACGAATTCTCAAAAGATAAAGAATCTGCTGATATAAATAACTTCTATAGATACCAAAATTTTAGGGCAAATATTAAATTTGCTGGGAAGAGGGGCACCTCGGTGGCTCAGTTAGTTAAATGTCTGCCTTTGGCTCAGGTCATGATCCCAGGGTTCCAGGATGCAGCCCTGGATCTGACTCTCTGCTCAGCAAGGAGCCTGCTTCTCCCTCTGCCTGCTGCTCTGCATATTCATGCTCTCTCTCTCTCTCTCTCTCTCTGTCAATAGATAAATAAATAAATAAATAATCTTTAAAAAATTTGCTGGGAAGATTATATGTTATGTATTACATTATGTTATACATTATGTATTATAATATATATATGATTTATGACCATCATTTTACTACCCATTTATATATAATTTTGATATTCATAATAAAAAGTAAGACCCACAAAGTGAAGTAAAGTATGGCTTATAGGAAAATATATCTTAATGACAAATACGCCAGCGTAAAAAAAGGCAATGTAATATGCACAGAAATTTTTGTAATGTATACAGGATTTAAACAAACTTATTCTCAAAAGTTTTGAGTGCAGTTATAATTAGTGTGCACCACACAGGAATTTGCACTGGCCCATCACCCACCTTTGACAAATGGTGATGGTTTGCAGCTAGAATAAGCAAAGTTGTTTTATATTTGTCATACATGAGTTTAATGGTTGGCTAATCTTCCTTTATTGGAAATCCATTGTAATCTATACATAATGGATATAAAGTGCGTCCAGGAAATGTTTTCCGATCAGAAGCTCTAAGAAGCTGTACCCTAAGGATTTAAATATATTACAACTCAAAGTAAGCTGCAATTTAATCACTCAGTGGCTTAGGAAGCTTCCAGAAACAATATCTAACAAGCCATCAATGCCGAGATAAGAGAAGACACTGTGGTAAATAAATATTTGACTTTCAATTTTCGATTCTCAATATATATGAAACAAGTAATACAATGAGATTACGAATCATTCTGTCTTGCCTATTCTTGTCTACTATCATTTTTACTTGGTGCAAATTCCAAATAGAACTGCGTGAAATGCACAAAATTAGATATTTTGCTGAGAATGCAGATTGAAATAATACAAATACCAATAAATATGCAGTGATGTTGTTTATAAAGGCAAACAGTGTGGAAAAGAATTAAAAAAGAAAAAAAAAGAGTTCAGTCCCTGCAATCAACAGTTAGTCTCCTAAGGGTCTAGTTAAATATTCACAGTTATTATCTTTGAAGAGTTTTGTTACATTGTAATTGGTATGTTCCATACTGTTATTTAGACCTTAGATATGTTTTACTTAACACGTTCTTACTTTTTTATCTTTTAGATTCAATTATGAGTTTGTATTCTTCAAATAATTGGAAAGATTTTAGCTCTATAAATTGAGGAGGTAGTCTGCTCAGTTAATTCTTATCCATGTTGTCCTGTAGTAGCACATTTAATGCATCTCATGGTGTTCCAGTCAACCATAATGAAGTCTGTAGTTCAGAGAGATCGATTATCCTGAAAACAATGGTAAAAGTGAACTTTACGTAACAGGTGATGCATTTTAGAAAAGAAAAAGATATTCACATCTGGTGAATAGATGATTTGTAAGGAGAAGTTTTCAAGCTGAGCAGCATTTAAAGTGGAAGCTATTTAAACTTAAACACAATTATTGATTCTTTTGAAGGACTGTCATGTAGAGGTCAGGCTACTTTGGGTTTAATAGTCTTTTTCTGACCACACAAATTGCAAAAAAATTGAACTATAAAAAGTTCCCCAGTGCTCGATTACCTAAAAGTTGACATTTTTAGTTTTCTTACTTTGAAACAATGATGGAAATGTCATTAACTGCTTTCCTCTTCAATGACTTCCCTTTGCTACAGCATATTTTCTTAAAATGATTTGTGAGGTTGCATGACCAACCAAACTTCTGTCTCTCCAGCTCTGTTGTACCTCATACTTCAGACTCAGAATTATAAACCTCTGAGAGTTTCCAGTACACAATCCTCCAAGCTTTTATGCATTTCAATTGCTTGTTTTTGTACTTGTTCACTGGACTGCACCATAGACACAAAATAAAACCTGATCCAGATGTTATCGTTCCTGTTGCAAGATTCTCTCCCTTCCCTTCTCTAATTCTCAAAAACGTAACTGTATCTGTACTTGTGCGTATGTGTTACTGTTCTCGCCTTACACATGGACAGCTTCAGATTCCACTGGGCTATGGATTCCTTATAGTATGCTTGTTTATGTGTGCACGCCAGCACCTGATATTTGGAAAGTACTCATTTAAAATTTATTAAACTTTTGAAAGGAGTGATTCTCTCTTTATATCCCCTGACTTTTTCTTCAATGAAGTTTTTCCCCTCAGTTACGTGGCTATTTTTAATTACCTTTATCACTTATCATTTATCAGTATCATTTAATCATTTCACCTTATTCACACACCATTTAGAAATAAGTTAATAACTTAGACAATACATTTAGAGTAATAGTAAAGATGAATCTTGTAAAATTAACAGTTACTAAAAATTTGAAAAGATATTTTTTATTTAAAAATATTTTAGTTTAGGGGCGCCTGGGTGGCTCAGTGGGTTGAGCCGCTGCCTTCGGCTCAGGTCATGATCTCAGGGTCCTGGGATCGAGTCCCGCATCGGGCTCTCTGCTCAGCAGGAAGCCTGCTTCCCTCTCTCTCTCTCTCTGCCTTCCTCTCCGTCTACTTGTGATCTCTCTCTGTCAAATAAATAAATAAAAATCTTAAAAAAAAAATAAAAAAAAATATTTTAGTTTCATAGTCATTTATTAATGTAGTATATCACGTTGACTGATTTGCGAATATTGAACCAACAGTAAAGCTAGAGACGTCACAATTCTCGACTTAAAGCTCTATTACAAAGGTGTGATCATCAAAACAGTATGGTACTGCCACGAAAACAGACACATAGATCAATGAAACAGAGTAGAGAGCCCAGAAATGGACCCACAACCCTATGGTCAACTAATCTACGACAAAGCAGGAAAGAATATCCAGTGGAAAAAAGAGTCTCTTCAACAAATAGTGGTGGGAAAATTGGACAGTTACATTCAAAAGAATGAAACTGGACCACATTCTTACACCATACATAAAAATAAATTCAAAATAAATTCTCCCAGGGAACACATTGGCTGTAGCAACTTCTTGATAGACAAGTCTCTGGAGACAAGGAAAACAAAAGCAAAAATGAACAATTGGGACTTCATCAAGAAAGCTGTGGGGGCTTCTGCGTGGCTCAGTCAAATGTCTGCCTTTGGCTCAAGTCATGATCTCAGGGTCCTGGGACTGAGCTCCGCATCGGGCTCTCCACTCCACAGGGAGTCTGCTTCTCCCTCCTGTGATCTTTCTTGTTTCATCGCTCTCAAATAAACAAATTAAATATTAAAAAGAAAGAAAGAAAACTCTGCATAGCAAAGGAAACAATCAACAAAACTAAAAGGAAACCAAGGTAATGGGAGAATATATTTACAGATGACATCAGCTGATAGAGGTTAAGATCCAAAATCTATAAGAACTTATCAAACTCAACAACCAAAAAACAAATAATCCAGCTAAGATATGAGCAGAATACATGAAGAGACGTGATTCCAAAGAAGACATCCCGATGGCTAACAGACACATGAAAAGATGCTCAACATCACTCATCATCAGGGAAATAGAAGTCAAAACCACAATGAGATACCACCTTACCCTTGTCAGAATGGCTACAATTAATGGCAGGAAATAATGAATGTTGGCGAGGATACAGAGAAAGGTGAACCCTCTTATACCGTTGGTGAGAATACAAACTGGTGCAGCCACTACGGAAAACAGTATGGAGAGTCCTCAAAATGTTAACACTAGAGCTACCCTATGACCCAGCGATTTCACTACTAGGTATTTACCGAAAGGATAAAAAAATACTGATTCAAAGGGGCACATGAACCCTTTATCATAGAGCAGCATTATTAATAACCAAATCTTGGAAAGAGCCCAAATGTTCATCAGGAGATAAATGGATAAAGATGTGTATATATCTGCAAAACAATATTACTCAGCCCATGAAAAAGAACGAAATCTTAACCATTTTCAATGACATGGATGGAGATAGTGTATTGTGCTAAGTGAAAAAAATCAGTCAGAGAAAGACAAATACCATATGATTTCACTCATTTGTGGAATTTAAGAAATAAAACAGATGAACTTGGGGGAGGGGAGAAATACAAAGAGAGGGAAGCAAACCATAAGAAACTCTCAACTCTAGGGGACACACTGAGGGTTGCTGGAGGGGAGATGGGTGGGGATGGGCTAAATGAGTGCTGGGGGTTGAGGCGTACTCTTGTGATGACCACTGGATGTTATATGTAAAGGATGAATCACCAAACTCTACTCTTGAAACCAATATTACAGCATATGTCAACTAACTAGAATTTTAATAAAAGGTTAAATTTTAAAAAAATAGTAAAAAATATTTTGGTGCCATATGCAACACTAATATAGTATTATGAAATGGGATCTTTGACTACATATGCTGGTGACCAGTCTATTTCTATTCAATGTATCAGCTTGTCCCTCAATTTGGGTAGCTTTCAAAATATTTTTTTTTCTAAATAGAATAAGGATTCCCTTCTTCCTAGTAGTTTTTCAGCGTAAAAACATATATGTATACGGTGTAAATTTCAGCTATTCCCCTGTTGTAGCTGTCTTAAATTACACATTCATGAATCCAGACTACCGAGATTTTGCCATAGGGCACGTTTTATCTGCATGATGTCCTGGAGGTATTTGCTAAAGCTTAATGTTATTTTAAGAACTATAAAATTACATTGGAATAAATCACAGGCATAGAAAATTAAAAATGTTGCTTTTGGGAAGGAATCTGTGCCATACAACGTATTAATTCTAAATATAGACTCCTGGCAACTCGGCTTCAATGAGTTGGAGGCTGGAGGAGAGGAGATGAGGTAAAGCCTGCATGGAGAATTGGGGCAGCTCACAATCAGGCAAGGGAGAAAAGTATACTGGAGATAAACACTGAAACAAAACATAGATTTATACCCACAGGCATCAACTCTGGGAACCAGCAGCCGCCGGCATGTCCTGCTGTCATCCGGTCATCTCAAACGGGACGGTTCCCTCAGAGCGCATGAATCATTCAGCATGTGAGGTGAGGAAGCTGCTGCTCCTAAAGCAGCACTTGATCATGGCCTTGCCGCAGCAGCTCCCGGGGCTGAGTACAGACCACACATGCACACGGGGCAGAAGAAACCTCAGGTAACAAACCAGTCATAACAGCACACACAACAGTAGCAATGACAGTTCTTCTCATTATTTCTGGGTATAAGAGATAGCATTACGTGAAATATAATAAGGTACTTTTTGAAATTCCCAAATGAGGTGATACTCAGTTTACATCCATCGATTGCATAATCTCCCTATAAGTTGTTTTGTCGTATTTTTATAGTCCAAGAAAAAATTTTTAAGAACTTGATGTGTTAGAGGAACACTGAAGTGTTCAGGTGATTTTTACTAGTAAACTTCCACAAAATTCAATAGTATCACAAACTATGTCTTCTCCAAAATTCACTGGCTCATCATTGTACACAAAGCGGCATTCACATATAAAATGACATTGATCTGCTCTCTCTGTATAAGTTTATCAAGCAAAGGGAGTTTGTGTTGGGAACTCTCTGAACTCCAGAGACTGTATTCACATAGTCTACAAGTAGTGTTTCTCTAGTCAATTTTAAGCTATAAAAGCAATTGTGGAATGGTTGTCAATGAGATTTATGAAAAAGATAATTGCTTCTCTTATGTCTTTTTAAAGTACACTTAAATTTAGGATATGGTCACACTGTATGATTTGGAAAACTCAGGAAGTATACAAAATATTTATGAGAAAACAGTTACTTAGACTTAGTATATAGTCGCCACTTGACAAATGTAAATACATTAAATATTTGCAATTACATCTGTGTAGAATTATCCAGAATCAATATAGCTGCTTGTTTACAGACTACTAAACACTTGACAGAGAGTTTGAAACAGAAAACTTTACACTGAAATTTTAGCATTCTTTGTCAATTGAGAAATGAAGACAAACATATCCTTGAAATTGTGTACTTTCAGTGTCATATTTGACTCAATTTATAAGACGTTATTTATACCTGAATTTTCTATGTGTTTCATACAAATATTGTACCTCTTCTTCATATCAAGCAAGGGAGAAAATGTACCTCAAACATTTAACAAAAGTCTATTTAATGCACATATATTGGATGCTTATGAAATCTGAGATATTTGATGGTCACAGTAAGATTCAGAAAAAATAAATCATTCTTCACAGAAGCTTGTTCACTTCTGAAACGAGCTCTGGCGGTCGCTTTGCCTCCTTGGCTCCACTCTTTCACTCACTTCAACCTCAATTTCATCAGAGCAGACCTGGCCTGGTTCCCACCCATCACAGATGCTCAGGTCCTGGGCTCTAGTCACAGTGTCCTTTCAGTTGCTCTGCCTGTCCTAGGGTTGGTAGAGATCTTATCGTTGCTGATCACAAAGACCTTGCTTGGCTCTCTTAGCAACTGTGTAACCAATTTCCTCTATTAAGTGACTTCTGTTAAAAATAGGCTGGGTGGTTTCTGAAATTTTTCCAGAATGACTGAAACTATTTTCAGCAAGGGCTATGCTACCTGTCATGAGAAAACACCAGTTAATTCTTACAAAGAGCCACCATAAATTTGACAGACAGGTAGAATTGAAGCTTGAACACTAAATATCCAATCTGCTTATTTTACAAATGATGAAACTGAGGTAAATTGGAGTTCTATTTGCAATTATAGGATAAATCTTTGCCATCTGTCAGCGAGATAATTTTTCTTTATTTGAGGTATATTGATTACGTAGTAGAATCCAAGCATTTAAGAGGTCATTTCTCAAAAGACAGCTTCATTCCTAGGGGTGGGGATGAGAGTAAAGCTCATATTGGTGAAAAGTTGTTCACAAAGAAGTTTCATTTTTGTGTGCAGTAGTTTGAGGGAAAATTAAGATCTCGATTTTCATATTTCCAAAATGGCATTGATTAAATAAACAAACAAAAAGGATAAACTAAAAAGTCACAGCCCTGTGTATACTATTGAAATTTAAAATTAATGGCTATACAAATTTTCAATATTTGGAGATTTCATTGGCTTTCATTAAATTTGTTATAGAAAAATTGGGCTGGAAGTGAGGACCAGAGCAAGGGCTCTTACAGTCATTTTCCCCCCACAAAATTACATCCTATGTATAATGAAGTTTATTCAGAGGGAGTGTACTGACTCTATAACCAAGAGTTCTGTCAGAACCATTAAAGGAGGTTGTAATTTTCTATTCAGGGATTCTTTAACAGTGATTATTGAACCATGAAAATGTAGTCATTATAACCTATAAAGATTTCTTCATCATTGTAGTTACAGTTTTTTTGAACAGGGAAAAATACTGGACAAGGAATTAGAACAGTTATTGACTATAGTTCCAAGAATTAGCAGAGATAGAAGCTTGAATAAGGGATTTAACTCTCCGACCAACACCATTTTGGGGCTGAGGTCTACTCTGACAACTCACAGAAATGATACAAATGTAAATTTAAAAATTACATTTGGAATTATACATGGAGATTATACAAAGTTGTATACATTGTATATTATAATAATATAAATCATATAGATATTTTGGGGATATTATTATTATTTTTAAAACTTGCCATTATATTTAGTGAAGAAGGTTGGTATCTATATGATTGAAGTAAAACTTTATTTAGCTACTAATTATAAATTTCTATATTTGTGTCCGCTCTATGGAAGAACTTTGACTGACTTAGGTTGATGTGTTTTCCTTTCTTAACATAAGGAAACAAATAAAATTATGAAAAAAACAGAGGATTGAAAGGGGTAAGTGGCTCTTGAATGAATTACGTTGAAAAGAGTTCATCTGCATCAAATGGGTGAGGAGTAACTGGATTATTCGTATATACTCACTGGTCTCCTACAAACTTGCTTTTATGATTTGAGTAGTAATAGTTTCTCAGGACATAGAGGTAAGATCTCAGTGTTACAAGTGAGTTTATATTTGGATGCCCATTCTTTAACGTGATACTTGAACAGCTATTGTCCCTGAGGTATGGGAACCCATATGGTGTAAACCAGTTATACACAGATATTATTACCCATTTTATACCAGTTTTATACATACACCTTAAACATCTCTTTAAGATTTAAACATTCTCCATAACCTTCTTTATGCTTGATTCATTGATTTAAGTAGCATACAAATTAAACAAGATGTAATAAAAAATTAAGGTTCATCCAATCCCTTTTCAGATCTGAGCTGAAGATGAGATAGGCACTTCAGGGTAATTGTGTAATAATTACATTGGAGAAAATTATTTCTATTTCTATTCAATGAAACTAGAGTCGAGAAATTTAGTGGATATTCAGAAACAGTTTGGCTCATCACATGCTCCCACATTAAATCCTCCGACAGTACAGCTTCAGGTGAACATAGATTGGTAAAGGGTACGAAGTGATGGCGGGTACAAAAGCCCCAAATTAGAGGATCTGCATACTTGTGTGCCTCTGCCCGAAGGATGTACAATGTTTCTTTTCCCAGATTTACTGCTTGCCAAATTCTTCTCCAAGAAAAAGAGGAAAGAAGAAATAGAAGAAGAAAGGAAAGAGAAAGGTAAACATAAAAAGGCAAGTCTAGCTAATACTATAATACTTAGAATATATTAGCAACTCTATTGTTTCAGGTTCTAACATGTAGGCTCTTGTAGCCGAATGTAATGTAATTAGAAATATTTAAGGTAGGTACTCCTTAAGACATTGCATAAGAAATTATTATCCTGATGTAGTGACTATGATCCAATTCAAATCTTCAGATGTGCTGTTTTAATAAAATAATGAATAAAATAACCAAAAGAAAAAAAAATCATTTGTTCAGCTACTTCACTCGTACTAATATTTTTTCCCTTTTCAATGGACTCTGGTATTCCCCAAAAGAAAGAAAAGAAGGTACTGTTTTCAAACAGATAATGAGATTAAATATCTGGACTGACTGATTTTATAATGCTGATATTGATTCAGAAGTCCCTATGATACAACCAGAAAAAAACGCATATACCGGGAAACTGAATGACACATGAGCCTAAAAATTTAGCATAGCAAGCCAAAACAAGGTTTTAAATTTTAGTGCATTATTCTTTTAGGACTTTGGATCTTACCTGTTTGCCTCCTTTGAGAGGACAGTTGAAATTTAAGCTGACTTTACTTTTCATTTTATAAATTGGAAATTACATTATTAATCATCCATAATTAGGTTTAAAGAAAACACATCGTTTATATATTGTGTGAACTACCGATAATAGATATTGAAGACTTAGAAATTACATTCCCGGACACAAATAATAGCTTGAAAATATAAAAAGGACTTGGTTATAATTTCAGACACAGTAACACTGAATCCAAAAAGAACACAGAATATAATGTTTTCAGTTTATATTTTGTTTAGGATCCTCGAATAACAAAAACTATCTTGTTATGTTGGTAATTTTTTTAAGTAACAAATCTCACCAGTTTCTGCAAAAATGATGAAGATAATACATATTATTGAATATATATCTCTATGTTTCTGTTTACCAAATCAATTTTATGGATTTATTATTTATTCTTCATTTATTCACTTACAAACACATTTTAAGTTCTCACATGCTTACTCAGACCATGCACTGTTCTTTGTAATGGGAATACAATATTGAGTGAAACAAACACAAGTCCTTGCTCCCATGGACAATAGCTCTTGTCAGAGAGAAGTAAAGATACTTTGAAGAAAAATAAAGAAGAGGGAAAGAGTGTTGGGAGTCCTATTTTAGAGTGTTTAACAGTGCCGAAATTTGAGAAGGTGACAATAGAAAGACAGAATAAATTATGGTGGACACTTTTCATTGTCATTGCTAACAGAAATAACAAACCAATAACCTCAGCAACATTCGTCCAAACCCATTGAGGTTGCCTTTGATGAAAGGGACTGATGACTCTACTTGCTCTAATTCTTTTTATTAAAAAAAAAAATATATATATATATATATATATATATAATTCTAGGAGATCAATTTCACGATTCTTAGAAGCCAAGTTCTTAGCTCTTGCAGGTGCTTGTATAAGTTCCTTTCCACCTGCAGAGCAATCACGGTAGCTTCCCGGTCAGTTCCCCAGTACTCTGCATCAGGCCTCTTAGTCACCGGAAGGCAGACTCTACTTTGACGGTCTTTTAGATATTTTATGAACCACTTTGCATGTTTTCGCTTCACCACTGCTTGGTCTTGGAAAAAGGGCACATCAACAGACGCATCAGAATCTTCATCATAGTAACAGGTCATAGTAAAATAAGCATCACTGACATTCAGCTGATAAGATGCTACAAAATTAACAGCAATCCTACACTCCTCACAGAGAGGTTTCTGAGCCTGGGATGCCATCTCAGCTTTGGGAAAACCAGGCATAGAAATTATATATATTATATGTATATATTATATATAAAATATATATAAATTATATATATTTTATATATAATATATACATATATTTGTCAGAGAGAGCACAAGCAGGAGAGAAAAGCAGGCTCCCCGCTGAGCAGGGAGCCCGATGCAGGGCTCCATCCCAGGCCCCAGGGATCATGGTCTGAGCAGAAGGCAGAGGCTTAACCCACTGAGGCATCCAGGTGCTTCAATACTTTCTCTATTTCTGAGAACCTAATCACACTGCACAAATGGAATCTGACTGATTACAATCTCAATGCCATGGATTATGATCTTTTTCATTTATAAAATTAGGCATTTTTCCCTAAAATATCTATTTTGACTGCCCTTGAGATGGTAAAAATCAAAAAGCTTTTCAAAAAGAAATTTCTTCTTTTTTTACCTACTATTTAAGTAAAAAATTATAGTTTTATGATACTATAAATAAATCAAAATCACTGACTCTTCATGATAAATTGAAAGCATGAACAGTTGTTATCAATTTCTTAGGCAAACTGAGGTATTTTCAACTTTCCATACCCGTTAAAACAAATATGATAGGTTAGATTTGTTAATGGTTCCCTTCTAGATTTCTACTTCCCAGATGGACTTCTTTACCTTTATTCAAACTTCATGGGAAAATATTGATAGAATGTAGATAGTAGATAGGAGGCAACTTGGATGAATGTAAAAAAAATTCATGTGTGTGTGTATTTATCTGGGTGCCCAGTTTCCATTCTAAGATCATCTTTTAGAGGGAAGAAAAATGGAAGTATTTTGGCTGATTTTCTTTTCTGAAATGAGGAGAATGTATTAAACCCCTAACTTTTATATATTTTTTCTAAAAATAAATGCCCAAATATTAATGTATTAAATATACCCAAGAAGAGCTGCTCTTGATGACAAAGTACAGTTGAGAAGGACCAAAATTACACTGAATTTGTCTCACTGTGGTAGCTTCTTCATCCCATCCCAATGTCTGTTAAAACTGTTGGCGAATTTTATGAGGTTTTCCTTGAAAAATATTTTAGCATCTATAACAATCATTGATTTATGGTTCTTTAAGTAACATACAAGCTGGTTAATATTTCCACAATGCTTAAAATCTCACTTAAACAATTGTCATGTAAATAATTACATGTTATGTCTTTTTTTTTTTAAGATTTTACTTATTTATTTGACAGAGATCACAAGTAGGCAGAGAGGCAGGCAGAGAGAGAGAGAGAGAGAGAGAGGGAGGGAGGCAGGCTCCCTGCTGAGCAGAGAGCCTGATGCAGGGCTGGATCCGAGGACCTTGACCTTAGCCAAAGGCAGAGGCTTAACCTACTGAGCCACCCAGACGCCCTACATGTTATGTCTTAATAGTATCTTAAAAAAATTTCTCAGTAATATTTTAGTAAAAGAAATAAGGCATATACAACAAAGCTGCTTTAAAAATATTCTATAATAAATACATTAATAAATACATATCAGCAGGCAATAAACTGGGTCAGAAATGTAAATATGGATTTCAAAATTGTATGATACAAGAGCCTAAGTTTTACTGTATTTGGTGAGGCACAAGATATGTATTTTAATAAAGTGAACATTTTTAAAGTACATTGAACTACAGATTAAATTACTAAATAAAAGTACAGATATAAACGTCAATCTAAAGACAATTATTTTATGTATATTTTTAATTCCTGAAAAACAAATGAAAATACATTTTTATATCTTTAAAATTTTCTCCAGGATAATATTTTGAGGCAATGAAACATTATCAAAACAGCACTGATATTGAAAAAACATCTGACAAGTCTTAATAGAGGTGATAATTTTTTTTTAATTTTTATTAATTTTATTTTTTATAAACATATAATATATTTTTATCCCCAGGAGTACAGGTCTGTGAATCACCAGGTTTACACACTTCACAGCACTCACCATAGCACATACCCTCCCCAGTGTCCATAACCCCACCTCCCTCCCAACCCCCCTCCCCCCATCAACCCTCAGTTTGTTTTGTGAGATTAAGAGTCACTTATGGTTTGTCTCCCTCCCAATTCCATCTTATTTCGTTTACTCTTCTCCTACCCCCTTAACCCCCCATGTTGCATCTCCTATCCCTCATATCAGGGAGATCATATGATAGTTGTCTTTCTCCGATTGACTTATTTCGCTAAGCATGATACTAGAGGTGATAATTTTGATGTCAAATCAATAAAGCATAGCATGTTCCAGTGAGGAAACAGACTTACTTGCCATTGCAGTGCGGGGGAATAATGTTTACTAGACACCCACCATTACGGTAACCAAATTGTTCTTCCATGATGAAGCTGATGATCCAATGGGCTGTTCACAAAAGTGTGAATGCATTGAGGACAGTATTGATCCATTTATACATAGGCTAACATTTCAAAATTAAAAAAATAATGATTAAAATGCCAACAGAAATCCTTGTTTAAAAAAAAATCCTTGTTTTCCCTATAAGGTACATGTATTTCAATTTTAATTTCAGTCTCAAAATTGGGTCGACAGAAACCTTAATTACTTCATTATCATTTGCAGGTCTTGTGAATTGTATTTTTTACAAAAATAAATTATATGATTCTGCTTTTTAAAGCTATGCCTTGGAAGCCCTGGAACATTACTGAACTTTGTAATGTATAAGTGTGATTCATCACACTTACAAGCACAAAAGCATTAAACTCAAAATCATAAACAGTTATTAGTATTTTGCTAGTTTATTAATATAGTAACCAATTTTTCTTGTTTATTATTCATATATAAGTAAAAAAAGTTAAGTGCAGCATAACAGAGACCATGAAATTTCCAAGGTTGCATGTGACTGTGTGCATGTCTTTGGAACAATAAAGATTGCTGTGGTCTCCACAGGCATTGGAGTCAAAATGCCATCAATGCTATGTGTTGCCTCAGAACTATATAATGCTATTTTATGTCTTCTTTTATGAGTCTGATATGTAATTATATTGAATTTCAATATTAAGTAGTTATAATATATTTCATTAAAACATGTTTGAATAGGGGTACCGAGCTATCTCGGTCCTAGAGCATAGGACTCTTGATAGTGGGGTTGTGAGTTTGAGCGCCACCTTGGGGAGTTAGAGATTACATAAAAAAATAAATATTTAAAAAGTGTTTGAATAAACTCATCAACTTAAACTTAGTTAGGTTATATTGATTTTTTTTTAGAACATTTGTAGTTTATAATCTCTTTGTTAATCACAAAACTTAGAAAAAAGGGTAGTCCTTGTTATGTACCTATTGTTATTTATAGGGCAATGTAATAGGCTCAAGAGCAATAAAATAGGGGCGCCTGGATGGCTCAGTGGCTTGGGCCGCTGCCTTCGGCTGGGGTCATGGTCTCAGGGTCCTGGGATCGAGTCCCCGCATTGGGCTCTCTGCTTGGCGGGGAGTCTGCTTCCCTCTCTCTCTCTGTCTGCCTCTCTGCCTACTTGTGATCTCTGTCTGTCAAATAAATAAATAAAATCTTAAAAAAAAAAGAGCAATAAAAATAATATACTTTAAGGCCTTTTTTTTCCCCTTTGATTTTGAATGTTTTGGGAAGGAGACTCCGTGGCCCAAAGCACTGAGTATTGCACAAATGTTTGACAATTATCAGGCATGCTCCAGTATATGAAACGTTTCTACTTTTAAGTGGCTTAAACTGTCATTCATGCATAAAACAATTTTTATCTAGTTAATAGTCTGCTATTTATTCCTTACCGATTCCATAGCCAGCCTTATTCTAGTGCCTTGAGGGGAATGAGAGAAAACTGTAGCTATCCGGTGGTATCAGTTTACTCATCTGTAAGTGAACATTATATCACATCTAGAAAATTTCTTGGACTGACATGACAAAAAAGTTTCTTATGACATTACTGTACTGAAATACATCAGTATACATTTTTTTTTTCCTGCAGGGAAAAGTACAGCATACTGTGTTGTTTTCGGATTGTGGCCCTCCAGAAGCGTTTCCCTCTCATGCTAGAAGAAACTCAACACTGGCAATTGTTTCAGTTACCATTTATGTGTTCTTACCAGTTTATGGCTGTGGCAGGGTCTCCCTCCTGTCAACAGATCTCAGGTGCACTCTCTCTGAATGAGCTTGTCTCCAGATTTCATGGTGGTTTGCCCTGAAACTTCAGTTCTCCAACGGAATACCTGTTTTTGTCTCTTCAATCTCCTTCGCTCTTTATCTATCTGTGTATACATATATATGTGTATCCCTTTATAGGTGTATAAATTTGTGTATCTTAATCAGTATGACAATATTGTGAGAATGATACCCTCTTGCATGTAATGAACTACTCTTATGAAACCAGGATTTTCTTTTTTTTTTTCCTTGAGAAATCAGTATTTTCTTATTGTATGGAATAACATATGCTTTTTTGAAGAAAAATCAACCACATGTTCATACATTACAAAGTCTTTCAATACCTAATATCAAAGAGCTGGACGCTAGTTAGTGTGAAGAGACTTCAATATGCCTCCTCTTTGATCTCTAAATCCTGCGCTGACTTATATTAACTTTTCTCTCCACTTCTATTCCACATTAAATAACGTTTCATTATCCAACAATAAGTCTTTTGAATGTCGCTGTAAATCAGATACACATGCTTCTGATAGTGTCATCATTAATAGGGATATTACTCATTGACATCTATGAACTTGAATTTATACAGTGCCCCAGAATATCATTACAGCAGCCATGCAAATCATTATGTACTCAAGGCCGCAGGGAAATAAATCTGAGTCTTAAGAAAATTAGTCAGCAATTTCAAGTCCTTCAATAGTTACAGACAGCATTCATAATAAAATCCAAACTCTTTACAGAAGGCCCCTCATGATTCCAACCTCATCTCCCCGACTTCATCTCCTTCCCTTGCCTTCCCTTTTGTCCAGGCTTAAATCAAATTCTCTGTTATATCCAAATTCATGGAAATCCACGTGTCTGTGCTTTGCACAGTTCTTCCCTCTGCCTGATGTGTTTCCTCCAACTTTTATTTCTCTTGGATAATTTTTCCCATTCTTTCAAGTGTCCACACAAAAGTGAGTATATTATAAGACAGTAATAATAGAGTTTCATATGAATAATTGCATAGCACTAGGGATATGGCAATGAATAAAAATAGTTTCTGTCCTCAAGTGGCCACCTATTGGTAAAGCTTTTTTTTTTTTTCCTTTTCTCTTCAGCCTGTGACTGCCAGATGCCCTTCTTTTGTTTTCTCAGAATAACCTTTGCATATTCCTATGGAAGTAGTGAATTCCTTAATTATAATATTCATGTACTTGTTAGAATCTCCATAGACCCTGAGATACATTGTAGTAACGGAAGTCGTCTAGCACAGGCACCGGCAAGCAGCAGGCCAACTCCAAATAGTTATCGAAAAGATCAATGTATAAATTGAATAAATGCAATGTTATAATGTAACACTTAGCCAGCATCTAAAGGAGATAAATATATATAAATAAACTTTTATTTAAAAAAAAACTACCTCATTTACATGTAAGCATTTTTACATTTAACCATTTTGTATTTTTAAATAAATAACATATATTTATAATTTCCTACCAGTGTAATACAGTGTCTCCACAGTACTGTAATCATATTTTTTGTGCCTTTGATTTTCATCTGTGATGACTGTTTCTGTACTCAAACAGTGAAGTCTTTAAGGACATTGGGGTTAGTAGGTTATTTATATTTCCATTTGTTTTCCAGACTATCTCTACTTGTTTTGAGACACTGATTTGAGATTTTATTTTTAAAATAAGTTCTATTATTTCCACAATCATGATAAGAATGTGGCACTTGCTTATCATGCTGAGAAATACCTCGCAATCTTCCATGCACTCAAATGTGTGTATTTTCAAGGTTGACTTTTTTGCTGGCTGGGAAAGCACAAAGGGAAGTATCCAGTGAGGTTCCGGAAGAAGCTCCCATTAACACACTGGGACCGGCTCTAATGTATAGAAAGAGCTTTCCCGCATTTTTTATTCTCCCATGCTACCTGCTACCTGACATTCTAGACCTACGCGTTTAGTAAGATATGCTAGCCACACATGGCTATTACAGTGAAACTGATTAAAAGTAAATCAAATTAAAAATTGAGCGCTTCAATTACACAAGTCATATTCCAAGGGCTCAGTAACGACCTGCAGCTATTGGCTAGTCTGCTGGACGATGCAGAAATAAAACATAATCATATTTTCAGGGGTGCCTGGTTGGCTCAGTTGGTTAAGTGTCTGATTTCAGTTCAAGTCATGATCTCAGGGTGCTCGGGTATAGGCCCCCACATCAGGCTCCCTGCTCAGCAGAGAACCTGCTTCTCCCTCTGCCCCTTCCCCATTCCTGCTCACTTGCTTTCTCTCTCTCTCAAGTTGATAAATAAGATCTTAAAAAAAAAAAATCATATTTTAATCTTAGCAAACAGTTCGATACTGTTAAAGGTAGAAGTGACGTGGTAAGTAAAACGCTAAACCACAAACTAGAGGTTGTTTATGCTTTGAATTTTTTTTTTAATAATCTATACAGGTTGCACTTTTCATATTGTGCATCCATTTTTTATATGGTAATAAAATTTTGTTTGAAACCTTCCACTCAATAACTCATCCCATAATGTATAATGCGTAATAACCATATGCACTGTTAGAAGTGAAGCACTTACCAAATTTATTTAAATGGTTTAAAAGTCAATGTGATCAGATCCAATAAAAAAAAGAATATGAACATATTTCCAATTAACAAAAATAAGTTGTGCTTCAATTGTCCTTTCTCTAAGGTGTATAATTTATTTTATGTTTTGAAAACATGAATCATGCTTATATACAAGCTATTTAAAAATGTAGCCATATTGGTTATTTAATTTTTGGTTTATTTTCTAAAATCTTCCAATAACTAATTTAAAATTGGGTATTCGGCCTTCTAAAATACATTTTTATTATTTCAGTAACAATATATTATTTCAATACATATTAAAATATTATATTATATATATATCACTTAAGGTCCTTAGAGTTGCCAGCTAGGAAGTAAAGGTAATGTCCATATAGTTTTCAGAATATTAAGAGAGATTAATATATTTGAGAAATTGTTTAGTGGTTTTCTTATTCATTCATTTCATTTAAGAAATATTAATTGATGTGATATGCTTTTTTGCTTATTTGTTTTGGGGGTCAGTAAGGAAATAATTGACATTCTCTTCTAGTAACATTTTAATCATCTCCAAGATATAATCTACTTTTCTTGATCCTTTAAACAAAAATAAAAAGACAGGAAAGAAAAATATATCCAACAATATCTATCTTTTGACAATTAGAGGAATCTTATTAGAAAAGACTGGAGGAATCTTTCATCAAGGGTGCTATACCTCTGCCTAATTAAGATTTCTTGGGATGCCGGGGTGACTCAGTCGTTAAGCGTCTGCCTTCCGCTCAGGTCATGATCCCAGGGTCCTGGGATGGAGCCCCATGTAGGGCTCGCTGCTCAGCGGGGAAGCCTGCTTCCCTTCCTCCCACTCTCCCTGCTTGTGTTCCCTCTCTCACTGTCTCTCTCTCTGTCCGATAAATAAATAAAATCTTAAAAAAAAAAAAGATTTCTTGATCTTCAAAAGTTCTTAGCGTTGTGCGATGTTACGCATCAATTCATATTTTTTGTGAATAATTCCAAATACCAGTCGACTTAACTTAAGCTCTTGGCACCAATAAAACTAACTGAGTCAATCTATCATGTGAAAAACGTGATTATCTGAAACCTAAATAACAACCAGGGGAGAGGATCACCTTATTGAGTGGATAAATAAAATTATTTCTTGTAACCAACACTTCTTTGTTTACACACGAGAAATAGGACACGGCCACCAGCACACACGTCATCATGACCCGATGAGCACAGCACTGTGGTAGGCCGTCATGGTCTCCTTCTCCTCCTCTTCTCCCTTTATCCTCCTTTTACTTCGTGAAAACTGATACAGCAAAAAATCCCGGGAAAAAATTCATCTTGTTCCTAAGGATTTTTCAAAGCTTAAATTTGTTCAATTTAGGAGAGTAGACAGAAGCTGGCGCTAATAAGAAATTCTTACCCACTTTGCACTTGGGTAGTAAAATCTCCATCCTGACACGATCCACAGGACACTGTGAATATGCTATTTGGACGCCTTCTCCTGGATTCTATCATATCATTACGTCATGGCTGGAGGAGAGGTAAAATGGAAGAAAGAGAATGAGCAGTGGAGGGAAGGAGGGAGGAAAAAGAAAGAAGAAGCAGAGGAAGGAAAGAAGCAGAGTAGAGGACGGGACAGAATATGAACAAGAATTTTTGAGAGGAGTAAGTTGCCTTCATCTGAAGCTGAACCTTTTCACTGGGGATCATGGAGAGACTCTCATAAGTCTCCTCCTAAATATGCCCTTAAACAACTTGACAAAACTTGACAGCGTTGATCCTCCCACTTGCTCTACACGTGTTTTCAACAAGAGAACCGATGCCACTAGTTCAAACTGCACTTGCCCGAGCTGAAGGAAAGTGGCAGCTTGGCACGAAATCAGACAGGGTTAATGACGGTGAAGCTGGTGGGCTGACACGTGTGGGCAGTCCTTAAACAGCTCCTGGAAAGGTTGGCTGCTGAAATGGTAGGCAAAACGATGTATTTGCTAAAAAGGAAAATAAAATATAATTATTTATACTAAATTATAATTAAGAAAAGAAAACAGCCTTTGGAAAATAGATTCTGTCTTAATTTGCAAATCCCCAGCTTTCAGGAACGAAATAAATTTCTCCAAAGTAAAATTTTATCTTAAGGGTTGATCTAGGATAATTAGATCCAGTTTTCCTTTTTCTCTGTTCTATAAATTATACGGTTTTTAATTTGACCTTTAGCTGACTTTGCTACTAAAAATGCCACATAGAAAACAATAAGAAAAAATTGCTTGGTGATTTACATAAATGGGCACATATTTTATTGTTCTGTTTAAACCAGCACACTGTAATGTTTATAATGCTTCACTAATATATATTTGAAAGTAATTGGATAGTCCTGCCCAGATGAAATTGGTTATACAAGTGTTCCGATGCAGAACACTGCTGCTCGCTTGCTTTAATCATCCCTAAGTGGGTTAGTTGGGTTTATTCAGTCATGAATCATATGATGTTGCTTCATTTCTACATTGTAAGGGAAACTTGCTTACAGATATCTGAGTCATGTAAATGAAAATAAAGTAATGTAAATGAAAAGAAATTAATATAAAATGTATGTGAAAGAGAGAAAAGCAGGATGAAATATCATAAATTTCACCTACCTAAAAGTTGGAAGTAACTGTTCATCTATTCAAAGATGCTCATTTCCTATATTTTAGCTTTTGGTGCTATCTTCTATTCCAGGAAGGTCACCATTAATTGTGAAATGACAACAGCAACTCACCAATAGGAAAACTAGATCTTTAAGAGAACTATATCTTTTTTGTGTTACTTTGCCTCCCATGAAAATTACATATAAGGATTATTTTCTACTCCATGGCTGTCATGAATGACAATCATTTTGCCTAACAAATTTTATTTTGCCACTGCTAACAAGGCCCTGTACTACTAGTCCTATTAAAACTATTAAATATCTTAAAAGGAGATAGGAATATAAGTTATAGCATTGTATCACATTACTTTATCTAAACTCTTAATTGATAAGCTAATATTTGCAATTCTCCTCAGTATGACAAAGTTTGTCAGAGAAAAGATTTGATAGGACCTATGGGTTTAAAAAACCTTTGAGGTATATATTTTTATTATTGTTTTTAAGTTATGTTAATTTAGTCACCATACAATACATCATTAGTTTTTGATGTAGTGTTCTTTTCTCTAGGGATATGAATATCCACTCTGGGAATTCCGAGAAATACATTTGTGACTAGAGATGAGCAATAAATTAGTGTTTTCAATGCTTTTCAGAAAGGTCAAGTATTATATGCCAATAGGTTGTTTAATCTCCAGCTTGACTTGATTAAAAGATTCTAAAATACATAAATACCAAATCTTCAACTTCCTATCTTGGTTGGAATATACTTTACCGGGTTTCACTAATTTTTAAGGATACCGATATTCTGTATGCCAAAGGCCAGAAAATGAATGTTTCAAAACCCTTTGCAGATAATTCCATTGATCTCTTCCATTCTATTCTAATCTTACACTTATTGTCCTTTGATATTCAACAAGGATGCTGAGACAGTTCAGGGGATAGAGAATAATCTTTTCAACAAATAGTACCTGGATGAGTGGATATCCACATGCAAAATAATGCTATTGGGTCCATTTTTTATATTACTCATAAAAAATTAACTCAAGGGTTGCCTGGGTGGCTCAGTCAGTTAAGCATCTGGAATCCAGTCCCACATCAGGCTCCTTGCTCAGTGGGAAGCCTCTGCTTCTCCCTCTGCCTGCTATTCCCCCTGTTTGTGTGTCTTTTCTTTTTCCCTCTCTCTCTCTAACAAATAAATACATTTTATAAATGTATTTTTATAAATACATTTTATAAAATACATTTTAAGAAATCTTTTAAAGTTTTTATTTATTTATTTGACAAACAGAGATCACAAGCAGGCAGAGAGGCAGGCAGAGAGAGAGGAGGAAGCAGGCTCCCCGCTGAACAGAGAGCCCGATAAGGGGTTCGATCCCAGGACCCCGGGATCATGACCCGAGCCGAAGGCAGAGTCTTTAACCCACTGAGCTACCCAGGCACCCCAAAACTTAACTAAAAATTGATCACTGACTTAAATCAAAAGAAAACCTTGGAATAAATCTCATAACCTTGGGTCAGGTAATATTTTCTTAGACCTGAAACCAAACCTCCATCAATAAAAGAAAAATAATGCCAAATTATATTGCATCAAAATTAAAAATTGTTGTGCTTTGCTTCAAAGGATAAATATCAAGAAATTGAAATGACAACTCACATAATTGGAGAAAATATTTGTAAATTACATATATGATGAAAGATTTATATCATGAATAGGTAAAGCACTCTTGCAACTCATTAGTAATAAAAACAAATACTTAAGAACGATCAGAGGATTAGAATGCATATTTTCCAAAGAAAATACACAAATGGGAAGCAAGCACATGAAAGGATATTCAACATTTGTAGCCACTTTGAAACTATACATCAAATGACAATGTGATATCACTTCATACCTATTAAGATGGTTATCCTCAAAAAGACAGACAATAAGAAGTGAGAGGATTGGAAACCTACTACATTTACTTGGGAACGTAAAATGGTATAGGTGCTTTGGAAAATATTTTGGCAGTTCCTCAAAAAGTTAAATATTGTTACAAAATGATAGAGCAATTTGACTCCTTATGTATTTATCCAAGAGAAATGAAAATATATATCCACACAAAAACTTGTGCATGAACATTCATAACGGCATTATTCATAACAGACAAACAGTAGTAGCAACACTAATGCCCGTCAACTGATTAATGGAAAAAATGGGTCATATCCACACAATGGAATATTATTCTGCTATTAAAGGTAATTTAGACTAGTAATTGCTACAATATGGATGAACCTTGAAAACATTGTTTAAAAAAAGAAGCCAGCTCAACAGATCATATGTCCCATGATTCAAATTATAATGTATGCCCAGAATATGAAATATAAGTATATACATATACATATTTTAGATATATATTATTTGTAGTCACATATATAATAACTATAATTGGTCTTAATAACTATAGGAAGTAACTGACATATATATAAAAAGTTATATATATACATACAAGGGGAGAGGTAGAAAGAGATATATGCCATTGCATTATCCTTCCCATTTTAGTATTCCTTAACATTATTTTTGAAGCTACTTCTTATAAAATACAACATTTTAATTAATAGTTTAGACTTTGCTAGATGAAAATTTTTGAAATATAAATTTCCTTTTATCTGCTAAAATTAGGCAATAAAATTATTGCCTCATCTAGTCTCTCTGTCTTTTCCTCCCACCATCTCACTTCTGAAGGACAATTAAAGGATAACGTTCCTTACACCCACCACCTTCACTTCACCCCTCATATGGCCTGCCATATCATCAGCATATACATTTTTATTTTCACGACTAGTAGTCAGTCCTCCAGGAGGACTGTGTCTTCTGAAGAGTGAATCAGTCAGCTCAAATTTCTGGTTGATGATTTCCTAGCAGGCTGACAGATGGGTCCATTTTATCTTTTTAAATTTTTTTCATCCCTCAGTTCTTCATTTCAAGTTCCCATCTTACTGGCCATTAAAGGCAAGTTAGAAAAGGCCATCGCGGGGCGCCTGGGTGGCTCAGTGGGTTAAAGCCTCTGCCTTCGGCTCGGGTCATGATCCCAAGGTCCTGAGATGGAGCCCCACATCGGGCTCTCTGCTTAGCGGGGAGCCTGCTTCCTCCTCTCTCTCTCTCTGCCTGCCTCTCTGCCTACTTATGATCTCTGTCTGTCAAATGAATAAATAAAATCTTTAAAAAAAAAAAAAAGAAAGAAAAGGCCATTGTGGCATTAACAGCACTTATAATATACACTATTGATACACTATTTTGCAGAGGGCAAAAAAACGTGTATTTTTCTTTTGGATTTCATCTATTTATTTATTTACTTAAGAAAAAGAGAAAGCAAGAGCAGGGGAAGGAGCAGAGGGGAAGGATGGGGGAGGGGAGACCTCAAGGAGACTTCTCCCTGAGCACTTATATCTATCTAGATAGATTTGATCAGATATTTGTGCCCTCATATGTATTCTTAGAATTTCTACATGTATCTATATTAATTAATTAATTCAATGAATATTTAATCTGTATTTTCAAGTATTGTTTATTTTGTGTACTTCTGAGAAAAGTGGAGAACAAGAGTGAGGGCTTGAGCTAATGGAAGGTATGGATCAAAACCGATAGTAATTATCATTACTCTTAATAATCTAATTGCTACTAATAAGTAACATCATATTGACAAATTTTTAGCTGTCAGCTGATAGCACTCCTCTGAAGAAAAGAGGATTTAGTGAGCACATAACAAAGCATTACCTAGACTGTGGAATAGCTTTCCGTGGAACCCAGGTGATGCCCAGCCTTCAGCACAAAGTTCCTCATACACCAGTTACGATTTATTTATCTTTGCATCTCCAGTGACAAGCACAGTAATTAGCAGATAGTAAGTAATGAAACCATATACTCCATTGACTTTGTATAACAATAGCATTTAAATGGCTTTATATGGTCGGCATTATAAGAAAAATGATTATTAAAAATAATTAATAAACAAAACTAAAGCTATCAAGAGATAAATTCAGTGAAGATCCCTGATTGCCCTACGGAATACCATAAAGAGCAAAGCTTCCCAGCGCTCTATTTCTTTGGGTGGGTGGAGTCCATTCCGTGAAGGCTGACGAAATAGAACAGAGCTAGACAAAGGCATGCGTATTAGTGTGGATTGATTTGTTTATTTCACTTTGAATAGATAAGTGGTAGAAACTAGATATCACACATGAGATAACTAGAAGGCTACTGTGATATCTTACTTCCTTCACATCACGTTGATTATCATTTCAGTCATTTAGGGAAATACAGCCACAGTCAGAGGAAGTTAGGAACCACTTAGCTTTCATGGAAAGGATACTCCCTTTGGGGAAAGACGGAGAGAGGTGTGGGAGGCGGTGGGAGAGCTTCAGAAGGATTTCTGTTACCCTGCTAGATTCATGACTGTCATCACCTGCAGGCCTTGGGCTTGGATTCAAAAGCTAATGGACTAAAAATGGGAGTAATTGGTTCAAATGTTAACAAACCTAGAAGTGTATTTTGTAGTACTGCATATCGGCCTTTTGAATCATTTAAAAATATATCAGTTGTTGAAAAACGTACTATTTATACATATTGAGATGGTTACAATTGTTCAAAATCTCATCAACATCTTTTATAGCCATGGAAGTGGGATGTATTTCAATAATATTCAGTTTAATTTTTGTGGCTTTCTATTTCAAATACTGCTAACAGGGTGTTAACTCACGTCGCATGAATTGAATTCGGTCAAGTCACTAAGGCTATTCTTTAAATTTAATTGAAAAGCCAACATTCAAATAGAACAACAAGCAATCACATATTTAAGCAATGGTTCAATTTTATGCTGGTGTTGACCCAGTGTTAATAATGGTGATGACTGATTCAGAGTTGCTTTCTTTGACTTGGGAAATATTACTAATGTGATGAAATATATGAGTTGTATTTATTTAAAAGAATCCCAAACTTCAATTACCATTTATAAATTTCTGTGTGAATGTTTTAACTTTCTAACCTGTAAAGATAGGTTTTGGTGGACATTTAAAATAGAGGGAGGTTTTATTTAGACATATTTATGTTAATTGTTAGATTAGATCTTATAACGAAGCACTACAGGAGGTATTTTTTTCAGATTTTTTTTTTTTTTTTTTGCTGTATAAATTTACAAAAAAATGTTTGTGAACTGTGGAATTGTTGATGACTTCTGGATGGTTGCATATGGTCTATGGGAGCTGAATGAAATCAGCCTTATTGTCTGCATGAAATATACACAGAGGCTAAGTTTTAGAGTTGGGTAAAAGGGATGGGCCTTCCAGTTTAAGTGTAAACAGTAACATTATATTATTTGAGGGAAAGAAACATACGTGGAAACAATAACAATGTATGCCTATGTTTTTTCTTCTTTCAATGAGGTATTTTTTTTCCTTCAGAAAATATTGAAAGTACACTTTCTTTTTCCTTTGACATTTGCTATTGTCAAATGGAGATAATCTTGCTGAAATAATGTTATTCTACATGGTTTTCTTGGATCCAAAGTAAATATTAATTTCCAGACCTTTGTATTTTTTCACACGGGGCTGTCAGAGTTTCCAGTTATGAACTTTATTCATTCTGCTATAGTTAGAAGGCTTAAGCAAGTGTTTTCTAATGAAACATTGTATACCTTACTGGGTTTGTTCTTTTTTTCTAACAAAGGGAATCCGAAACATAAATCAATAGAATGTCTTAGAAACAATTTAGCCTGGCTTTCTAATAAGGGCAAAATAGTATTAGACTTGTACTAGCACACCTTTTCAAATATATGAAGGTGGGATTGAATATCATTTTAATAAAACTCGAGTTTCTCTAACAGAAATTTTCTCTCCACTATAGCTCATATTAATTGTTCCTATTAAAACCAACTTTGAAAAAGACTAGCATGAAATAATTTGTCTTGTAACTGAAATATATTCATTTTTCACATTTTCTATCAATTTGTTCTATTGAAAAAAAAGGAATAAAACTTGAATTCATTTTCCTTGTGAAGTTGGTTACTCTGGGAAATCTACCCAGCTAGATTTCTCTGAAAAGTCCACAGAGACCTCCACCACACGATATCTCCTTCCCTTAATAGGCTTATTTCTATGAAGAGGTTCACTTCCAAAGTACTCAATTAGGCCAGCGTTGGAGCCCTCCCTCCCTGTCCACCTTGTGCTGAGCCCTTCAGGCTCTCAGGAACACAATGAAGGCTCAGAAATTGGAGATTGCTCTCTCGGTGTGACTGACTCTAGTGCTGGTTACCTTGATGCTAGGGATACTGCAACCTTGGGAAAAAAGAAGTGACTTATTCCAACATTAATGGGATTAGGAGCAAGCCTACTATTTCTAAGTTGTATTTTTTCTTGGTTCAGCAGTTGCAGGATTGCTATCAACCTTTGCCTATTTTCTTGAGTTATTACAAAATTGATTCTGACAGATTTTGCTCAATATTTAGATGGTTCTATGGAGGAGCAGGTCCCTGAAACTGTCTACTCTGCATTTTCACTAATGCCATGTTGTCTGCGTTTGTACTCTAAAATTTTATCACTAGTTGCATATGCACTGAGAATTAAAATATATTCCTGCTTCATTTATCCTTTTATAGTTTCAGAATATATTCCCTCATATCTACCTGGACTATGTAACTGAAAATCTAATTAGGCTACGATCTATACACCAGATTTTCTTAGATTCATGGTTGTATTGGATAGCTTTTCTCATCCTTTTACGTTCAAAGTATCTGTGTTCTCATAGGCAAAGAACGTCTTTTATCTGTATCATATTGTGTATAGTGTACCGTATTCAGTCTGAAGAGTTTTCACTGAAAATAAAGGAGGCCTGCATACATAGTAATGTCTGCTCTATTGCTGGACCCGGAGATCCAACACTGTTAAGTTATTATCTACTTCCAAATCGATTTGTATGTTCAATGTTATTTCTGTAATATCTGAGCATGAGAGGAGGGGGCAGATTAAGAAATCGAGTTGTTTAAATATAACTTTTTTTCTTTGGCTCTTGAAAATTTTGCGACGCACATGGAGAAGGATGGTTTCTTTCTTTCTGTATTTATCTTGCTTGGGTTCACAGAACTTGCTGTATCTCTGGCTTTATATCCTTTTTCATCTTTAGAAAATCTTGGCCAGTATAACCTCAAGGGTTCTGCTGCCACATATACCGTCTCCTCAGCTTCTGGTCCTCCAGTAATGCATCTGTTGGGTCTTTTTACTGGTTCCCTTATGTCTCAGAGTATTTTCTATATACTATCATTTGTCCACTGTGGTTTAAAATAAATATTTCCTATTGACTTGTTTTCAGACTCAAACATCTTTTCTTCTCCTGTTAATGTACTGTATAAATGCAATAATTAACTTCAGTAAGGATACTTTTTATTTCTAGCATTTTCACATTTCTTTTTCCATTTTCCATTTAATTTGCAATCTTTCCCACTGAGCATTTTGTATGATTCCATTTTCCTCTTTTCTTAGCATATGAACTATCCTTACTTTTCTACTTTATTTGGTGGTTGCCCTCGAGTTTGCGATCTACATTTACAACTAATTCAAGTCAACTTTCAAGTAATACTAAGCCACTTCACAGCTAGTGCAAGTACCACATAATAGCAAATTATCCCCATTCCTCCCGCTCATTCAATGCAACATCGTTGTCATTCATTTCTCTTATTCATAGGCGATACAGTCATAATCACCAAATGCATCACTGCTATTATTATTTTGAACAGTTATCTATTACAACAATTAAAAATAAGAACATAAGAATGCTAAAAAATTTTTACGTGACCTCACCTATATTTCTTGTTTTTTAAATTATGTTACATTAGTCACCATGCAGTACGTTATTAGTTTTTGATGTAGCGCTCCATGATTCACTGTTTACGTGCTCCATGCAGTAGATGCCCTCCTTAATACCCATCACCAGGGGGGAAATGAAGGGGAAGAAATCAGAGGGGGAGATGAACCATGAGAGACGGTGGACTCACGTTTCTCATGCCTTCCTTTCTGTGTAGATCCTCACATAAATTTCTCTCTTCTTCTCTCTGTATCTCAGCAGTGATCCTGCCAATAAACGGACATAAGGTAAAATGTGAACTGATGTGTGACCCCACTGTGGACATGCATTATTTTTTCATAATTTAGTCTTCAAAATATCGGGACTGATTCACTTCTCTTACCACACTAAGTTAGCGGTGAGGGAGTAAACATAATTCTTTAATGTATTTGTTTTCTCATACAGAATATTCCCAACTGTGTGAGGAAAGGCTTAAGGCAGGCTGGTTGGTTTACTTTCAGTGTCTGTGATATTGGTATGATGGATTTTATTTTTTTTTTACCTTGTAGTTAGGTTCAAATAGAGTCTTTGCCAGTTATTAACAATCTCTGGACCTTTAAATAGTTTTGATAACTCTTTAAGCTTGTTTTCTACTCTATAAAAAGAGGGATAGTATTACCTATCTCACTGGGTTTTGCTAGTATGTAATTAGATGTGCCACGTGCTGTATTTAGTCTACTGCTTGAATGCGCTTAGTATACTGTGTGCCAAGTAATAAACACTCAGCACATGACCCATTTACGGACAGTACTAAAACGGTATTCATTGTTAATAGTAGACAAGTTTTAGGATCACTTTAATATCGTACCTTAGAGAAAAATTTAAACATGACAGTTATATAGGGCTGATCAGTCAATTTTACTAACTTAAAATAAAGGCTATCACTGATTTCTTAGATCTAAAATTATTGCTGAAATTACTCTCAAATAGTCTGCATCTGAGAACATCAGGCAGCTTAACATCCTAACTCGTGTTTTACATGCCGGCTTGAGCCACCATCACCAAGCAGTGACAAGTATGTGAATCATTATATTGTATGCTTATTCTTTTCTTTTTCTTTAATTCTTCATACAATGCCAGATGGAATGAGCTATTTCTGTCTAATTGACAAATGTAACAGTTTATTGGGCTAAGTACTTAGAGACTTGCAATGAAAGGTTTTCAACTTCAGTGTCAAGATCCTGTGGCGGCTATCGGCTAGTCACCTCTGCCCAATAGCAATGTCACCCCAACAGTCATCTGCCCTCTTGGAAGGACGTGTTAATTTCATGGCAGCAAAGTGTTTAGAATTCTCACAGCTGATCAAGAGGGACAAAGTATCTTGATGCTCACACACAGAAGTTCTGTTTTGTTTTTATACAGCTGAATTACATCCTCATCTTAACTCATCTTGTTATGTCTGCCTCTGCCAATATTTGTCCCTTGGCTGATTGACATGAAAGACCTTTGTCTGGGTTTCAGCCAGTCTCCGCAGGACGTATCCAGAGTATGATTTCAGAGATGTACTGGTACAAAATTTACATAACACTCATCCTCTTTATACCTCACAAGATTTTATTTTTACTCATCCATAATGTGTCATCTTTCGTTTGTTTACCTTTTAGCTATTGGTACAATTTTCTTCCAGCCCAATACAAACGTAATCTATCTGCAAAATCCATGTTAAATTGATCCACTTGCCAAATTCTTACCACCTTGTCTATTTTTTGTTATAAATAATTCCCACGTATGATTTTCATTTTATTTTTGAATATGTCTTAACAAATATAATGACATTATCATTAATAAGAAATAATCAGTAAGTAAATTTGCTAGAAATCCAAGAAGTATGACTTCAGCCAGCCCTGTCTCCTATTTTGACACAGGCAGGCTTCCCCCGTCTGACGTAGAACTCAAGTATCAGTAGGCACCAAGTTTCATGACAGCTTTAGTCGCACCTGTTTATGAAGATCTGGATACATTTTGCAGGCTGTAGAGTCCTTATTTTGTGGGTCAAGTTTAAACCATATTGCAGATTCTTGGCCTCTGATACCCCTCCCTGTTTACCCTTTTTGTTATACAGACTCGGGTTGTCCCCTTATATTTCTGCTTCATTTTTCTGTTCCTTATCAAGATAATTCCTCTCTAAAACCATAACTTTCCCATAAACTTCAGTACTAGAGGGAAGAAAAGTGCAATCTCTCTTGTTTGTTGGCACGGTGCACTTGAGGACTTTCTTGAGTCTTGAATCCCTCTAGTTTCCCTGAGAGAACCTCCCCCTAAGTCGTAAGAAGACCATGTTTGAGCTGCAGGCTCAGGATGTGACGCGAGAGGACACTGGAAATATGGGCTCTAAGTTAAGAAACATTTCAAGAAAACCAAAACCTGGAAACGGATTCAGGCGTTTGACACCAAGAGAGAAATGAAAACAGTAACCAGGAGGGCTCGCTCTGGCAGGTGCCTGTTGGAGCTCAGCTTCAGGCCTTCTCGGGTGGGACCCTTCCTCGCACCCCTCCCGCTCCTCATAGCTATGGTGGGTACTATTGCTCTCCCCATATTATAGGGAAGTAAACCAAGTCACAGAGAGGATAGGTGACTGGTTTAAGTTTACACAGCTAATAGGTGATCAAAGTAGAATGTGCCTTTTAGTGCTATCAAGTGATAAATGAATAGGAAGTGACATGGTTTGAAGTGGCAGGGTTCAGAGCCCAAGGCCAAGAAAGAATTCTTGGACATCTTTGGTGCGAAAAGGTGGATTAATTAAAGCACGGGGACAGCACCCGTGGACAGGAAGAGCTGCACTAGGGTTGTGAGGAGTGACTAATTATAGATTTTTCTATCCTGTGGAGGGGAGGGTGATGTTAGGGGGATAGGAAATTGAATCTATAGGTTTCTGGAAGTTTGGGATTGATAAGATTGCTTTTTTCTTTCTTTCTTTCTTTCTTTTTTTTTTTAAGATTTTTATTTATTTATTTGACACAGAGAGAGTGAGCGAGACGGAGAGCAAGGGCAATCAGGGTGGACAGCAGGCAGGGGAGAAGCAGGCTCCCTGCTGAGCAGGGAGCCGGATGTGGGGCTCGATCCCAGAACCCTGAGAGGATGACCTGAGCCGAAGGCAGACGCTTAACTTACTGAACCACCCAGGTGCCCCAAGATTGCTTTTTTTCTTTTTAAAATCATTAACATAGTTGCACACTGATGGAGACTCGTGCCCCGCGTGACTGCGATCTCTGTCAGTTAAGCACTCATGTTTCCCTTTCCTTTGCTCTAGGGTAGCGAGGAGTGCCTGAGGAATGTCACATACATCCCACACGGGGATGGGGGTGGGTTGGGAGGGTCTTTGCAGTGCCCTCAACTTGCCTTCTGCTTTTCAATCAGGAGACACCTGCATGTGGTGCAGCAGTGATCAGACTGAAAAAATACTTGAGATGGTAATGACCAGGCTTAAGACACAGAGGGCTGCAACACAAAACTATGAGTAAAGAGGATGAAAATACAATTTATCATCTAAACCCGGGCACTTTTGAGGATAAAAAAGGGGCTATTAATAATTATCCCTCAATTGCAGGCTTAATTTAGGACCATCCCAGGCACTCTGGACATATGGTCACTGAATGCATGAATGTAAAGATATCTTCCTCCATATCTCAGGTGCTGAAAACGAGGTCCGTGTAGAAGATTGCTACATGGATCTAGCAAGTAGGAGTGAGCCAGGAAATAATGGTTTTCTACCAATTTTTATGTCAACATTTGGAGCCATAGATGAGTTACCTCCTACATCTGTCATAGGGTTTTGGGCAATATTGTTATATACTTTCCAGAATATCCTTTACAGAGTTTCATGTTAATGCTACTTTCTCTGATTTCTATTTCAAGATAGAGGAAATAACAACATTAGATCTCTTAGTGGAGCTGTTTAAAGATGGCTTTGTGGCAAGTGGGCATTGTATCACCCAGTACCCTTTCTAAAAATGTCACATATGAAATATTTTATTTAGAAATCAATATTAGAAAACATTATTTCCTTTAAAACTAGACAGGTTTGCTTTTTTATGATTATGACTATTATTTAGTTAATTGTTTTAATTTGACCTGTGAAATATACTGGCTGTTCGAACCTGCATAGTTTTATTCTCATGTACTTGGTCTTCACTTCCTCTTGTGAAGATTTACATTTCTTCATGTCTGGATGTTCTTTGTGTCCAGATCTTCTATTTCAATGTGAATAGTTTTAAAATATTATAAGTACTTTTTTATTTTTCATTTTAATTTTATTCACTTTTATTTATTTATTGCACATAGCTGTATGTCTTCATGAAATGAGCTTAAATATGATAGGTACCTCTAAGTTGTAGCAATACAGTAGAATCTCAACATACCTTTCACTATTATCATTCTGCAGACAGTTGTTGATAACATTATTGTTCTTTAAATTTCTTTTCAGGGCAGTATCCAAAATGACGCCCACTGATGACATCATCACTGTTTCAATATAGCTAATTTATGTGCACTCTGTCCACTAGACCAAGAAGTTCAGCCTTATTCACCACTGCTTCAATTCTTGTGACCAGCTCCCCTAAGTGGGGAAGGCTGGCAAAGCACTGATCAAAACCTCAGATGTCAAGCGTGTAACACAAAAGCCAGCATGAATAGAACCTACCAAGACGTCTCTTTCTTATACCTGTCTACATGCTATTGACATGAAAATATGTTTGGACCTAGAAGAGAATAGGTCTTAGTGTATTTAATAAAAAATTTTTAGTTTGTATCATGAAAGGAATTTTATAAGTTGAAATTTGCAGGAACAAAGACTTCTGCGTATTTGGATGTGTTATATGTTAATGATGAGAACAAAAACATGTCAACAGCACTTGATTCTAGAACAACCACAACAGGAAAAGAGTCTGCTCTTGTTTGTCCCACCCTAACATGCTGAACGACTTTCAGACACAGAGATTTAGTGGATGGAGGTCTCTAACATTTTTAACACTTTAAGATATGAATATAAAGAACATGATTTCAGACATAACTAGACAGAAAAGAATGGGAGGCCAGAGAGGAGGTTAAGGCACCCTCCGACACTGGATAAAACAATAACTAAAGGGAGAGGATTATCCTTAGTCAAAGGAACACAAATATTAAAAGATAAGCATGGATCCCATAAATAATTTTGCGGTGGTTAGAAAAAGGATGTCAGCCCCAATGGAAAAGCACAATTAAAGAAAGACATTTTCTGTGGCAAACCTCATAATGTGATGTGAGTAATGGTGTCTTTAAAGATGCCAAGGATCAAGATAAATGGGTGAACATAAAGTAAAATGAGAACTGTGGGGCTCAAACTGTGCAGATTTAAAATATAGAGACAAAGAATCCAGGTGGTAAAGGTTACTCAGGACAAATGAAGGATTAACAGTAACGGAGGGCACAGCGGGACACTTTCATCTTCTAGCATGCTTTAAAGATATTTTATCAAGATTTTTAAACTAATCGAATCTTACAGTACATGACCACATTCGTCTTAATTGAAAAGCCAATTTTCATTGTAAAACTAATCATTCATATCAGATTTATGGTAAGAAAATAACTGACTTCATTTTTCAATTTCAATAAACATGCTAATATGTGTCCCTGAGACACTCATCATTTTTTTTTTAAATCTAACTCTTATCCCAGGTAGATTAGATAAAGATAGGTAGTGAGATGGGTGGATAGATGGACAAAAGATATAGATACATAGATGATAGATAGATAGATAGATGATAGAGTAGTCAGTTGAATAGTATTTCCAAAGGGTACATTCAAGTCCTAATCCTTAGTCATTATAAATGTAACCTTATTTGAAATAAGGATTTTGCAAATTTAATCAAGTTAAGATGAGGTCATATTGGATTGGAGGGGACTCTAACCCTATGACTGGTGCCATTATAAAAAGAGGGTAATTTAGACACAGACATACAAAGAGGAGAATGACATGTGAAGACAGACAGATGTGAATACAGGGAGAAGACCCATGAAGATGGAAACAGATGGAAGGGATACAGCTATAAGCAAGGAACACCAATTGCCCACAACTGCCAGAAACTAAGAAGAGGCAATAAAGGAATTTTCCCTAGTGCCTTCAGAGTAAGCATGGCCCTGCTTCCACCTTGATTTTGGACTTCTAGACTCTAGAACTGTGAGAAAATAAATTTCTGTTATTTTAAACCACCCAGTTTTGGGTACTTTATAACAGCAGTAGGAGACACACCCAGAAGTAGAAATAGAACTAGATGCAAATTTAGATAGAGGAGACATGTAGACTTGCCCTGAGTTTGACACCTGGATGAAATAAAGTTCCTTCCCTTTCAGTATTAATGACATCCTATTGACTCTTCTCCTCTGGAACTCTCCTTGGGTAATAATAAATTCTCTGAAATACTTAATAGGTAAAGGAAGTGAGATAGTTCAGCGAAAATTGCTATTGTTCTTGCCTTAATCTACATTGTATCCAAACTCAGAATACAACAGGGCCACAGAAAACTCACTGCTCGGTTATAATCACACCAACCTGCCTCCTAAACCGGGTCCCTATACCTCTGACAATCACTATTTTGCTCACTAGTTCTATAATTTTGTCATTTAGAAAGTGATTACAGCATGCAACCTTATAATTAGCTTTTTTTCCTATACAGCATAATTCCCTGGGAATTTATACAAGTAATTGTGTATCAATAGTTTGTTCCTTTTTGTTGTTGAGCAGTATATTCACAGCATGACTGTACAATAGTTTGTTTATCCATTCACTCATTGAATGACATCTGTAGGTTTCCCCTAGTTTTTTGGCTATTATGAATAAACTTCCGTGAACATTTGTGTACAGATTTCTGGTTGAACATAAATTTTCATTTCCCAAGGATAAATGTCCATGAGTGCATGCTGGACCATACAGAACTTTTTATTTACTCTTATAAGAAAATTCCAAACTGTTTTCCAGATTATCTATACCATTTCACATCTCCACCAATAATGAATGAGTAATTCAGTTTCTCCATATTCTTGCCTGCACCCGTGCCTATTTTGTTTTATTTTTGCTAAGATAGTTAAATAGTCATATTTGATGGCTATTGATGTTGACTATCTTTTTATCTACTTACACGCCATCTGTAAAACTTCATTGATGAAATATCTGTTCATGTCTTTTGCCTATTTTGTAATTGGACTGCTTGTCTTTTCAGTTGATTTTCGAGAATTTTAAAATTGACTCTAGATACTTGTTTTTGTTGGATATGTGATTTGTCTACATTTTATCCCAGTCTGTTGCTTGTATTGTTATCATATTTACATGTTCTTATTCCAGAGAAAAAGTTATTTATTTTGGATCCAATATATAAATTTTCTTTTTTTTTTTAAGATTTTGTTTATTTATTTGACAGAGAGAGTGAGAGTGCACAAGCAGGGGGAGCAGCAGAGGGAGGGAGAAACAGGCTCCCCACTGACAGGAAGCCCGATGTAGGGCTTAATCCCAGATCCCAGGATCATGACTTGAGCAGAAGATAGACACTTAACTTACTAAGCCACCCAGGCACCCCATAAATTTTCTTTTGTAGATTTTTTTCTTTTTTTAGATTTTCATTCATTTATGAGAGAGAGAGAGAGAGAGCAAGAGAAAGCATGAGAGAAGGGAGAGGGAGAAGCAGGGTCCCCACTGAGCAGACAGCCAGACATGGGTTAAATCCCAGGACCCCAGGATCAGGAACTGAGCCAAAGGCAGATGCTCAACTGATTGAGCTAACCAGGTGCTCCTTCTTTTATAGATCTTGCTCTTGGTATCAATTCTAAGAACTATTTGGTTATTTTTAATTATTAAAAAATAATTGGCATACATCACTGTGTAAGTTAAAGGCACTCATTATTATAGTCTGATCCACATATATTGTGATAAGATTGTCACAATAGGTTCAACTAACATCCATCTTCTCATACAGAGACAATAAAAGGAAAAGAAAAGAGAAAAAAAAAAAGGGAAAAAAATCTTGTGATGAAAACCCTTAGGATATACTCTCTAAACGACTTTCCAAAAAATCATAAAAGAGTGTTAGCTCTAAGTTCAGTTTTGTAGCTATCAGTGTGTAGTGCTAAAATCAGTATGTTATTCTCAGAGTAATACTGAAAGCAATTTAACCATCAAATGTAAGGAGTATTTACATGTAAAACCAATAATTTCAAAACCAAAGAATCAATACAGCAGCATATTTGCTTTAAAAAGTTGAAAGAATTTGCAGCAAAGTATGAGAAAGAAAAAATATTACCTTTTAAGACTATTTTAAAATAATTACAAATTTGAATGACTATACTGTTAACAAATGTAATATAGAGTTTAAATTTTGTGTATGAGTATTTGTAACAGTGCAGTTCAATGACAGAGAAACCATCTGAAGCTGTTATGCAAATTAAGGTGATTGTACAAGATATAAATCAATGAAGCACTTTTGTCACTGAGAAAGTCACATTAAGAAAAATAAAGTATCAGTTGACCTCTATAATGTGTTGAGTGATATAGTAAAAGTGGTTAATTATAAAAATCTAATGTATTTTCTGATTATTCTATTCATACATGTTTATATAGAAACTATTATTAAGTTCTGTTGAGAAAAGTTTTGTTAAGAATAGTTTATTTATTTTAATACTACAATTTTAAGCATAACATAGCCATACTTGAGTTAGTAATTTTAAACTTTTATCTATAACGATGTAAATGATGGGGCAGCTGGGTGGTTCAGTAGGTCAAGCAGTGGAGTCTTGATTTCGGCTCATGTCATGACCTCAGGGTCATGAGACTGAGCTCTCCATCTGGCTCATGCTCAGTGCAAAGTCTCCTTGTCCCTCTCCCTCTCCTTTTGTATCTCTTCTCTCTATTTAAAATCAATAAATAAAATCTTAAAAAAAAAAAAAAGAATAGTTTACTTATTGGTACTATGAATTCTTACCAATTATGCAGGACAAGAAAACAATTTAGTGCAAATATTTAGTAATGTAAATTGGTCAGAAAGGCCTATTGAATTTTTCTGATATTGATTTTAATGACTGTAATACTTCTTTGAAAGGATGATACAGAAGATATTTTCAAAGGTCTAAAAGATCCTTGAACAAAGAAAGTTTCTACAATTTATAATGACACATTCCATAATTTAACAACTGAATGAGGTTGATACTGATATCTGTGTAAAATCATTATGAAGCAACTTAAAATTTTGATAATATTTTTTTATTTTATTTACCATCAAAAGATGTTCTATGCATGGGACTAGAATGTTTCTTACATAGAAAAGCAATTCAGTCATTCAAAGATGATTTTAATTGCAAGTTTACAGGATGACTTGAACTGTCTACCGAGAAAGGATATAACATTAATTTTAAAAAATCTAAATATAGCATCATTCACATAATTTTACTTATTTTAAATTTTTAAAGACTTTATTTGAGAGAGAGAGAGAGAATGAGAGAAAAAGAGAGAGGGAGAGCAGGGAAGGAGCAGAGGGAGAGGGACAGGCAGACTTCATGCTAATCATGGAGCACAACACAGGGCTTGATCTTATGACCCTGGGATCATGACCTGAGCAGAAACCAAGAATTGGATGCTTTAACCAACTGAGCCACCCATGTGCCCCATTATTTACATCATTTTAGATCAAAGTTTTAAATTACTAACCCAAGTACAGTTATGTTTGAAGTTGGTTTATCTTCATCAGTTCACTTTCTCTTACTTCACATCATCTTTTTGTTGTGAAACTGGCTTCGCTACTTCTACTGTAATAAAAGAAAATGTAACAGTTTAGATAAATATTTTTTTAAGACTAGCATGTTAATCAACCTAAACTAGAGTAGATATATTTAGAAGCAGAATGCAAACTCAACTCACATATTTAGGATAAATATGGCAAATCACTAATTTACTCATAGTATTTGTTTAGATATAAGTGCAAAATAAACAAATGACATCTATAAACTGATTCTTTAAGATAAATATCTATACACACTTTCAATAAAAAGCCATGCCTTATGTAACTGTTTTCTTCCTATATTATGTTTATTCTGAGTGTATTTATTGAAATGTTTTATGTCTGTACATTCTAATATTAAGATCTGGGTTTGTATTTGATATAACCTTAATATTTTTATTTTTCATAAGTCATTTCATTGTACCTTACAAACTATTTGGACCATAACATATTGGATACTGGGAAAAAAATTGTCCTCATCACTGATAGTTTAAAAACTTCCCTAGTGACCTCATTAAAGTTACATTTACTAACAATTATACTGTGTGGGTTGGCAACTTTGTTAAGCATGCAATTTGAAAACTGAGTCAGTTGGACATTTGTATTAAAAATTAAGCTTAATCAAAACTATTTGAAAGAGTTTTGGTTCAATTTGCCACTTTTAAAAACATTTATTTATTTATTTTGCAGAGAGAGAGATCAGAAGCGGGAGTTGACAGAGGGTCAGAAGAAGAGGGAGAGAGAGAACCTCAAGCAGACTCCCTGCTAGGCAAGAACCCAATGTGGGGCTTGATCTCACAATCCAGAGGTCATGACCTGGGCTGAAGTCAAGAGTTGGACCACCCAGGTGGTAATATATAGTCATATATAGTTTGTCTCAATATGGTATATGCACAAATATAGATAAACATGAAACCTTAAGATATTGCCCCATCCATAAAAAAGATAATAAACCCCAGGCGATTGAGCTATTTTGTGTTTAACACTGTTCCCACTGTGCTACAATGAAAAGGGTGTCATGCCATTATCATCATTATAGCCTTTTTTAAGACCCATTTAGCAAAGAAGTATCTTTGGACCTTATTTTTTGAAACTTCTAAACTGTTACTTGGAATTGCACTCAGTAAAAATAGTTTCCTTTCGCTCTTAGGAATAATCGGTAAAAGGGAGTGCCTGAGCGTCTCAGTCATTTGGGCCTTGGACCTTGTTTTTAGTTCAGGTCATGATCTCAAGGTCCTAGGATCAAGCCCCACCTCGAGCCCCCGCAAAACAGGCTCCAGCTTGGCCGGCAAGTCTGTCTAGGATTCTCTCTCCTCTCCCTCCTCCTTTGCTCATACTCTTTCTCTCTCTCTAAAATGAATAAATGAAACTTAAAAAAAAAAATCGTCAGTAAATGAATCACCCTTATACAGTAGTTAAATTTAGAATAGTCAGTGATAAGTAACAAGATATCAAATGGATCTGATATTATATATTATTAATTGTATGAGATATATGAGAAAAATGGGTATATATTTTAAATAATATGTAATATTATTAAATAATTAAATAATTAAAATTTTATATTTTAAAAATATATATTAAAATATATATTAAAAATCTTGAGTGTCAATTCTAACTGGGGAGGTAGAATATACACTTTAGAATATAAGTAATGAGGAAAATCTGCTGAGGCACATGCATAGTGAAGAAACAGTGTACTGAGTTCTGTTAATTAAAAGTTAGAGATTTAAGAATATTTGTATCATCGGATCCATGTGTCATTATACACTTCAATAGACTTCCTTCCAGTTCTATTTTAGTGCATATAGATCTAGCCAAAATACCAGAGCTCATAAACAAGTACAATTTGATATAATTCAAATTGAATAGGATGCAGAAATATTGAAGAGATTCTTTAATAAATAAATCTGTAGAGTAGTTAATCTTAAATTTTTTAGTTTTTTTATTCCTTAGTAAATGCCAAACTTCAAAATTATTCCCTAAAAAGGTTGTATGCAAATGCTAAGAATAACAACTCTCTTAGGTACTCTTTCCAAAACTAATCAAAAGCTCCATGTGTTATATATTTCTCTGAAAATATTAACAGTAAATAATACTAGTAAAAACATTTATTGAGCTCTCACTGTGTCAGTCATTTTTCTAAGTATTTTATACTTATGACTTTAATTCTTATAGCAGTCTTATGAGTTAAATATTATTATTATCCTTTGTATAGGAGAAACCGTAGCATAGGTGTATAAGGAAATACCTTGCCTGAGGTCACACAGCTAATAACAAAACTAGAATCCAAACCTAGGGATTCTAGCTTCTATTCTTACACACATTGTTTGGGGACAAAACTGAATAGTAATTACCAAATTCAGAAAAAAATCTGGGGAAAATAGAGTGATTTTTTTAATAAGATCGGTATATCTGGTCTAATGAAAAAATCATATGTTCGACATAACTAGCCTGTTACATATCCTCATTTTTAAAATTTTTTTATTTTTTTTTAAAGATTTTATTTATTTATTTGACAGAGAGAGATCACAAGCAGGCAGAGAGGCAGGCAGAGAGAGAGAGAGGAGGAAGCAGGCTCCCTGCTGAGCAGAGAGCCCGATGCGGGGCTCGATCCCAGGACCCTGAGATCATGACCTGAGCCGAAGGCAGCGGCTTAACCCACTGAGCCACCCAGGCGCCCCACATATCCTCATTTTATATGAAAAAAGAAATGCATATATTGGTTTGCCATGTTAAGGCAATTTTCCTAGTTACTGTGAACATGGATGTTTTGTCTTATCAATACCAAGAGCATTTTTGTATTTTGAGATGTTTTTATATCGAAAAGAGGGAATCTTCAAGGCAACTCTGATTCCTGTTTTATACCAGTTATTCTCATCGTCTGTTTTGATATCACAGACTAACTCACAGTCAAAATCTGAGTATAATAGAATATTTGTCTCCTTTTATTTATACGTTTCATTTTGGTATTCTGAAATTACATATATGCCTATTAAAAATGATAAGAGGGATTTAAAAATGATCCTTTGGTAAGATTAAGCCTTTCCAAGACCTTATAATGTTCTAATTTTGCACTGAACCTTTATGAAAGTTTAAAAAGAGCTTTACAGATTGATAATTAACTGCTTAATGTCACATTTTAATTTTTTATTTTCTAATTTCTTGTGATAATTTTACAATCCAATGTAAAACAATATTTTTGTTGTTTACTGTTAACTGACAATATTATCAAATCATATTGAATCACAGAAATATTGCAGTCAAGCTGAAATCACTTGTGATTATTTGTACTAATCTATGTGTTAACGGATGTATATAAAACATTTGTAAGAAAATAATAAATGCTGTTAGTTTACAATTATTACTGTGGCAAGGGGTGGTTCATAAATTAGTAAAATTCTGCACTGAAGAGAAAACATTTAGCTAGAAAAATGCAAATAGTTGAATGTGAAATTATAACCACAATTTTGTTAACATGTTTACTTAAAAATTTTTTAACAAGGAAGTCATGAAAGTTTAAAAAATTCATTTTCATTTTTTCATTTTCCAATGATAAAATTCATAAATATGACTAAAACCAGTTTTAGATTTAATTAACTAAAATTATAATACTATACAATTAGTTGTTCTAAATGAGAATACTTTTGCAGGAGTGCATTTTTGGCAGTTTGTGTTAAGCATAACTTAAAAGAAAAATACTGAGAATAATTTTTAGGTTAGTAGTGTGGAGGCCAAGAAAATTAAGGCCATCCCACCTCAAGTTTAGCTGATGTGGGAAACAGAGGCAGAAGAAAATCATTAAAATTCCTCACCTACTGACAAGCCTTTGAAACAGACAGAGTGGCTCTCCCCTGGGGACTTAACTGCCCTCACCTTGAGGTTTTGCTAAGGACAATCTAGCCTGACCGACCCCCTACCCCGACAGGTCCGACCAGGATCCTGTAAGTCTACTTTAACAATTCCTTCAGGAAACTTTATTTCTAAACCTCCAAGATAGTGTCGAGAATCATTCCCAAGCATATGGCCCACTGATATACATCTAAAGGGTCTCACGAGAAGATTTTTACTACTGATAATAAATAACCTTTCTCCCAACAATAGCTAGCCCCTCAAGGTCCTGGAGACCTTGCTTCCAAAATTCCTTAGTGACTTACATCATCTATAATTTCCTTTGTCCTCACCCACTGCCGAGTCCACCCCCTACTCTGCCTTTAAAAATTTTTAATGTAATTTGGTTCAGGGTCCAAGTCCCTACTCTGCTGTGTCAGGTATACTTGGGCCCAAGCTTAAGCTTGTCAAATAAACCCTCGTGTGATTGCATCAGTGCTTGGCTCCTTGGTGGTCTCTTGGACGCGAAAACTCAGGCTTAAGAGTAAGACTATGACACATAGATTTGCAAACATTGTCTTCTATTCTTTTTTTTTTTAAGATTTTATTTATTCATTTGACAGAGAGAGAGAGACACAGCTTGAGAGGGAACAAAAACAGGGGGAGTGGAAGAAGGAGAAGCAGGCTTCCTAAGGAGCAAGGAGCCTGATTGATTCCTAAGGAGCAAGGAGCAAGGGGAAGGGGCTGGATCCCAGGACTCTGGGATCATGACTTGAGCTGAAGGCAGATGTTTAATGACTGAGACACCCAGGCACCACTGTCTCCTATTCTTGATGAAATTTTGACTAACTCTCTAACCATAGCTCTTTGCATTCAGGCAGAGAGGCAGGACATTAAGTGTTATAAAATAAGAGCCCTTATATACTAAATAACCATATTTATGGTAATAATTTACTGAAATAGTGTTATTTCCATACCTGCAATGTCTCCAACTTAAATAGAACTTCGTCATTTCTCCAGTTATGGACTTGAATTCATGCTTTTAATGAAATTCACTTTACAACCCTCTTTCATTTGGTCTAAGTCAGGTTATGAAATACTTTTATTGCTTCATCTAAAAGCAGCAGGTTCATAATATTATCATTACAGGGCAGGAAAAAAATTTTCTTTGCTCATTCAAGTTATATGTTTTACTCCATTATTAAATAATTAGTAAATAATTCTAGTCTTTGAAATTTAGACTTTGCTTCAGAAAGTACAACTATTTTAAAGTTATTCATATACTCACAGTTTGGATAGTAGAAAATAAGAAATTAATTTTGTTTGTAGACCAAAAACCAAGGACAATTTACATTTAAAATTAAGTTTGTATCCCTAAATTTAAAAATACAGGGGAAAAAAAAAGAAATGATGTGAGCTCATGCAATAATAGTCAAATGTAAATAATTTGGTTCTTCTGAGGAAAACAGTCTATCCAGCAAATATTCAAAAGTAAAGTACTTGTACTAGACTACTAATGACACATCCTACAATTTCTTTTTGCTCCAATCATTGTTCTTTCTGAGAAAGAAGGTTGACTAAAGCTAAACAATTGATGGACAGATTTTAAAACGCCAACTGAGCTAACAAAAAGTATGTTTATTTCTGGCATGGACAAAATGATGTATAGTATGAGGTACAACTATAAACCAAGGAAATAATACAAAAGACAATCAAAGAGAATTCTGAAAGGTGGTAAAGGCAAGGAACTCCAGGACTGAAAGAACAATAGTGTCAGAATGTCCTCACATTCCCCGGCTCAACAGAAGAAAGAAACCCTGATTTAGCATTTCCTTTCCCCACAACCTAGCAACAAAAGGCAACATAAGGGGGATTATTCCTCCCCTGATTGAACCAGGAGTCTTTCTGACAACACTAGGAGAATCTGTCTGTGTGCGCGTGTATAATCTGTAGCTACACTACTCAAGACAGTGTGGTACTGATGAGAGGATAAACTCATAGATCAATGGATCAGGAGGGAGAACTCTAAAATAGACCTAGACAAATATGTCCAACTAATTTTGACACTCAGATATTAAAATAATTCAGTGGAGGAAGTAAAGACATTTTGACATATAGTAGCAGAACCTGTGGGCAGAAATATGTATCTCAACCTAATTCTCAGACCTCATACAAAAATGTATATTTTTTTTACATTTAGACTTAAATGTAAAATGTTAAACTATAATTGTTTTTTGAAAATAATAGGAGAATATATTTGGGATCCTGGGATAGGCAAATAACTCTTATATTTGAGAGCAAAAGCATAATTTATAATGACAAAATTGATAAATTGGATCTCATTAAAATAAAAGTTTTTACTCTGCAAAAAGACCATGTGAAGAAGTTGATATAGCATGTAGTAGGTGGGATAAAAAATATGCAAACCATATAATTCAAAAAGGATTAAAGTAGTACTTAAAATATAGAAATAGCTCAAATTAAATGTAAAAAAATGCAAATAATCTAATTGGAAAATGAACAAGAGACAATAGACCTGTCACTTGAGAAGATATACAAATGCATTTTGGGGAAAAATGACAAAGTAGGAGGGTCCTAAGCTCACCTCCTTCTAGAGATATACTTAGATAACACCCACATCACTGTTAGTAACCCAGAAAATGACCCAAAACCTGGCAGCACAGACTCTCCACAACTGATCACAGAGAGGAGAGGCCATATTAAAAAAAAAAAAAAAAATAGAAAGGGCAAAGACACGGTCAGACTTGTGAGTCAGTCCCAGGGAAGGAGGGACAACAGGCACAGAGAAGGGAGATGAGCATACCCCACAACAGGCACACACAAATTGTCTGACTGAAGGTCCTGCTCAAGAATGAAAGCCTGTGAAGGTACAACACAGGAAGAGGATCCTATAGTTCCATGCAACTGTAGCTCTGGCAAAAACCTGTTCTGACCCAACTCAAGAACAAAGCAGTCCCAGATTGGCCCACTAACAACACAGGGAGTTAGTCCTGCCCAAAATAGGCAAAAAAGAGTCATTGCAGATGACTGGACTGAAGGAGAAGGTGGCTTAGTCACAATAGTATGATGCTTATAACATATGAGACACCCATGAAGCACCAGGTTCTGGTGAACAAGGAATATGACACTAAAGGGCAACATAGGGCTTCTCCATAAGGCCACTACTTTCAAGACCTGGAGATATAAGTAATTTTCTTCCACATAGGAAGAGACCCAGAGAGTTAGACAAAATGAGAAGACAGAGGAATATGTCCCAAACGAAAGAACAGGACAAAATTACAGCAAAAGAATAAAATGAAATGGAGATAATAAGCCTCACAGAAAATTTACAGAATTGCCAAAAAGATAGTCACTGGACTTGAGAAAAGAATGAAGGGCCTCCGTGATACCCTTTAAAAAGAGAGAGAAAACAAAAAAGAACCAACCAGAGATGAAGAACTCAACTGAAATGAAAAATATACTAAAGGGGTGTGTCTGGGTGGCTCTCAGATCATTAAGTGTCTGACTCTTGATTTCTGCTCAGGTCATAATCTCAGGGTCATGACATCAAGCGCCACATCAGGCTCTACATCCAGATTCTCTCTCTCCCCCTTCCCCTCTGTCCCTCTTCCCAATAAAAATTATTTTAAAAATCCCATATACTATAAGGAATAAATAGTAGACTAGGGGAATCAGAACAGACTAGCAAGCTGGAGGACAGAGTAATAGCAATCAAACTGAATGGGAGAGAGAAAAAAATAATAATAAAAAGTGAAAACAGACTAAGAGAACTCAACACCACCACAAAAATGTAACAACAGTTGCCTTATAGGGATCCCAAAAGAAGAAAAGAAAGACAAGAGGACAGGGGTGGCTGGGTGGCTCAGTGGGTTAAGCCTCTGCCTTAGGGTCAGGTCATGATCTCAGGGTCCTGGGATCCAGACCCACATTGGGTTCTCTGCTCAGTGGGGAGCCTGCTTCCTCCCCTCTCTCTTTCTGCCTGCCTCTCTGCTTACTTGTGATCTCTCTCTGTCAAATAAATAAATAAAATCTTAAAAAAATAAGAAAGAAAGAAAGATAAGAGGACAGAAAATTTATTTCAGGAACTAATAGCTGAAAACTTCCTGAATTTGGGGAAGGAAACAGATGTTCACATCCAAGAGGCACAGAGAGCCACCCAACAAAAACAACCAAAAAAGGTCCACGACAAGACACAGTACTTAACATGGCAAAAAGTAGTGCTGAAGAGAGAATTTTTTTTTTTAAAGATTTTATTTATTTATTTGACAGACAGAGATCACAAGTAGGCAGAGAGGCAGGCAGAGAGAGAGAGGGAAGCAGGCTCCCTACTGAGCAGAGAGCCCGATGCGGGACTCGATCCCAGGACCCTGAGATCATGACCTGAGCCGAAGGCAGCGGCTTAACCCACTGAGCCACCCAGGCGCCCCTGAAGAGAGAATTTTGAAAGAGTAAGAGAAATGGGGCACCTGGGTGGCTCAGTGGGTTAAAGCCTCTCCGTTCGGCTCAGGTCATGATCTCAGGGTCCTGGGATCGAGCCCCGCATCGGGCTCTCTGATCCTCGGGGAGTCTGCTTCCTCCTCTCTCCCTCTGCCTGCCTCTCTGCCTACTTGTGATCTCTGTCTGTCAAATAAATAAATAAAATCTTTAAAAAAAATTTAAAAATAAAAAATAAAAGAGCAAGAGAAAATAAATCATTAACTTATAAAGGAAACCGTACAAAGCTATCAGCTGATTTTTCAGGAGAAACTTTGCAGATCAGAAGAAAGTGGCATGATATATTCAAAGTGCTGAAAGAAAGAAAAACAAACAAACACAAACAAACAAAAAAAACCCTGCAACCAAGGATACTCTATCCAGCAAGACTATCATTCAAAATAGATGGAAAAATAGTTTCTCAGACAAACAAAAATTAAATGAATTCATCACCACTAAATCAGCCTTACAAAGAAATAATAAAGAGGGTCCTATTAGTGGAAAGGAAAGACCATAAGAAGGAGTAAGGAAAATTAGGAAGCACAACAGCAGTAAAAATCACCTTTATCTATAAAAATCAGTCAAGAGATTATCAAAATAAAAGGATATAAAGAATGATCCCATATACCTGAAATGTGGGGCAGAAGTAAAAATATGCTTTTAGAATGGGTTCAAACTTAAGCAGCTATCAACTTAGTACAGACTGGTATATGCACAAGATATTGCTTATAAACCTAATGGTAACCACAAACCAAAAACCAGTAGTAGATATGTAAAAAATAAAGAAAAGGGACCCAAATACATCACTAAAGAAAGCAAGCAAACCCCTGGAGGGAAAAATAAAAAGAGAGAGAGAAGAAAGCAACAGAGAAGAATGACAAAAATAACTATTAAACAAATACCAAAACTGCAATACGTACATACCTATCAATAATTACTTTGAATGTAAATGGACTAAATACTCCAATCAAATGATACAGGGTGATGGAATGGATAAAAAAGCATTTACTGCCTATAAGAAACTCATTTTAGGTCTTCAGATTGAAAGTGCAAAAAAAAAAAAAAAAAGAAAGAAAGAAAGTGGAGAGATAGAAAACCATTTATCATGCAAATATAAGTGAAAAGAAAGCCAGAGTAGCAATACTATCAGACAAAATAGACTTTAAAACAAAGACTGTAACAGTCAAAAAAGGACACTACATAATCATAAAGGGAAAAGTCCAACAAGAAGATATAACAGTGGTAATTATTTGTGCCTCAACATGGGAGCACTCAAATAAATAAAGCACCTATTAACAAACATAAAGTAAGTGATTGATAGTGACACAATAATAGTAGGGAACTTTAACACTTCACTTACCTCAATGAATATCATCAAAATAGAAAATCAATAAGGAAACAGTGTATTTCAATGACACATTGGACCAGAAGAATATCACAGATATACTCAGAGCATTCCACCCTAAAAAAGTGGAATATGCATTACTGGCAAGTACACATGAGCATTCTCCAGAATAAGTCACAGGTTAGTCTACAAAGCAAGTCTCGACAAATTCAAAATGGATGAAGTAATACCATGCACCTTTTCTAAACACAATACTGTGAAGCTAGAAATCAACCACACACACACACACACACATAGACACACGATCTGGAAAGAACATAGAACATCTGGAAATACATAGAGGTTAGATAACATGCTATTAAGCAATGAATGGGCCAAACAAGAAATCAAAGAGGAAATCATAAAATACACGAAGACATATAAAAATGATAATACAACAACCCAAATTCTTTGGGCTATAGTAAAAGCTGCTCTAAGAAGGAAGCTTATAACAATACAGGCATACCTCAAGAAGTAGGAAAATTTTCTAATAAAGAACCTAACCTTTCACTAAAAGGAGCTAGAAATAGAAGAACAAACAAAACCCAAAACCAGCAGAAGCAAGGAAAGAATAAATATTAGAGCAGAAATTAAAAAAAAAAAAAAAGAAAAGAAAAATAAGAACAAAAACAATAAAAGGATCAATTAAATCAGGAGCTCCTTCTTGGAAAGACCAACAAAATTGCTTAACTGCTAGCCAGATGCATCTGAAATAAAAGAAAGAGAGAGAGGAGGGGGCAGTCTCAAATAAATAGAATCAGAAATGGAAGAGGAGAAATAAAAATACCACAGAAATACAAAGTGTTGGGGCGCCTGGGTGGCTCAGTGGGTTAAAGCCTCTGCCTTCGGCTCAGGTCATGATCCCAGGGTCCTGGGATCGAGCCCCATATCAGGCTCTCTGCTCAGCAAGGAGCCTGCTTCCTCCTTTCTCTCTCTCTGCCTGCCTCTCTGCCTACTTGTGATCTCTGTCTGTCAAATAAATAAATAAAATCTTAAAAAAAAAAAAGAAATACAAAGGGTTATAAGCAATTATGAAAAATTATATGTCAACAAATTAGACAACCTAGAAGAAATGGATAAATTCTTAAGAAACATAATTTCCCAAAATTGAATCAGGAAGAAATAGGAAATTTAAATAGATGAGTTATCAGTAATGAAATTGAATCAGTAATTAAAAATTCCCAACAACCAAAAGTCCAGGACCAGACATCTTCACATGTGAATTCTACCAAACATTTAAAGAAGAGTTAATACATATTCTTCTCAAACTAGTCCAAAAATAGAAAAGAACGAGAAGCTTCCAAATTCATTCAATGAGGTTAGCAATACTCTGATACCAAAATCAAATGAAGACATTACAAACAAACAAACAAACAAAAACGAGAGAGAGAGAGAGAGAGAACTATAGGTCAATATGTCTGAAATCCTCAACAAAATGCCAGCAAATCAAATCCAGCAATACATTAAAAAAAAAAAGTCATTCACCATGATCAAGTGGGATTTATTTCCAGGGTGTAAGCAAGTGTTCAAAATTCACAAATTAATAAAAGTTATACATCTCATCAATGAGAGGAAGGATAAAAACCATATGATCATCTCAATAGATACAGAATATGAATTTCACAAAGTACAACATCTACTCATGATAAAAATCCCCAATAAAGTAAGTTCAGAGGGAACAAACCTCAACATAATAAAGGCCTTAGATGAAAAGCCCATAGTGGGGATGTTTGGATGGCTCTGTAGGTTAATTATTCAACTCGTAATTTCAGCTCAGGTCATGATCTTGGAGTTGTGAAACCGAGCCCCACATTAGGCTCCACACTCATTGGGGAGTCTACCTGAGATTATATCCCTCTCCCACTGTCCATCCCTCTGTTTTCTCTCTCTTTCAAATATATAATCTTAAAAAAGAAAAGAAAAGAAAAACTCATAGTGAACATCATATTCAATGGTGAAAAACTGAAGCTGTTCCCATAAGTTCAGGGATAAGACAAGGATATCCACCACTTATATTTAACATAGTTCCAGAAGTCCTAGCCAAAGGTATCAGACATGAAAAAGAAATAAAAAGCATCCAAATGGGTAAGAAGGATAACATGCATATAACATGATATTATATATAGAAAACCCTAAGGAGTCAAGCAAATAACTACTAGAATTGATAAATGAATTAAGGAAGTTCATAGTATATAAAATCAATATTGAGAAATCTGTTGCATTTCTATATACTAAAAATTAGGTAGCAGAAAGAGAAATTAAGAAAACTTTTTAATCCACTTAAAATTGCTCCAAAAATTATAAAATACCTAGGAATAAACTTATCCAACAAGGTGAAAGACTTATACTCTAAAAACTATAAAACACTGATCAAAGAAATTGAAGATGGCACAAATGGAAAGATGTTCCATGTTCATGGATTAGAAGAAAAATATTGTTAAAATGTCCATACTATCCAAAGAAATCTACAGATCTAATGCAATTCCTTTCAATACACTAATAGCTTTTTCACAGAACTAGAACAAATAATCCTAAAATTTATATGGAGACAGAAGAAAAATCCCAAATAGCCAAAGCAAACTTGAAAAAGAAAAGCAAAATGGAGGTATCACGTTCCAGAATTCAAGTTATATTAGAAAGCTGTAGTAATCAAAACAGTATGATACTGGCACAAAAACAGACGAAGGATCAATAGAACAGAACAGAAAACTGAGAAACAAACCCACAATTATATGGTCAATTAATATTCTACAAACGAGATAGGAATATGTAATTGGAATAAGTAGCTTCAAGAAGCAGAGTTGGGAAAACCGAGCAACTACATGCAGAAGAATGAAATTATACCACTTTCTTACACCATGCACAGAAATAAACTCAAAATGGATTGTGGACCTAAACGAGAGACCTGAAACCACAAAAATACTAGAAGAGACCCCTAGATGTCAATCATAGCAACATTTTTCTAGCTCTGTCTCCTGAGGCAGGGAAAACATAATAAAAAATAAACTATTGAAACTATATTAAAATAAAAATCTTTTGTATAGCAAAGGAAAAAAGCAACAAAATGAAAAGATAACCTACTGAATTGGATAATATATTTACACATGACATATCAGATAAAGGATTGGTATATAAAATATATAAAGAACTTATAAGACTCAATACCAAAACCCCCAAAAATGCAATTAAAAATGGGCTGAAGCCATGATCAGACATTTCTTCAAAGAAAACATACAGATGGCCAATAGACACATAAAAATATGCTCAGCAAATTCATCATCAGGTAAATGCAAATCAAAACCACAATGAGATATCAACTAAAATCTGTCAGAATAGCTAAAATCCAAAATATAAGAAACAACAAATGTTGGTGAGGATGTTAAGAGGAACCCTTGTACACTGTTGATGGGAATGCAAACTTCTGAATCTACTGCTGGAAACAGTACGGAGGTTCCTCAAAATATTTAAAAAACTAATGATCCAGTATTCCACTACTGGATATTTATACAAATAATATGAAAACACTAATTTGAAAAGATATATGCATCCCTATGTTTATTGTAGCATTATTTATAAGAGCCAAAATATATAAGCAACCTGTGTCCAATGATAGATGAATACAAAAGATGTAGGATAAATATATATTGGAATGTTATATATATATATATATATATATTTATATATTCGAATATAAAGAACTGGTGGTTACTAGATTGAAAGCATGTGGAGGGATGGGTGAAATAGGTGAAGAGATTAAGAGTAAACTTATAATATATACTAATACATAGAATTATTGAATCACTATTTTATGCATAAAAGTAATAGAACACTGTATGTTAATTGTACTGGAATTTAAAATAAGTAAATAATAATGAAAAAGAATGCATACAGATGGTAACTAAGTACATTTCCTATTAGGTAAATGCAAATTGAAAACAGCATGTGATATTATGACATAACAAACAGAATGACTAAAAAAATAAATTGTGCAACACTAAATGCTGTCTGGAATGAAGAGCAATTGGGTCAATTGTGCATTGTTAGTGTGAATTTAAGTGGGACAAGCATTCTGGAAAAGAGTTACACAGTTCCTTATAAATGAAGTATGTTGACTAGCTTATAACCCTAAAACACAATTTTGAGTATTTATCTGAGAAATGAACACTAATGTTCACATAAAAAATATTTTACCAACTTAATTTATAATAGCACACAAATATTCTTTGCAACTTAGTTTATAATAGTTAATAACTGAAAACAATCTATGCCTTTCATTGTTTAAACACTGAATTTTTGAACAAGTTATATACATACCATGAAATACCACACAACTATTAAACAGAAGATATTAATGATACACATAATATATATGAATCTCCAAAAAATTTATGGTGAGCATAAAATACAGTCCAAAAGGCCACACACTGTGTAATTCTATTTACATGTCATTTTTGAAATGACAAAATTTTGAAATGGAGAACAAAGTGGTGGTTGTCAGAGTTTAGGAATTGTTTGGTGGCAGAAGATGGATATGGTTATAAAGAATATCCTGAGGGATGATGTGGTCATCATTCCTTTGCTTGACTCTGTCAATGTCAGTATTCTGTTTGCAATATTTCACAACAGTTTTGCAAGATGTTATCATCAGGGGAAACTGGTCGAGGAGGACAAAGTCTCTTGCTCTGTAGTATACCTTACATCTGAATATATAGTTGGATATATAGTTATCTCAAGACAGAAAATTTTCAATACTAGTTATATTTTAAAAGGAATGTTATATAAAAAGAAACAAAGACAAAGATAAAGGCAGATTTCCTGCAAGAAACAATGCAAGTAAGAAAAAAATTGAGCGATTTTTAAAGCACTAAAATATAAATATGACAATCTGTAAGTCAATACACTGCAAAAGTATTTTCTAGATATTAAAGGAGAATAGTTTCAGACATACAAAAACTGAAAGAATTCATCAGCAGTTGATCTTTCCTTCAAGATGTTTTAAACAAACTCCCCTACACAGAAGGAAAATGATATAAGATGGAAACCCAAATAAACAAAGGAAGTAAATTTGTCTCTATTTGCAAATGACATGTTATGCATAGAAACCCTAGAGACTCCAGCAAAAACTGTTAAAACTAATAAACAAATTTAGTAAAGTTGTAGATTCAAAATCAATGTACACAAGATAGTTGTGTTTCACTGTGTATACACTAAGAGTGAACTCTTAGAGAAATCAAGAAAACTATCTAATTTATAATTGCATCAAAAAGAACAAAATACCTAAAATAAATTTAATCAAGGAGGTGAAAGATGTGTACACTAAAATCTATAAGACACTGATGAAAGTAATAGAAGACACAAATAAATGGAAAGAAATACTGGAATACTGTAACTTTACTCATCGACTGGAAGAACTAATATTGTTAAAATGTCCATACTACCCAGGGCACCCAAGTGGACCAGTTGATTGAGTGTCTTCCTTCCGTTCAGGTCATGATCCCAGGGTCCTGGGATCAAGCCCCATGTCAAACTCCCTGCTCAGTGGGGAGCCTGCTTCTCCCTCTCCCCACCACTAACGTTCTCTCTTGTTATCTCTCTCTCTCAAATAAATAAATAAAGTCTTTTAAAAAAGAAAATGTCCATACTACCCAAAGCATTGTAAGGATTTAATGTAATCCCTGTCAAAGCTCAAAAGGCATTTTGCTCAGAAATAGGAAAAGCAGTCCCAGGGTGCCTGGGTGGCTCAGTGGGTTAAGCCACTGCCTTTGGCTCAGGTCATGATCCCAGCATCCTGGAATTGAGCCAGACATCAGGCTCTCTGCTCAGTGGGGAGCCTGCTTCCCCCTCTCTCTCTACCTGCCTCTCTGCCTACTTGTGATCTCTCTCTGTCAAATAAATAAATAAAATCTTAAAAAAAAAGAAATAGAAAAAGCAGTCTTAAAATTTGTATAGAACCACAAAAGAGCCCAAATAGATAAAATAAACTCAAGAAAGAACAAAGCTGGAGGCATCACGCTTTCTGATTTCAAAATATATGAAAAAGCTATAGTAATCAAACAGAATACTACTGGCATAAAAACAAACACATACATCAATGGAACAGAATAGGGAGCCCAGAAATAAACCACCACGCACATATGGTCAATTAATTTACAACAAAGGGACTAAGAATATACAACGGAGGGAGGATAGGACTTCATAAACTGTGTTTGAAAGACTAGACAGCCACATTCAAAAGAACGAATTTTACACCATACACACATCAACTAAGAAAAAAAAATGGATTAAAGAATTAAATTTAACACCTGAACCACAAAAGTTTTAAAAGAAAACAAGAGAAAGATCCTTAGTATTGATGTTGGCAATGATTTTGTGAATATGATACCCAAAGTACAGACAACAAAAGCAAAAATAAATCGAGTGGGACACCATCACTCTAAAAAGCTTCTGCACAGCAATGGAAACCATCAACAAAATGATGATACAACCTACTGAGTGAGAACATATTTGCAAATTATATATCTAATAATGTATTTATATCCAAAATATACAAAGAAATCACACAATAGTAAAAATACATATATATAAACAAACAAACAATAAAACAATCTGATTTTTTAAAAATGGGTAGAGGAACTGAATAGGCATTTTTTCCAATGAAGCCGTCTAAATGGTCTCGAGGTACATAAAAAGATGCTTAACATCACTTACTATCAAAGAAATGAGTGCAAATCAAAAGTGCGATGAGATACTACTTTATTCCTGTTAGAATGGTTTTCATCAAAGGACAAGGGAGAACAAGTGTTGGTGAGAATGTGGAAAAAAGGGAACCATTAGGCCCTGTTAGAGGGAATGCAAGTTGGTGCAGCCACTATGGAAAACACCATGGAGGTTTCTTAAAAACTTAAAAGTAGAACTACCATATGATCCAGCAATCCCACTTCCGGGTATAGATCCAAAGGACATGAAAACAGGATATTGAAGAGGTATCTGCACTCACATGTTCACTGCAGAATTTATTCACAATAGCCAAGTTATGGAAATAATCTAAGTATCCAGCAGTGAATGAATGGATAAATGAAGACGTTTTACATATAGATAGACAATAGGTGTAGATATAGATTAAGTAAAATAAGCCAGACAGAGAAATATAAATACTGGAGGGTATCATTTATATTTGAAGTCTTTAAAAAAGTCAGATTCAAAAAAAAGTCAGATTCAGTAGAATAAAGCAGTGGCTGCTGGAAGCTAGGGAGTGGGGCAAATAGACATGTATTTCTTGAACAATTACAGCATTCAAAGCTTAGTGAATAAAATTTCTCTAGGTATTTCAAAAAGAAAGTGCCTCATATCAAAATAGGTAATGAAAAAATTTAGGGGAGGGTAACAGGAGCAAAAATTGAGGGGGGAAATTAGAATATTCGTTTTAACAAATGGTGATTCATTGTTAAACTCCAGTGGCTGGGAAGCTGTTGCCGCTACTCCTGATGTCACACACACCGCCCTAACATCCCATCGCGAAGACCGCGATGAGGCATTGGAGTGTGGAGTCCAGCCACTAAATATGTAAAATCTGCCAGAATGTGTCACTGCCACAGCAAGAAGATGGCTTCTCTTTCCCGTCTGCCTTCCACATCTGTTATAAAAATGTGTCCTTCTCATTTAGCAAAGATGTCAGTAGGAATATGTTTTGAGCCTGACAGTGCAAGGCATGGGGAATACAGGACGTGTGCAGGATGCCACCCGATTTAATGTTGTGCTTTATTCTAGTCTATCTTATCCCATTATCAGGTGCAACATGTACTTGACATTGCAGTTTTCATTTATGTCTATTATTGATTGTTGTGTTAGCTATCGGTTATCCCCGCGAGTACCCTTCATGAAAGCAGAGATCATCTCTACCTGATCATTGCTATATGCTCAGATATAGGATAGTTGCTCAGTATATATTCTTTAATACCTCTATGAATTTTGATTAAGAACCCCAATTCCTTGGTCACTTCAGAAAGCAGGGAAGCTTGCTAATAGATGGGTAACAAGAATATATTTTCCCTAATTTCTACATCAATACCCCACCCCCAAAAGATCAATATCCCATTCAGCTCATTTTCTTCTTAAGGAAAATGTAAGATTTTGCTTACTCCCAAGAAGCCTACTATTTTGTGCACAAGAGAGTAGTCTGATCTTCTTTGAATCCAGTCTTGCCAGTGCTAAAATTAGTATGTTTGTCAAAGTGTTTGGACTGTGGGCACTGGCATTCCTGGTTTACAGAACCACTGCATCACTTGTCCTCACTTTTGTTTTTCATGTCTTATAAGTGCCTGACCATATAAGCTTCCTGAGGGTCTCTTTTTTGTTTACCAGAGTATAAGTCATCAAAAGTTTCTCACATGTAGAAACTAAATAAATATTGGTCGATGGACACATGTAAGTAAGTAAATTTAAGTAAATTTACCAATCAGCGGAAGAGTCATACTTCCATGATTAGGTTGCTAATCTTGCTAGGAAGTTTACTTCTCTGATGACAAGCATAAAGCCTATTGTCTATAGGAAAGGAAAATTAAATTAAAATTCTAAAGATATTTTCCTTTCTTCTCAATATCTACACAGTATTTAATATTAGATTATCTATAGTGACTAACTGCTTCCTTTATTTTTTAAAAAGGCTGAAATGATTTGTGTCATATATTTACAGTGAAACAAGGTAATTTTAAATATTATTTTGTAGGTTAACATCATTTTTTAGTAAAATTAACGATTAAAGTCTATGTTTTAGGGTATAATATTTTTAATTATCATGAAATCATTATTCGCTGGTGCCCAAAGTGGAATGTGAAATAAAACGGAAAATCTGCTTTACTCACTTTATCCCAGTTTAAAACCTAGAAGGAGTCGGTGGTGGCGGTTGGTGATGCGAGGTCCCTTGTGAGGCTGGGCTGCGGCTGAGGCTGGCTGGGCAATCTCGAAGGCAGAGAGCGACACACTCTCACCATCTTCAGCTTAGCAGAGCCTCACATGTTAACTGTCTTTCTCGGTTCCTGGAATAAAAGACACAACGTGGTCTTTTAATAACAACCCAAAAATGTAGGTAAGCTACTTACGTATAATTCTTCTAACGCTTCCTGGCTTAATCATGCCTTACCTATTGCTGTTGAGACTTGAGAAGAAAATCATTCTTGATTGTTCAGAATATTTAGAGACATTGTATGTTATTTTCCAAAATAAATGAATGATCTATTCTCCTATAATTACATCCACGATGGCTTAGTCTGTGGATTGAGAGCTTTTCATTGTAAAACAGGTGGTCTCATAGCACAAACAGATAAATTAGATTGTGGTAAACTTCCAACTTTAGACAGAAATTCAACCTATTTTAATGAAAGGAGATACTGTGTGTTACTTATAGACCTCCCCAAAGTTAGATTACTTTCCAACCCTTTATTACTGCCATAGAAGCAAATACTATAAAAAGTAAAATAACCAGAGTTACACATCTCTCATTTTTCATATTTAAGCTATTCTATTTAATTATGAAAACCATAAGCTTTTTCAAAAATATGTGATAAAAATCTTAGCTAACTTTCAGAATACACTATTTTTATTATATTTCTAGAGTCTAAAACTGTTTTCATTGCATTATTGATGATGCATATTCCAAGTAAATATTACTTTTTGAATTTAGTTATCATTCATTGTCTTTTTAACTAATGAATGCAAAGCCTCTGAGAACAAAATGTTTTCCTTATGTTTTAGAATTTATTTATCCAATAAACAGACTCAATCCCATCAAATTTTACTACCCTCAAATATCTCTGTGATATTTTCAGAAATTATATTAATGATGATTGTCCACTTACACTCTTTCTAGTAAAAGAGATTCAGCAAATACTATTTAAAAATATCTCTCAAAAATATCTCTTGTTTTATTACAAATCAATTGTTCTTTAAGTAAGGTTTATTTTAAATAGCATTAAATAGGAAAGGCTAAACAGCTATCTCTAACAACACTAAACAGCATCCAAATGTGAAGTCAAGGACTCAGATGTAATACAAAGTTCCATGATAAATTTTTTTAAACTTCCTTTTCATATTGAAAATTCCATTATCAAGTCATTATCAAAGTAATCCTAACAGAGTACTAATAGAGTAGGAAAATCATCTGCACTCATGATTTTATGCTTCCTGCAAATGATTTCTTGTTCAGAATGTAGAAAAAGAACTCCACATGTATTGGAACCACAAATTACAAATGTGGAAATACAGTAGTTCCCACAGTTTAACTGCAGTGAGCCTGACATCTGGCAGTTACACTGCTGGGACTCTCCACTTGAGGGTAATTCTTTGCTCATTTTTGGGTTAGTGTAACATTTTCCCTGTGCAGCAACTTGCTGGGCCCATAGTATAAACTGTTCTGAGGTAGAAAAGAAAAGCCAAGCACAAACTGACAGCAAGATGAGGGAGCTCCCCAAAGCAGCCGTCCTGACTTCGTTTTTCCCTTTCTCAAGAGGAACATATGTCATAAAGAGCATTTCACTTAAAAATGGCATGGGGTAGGGAGAATTGCCAAATTTTTCTCAGTCACTGTAAGTTATAATTTGGTCTAGAACTTACTACTCTCTTAACTTTGATTTATCCTGTCTTTTTATAGGTCTGATTATCTTAAGTTGCTTCAAATAATTCCAGAAAGCTATAAATGAGTATATCAACAAAGCTTCTAGTTGCAAACGTCTTGCATGATTATAGACCTTTTGAAAATGCACCATAGTTATTAGCATAACAAAAGTTAACAAAAGTTAAATTTTCAGTTAAGTTTTTTTTTTTTTTTCCCATCAGAATTTCTTAAATTCAATGGCCCTTTTGACATCGATAAGTACTGCATGGAAGAAGTTAGAAAATACTGCAATGAATAATTTGTTTCACTAATAATCGAACAAATTTTATTATAGAAATTATTTTTAGCACAAGAGATTCAATTCCTAGTGAAATTTGATACAAGTTTTAATAAGGATAATAAATAATATCAAGTGATTTCAGGCCATCTGCTTTACATGACATATCCATGGGAAACGCTGGAAGGCAGGCTGATATTTTTACTTCCTAGAATGTTCTCTATAGGTATCGCCATTATAGTTCAAATTAAACCAGATGGAGTCATAAGATAAGCAATACTACCATTTTTTTTCAATATTTTGAATACAATGGTCTAGTGTGAACATAGATTTTTAAAAATAATCATCAATAGCGTGGAGTTATGTGATATGTTTTTCTTAAGATCCAGAGGCAAAAATCTTCACTTTCTCATGTAACAGGAAGATTGGGATGCACACAAGCAATTTTAAATAGCAAGAATGTCTTTCAGTGAATTGTGTGTTCCATCTGTCACAGTCTCCACATTTTACCATTGATAATATTTGTGATGTGATATAAGAAATTGTTCCCAGCAGGTCCCATCATATTGAATAATGGTCTCTTTTATATGAGCAGGTTGTTAAATCAGCAACACTCTCAGTTTCAGAAGAAATGAAAATCAACACTAAACAACCAGATGAGTGGAACAGATAGATTCCTATAGAGAACTATATGTGTGAATTTAGAAATGTAGTTAATGCAACGCAGACTATATAAAGGAAAACAGTAAAATAAAATACAATAAAAGACGGGGTGGTTCTTTAGGCTCTTTATTAAAATCTGGCTCTACTGTGGGGAAAAAATGTGACTCCTCTCCTATGTATTTACTAATCTTGATAATTAAGTCAATACATACTTTTGGGGGGGTCCAGGCCCACCCCAATCTCTAAGGAAAATACGCTTGCTGTAGACAAGGGTAATATAAGAAATGTAGTAGCTGATGTTTGTTTTTGTTATCTTTCGTTTTATAACAAAATACCCCAAATGTAGTTGAAAATAAATTTTGTCATAGATATATTTTTGTAGGTGACTAATTTGGGCAGATCTCGCCAGGTCCATCCTCCCGCAGGTAGTATCTACAGGGATCACTCAATAGATGTCAACTAACAGTGGGTTAGTGTAAATGGTCTAATATAACATCATTCATATGCCTGATGCCATCATGGGAGGGCTGGAAGGCTGTGCTCAGCCAGGCCCCTTTCCATCTCCTTGTAGTATCATTGCCTCTCCAAATGCTCTATCCAGCAGGATAGTCTGACTTCTTACATGGATTCCAGAGTGAAAGAGGAAAGGTTTCTAATCCTCGAAAGGGCTAGATCTGGAACAGATTTATTCAAAGTAGTCTCTGAACAAGCTTAGGTGCACAGGGAGGGAAATTAGATCCTTAATTTTTAATGGAAAGGACATAAAAGAATTTGGGGACATTTTAAATATACTGCAGTCTGCTATCCAGGCACAAAATATTCACATTCTTCCACATGCAAAATATGCTCACCCTCTCCAAAGATTCCCAAAGATGCATCTCATTGGGGGGTTGATATAAATTTCAAGGTCTCATCTTCTAAATCAGGGCCAGGTGCAGATGAATCTCCTTCAGAGGGGTCTCTCAAGTACATTTTCCCTCTTTCAGAAAACTTGTGATCTAAAGAGACAGAATATTTTTCCTCGTCACACCCAATACACAATGGACAGATACAGACTCTACTGTTTAAAAAGGAGGAATACAGGAGAAACATTGCATTCATTGGTCTATATCAATTCTGAAATTCAGCAGAACACATGATGCTAGTTTCTTGATTAGGGCTCCATTTTATTTTGGGAGTGGCTCTTTATTGCTTTCAGTTCCAACTTCTGGGATTTTGGCTCCAACCTCTGAATCACCTTTTCTTTCCCCTAAAGATGGTCTGTGTGTTGATATGGTCTGAATACTTCCTCAGCCTATTTCCTGCCTAAGGACAGCTTGAGCCCTGTAGGGTTGTCTTGAGCAATCTGTCTTTCAAGCCAAAATAATGTTTCTGCAAGGAAAATTATCTTCAGAACCTATGGATTCCCTATGGATGGTACTGAGGGTTACTACATTAGACAAAAGCTAAATACACAAAAATCTTCAAGACAGGCCCATCTCTCCTTTAATATGTGTCAGATACTGTGGGACAATGACCATAAGAACCTTCATAATTCTAATGGGTATTTCCTTAATTTTTTCCAGACTGTCAACAGAGTGCCCTGGATACATGCCCTTGAGATACTCAACATGATGCTCTATTATTTGGTAAGTGTCCTGAATTTTATCATTGTATTGAGTTTATTTCTTACTTTGCAAGTAACTTGATATCTAGAAGGATTAGGACTTAAAAACTTTAATTTTAAAAAATCTAGCAAATCTTGCCTCCTTTATATTTCCTCTTGTTTCTCCTAAAAAACTGAGTATTTCTTCCTTAGTGCTTGTCTTGTTTCTCATATTTTATCACAGGAAGTTAGAAGAAGACCGTTGGCACTTTGTACATTCTGTGTGGGAATTTACCCAAACAATCCATGAATTCTTTATCTGCTCTTTCTATTCTTTATGTTACTGAAAGTCAGTGGTTACAAACTGTCTGCCACTACACATCAAATGTCTCCTATATTTTCCATGAACAATGTGTTGCTTTGTCTCCTCATGGTCCTCCTTGCCTTTTTAAAGTCTCCTCAAGGTCGTCCAGTTTCTCCCTACCATCCTACCCCAAAATCAGTGCCATATTGCCTTAGGTTTTTGTTACTGCATATTTCTGGTAATAAATCACTGATTACCTGATTCCCAAACCACAACACATGCTCACTGACTCAACTATGATTCCATTTGGCTTAGACATATTCCCAAGAATTGATTTGTGGATTCTCTGACAGATGCAGTTTTCAGATTGGCTAGAATTCTCTACAGAATAAAGTCGTATGAGTTGGTCTAGGGGTATCATTGCAATAACAGCACATAACAATGTGTAAAAGATAAGGATGTGTATTATACCAGGGGTTATCAACAAAACTAACTTCTGATCTTTGGCATTTTCTTCTTTAAAATATTTTTTTCCTTTTTTTTTCCCCCTAACCCATAGGAATGATGAATAAGAATGCTGACACTATTTGTTCCTTCTGCATAATATATACAACACATTTCATTAGTGTTCTTCCTGTCTCTATCATATTCATTATAAAATGATTAGGACCCAATAGTACTATGTAATGTCTAAACAGAAAATTTATTTATATATATTTGAGGGGTGCTATTATAGAGAAGTTTGTATCCCCCCCCAAAATTCATGTGTTGAAGTCCTGACCTCAGTGTAATGGTATTTGGATACAGGGCCTTTGGAAGATGACAGGGATAAGATAAGATTATGAAAGTAGATCCTTATAGTAGGATTAGTGTCCTTATAAGAATCGACACTTGAGCTCTCTCTCTCTCTCTCCTGTCTGCTCTCCACTGCATGCACCAAGCAAAGGCCACGTGAGCACATATTGAGGAGGCTGACATCCTGTCAGACTTCCAACCTCAATAACTATGAGAAATAAATGGTTTTTGTTTAAGCCATCCAGTCTATGGCATTTTGTAATACAAGTCAAACTGACTAAGGCACCGTCTGGTTTATTGTATGGGTATTTACAGATTAAGTTGTGTCGTGTATATTCTAAGGAATACTGTAATAGCAATTTATTTGTGTGACTTACAAGTGCCTCAAAATATCAAAGGTAAATTCTTTAATCCATTTAGGAAGGAGTATATAGGAAGATTTGGGGGAAATGGAAGATGATATGGCTAAACAAAGTCTTCGTTATGCTTCTCATTGCTCATTTAAATAATGATATTTACAGAAACGATGTTCTCATATTCTTTGCCTTACGTCAGGGTGAAAATCTTTGCCTACAATTGAACTATGAAATTATAAGCCGGAACAGGAAAATAAGTGCTGGGGTTCATGTAGAGCATGACATCATCCATAGTAACTGGCTTGCTAAAATGTAACACGGAGGCAGCTGAGGGCAGGAAAGGTCTGGGAGAAGGGCGTAGGCCTTTGGAACGCCAAGGCCTGCGTGACCACTCTGGGTAGGAATGCAGAATGCCACATGGTGTCACCTTCCCGGAAGCTTTCTTAGCCAAAACAGCTGCCCTGTGATCTAGGAGATGTATGCACTGTCCCTTAGGCTATGTTTAGCAGAACTCATAGGACACACAGATTAGCATATTGTATCTTTCCTGTAAATAGATCTTCCAGTTCCAGTAACATCCCTTGTCACATCATGTGCTCGAGAAATAGTGATAAAGATCTGTGATCATCCTGAAGGACCTATAAAGGTGGGAGCAAAGAAGGACAAAGGGTCTTCATCTCTGAACCTTGACCCCCCCGCCTTCTCCTCTTTCACAGCAAAGTTTGGTACTAGTAATCTTTCATAGGTCGTTACAGGAATTGCTGGCCATTTCTGCCAAATAAGCACACATTGGTTTTGAAGATCGTCAAAGACTCTATTAAAATGAAAGAAGAAATAGAGCATGAAGGTTCTACTAAGATGAAACACACATTTTAGAAACAATACACATATGGAAGAATTACTGACAATTCAAAGGTATTTTTATATAATTTTTTTAAGTGTCTATATAAAGAACTATTCAACATGACCTTTTAGGGTCATTGGAAAGATATTGCCTAATATATTTCAAACATCTAACTGCTTCTAGTAACTATCTGCTTTGATTAGTATACTTTATAGCATCATTCAGAATGATCACGCCCTGTTGTTATAGGAACTATGTAAAGGAAATAGAAGTTCATGTGTGTTACTGCAGATAGCTGAGTGTTTCCAAAGCAGCTAGAAAACAAAATAGCGTATGCCAGTTAGCTCATATTAGGCAGGGAAATAATGTGATATTCAATTGAAAGGATCTGGTATGACAGTGAATATTCCTCTCTTTCCTGTCATGTATGTGACTTGCTTTTAAATTATTTTATACTGGGGCGCCTGGGTGGCTCAGTGGGTTAAAGCCTCTGCCTTTGGCTCAGGTCATGGTCCTGGGGTCCTGGGATGGAGCCCCACATTGGGCTCTCTGCTCAGCAGGGAGCCTGCTTCCTCTCTCTCTCTGTCTGCCTCTCTGCCTATTTGGGATCTCTGTCTGTCAAGTAAATAAATAAAATCTTTAAAATAAATAAATACATTATTTTATAGTGATCCTAATTTTTGGAAGTCCTATGTACACTGTTCCTATGGTAATTATATAATAGGGTCGTGGCTCTCAGATGCTAAAGATCTTTAGTTATAGCATGTGAGTAGGTACTATATCGTTCAACTTCAGTAGGAATTTTGGTTTGGAATTTTAGAAGAATAATTCTGATTCTGCGGGACCAAATACAGAGCACTGGAACATCATGCTGTGAGGTGGTGTTAAAAAAACAAACAAACATATAATTAGCTGCATATGAAAGAAGCTTGAAGAATACAAATTCCCAGATCCACATGCAAATGATGGAAGCTCTATAGCTTTTATTCTATTAAATAGAACAATTAAACTAAAAAGGAGTAACTTGTCAGGAGATTTTGAACCATGATGTTCACTAAAAATAACTATTTTGTGCAATGTTCTAAGGTTATAACATTTTTAAAAAATCCTTACTTTTTTGTTGGTACTTCATTTTTGGTGGTAAAAAATTATTTGGTAAGCATACCCTCTCCAGGAACTTGGCAATAATGGAAAAAAAAAAAAAAAGCAACTCTGAATGTTAAACCACAATATAAATATGCAAAAACCTATGCCAATATTTTTTTATTTAATTTTTTCCAGTGCAAGATTGGACATCAATTGAACAAACAAAAAACAAGGTATGCAAACTTGCACTGAATATTTTTTAAGTTCAGATAAAATTCCAGTAAAGGTGATAATAAACTAATAGAAGTAACATAGTATTTAGAATTGTGTTTGATTAACTCTGGAGCCATAGAAAAGTAAAAATTTCAAAACCAGTATTGGTAGAACCAAACAGTTGTTCAGGAAGAACATAATCCAGTACAACCGTATTCAAGAAGTGTAGTCTCATTTGCAAGACATATTCTTGGGAACGTTGATACATCAGTACATTTCGGTATAATTGCATTTACAGTCCCAGAAAAAGACAAGTACTGTATTCTAGAGTTTTTTATTTGTTTTTGTTTGTTTGATTTTTAAACTAACAATCAATCTTCTGGCATAACCTGACCTCCCAGGAATGTCCACTTAGAGAAAGAATAAGTCAAGCTGATCTCATTATTCCAGTAATTGGTAGCAGTATTTCTTACTGAAAAATAAGAAGTTGGCATTTTGGTGTATATCCCAATCTCTGTGAGTTCGTTTAAAGTAATTCTTCTATGGAATAATGGTCTCATTTTTATTTTAATTAGCAGAGCTATTTTTTTTATTATTAACATATAATGTATTATTTGCCCCAGGAGTACAGGTCTGTGAATCATCAGGCTTACACATTTCACATATTCACCATTGCACATACCCACCCCAATGTCCATAACCTAGCCACCCTAACCCTATCTCCCCACCCCCCAGCAACCCTCCATTTGTTTCCTGAGATTAAGAGTCTCCTATGGTTTGTCTCCCTCCCAATCCCATCTTGTTTCATTTTTTCCTTCCCTCTCCCCTACAATCCCCCACCCTGCCTCTCAACTTCCTCTTATCAGAGAGATCATGTGATTAATTGTCTTTCTCGGATTGATTTATTTTACTCAGCATAATACCCTCTAGTTCCATCCACATTGTTGCAAGTTAAAACTAGCTAGTTTTAAAGCCACTTTGGTGAATATATGTCAGCAACACCACTCTCTAAATTCCATGGCGTATTCACAGAAGCCAAACATATCCCTGACAATTCTCTGAGTAGCTCTTGCATTTAAAATAATAATAATAATTAATAATAATAATAATAATAATAAATGATCATTATTTTCTCATTAATTTTCCTTATATAAGGGAAAAAAGACAAATTTTTGGAGCTTCAAATTTATGTTGATTCCATAGAAAGAAAAAAAAGACAAAAAGAGTTATACAAAAGAGGAAAGGCAACAAATTCTAGTCTTCTAATTTAATTTTCTTTTACTTATCATTTTATAGAAACCACAAATTGGTTCATTTTTTATTACCAGAGTCATAGTAATACATGTTTATATCTTTTAGAGCAGGTACAAATAAGGAAAACATGAAGAAGCAATCACTAATAATTCTATTTTTATAGATAAGGACTGTGATATATAACTATTTCTTATAATATGTGTAATGTTAACATGATGGCATTATATTTGAGAAGGAAAATAAAACTAATTAGATAATTTCATTTATTATATTTATTATCCTTCTATGTAAACTTATAAATTTACTTCCATTTTATAATTCTAAGTTAAAAATAAAAAAAAACATTTTAAGGATTGTGATACATACAGTAGAAAGTCTTCTAATTAACTTTTACCTATCTGGACAGCTTAATTCTTTCAATTATCTGGAGGTAAGTACACTTAAAATGTTTGTGGTGAACTGGCCACCCTCTCTCTAGTCTGCAGGTGTGTTTTTATTTAAAGGAACTGAGTTAATCACATTTGCATCTCAATTCATTATTCCAGTTATATGTATTTTTATACCTATATAATTTCAGATTATAATTAAAATTAACAAAAACGATAAATAAGTTTGAAAGATGTATCTATGATAATGTTGTTGAATATGTGGAAATTAAGTAAATTAAATCAATAGAAAACTTCTATGTAACTACTGGTAGATAAGAATCTGTAGAAGATTGATAAGAATTTGAAGTGTCCCAAGTTTTCAGTGACAGTTGCGTTAGGACACTTTCAAATGTTTGGCATGAGTTTTTGTAGTATATATAAGCATCATTTTTCTAAGAAAAAGAGAAAAGACAACAGGTGTAGACTTTAGAGTTTCATATACAAAGAATTTGTATACAAAGAAAAGGTCTTGGTCCTACAACTAGGAGTTAGTGAATAATTATATTATTTGTTAAAGGTAGGGATGTCAAATTAACCTACTGATTACTGATCCAGATCATGTCAGACAAGAGAGCTTTGAGTGTGCCAAATTGTCCTCCAGAAAGTTTGAACAGATGCACACTTCTAGGAGCAGTACCCAAAAGTGGCTGTTTCCCAATGCACTGCCAACTTCCAATATTGGCATGGTTGAATATTTGTGGATTGAATAAGTAAAAAATATCTACTTGCTTTATTATGAATTTTGTTGATTTCTAGCAAAACTTTGCATTAGCATATATGCACAGACAATCATACTTCTGACTTGCTTAATCATTTCCTCTACCAGTATTTTTTGTTATTTAGGTTTTTCCTATTACTTATAAGTACATTTTATATTAAGCCTTTACAATGAAATATTTAAGGAATTATAGTGTATTATTTTTATAGCTTTATTGAAATATATTTGAAATGCTACAATCTATAAGTTTAAGGTATATGTACCTTATATGTATGATTTTATATATGTACATATTACAAAATGATTACCACATTTTATATATGTACATATTTTATATATGTACATATTACAAAATGATTACCACAGTAAGCTTAGTAAATACATCCTTCACCTCCCATAGTTGCAACTTTTTGTATGTGGTGAAAAATTTTATAATCTACTCTCTTAACAACTTTTAATTATATGATACACTATTGTTAACTAGTCACTTGCTCTTCTGAATGCTCTGTTGAATTTAGTTGGCCAGTTTTTTGTTGATAATTCTCATATCTATATGCAATAGGGATACTGGCCTGTAGTTTCTTTTCCTGTGTCCTTATCTAGTTTTGGCATCAGGGTTTTGCTGGCCTGATAAAATGATTTTGGGACTGTTCCTTCCTCTTTTATTTTTTAGAAGAGTTCAAAAAGGATTGGTGATAATTCTTTTAAATGTCTGGCAGCGTTCACAATGAAACAATTTGGTCCCTGGCATTTCTTTGTTTGGATGTTTTTGATTAGTGATTGATTCAGTCTCATTAACATTATTGGCCTGCTCAAATTTTCTGTTTCTTCATGATTACATCTTGATAGGTTGTATCTTTCCACAAATATATCCATTTCTTCTAGGTTATCCAATTTGTTAGTGTAGTCTTATGTAGTCTTGTAGTCTTATGAGACTTCATATTTCTGTATTATCAGTTGTAAGGTCTTCTCTTTGGTTTATAGTTTAATTTGGTTCTTTTTTTTTTCTTTCTTGATTGAGAGCTCTCTTTTTTGTTAATGTAGGCATTTACTGCTATACATTTTTTTTCATAGAACTGATTTTGCTATATCCCATAAGTTTTGGAAAGCTGCATTTTCACTTTTGTTTGTCTCAGGGTAGTTTCTATTTTCCTTTAGATTTCTTTGATCCACTGGATTGTTAATATGTATTTAATTTTCATGTTTTGTTAATTTTCTAGTTATCTGTTATGGATTTCTAGTTTTATTCCATTGTGGTCAGAAAAGATACTTAATACAATATTTATCTTCTTGAATTTATTGAGACTTAACTTATGGCTTAACATATGATCTATACTAGAAAATATTTTGTGTGTACTTGAGTGGAATGGAATTTCTGATACCATTAGATGGAATGTTCTTTATATGTTTGAAACATTTGATCTGTACTGTTCAAATCTGCTCTTTCCTTATTGATTCTCTATATTATTAGGTAGTGATCTTCTTTCTTTCTTGTTACTATATATTGCTTAAAATCCTTTTGTCTCATAGAGGTATAGAAACCCCTTCTTTCTTTTTATTACCGTTTGTTTCAAATACCTTTTTTCTATCCCTTCACTCTCAGTCTGTATATGCCCTTAAAAGTGAAGAGAATTTCTTATAAGCAGCATATCATTGGATCTTTATTAAAAAAATTCATTCATCTGTTTTATCTTTTGACTGGAGAATTTAATCCATTTACACTTAAAATAATTATTGAGAGATAACGCTATTGCCATTCTGTTAATTATTTTCTGAGATTTTGTAGATACTTTGTTCCTTCTTTCCTCTCTTGCTTTTTCCCACTATGATTTGAAGGGCTGTTATAGCAAATTGCTTTGACTCCATTATCATAATCTTTTGCATATTTACTACAGGTTTTTCTTTTGTGATTATCATATGAGGCTTATATAAAATGTCTTATACTTGTAACATCCTACTTTAAGCTAACAACTGTACTTCAATAGTATACAGAAGTTTTATCCTCAAAGAAAGAATGCTAGAGAAGCTGACCTTGATGCATTTACAATTAACAGTGAGTTTTACACATTCATAAGTTTTTGTAATATTAATTAGTATCCTGAGGTCCTTCTCTCACCGATTATGCTTGCTGTCTTTCCTTTAACTTTTAAAGATGGGTCTCCTTCAATCAATCTCTTATGTCTCATACTCAGAGGACACCAATATTATTTGAGAACCAGATACTTATATCCTTTAAAAATCTATACTTTATCCAGGTATTTAATTCTGTAGAAACAGATTATATTTACTCAGAATATTTCTGTGGCAATTATTTTAGGATATAGCTGAAATAATTACCTTATTTTTTAAGATAAAGTTCTTTTAAATTCTGTCCAAATTCATGTACAGTATTTCAGTAATTATGGATATTTGGACTGACTAAAAACCTGAATTACAATATATGTTAAGGTCAAGGTCAACTTATTTTAATATCTTAGACAATTTAGTATTGGGAAGTATACTCATTAAGTATTGCCTTAGAGAGAGTCCTGAGAAGTTGTATAGAAACATGCAAAAGATTGATCTGCTTATTTAAAATTACAATTCAAATTTCTATAAATTGGTATATTTATAACATATGTAGTTAATTAAAAGTAGATTTGTTTCAAAATTTGTGTTTGAAATCTTACCATTTTGTATTTTAATAGCTGTTTTGAAGAGGACAAATATGTATAGCACTTTATATATCTTAAGTTCATTTTACATAATAGTCTACTCTGATTTGGGGAATCAAACTAGTATCTTAAGCTCTATTTGGCAGTACTGTATTAGCTATAAATCTGCATATGTCTCTTAGGCATTCTACTGTAAATCACACTCTAAATGACAATAATCCATTACTCACTTTTGATCTCGTATTGTAAATAATCCACACAAATTTCCTTGCATGCATCCACTAACTTTGAATAATTTTTCATTATCATAGGGTGCAACAAAGATGATCCAGTGCATACACAGTCTATTAAAACAGTCTAATGACCTTAACAAACAACTAAAGAGATCATGCAACATGAACCGCCATGAATGGATCTATCCTCCAACTTCATGACCACTGTCTCTTTTGGTATTCCTAATTCAAACCCTTAAAAATACAACAGGCTCTTCTTTAGGGTTTATTGTAATTTATTCTAATTTGGAAAAAAAAAGTTTTTCATTCCTTGAAAACTTGAGCAATATTTTTCACACCTGTATGTCCCCCTTCTTGTTCTTCTACAATTTCTAACATCAGTCTTCTCATTGTAAATCATTCTAAATTTTTAAATTTAGGATCTGCTCCTGGCTGTCCATAGTCTGTCAGTAATTTCTCAGTTTATGCCTCATATTCATTAGAAATATATATACTGACATTATCAAAAGCTACCTCACCACTCTCACCCATACTTTCTCACAATTGCACTTCTTCATACTCTGAGCAATTATTTTTTTATATTGTAATGTTTATTTCATATATATGTATACATATATAAATATGTAATAGAGAATGAATAAAAAGATAAGTAAATAGAAAATATAAAATAAAAGTTAAATTATTTGGGAAATAGAATTAGAAGTTCTATTACCCACGTTAAAGGAGTCTGAGGATGTGAGAGAAATTTTAAAAAGTAAAGAATTTTTAAAAAATATTATGGATAAATAATCAAGGTGAATTTCCCAAAATTAAAAATAGCATACCAGTGTAAGATGATATTTCATTGTAGTTTTGATTTGTATTTCCCTGATGCTGAGTGACGTTAAGCATCTTTTCATGTGTCTGTTAGCCATCTATATGTTTTCTCAAGTAGGCAGAAAGGCAGGCAGAGAGAGAGAGGGAGGAAGCAGACTCCCTTCAGAGTAGAGAGCCCGATGTGGGGCTCGATCCCAGGACCCTGAGATCATGACCTGAGCTGAAGGCGGAGGCTTTAACCCACTGTGCCCACCCAGGCACCCCGACCATCTATATGTCTTCTTTAGAAAAATGTCTATTCATGTCTTTTGCCCATTATTTTTACTGGATTATTTGGCTTTGGGGTGTTGAGTTTAATAAGTTCTTTATGTAATTTTGGTAGTTAGTTTAATCTATCAGATAGATAGTTTAATCAGATATGTCATTTGCAAATATCTTCTTGCATTCCTATTGATAGGAATGCAAATTGGTGCAGCCACTCTGGAAAGCAGTATGGAGATTCCTCAAAAAGTTAAAAGTAAAAACTACCCTAATCCAGCAAAAGATACAAAAATATTGATTAAATACTGATTCTTGTAAGAAATACATGTACCCAGTGTTTATAGCAGAGTTAGCAACAATAACCCAATTATGTTAAAGCCCAAATGTCCATCGGCTGATGAATGGATAAAAAGATGTAGTGTGTGCAATGGAATACTACTCAGCCATCAAAAAGAGTATCTTGCCATTTGCAATGACATGGATGGAGCTAGAGGGTGTTATGTTGAGTGAAAGAAATCAGAGAAAGACAAATACCGTATGATTTCATTGACACATGGAATTTAAGAAACAATTTGCTTGTTAATTTATTAACTTTGTGCGTGTGTGTGCATCTTTTCAATTAGAGGGTGAAATTCATGAGTGCTGAGGCCTTATTTACTTTGCTCTCAAACATATTCATACCCACCACCTAGAAGAATTCCTGATACATAGTAGGTACTTAATTAACATTCTCTGTCTCTTTGGTTATTATTCCCTGTTAATTTTATCAATAACACTGGTAAGAATCATCATCTTGGCTTTCAAAAATACAAATTTGAAAATCAATTTCTCTACTTTGCCATTGTTCATCATCAAAATCACTAGTTTCATATCAGATATCTTCTCTTGGATATCTTTTTTTGGAAAACTATTAAAATAAATATATTTTTGAAGATTCTGTTTATTTATTTGTTAGAGAGAAAGAGACAGAGAGAGCACAAACAGGAGGAGAGGCAGGCAAAGGAAGAAGCAGGCTCCCTGCTGAGCAAGGAGCCTGGTGTGGGACTCAATCAAATCATGACTTGAGCCTAAGGCAGCCGCTTAATCAACTGAGCCACCCAGGCATCCCTAAAGTAAATAATCTTTATTATTCTTAGAACTATAATATTACATAAATTCAATAACTGAATCAATGATTGATTTTAATAATAATATATATTTAATAATTACTACATTTTAATAACATTTATAGAATTATGCAATATATATATTAGTATAATCAATTTTCCCCTAGGTAAAGTAAAAATATATTCTTAAAGTTTTTTTAAAATCACATCTAAGGTAAATATTACAAATCATTGTTATAATTGCTATATTTAAAACTAAAATAAATTTCTATAATGTTACCACAAATATATCTTATCCAAATAGTTTTATAGAGAGAAATATTTTGAAAAAATCTCTATTAACTAGAATACAATTTAAGAGGAAAGAATGGTGAGTGTACTATCTTGAAATACATCAAAATATTGAACTTCTAAATTTATCAACTACAAAATATAGTAAAAGGCAAATAAAGCTATATAGAGGTTTCTGAAAAGGAATTTCAAGAGAAAGAGCCATGAAAACTTGAATCAATCTTTTTTTTTTTTTTTTAACTTTGTCTCAAATGCCAGAAATGATTGTGACTTTACTTGTCAATTTTAGGTCACTTGGAAAGGATATAACTGTGGAGTCATTAATTCCTGGAGTGAAACTGCGAAGAATGATTGAGTAACATGCTTCAAGGGAACTGGCACTTGTCCTAACAACTATCTATTCAAATGTAGGAGAGAGCAAGCTAGAAGATTTTATGTTTATCTATTGTGTTTTACAAGCAACTTTCATCCTGCTATGTTTATCCAAGTTTATGAAATCTAACGTAAGAATCTACATAGATAGTGTTCAAAATGCCCATGAGGATACCAGAGAGCTCTGTATGATGATAAATTTTGTCTAAGACATAGAAAAGTAATATGCACGTATGGCAGTTAGAATTAATCAACCATTTTTCCCAAGACTCCTCCCTTTTCATTTATGTATTATTTCCAATACATATCGAGGAGGGGTAAAAATGAAGTGATGTTGTATTACTTTTTGTTCTGGTGAAATTTTTATATATGTATCATCTATATCACATTTTTTACTTTGTAATCTTAAACTGTCCAAACTAACTGCATAGTAACTGCAATTCTTAGGATAAAAAATAGAAATTGATAACACAATTATAATTTTAATATTTTCTAAATTATTTGGGAACGGGTCACCTGGGTATCTCAGTCATTTAAGCGGTTGCCTTTGGCTGCCTTAGGTTTAGGCCCTGATACTGGGGAACTGGGATGGAGCCCCATGTCAGGCTCCCTGCTTGGCTCCCTACTTCTCCCTCTCCCTCTGTCTGCTGCTCCCTCTCACGCTCTCTCTCTCTCTGTGAAATAAATCAAATCTTTTAAAAAATAAATTATTTGAGAACCATCAGTATGTAATAGGCAAAATAAACGCAAGCTCTCCCACCCAACAGTGAAACAAACAACCCTGATTTTGCTCATTCAGCAAATACAAACATTCTTGTGAAAAAATTGTCATTCACACTTCTGAATCAAATACTTTTCCTTACTTACCATCTCACAGAATTCAGGCTAATGTATCTAGTAGGTCACATTTAAGTATATGTTCAAATGTCAGATAATCACACACTTTCTAGATATAGAAACAATGTTCAGTGTAGAAGATGGTTAAGACATATAATACAAATCACTGTCTGAATAATTTTATCACCCCCTGGGCTTTGAGAAATATGTTAAGAGTCTAGAATGCAATTTACGTACTCAAGCTCAAGACAGTTACTAAACTGAATATTAAACCACAATAAAGAACAGCTAATGGAATCAGTGTTGCTTAAAAATGTGAGGAAGAATTCCTTTCCTTTATTTTTCTTTTTTCTTTCTTTCTTTCCTCTTTTTCTTCCTTTCTGTTCTTTTATTTGTTTGGGTTTTGGTTTTGGTTTTGGCAAGAGGTGTTTTGAGGAGAGTGAGAGAGCGGTCCTCAAATAGTCTCATTTGTAAATTTTTAGATCTCTGTGGACCAGTGATTAAAATGAGGACAGAGTGTTGAATATCCAAATGTAATCATTATCTCAATAATGGAAGAGTAACAGATTTACCAATAAAAATTATGTCACATTTAATGTTTTCATAAAGTTTCTTGAATTATACTCAGAGTTGTCTAATGATTGAATTGCTTGCCTTGGACAATGATGGGTTGTTACCCTAACTGGGTATGTTCTGATACAGACTCAATGACTACTTGGCAAATGTGGGTTTAATGACAGTTGGAACAATGGTGGGACAAGCTAGATTTCACACTGTATTACAAGCTCTGCATTCCTTAATGTTATATGGTTACCTGAGGATGCTGCTTTTTACACTATATAATGAGCATTTTTTTTAAACATATGATAGTTCTTTTAAGGAATGATTTTCATTCCAGATAATCTAGAAACAATAGGTGATGAGTTCACACTTTCAATTCATATTGCTTCTAAGAGATGGGCAGATATAGGTTATGAATTTTTCTGTATGATAAAGGAATGCATATTACTCATGGCAGTTACAGAGGTTGAATTACTGTTATTTCAAACCATAGTTGAGATAAAGTAACTTTTTTTTGATGTAGAAACATAGTGCAGGGCAGGGCTTCTGGATGGCTCAGTGGCTTAAAGCCTCTGCCTTCCGCCCAGGTCATGATCTCAGGGTCCTGGGATCGAGGCCCGCATCTGGCTCTCTGCTCAGCGGGGAGCCTGCTTCCCCATCTCTCTCTGCCTGCCTCTCTGCCTACTTGTAATTTCTCTCTGTTAAACAAATAAATAAAATCTAAAAAAAAAAAAAAAGAAACATAGTGAGGGGCAAGTAAAATGAGAAGTCTTAATAGCCTTAAACCTTAGAATTCAGACATCTGAACTAAAAGAACTTCTAATTTTTTTTTAATTTAAAAATTAAATAACATTTTGTGGTAATTATCTTGAAATTACTCACAAATTCTTTAAAAAGTTGAAACAGTTACCATTGTGTTCCCAATTACTTTTGTTTATGTAATGCCATTCTGAGACAAGATTAGCTATATGATTACTTTCTTTGAGATTCTTGTATTTGTATCTAAGGCCAAAAATCTGATAGGTTACATTTTATTTTCTCTGGAAAACTTTTAAATGCAAATTCTCAGTTTTCAGGGATTAACATAACTTGGAGTTGCTTTTTTGGATCCATAGTTTAAACTACTTCAACAACATTTAATTAAAATGGCTATTTTTTTCTTTCTTTTTATTAAAGAAGAACATCAAGATAATGTAATCTACACACCAAATGCATCTAAACAAATAGTACGGTATGAAAATAAATGTGATGTTGTCTAGGCAGTGTTAACATTTTCAAATTCTGCTTGCATGTGTGTTTGTTTTCTCTTAGTATTCATTATCTCTGATTATGGAAAGTTATCATATTTAGTGGGATATAGCAAATTTATACATTTCACTGGCTAATGTAGATTGGAATATTTATGAACCAATTGAGATATGGGACAACTTCAACAGGACTAATATATGTGTAATTGTTACCTTCAAGGAGAAGAAAGAGAGAAAAGGACTTAAAATTTTTGGGGAAATAATGAGTGAACATTTTTCAAATTTGATGAAACACTCAGCAATCCTTTTGATCTTACTTTCTGCAAGCAACATTGTATACATCTTTTGTTCAGAAAATATGGAATATATAACCCAAAATATATCATTGCCTAACCTGCTGGGAATATCAGAGAAAATTTAGTACCTAAGTACACTTAAAAAGCAATCTCAGTTATTTCCAACTTTAGGTCTCTCAAATTTATCATGAGGAAAATAATTGCTAATGGAAAACAAAATAAATAACCTCAGATGTCCACATTGTTTCACTGTGGGGGGGGGGTGGGAAGGGAAGGAAAATAAATTTACATAATTCAGTTTTATAGCTGGCTACCAGGAAGTGAATAATTGATTCCATGTCTATAGATGCGGTGTAAGTTACAAAATATTCACTACCACTACTCCCTCAGTCCCATAAGAAGAGTGTGTTTCCTTGCCTTATCACCACTAGGCTTAAAGATAACACCATCATTCAACTGGATATAATGGAAATGTACAGAATTCTTCATTCAACAACAGCAGAATACACATGTCTCTCAAATTCAAATGGAATATTCACTAAGACGAACTATATTTTGGCCTATAAAACACACCTTAAGGAATTTAAAATAATAGAAATTATGCAATGTCTATGCTCAGATCATAACAGAATTAAGCTAAAAATCAAAAGCAAAAAGATAACTGGAAAATCCAAAAATATGTGATATTAAGCAACATACTTCTAAGAATATATGCATCAAGAAGAAATCTCAGGGGAAAATTTTAAATATTTTGAAAAAATTAAAACAATATGAAACAGTATATAGTTCATTTTCCTATATAATAGCAATGAACACACTGGAATTTGAAATTAAAAGCATAATACCATTCATATAAGCACCCCCCAAAATGAAACACTTAGGAAAACATTTAACAAAATTTGTGTAAGAGTTACATGAGGAAATGTACAAAACTGCTGAAAGGAAAAAAAAAAAAAAAAAAACAACGAAACAAATGGAGAGATAGTCAATGTTCATGGAAAAGAAGACTCCATAGTGACAAGATATCTATTCTCCCCAACTTGATCTATTCAATCAATCCCAATCAAAATCCCAGAAAGTTATTTTGTAGGTGTCAATAAACTGTTCATATACAGAGGCAAAATACCCAGAAGAGCCAACACTATTGAAGGAGAACAACAAAGTTGGAGGACGGATGCTATCTGATTTCAAGAGACTTACTATAAATGTAGAGAGACCACAAGGTATTAGTGAAAAAATAAATAAACAGATCAATGGAACTAAATAGACACCCCAAAAATATATCCACATAAATACAGGCAACTGATTTTTGAAAAGGAGCAAAGGCAATGCAGTGGGACAAAGAGAGCTTTACAAATGTTACCGAAACAGGTAAACATCCACCTTAGAAAAACAGAAATAAAGAAAAACATTTTAAAAAAATGAGAGAACAAGAATTTAGACACAGACCTTCTCAAAATGAATCACAGACATCAATGTAAAAACACAAACTATAAAATTCCTAGAAGATAATACCAAGGATACAGGTGACCTTGTGTGCTAATGACTATTTACATACCATGCCCGAAGCACAAATTCATGAAAGAAATAACTGATAGGCTAGAGTTCATTCAAATTAAAAACTTCTCCTCTGCTAAAGACAATCTCAAGAGAATGAGGAAAAAAGCCACAGAGGGGGCAAAAATATTTGCAAAAGACATATGATAAAGTACTGTTATCTAAAATATATATAAAACTCTTAAAATTCACACACACAAAACAAACAAAGAATTATATATAAAAGTTTTATTGCATTTTTGTCTTCAGTAATATATATTATCTATTGCACAAATAGTATATATCATATATATAATCTATATCAGTCTTTCAATAAATAATTTTATATACTGACTCAAATATAAAATTCAAATGTCCTTCCATTTCAAAGCTTTTGTATTTCTTCTCAGACTTATTTTCTTTAATGTCTTTGTCTGGCTTTCACTAGCAGTTTCTGCCTATATTAGATGGCTGAATATATCTCCTGACTATAAGCCTAAAATAATTTTAGGGAGTTATGATAGGGCTTGTAAGTTGGAGATTCTTCACTTTTTAAATAGTTTAAGAAACGGAAAACCATAGTTTATATCCTATTTTAGATTTAAAAATTGTATAAGAAAATATTTATGCATAATGTTTAATGTATTAAATCATATAGGTAGCCATAAAACTTAAGTGAACATGAGAATTTCTCATTTAACAACTATCTCAACCCTCAAGCCCCTGTGTTTTAAATGGTTTTCTTTTGCAGACAGGATAATCAACATACTAATACATCAGTGTTATTTGCACAATTAATGCAATCTCAAGTTTCTAATATATTACTCATCTTCATTATTTGTCATGTATTATACAGATTTACTAGCTGTCTTTTCATTACTAATTTTGCATTATATCCTTAGCCACAAATATGAAAGTATTTCATACTTTTTCATATTTAACATTAAATTATAAATCATTAAGTAAAGGCCACATTGAAACTCCTAAATTTCCATATATCAATTAAGAATTATAAATATAATATTTCAAAGAAGACAATGACAATTTTTAAAAGTAAGATAATCTTGGGGGAGTGGGGAAATCCATAGAAAATATGAAAAAATATGAAATAAAATTTCTCAAGACTTTAAAAATTACATTAATTAATGTTCTAATCTCTTGAGTGGACAGTTTGTTTGATACCTGGATTCAAGTCGCTGACACCTTTATTGATTAATTTCATCTTGTCAAAATACATAGGTCCTGAAGCTATCAAAGTTTTCATATTGGTTAGTCTGAATTACTAGCCAAAAACAGCTACAGGGTAAAATGTTTAAACCAAAATCAATATTGAGTTGCCTGTTGTTGATAAATAATACTTTGCTGACCTAAGGTATTATGAATGATTTTTTTTTTCCTGTTTGGTAAATAAAGCACAGGGACTACGGATACTCACTGTCAAACGCTCCCTGGCTGCTGGAGGTCAACAGAAAAATGAAGGTAGTCAAAGAGATGCCACCAGCGTATGTGCTGGACTAGCAAGATTCCAGATTTAGGTTATGTTTATGTGACATTTATCTAATAAGGAAGGCCAAGCAGAATGATAAATGCTTTTCACTGTGTCTGTGCAGAAATGGGTTTATAAACAAGCACCTGCATAAATCACAAAAACAGCTTTGTCAAAAGTAACTAGAGACTAAATGCATCTTTATAATTACCTGAAGCATCTTGTATCCTGCTTTCATATTTTCCACTGTGCTCTTAGATCAACTAGCTTATCCTGCTTCAAACATGAATTACTCTACTTTCCATTCCATTTTAAATGTAGGGTTAGGAACAGAATGCTTTTAGGGTAACTCCCTGACTATTTCATTAGCATTCACAATATATCTAGATATAATGGTCAGACACCCAATAATAAAACGCCACAGAGGAACCCACCATCTTTTCACAAAATTTTGTTCTTCCGTCTCCATCAAATAACAGTCTTTCCTTTAATGCTGCATTTGATCTTTTCATCATGTTTATCCTAAGATAATGGCTTTCATATTTGAAAAGAGAACCATTAAAAAAATAATGTTTTATTCAAGGTAGTGACAAAAAGATTTTTTTGGGAAGTTTTAACTATGTTAAGCTATATATGAAAGAATAAAACAAATGAATACTTAATAATGAACATGACACCAAAAGGGTCAAGATGTTTCTTTGGGAAAGTATGTTCTGTTGAAAAGTATTATATCGAGTCCAGGCAATTTTTCACTCCACAGTATTATCAACCATCAAGAAATGGCCAGAGTGCAAGAAAATACTCAGTTCACCATAGATATTCACAGCATAAAGAATAAAAAATTAGAGAGGACAAGAGCCTGAACATAAAAGCAGATTGAATTTGACTTCCTTTAAAAATGTATTTGTGTTTTCTCCTGTGGTTACAATCTTAATTGATGCCCAATTGCTCTAATAGTGTTCCTTCATATTGGTTTACAAAAGAGCTTTGCAGTAATCATAGAATAGAAAGTGCAGAGCTACACAATAAATGTCTTAGCACTGGGGTCAGCCCATTTAATTTCCCTTTCAAATCCAATTGTTCACCTGCTGTGCTTATTAAATACAAGCATACTGTCTGTATTTGAATGCACGGTCTGTGTCATTTTGGCACTGTCTACCAACTGACTTTGCCATTTCTAATGAGAGCTGCCTCTGTCAGAGCAAATCCTCAGAATTTAAATTAGGTATACTTTTCTACATGCATTTTTTACTTATTTAAATTATCATATAACTGATTTATAATCATGGCACTGCTACTGGCTAATCAACTTATTATTTTTATGGTAGCCTGAGGAACAACATACATTGCCAAAGAGAACATTTTAAATTAGTCAGGTTAGTGAGTTATGTGAGTTGCCTGGTTATTATGAATAATTAGGGATGCTTTTGGATTTCAATAGATTTAATGTTTGGATATTCAGATATTTGTTGATAGATGCAAATAATTAATATATAAAAACAGAACTGTGTAAAAATTCTATGCAGGTCAGAATCAATGAAGTCATTGATTAAATCATTAAAAGTCTCTGGAGACCAATAAAAATTCTTACATCAAATTCAGAAATATTTATTTAGCAAAACTACTGAAACTTGATAAAAACAGAGGAAGACTATAGCATTCACACTAGAGGTTGCACACAATCCCTCTCCCTCAGCCTCACACCTCTGCCTTGTAATACTGTTCCAGAGGCCTCAGATAAGTGATGACTCCTTCCTCCCCAGCTCCCTGCAGTGGAAGAGACATTCTGATGGACTCATCAGTCGTTGAAGGGGCATATGCTGTCTTCCCCAGTTAAAGGGGAAAGAATATCATCTTCAACAAATGATTCAGGGACAAAGGAATATCCACATGCAAACAAGCATACAAACAAACAACAAGCAAAAAACTGGGCCCCTCCTTCATACCACACACAATAATCAGCTCCTAATGGATCCTAGACCAAAAGCTAAAACTATAAAACCCTTAGAAGAAGAGATGGAAATAAGTCTTTGTAATTTGGGGTTAGGCAATGGTTTCCGAGGTACAATACCAAAAGCCAAAGGATTATAAAACAAAACAAAAAAAGACATTGTTAAATTAGACTTCCCCAAAATTTCTAAAATGCCTTGGAAATAATATAATCAAGAAAGTAAAATTGAAAAACACAGAATATAAGAAAATATTACCAAATTTCATATATATATATATAAATATATACATATTTCTCTATATCCTTTATACAATTTGGTATGTAATAACTAATGATGTGCAACTTTTCATGTGGTTATTGGACATTTTTATATTTACAAATTTACAATTCAGTATGTACCGAATTGTATAGAGGATATAGTAAAAAAAAACACAAACTCTTACAATTCAAAAATAAAAGGACAAATAAGTCAATTAATAAATATGCAAAGGATGCAAATAAACATTTCTCAGAGAAAATATACAAACGTCCAATAACCACATGAAAAGTTGCATGTCATTAGTTATTAAGAAATTCATATCAAAACCACAATGAAATAACAAGTCACACTCACTAAGATTTTCTGATGAGATAGATGGTAACCAATGTTGGTGTTATAGATGAATATTTCCCTACCAAATTACCAAATTCACATATTGGAGCCCTAACTGGGAGTATCTCTAACTGTGAATTATTTGGAGATAGGGCCTTTAAAGGTTTAAATTAAAATGTGGCTGTTAGGGTGGCCCCTAATCCAATATGACTGCTTTTCTTATAAATAAGTTAAGTTATAGATAACACAGAGTGAAATCACAGATGCATGTGTGTAGGAAGGGACAACCATGTGAAGAGGAGCAAATAAGGTGGCCATGAGCCGGTAAAGAAGACGGGCCTCAGAAGAAACCAACTGTGCTGGGCACCATGGTCTGGACAGCTTCAAGATGGTGAGAAAATAAACTTTGGCTGCTTAACCCATCCAGTCTATGGCACATTTTGTTAATGAGAACCTTGACAAAATATTATAATTAGCAAGGGCATAGAGAACTCTCTTCTACAGCTGGAGTGAATGTAATTATGGAAAAGTTAGTTTGAAAAGCATCCTAGAATTCTTGAAATCATTAAGTATGTGTTATCATCTGATCCCAATTCCACTGCTAGATATATGCCCAAAAGAAGTGAAAACGTATGTCCACATACAAACATGTATACCGATGTTCATAGTAATTTTGTTCATAAGAGTTGAAAGTAGAAATGACCAAAATATTCATCAATTGATGAGTAAGAAAACAAAATATGTTACATTTATATTATGGAAAATTATTTAGAAATAAAATAAATGAAGTACTGACACATTCAATGACATTGAATCTCAAAAAACATTATAGTAAATGAAAGAAGCCACTGATAAAATATCACATGTAGTATGAATCCATTTTTATGTAATTTCTAGAATAGGGTAATCTATAGTGACTGAAATTACCGATTGTATAGAGATAAAATAAATGGTGGCTGAGAATGAAAAATTAATGTGAATAGATAACAGGATTTTTTTTTTTGAGGGGAATGTGATGAGCATATTCTAAAATTAAATGGTGATTTTTGTAAAATTCTGTGAATTAGCACACACACATACACATACAACATTGAATAGGATACTTTAAAAGGGAAACTTGTATGTTACCAGAATTCTATCTCAATAAAGTAGTTAAAAATACAAGAATATTTGTTAAAGTTGGTTCAAAAGTTTAAAAAGGCAATAACCTTCCACTCATGTTTCAGATATTGCCATAACTTTATTTTCTCTGAATCAGTGAAAAATTATTGGTGTAAGAGTGGAAAGAAAGAAACAAACAAACAAACAAAATACCTAGAGAGCTGAGTCCATTATTTGAGACTAAGAAGCTAAGCTTTTAATTACCTCATGATTATGAAAAGAAAATGCATGTCACGGCCTGCAAAGCTAATGGAGAAAAGTAAACATTCCTCAATTTGGTTTGAGATCATATGGCTATACCATAGTTGTAAAGCTGCACTATCTCACAGGACTGAAATTCTTGTTCAAATCATGTTAATCCTTGGTAAGATTAAAAAGATTTCGGAGTCCTGTGATCTTAGCCAATTTGTCATGCAGAGCAAATTTAAATGTTCTCTGGAGTGAGATTTCACCATTCAGAACATGAAATTGGATGTGATTTGTTATATACAGTGAACTGATTAAAAAAAAAAAAAAGGCACACACAGGACAAACAGTTGAAAGACATCCAGACATTGTAGTTATTAAACAGGGACTTTGAAATAATTATCCTCCACATATTCACTTAACTAAAAGACAAAATAAACATTCTTAGCATGAAAGTGGTACACCATAAAATAAGAAAAATAATTAAATTGTAGAAGTCATGTGTTAAACTCAGTGGATGACTTTAACAGTATTTTAGTTACAGCTTATGAGAAAATTAGTGATCTGGATGATAGTAAAAGAAAATGGGCAGAGATAAAAATGGCATAGAAAAGAGCATAAAAAATCTTTTGCAATATGGTTAAACATCACAATATACATTTATGTAGATTTCCAGGAGTACAAGAAAAAAAAATGGAGGGAATGGACATAGAATATAAGGAGATAATGGCTACAGGTTTTACAAAGTAAATACATCATTAAACTACAAATTTAAAAATACTTGGAACTCTAAAGTTTATAAGCAGCTCCTAGAGGAGAATATATATATATACATATAATATATATATTATATATATATACATTATATACATTATATTATATATAATATATATATAATCATGACAGTTGACTTGTCAATAGAAACAATCAAGTCTAGGGGGAAAAAATAGCATGTTTTATCCAACAACAAATGTAATTGCCAGTGTAGGAAAAAAGGACTTTTTCTGGCAAACAAAACTAAATTAATTTATCCCCATTATAACCATTAAGCAAAATACTGAAAAGTCATCTTGGATAGAGGAAAAGAAGAAAGCAAGATCATTCAAAAAATAATAGTAATGGAAAGGCAAAATGTGTGAGAAATTTAAACATATATTAATTATATATAACAGTAATTATACCTTTTGATGGAGAGTTGAAATAATGTGTGATTTGTACACAAACCAGAGTAGTATAAATAGAATTTATGTGTTCTAAGGTATTTCACCCTATGGGAATTAGAAATTTCACCCTCTGGGAATTTGTGAAAGAGTAATTTATATTAGTTAGAATACAGTATATAAATTACTTTGTATCTAAAAATAGCAAGAGTAGGTATAACTACAAGAATAGTGAAAAAACACACACACAGTAAGAAGGAAGATTTAAATAGAAAAGAACAAATAAATCAAATGAAGGGGAAAATAGAGCTAAGGAAAAAGTAGTGGGGATTTATGGAAAGCAAATACTAATATTGAAAGACTTAAGTTCAAATATATGTTATATAATTAGATTGGATGCTCCAAATGAAAAAATGAAGACTTTCAGACTGACTTAAAAATAAGGTTATATATAAACAAAGGTTAAATATAACATACTGAGAAACTTTCATATGTATAGGAAGATTTAAGCTCAATTTTGGTCCAAAAAAGGAGTATTTCAAAACTGTAAAGGAATCAGCCCACCAGAAATATATAATAATTCTAAATATTGTGCATATAATGAAATAGTCTAATTCACATGAAGCAAAAGTTAAAGAGACAATCATAAGGAAAGATTTAACACATGGTTACGTAATAAAAGAAAACATTTATTTATATAACAAGATATATGTATGTGTGTGTGTGTGTGTCTATACATACATAAAATGATGCATTCAAAATTTAAAGAACCTATATTTTTTATTCATATAAAACATACAAAATGGCTATATGCTGGGCCACAGAGCATGTTTCACCAATTTCAAGTGATTATAAAGTATTATTTTTCTCACCACATAATTAACATTCATAGTGTAGAAGATAACTAGAACCCCCTGAATATGTAGAAACAATAATCCTTGGTGCTTCTAGAAGACAAAAAATAAAATAAAATAAAATAACTTCAAGATTTTTGTATAGACAAAGATTACTTACACAGGAAACAAAAAATACTGAACAAAAGGAAAAATGATTTAATTAAAGAGCATTTAAGAAATTATCTTCTTAAAAATAAACCAATAAGAAATAATGATTATTAGAATCATAGCTATAATGGGTTAAAATACTTCAAATGTATTTTAAAAATCTCTGACATTAAAAATACTAATTAGACATTGGAGAATATTACTGAACTATTAAACTAGATCAATATTTGAAAACAAGAAAATGAGTTAAATATTTTTGGACTTTTTTATATGAAAAATAGTACTGTGTAATGAAAAAGTAAATGATAGTAAGTATCTCTTTATAAAACAATTTCAGCTAATAAATGAAGTCATGGGAGAATGAGAAAATCAATTTTTTTGATCCCTAATAAAATAATGGACCTATGCATTGGCCATCAAAAATCATTATGATAATTAAAAAAGAGACAATAATGCACTGTTCTAAGAACAGCTTAACCTGTAAAGTACAGTATTTGATATGTCATGTTTTTATTTTGATATGTCAAATTTTGATATAGTCATATTTTATAATGTTCAAGGTACCATTATTTGCAGTCAACTGAAAACAATTCAGATATTTATCAACAGTAGAAGGAATACACATATTTTACTATATTCATATAATAGTATCTATTCAAAAATATACATAAGCCACAGTTAATGATAATAAGTAATAAAAATAAAATACAAAATAATACATATGTGTGATTCCATTCATATAAATAATCTACAGGTTAGTTGTTACCTTAGTGGTGAAAGGGAGGGCGGTGATTAGGTCAACTGTAGGAGTAAAATGGATTACTGCATCTTGAAATAATCTGCAGTTTATTCTCAAATTATACAATTTTCCTAATGTATCTTATGCTTCAAAAATTGCAAAATGATTAATTTCCCTTATTATATTAATTTTCATCCATGCATAATATCTACTTTGGTTTTGAATTTATAGAATCCTACTTGCATTTCATTTTTTTTATTTTAGCATATCTAATTCCTTTCATTAACAGAATTTAACTTCATATGTAATCCATTTGAAAATAACTTGAAGGATTGTTGAAACTGCTTAATATCATATTCTCTGTTACACTTTACATATTCTTAGAGGACTTAAAGTCACTTCACCATTTTAAAAATGGAAAATGATAAATAACTTTACTTGGCATTTTTTCAGAGCCTTGACATGGTTTATAAATGAAGTCACCAACATGCAACAGATTGATATTTTTTTTAGTAAGTGTTTTCTTCTGTCTTGTTTTAAAGGTACATCAGTAAAACTTCAACCCAACGGAGAAAACAATTTACCCATATCTGGTATGTTTTGGACATGCTATAATTATCTGTATTACGTATTTATCTTAATAATCATTATAATTTATTTTTAGACCATTTCAATTTTCTATAGCTGTTCTAATAATTGTATTTAATAGCAATCATAGAAGTAATTTTTCAAGAGTAAGGCTATGACAATGAGAACAGTAGTGTTCTTGGTCTGTGTTTTCATTTAATTTTGTACTAAAATTAGTGCCAGAATTTGAGAAAACTGACTATCTTTTTGCTGTAATTTTAAGTTATGATGTAGTAAATAGTTTTATTTAGACTTAAACAACTCTTTGGATGTCCATGATTAGTCCTACTGTCATAGAGCCTTATAATATTAATTATAACAAATACTGATAATAGTTAAAACTTAAATATTCCTTAGTTTTCACCGGGCAGAGTTCTAACGTTTCCCTATTATCTCATCTTCATTGCCACCTCACAACTATTGTGTTCATCTTACAAATGAGGAAACTGAGGTACACAGAAATTAGTCATAACCCTATGACACACATTTACTCAGTCTAAGTGAGATTCTAATTACAAAGTCCCAGTGCAAAATATACCATATGTAGTTTCTAATCTCTCCTCAATGTTTAAGTATTAGAGACACTGGACGTTTAGAAATTGCATTAAAATGCCATGTATGATCTGGTAGAAAGAGCAATCACCCTCCTCCTCTCCCTCACTTTCAACCTTCCAGCTTGTTGATGGAGAATATAACTTTAATTGTAGCCTTGACAATCATAAAAACTGTGGCTTTTGTAAAATAAATCGATTTCCATGAGGCATGTGAAAGTTAAAAGGTGGTTTATATGTTACAAATGAAATGCCCAAGTGTATTTGACACACTGACTTTTGTATGCATGAGTCACAAGGCTCAGCACTGGGGAGGAGAACGTTTAGATTCAAGGATATATGACTGAATTTAGCAGTACAAAATGTGGTGTAGGAGGTTTATCTCCCACGCCTACTGAATTTCTAATTGTTCCCCTCTCCTGTTATCTGCTACTTGCTTGATCTAACCTCTTCAGTGACTACATCCTTTAGATTTTCAAAATATCTGTGGAAGGGGCAGGCTTTTAATCTGTTAGAATTCTGAAGACAGCGTATAATATATAGTACAAGGAAATTGCACTTTTTCTCAAATGAAAATAGTCTCCTTATCTCCTGGGATGTGTCTTAATACTAAGATTAATGGAAGTAGTCAATTTTAAATCTAAATTAAAAAGAAATAGTAAAATGGATATTAACATACACAGACTAAAGATAGATATGATGGAGACCATATTCAAGCACTGCTTCAGCTTGGGTTCAGAGCACAGGTAAATTACAGGACACCTCCACCACGTCTATGGTAGTCCAGTCTCAAGGAAGCAGAACTAAAAGAAGTAGGCACTGAGGCAGGGAAAGCAGGAGAGCAAATGTGATGGAGAGTACATTACTGCTCCTGCTGTACGTACAGATGATCGTTCAGTCTTGGGGGAGTGGATAAAGATATTCTAGGAACTGCTATGAAGTCCATTTGGAGGTAAAAAGGGAGAAAATCCACAAGTGTCCTACCTTTCCTTGCCTCTTGGGGGTTCAAATCTGCCCTATGGGCATTCATTCCTCAAACTTCTAGATTGCATGGTGTTGAGTCTCTGGGTAGCAGTTGGGGAAGCCAATGGGCAGTAGGCAGGTGCAGCAGCTCAGGCTTGGCTCCACTACAGTGAGAAAAACGCCCAAAAGCCACAAAGCAAGTGACATGCGTGCATCTGTAGTGGTGATGACTGATTACCATGCACTAGGATACAGCCCTCCAAGAATATCTGGGTGGGAAAAGGAGTGCCACCTATTTTTCTACAGGCCTCCTAGGAAACAGTCAGCAGTTTTTATCTTGAGTGCCATGTAGAGCCAAGAGGCCCTGGAACCAAGTGAAAGATGTCCCTTCACCTAATGCTGGTGGCACACTTCTAACAGAATCATCCTTCAATGTCATATTAATCCATCTTTTAGGAATCCACTTTTCAATAATGCCTCTAAATCCTGACTACATCCCATATACAAATGCACGTGTTATTTATAGAATATTAAACTGATTAAAAAGCAAAAATATTAAAATTAATGCCATGTACACACATAACTATATAGAATTATAGCAAGGTATAGGATGCCATGTCGCTTTGTGAGTCTATGAAAATAAGAGAATACTGAGGTAAACAATTGCTAATACTCAGTGGTTTGCATTTATGAGGGGACATAAATCCTCTAGGATAGATTACCTAGGAAATAGTAACTTCCTTATCTGTAACTTTTCTTCCTTATCTGTCCACATAAATAATAGGTACAAACATGATTCTTCTTTGAAGTTTAGAAAATATGGCATGAAAAAATCACAAAACTACAAAAAACTAGTTATTACAAAAAACTAGTGCATTCATGGAAATACATTCAATCACAAAAGTAATAAGAGATGTACAAATGCAAAAATACTATGTTTTTTGCCCAAAAGTTTGCTAACAATTATATCAAGAAGCATATGGTGAAATGGGTATACTAATTTGTAAGAATACAAAGTATTAAAATATTTTTTGAAGAATTTGGCAGCACACGTCCAATTTAAATAGACAAATGCAAGACTATAACCTAAAATAGGCATATATATGTATGTGTATATATATATATATATATAGTGTGTATATATATATATATATGGTTATTGAATCATTATATAATGTTGATAAGATAAATTGACAAATTCTATATAGCCATTAGTAGGTGAATAATTATAAGTATAATTTGGAAAACTAAGCATACAGTGATTCATCATGGGAGGACAGAACTACATGAATTGACATGGAAAATTTTCAAGAAAAATGACGATGTGCTAAAAGCAATTTAAATTAAGTTTAAAAGTTCATTTGAGTTTTTAAAAATGCAGAACTTCATTTAGAAACAAATACAGGATAAAAATCTCACTCATTTTGATAATTAAACACATATAATTGTATGTATTTGGAATAAAAAGAGTTCCAGAGGAATTTCACATTATACAATATATATTTCTGTATTCCTTTCCACAGTGAATATAAATGCATGTATTATTTATAGAAAATTAAAATTGATTAAAACCCAAAAATTAATATTAAGTTATAAAGAATGCCATGTACACTCCTATCAACTATGTATATAATTATAATGAACTATTGGATGCTGTATCCCTTTGTAAGCCTATGAAATAAGAGAATATTGAGGCAAACAATTGCTAAGACTCAATATTTTGTATTTATAAGAGGAAATAAATCCTCTAGGTGAATTGTCTAGAAAATAGTAAGCTTCTCTATCAAATAAATGTAGTTTATTAATATTCATCATTTTATTAACTATATACTTTAAAAATTAGTGTTACACTGAAATTTAAAATAAATATTAAGAATACATGTACAATGTACAATTAAACAACACTGTATTTCTGGGAGAGTGGCAATTTGATCATGAGATATAATCTATTTCACATATCAGTGGATTTGACTGGTTAGTATTTTATTTCAGATATTTATTTCTACTTTTGAGAGTAATTGCCTTAAAGTTTTATTTTGTTGAAATGTCCTGGTTGGTTCCAAGGTTGCTTTGGTCCCATGATGCAAACTGCCACATCTTCCATCTTTTCCTACTTTCTGCCAATGTTTTTGTATGTTTCTTATTATTTCCTCCTAACTATCTAATGATGTCATCAACAAAGTTATTGCAGGTATCTTTGTTGCAGGATTTTTAAATCGCTTATTTTATTTCTTCAATAGATAAACAGCTGTTCCTCTTTTTCTTTTGTCCCTATTTTGTTAGGTGTTTTAAAGGAATTTTTAAATATTATGTAATTTTAAAAAATGTTTTGGCATAATGTTCATATATACTAATACCTGTTTAATGTCTGCAAGTGCATAGTATGCTGTTTTTTATTCCTCATGTTATGATTTGTTTCTTCTCTCCTACCTTTTTTAAAATCAGCTGTGTTCATCTTTTTTTTTTTTTTAAGATTTTGTTTATTTATTTGAAAGAAAGAAAGACAGCAAGAGAGGGAACACAAGCAGGGGGAGTGGAAGAGGGAGAAGCAGGCTTCCTGCTGAGCAGGGAGCCCAATGCTGGGCTCAATCTCAGGACCCTGGGATCATGACCTGAAGGGAGCTGCTTAACAACTGAGCCACCCAGGTGCCCCAGTGTGTTCAACTTTTTAAGAAAGAAATCCTCATTGAATTAGTCACCACAACAGAATGATGAAACTTGCATCCACAACCTAACCAGGCTGACTGCCTGCGAAAATAAAACTAGGAATATTCCCCAGAGGACTTTAAGAGGACTGAGTCTCAAAACAACTATTCACAATGTACAGGATAGCATTCCAATTCCTATAAGTAACAACAAGCATATTTCACCTGTTTTCCCCATTGGAAAAAATATAAGGAAAGAAAAGAATGGACACACACATACAAAAAATCATAAAAGCAGAGCTTATTGGGGAAAACTCTGAAGTATGCACTGTGCAGCTGACAGGAAGAGCTCAACGACAGGGTTTTTAGTTCTGTATTGAGGAGTAGAAAAGGGAACCCCTAAAGTTCAGACAAAAGTGTGGAAATCTACTCTTCTCTTCAATTTCTCCTCTTATTTTCCCTATTGTCTCACAATCCATCACCAGGGTCCTCCATAATCCATGGCAGTGGCCATTAAAAGGGGCAGCATTTGGGGCACCTTAGTGGCTCAGTTGGTTAAGCATCCAACTCTTAATTTGAGCTCAGGTCATGATCTTATTAAGGTCATGAGATGGAGTCCTGCTCTGGCTCCAGGCTCAACATGGAGTCTGCTTGAGAGTCCCTTCCTCTTCCCCTCCCACTGCTCTCTCTCTCAAACACATACATACATACATACATATATACATAAAATCTCTAAAAATAAAAAAAAAAGATAAAATAAAATCAAAGGGGGGGGCAGCATTTGCCAAAACTCTGAGAGAAAGAATATTACCCGCTATTTTTGTTGAACTGCAGGTAGAGAAAACAAAATGAATAAAGTCATGAAACATAAGAGTCCCTAGTGTATTTGGAAAAGACAGAGAGTTCAGAATGATATTAAATGTTAGGCTGGTTAGAATGTAAAATAAACCTCAAAATCAAGTGACCCTGTGTATCAGAAAATGGGGCTGAGACATTACTCTGTAATAACTGGAATGCTAGATTAATGCAATAATTACATTATTAAATCAATATTAGAGTGAATGTAGAAAACAATAAAGGACAATTAGTAGAAAAACAGACCCAAATTCAGGATATTTTGGTAGGACAAACCACAACTCCCATGGCTGAAATCAGCCTCAGGGTTTCAACTGATAACTACATATTCTCTCCCTCCTGCATAATCCATTTAAAAATCTCCTCTTCCTTAGCTATCAACCTGGCAGGTCCTAACAGCATAAACCAAACTGATGTTCCTGAAGGCTCAGAGACCTTAGTAATAATACTCAGGCCATGGTGATCTCTGGACACAAGATGCCCAGCATGCCCTGCTGGCAGATACAACTTGTAGTTCCATAAGACAGTCACCGTATTTCTTAGCAAGAGGGCACTGCCTTTGTGGATCATGGCCTCCAATCATGCAGAGTCTAAAATTGCAGAGATAGAGGACAATGTCTCTACTGGGTCATCATAAAATAAAGTAAGTGGGTTTATTCCTACTTTCATCCTCGGTTCCCACCTCATGCATTCTTCCTATGAGGGACAAAGCACATAAAGACATATATTATTCAGTGCCTGTATTGTTTCTGAAGATTGACATGCCATCCTTGTAGAGTATCACCTCTGATCCAAGTCTTCTGCTATTTCTTCAGCAGTTCATTCTAACCCTTTATGAAGCTGCCTGTCTCTGGATAGAGCACATCGTGTCCAGATTATAGGCGAACTCCTACCCTACCTTCAATGTATGGTGGGCCCCATGAGGGATAATATGTGAGTTGCCATACCTGAAGATCAGATTCTGCAACCCCAGACTAATGGTAATGGCTGATTACCATTACCATTACCATTACCATTACCGTGATTACCAATCATGGAAAAGAAAATCGTCACTGAAAATAGGCATCCTTCTGTGTGAAGATGAACAGCTGGATATTCCAGGACATAAGAGGCTCAACACAATCTATTTGTAAACAAGGGGACAATGCTCCTCACAAGGACTACTATCATATCAGGATCTTTGTGTAAAGTAGGATGGACATTCAGAGACAACGATAGCCAGAGTGGTTTTCGTTAGAGTCCATGATTCAGCCTGTGTGTTTTCACAGTCTCTGCCACAGGACCACTCTGTTCATGGGCCTACCATGATAGCTCCTGATAGCCAATGATGAATACTGGTTCATGTCAATGGCTGAGTCAGTTTGCCAAATTGGTTTTTCAATGCTTCCTTAATTGTGCATATTTTCTGATGGGTATTAATATATGATACAATAATCTTCACATTTTTTTGTCCACTTCCATATTATTATGCTGACAAGGGTATTCCATCCCACCAAGACATTTACTGGGGTAACCAGATGTAAAAGTTCCATTACCATTTTTTCCAGGGACTAGCCCTGATGCATATTTTTTCAGAATGGGATCTTCATTTCCAGCTAAGCAATAAATAAGCCAGTCTCCAAATCTCATAATACCACCTGTTTTCTTTAATAACTACCAATATTATAGTTCAGTTAGAATCCTCCAGGAATTGTACACCTGGACAAGTATAGCTGTACAGGAAGTTATGAGTGATAAAGGATCAAAAGGGAGGGAGCAATACTAGGCAGAGAGAGAGCCTCCAAGCTGAACTGCTCTTCTGACACCTGTGAAAGGAACAAGGAAAGGAAGTTTGAGTAGGAAGAGCCTCAGACCACTGTTCAGTTATAAGAAAGACTTGGCTAGGCCAAGGGACAGATCTCAAGCGAAACTTTCCTATTGAAGAAATATTCCCGCAATAGCACCCTCATCTTGCTCAGTCACCGGCTAGGAGTTAATCACCCAGGGAAAGCATGGTTTCAGTATGCCTAGGAGTAGCAGCTGAAGGCTGTCAGATGTCTAATCTAATTCCCCTGCAGTAGTTTCTCTTGAAAGAAATCTAAATGGTGCAACTCTTTTCTGTTGCCTTTGAGATTTACTGTATAATTAATCTGAACTTTATTTTTTAAAACTTGTGATTTTATAGTATTTGCTTATATTCCTTTACATGATTTCTTCATGTATCAAAGCAGATATAAGAACATTGTGTAGTTAAAACATCTTAGAGCAGATAAAGGAAAAGTTTGGTGCTGTTCAATGAGCACAGGATATATATATATTATTCAGAGCAAAAAATTAGTAGAAAGAGTATTGTATTTTCCATTGGTTAACTCATGATACCATCTGAAAATAAGATTCTTTATCAGATATATATATTATTCAGAACAAAAAATTAGTAGAAAGAATATTGTATTTTCCATTGGTTAACTCATGATACCATCTTTAAATAAGATTCTTTGTCAATTCCTATGAAAATGCTTCTTCTACTATAAATCATTACATATATTAGTAATCTTAACACTCCTAATATATAATTTATCAACTACAAAATAGGTGAAATTTAAAAGCATAATTGCTTTTTACAAAACAACGTAAAAAGCTTTATATAGATTTGCTTTATTGACTCTACAAAGAGGTCAGGATCCTCTTTGTTTCTGTACTTTTAAAGAAGGCAACATGGAGATTGACTACGGAATACATCAGCTGCAATTTGAATGGAAGGGCATCACAAGACAGTAACAACGATAACAGCAAATACGATGTGGATATCTATGTTCAACATTAGATTGATACACACATCTAGTCATTCACTGACAGCAAATGTCTACAAGTTCTAGAGAAAACGTTAGAGGACAAGGACAATAAAAGTACTACTATGGTGTTGTTTGTGTCCTCACTTTTTTTTTTTAATTTTATTTATTTATTTGACAGATCACAAGTAGGCAGAGAGGCAGGCAGAGAGAGAGAGGAGGAAGCAGGCTCCCTGCTGAACAGAGAGCCTGATGCGGCGCTCGATCCCAGGACCCTGGGATCATAACCTTAGCCGAAGGCAGAGGCCTTAACCCACCGAGCCACCCAGGCACCCCTTGTGTCCTCACTTTTGGCTGCTGGTAGTCTAGGCTGGATTTGAAAACTCCTTATACCTTCACTAAAGGATGTCTAAGGCTAACTACACTTCAACCGCAAGCAAATTAACCTCTCCTCCTAGGTCTCTAAGACCTTCTGTTAACTCTCTAAATATTACCACTTTCCTCATAAAAAGAGCCAAAAAAAAAAAAAAAAAGAACTCAAAGAAAAGTGCACTGAAGGAAAGATTCAGAAGGAAAATTTCTTCTTTAAGCAACAGCAGCAGAACTGAGATGTCTACCATAAGATCCCTTTCTCTTGCATTCTACTCTTGCTTCAACAATGTGCATATTAACTTTCAAAAGCCTCATGTGTGTTTCTCAATGTGGAAGACATTAGAATTGCTCAAGGAAATTTTTTTTTTAAATATCCACCAAACAGACCACACTAAAGGCTGATAATCTGAGAATATGATACCCTGTACACTAGTAGCCTTCATTCAATTGTTTTGGTACCCACTGATGACAACTTTGAATCAATGATTCTCTTAAGAGTTGAAAAATGAGGTCTTTCTAATTTTTTTTCATTATTTCTATATTTATTATGTTTGACCTTCTTCTGTAAAGAAGAGTTTTCCCCACTTTCTCTTTTTTCAATTCATTATATATCTCAAAATTATTTTTTACTATACAATATAAATCATTATCCTCAGCATAATATTGATGCTCAAACTATACAGATTTGGCCAATGGATCCCCTCAGGTCAGACTCTGTGTCCCTTTGACATATTCAGAAAGCTTAGAAAAAGGGTAAGAATGCTACTATCTCCATGACTACTTAACACTCTATGGGTATTGTTAACCAATTCAATTAATCAGATAAAGCAATTATGGGCATAAAAACTAAAAAGGAAAATTTAAATAATCTCTGTTTGCAGATTATATATTTTGAAAACAAAATACTGAACATAATTGTGTTTATAGTTAAATTTAAGAAGTTAGACATAAAGTGATAGGTTAAAGAGGAAAAGAAATATTGAAATTAGAAAGAAATTAATAAATAGGAAAACAGAAGAGATTAGTAACAGATAAGCTATTTTCTTTCTTTTTTTTTAAGATTATTTATTTATTTATTTGACACAGAGAGAGAAAGATCACAAGTAGGCAGAGACACAGGCAGAGAGAGAGGAAGGGAAGCAGGCTCCCTGCTGAGTAGAGAGCCTGATGCGGGGCTCGATCCCAGGACCCTGGGATCATGACCTGAGCCGAAGGCAGAGGCTTTAACCCACTGAGCCACCCAGGTGCCCCCAGATAAGCTATTTTCAAGAAGATCATTAAGAGTGACAAACTCTGAAATACATCGTAAGCAGGAGTGAACTTGAGACTGATGTAAGGGTGTGATCATGGAAAACTGACTGTCTCCGCCTACCCACCCTCTGGTCCCAACATCTCTACCTATGCACTCAGGAATGTGTTGGGTTTCTTGTTTGCACTTGGCAATAAAGACATAGACAAAAGCTTCAGAAGTGATTGGATGGATCTCAAGGATAAGAGAAGCCTCAAGAATAGGATACAAGGCCCATTAGATCCACATCATGATGAAGCTACTGGGAGTCTTTCTGGGGATTTTGTCAAGATGTGTTTGTTTCTCTGAAGCAGAAATTGTTATGTCCTCTGACTGTCCTTCTTCAAACAGTCAAGTGATTGCATACTCGATCTACAAAAGGGTAACTTTCAGTCTTTCTTTCATCCCTCACCATCATTCTTGTGTATCCTTTCAAGCTCTTAACTGATCTTATCTAAAAATGTTTAGAGAATCCTAAGACAGGCAAGGGTGACCATTAAATAATACACTGAAAAACTTTATGCCACTTATTTTCTAAAATAAAACATATTTTAAAACATATTTTAAAAATCTTTATATTTTCTAAAATAAAACATATTTTAGAAAATATAAATTAAAGATTTTTAAAATTTAATTTGTCAGGGAGAGTGAGAGAGAGAGCGCATGCAGAAGCAGGGAGAGCAGTTGGCAGAGGGAGAAGGAGGCTCCCTGCTGAGCAAGGAGCCCAATGCAGAACCCAATCCCAGGACCCTAGTATCCAGACCCGAGCCATAGGCAGATGCTTAACTGACTGAGCCACCAGGTATGCCTTTAAAACTATAACTCAAAAAGACAGACTGAAAGATAAAGACAAAATCGAGTATATCAATGAGCATTAAATATGAAGTAAAATCTCATACCAATAAAAATACTATACTTATTTCTTTTGAGGATGAGTAAATTTTGATATGAAAACACAATGTACAATGGAAGTACCAGAGATTTAAATTTCAGACTCATCTCACAAATAAACATAGGTATAAACATTTTACAAAACACATTAGCCAATCAAATAGAACACTTAAAAAAAAACAAATAATGAATAAGATGGTTTATATCAGAATGAGGAATCAACTGAATATCTCTATGATGGTAAAGATAACACTGGTGCACACAGAAAAGTATTTGATAAAATTATACCTTAATCAATGTATTGAAAATAAAATAACCTTCAGCAATCTAGACATGAAAGGAAACTTCATTACAGTGATAAATATCGGGGTACCTGGGTAGCTCAGTTGGTTAAGGAACCAACTCTGATTTGGGCTCAGGCATGATATCAGGGTTTTGAGACTGAGCTCTGTATCAGGATTTGGCGTGGAGCCGGCCTGAGGTTCTCTCTCACCCTCTCCCTATGCACCTCTCAACTCCTCCCCTGACATGTGGTCTCTCTCTTAAAAAAAAAAAAAAAAAAAAAAAAAAAAGTGATAATTATCTTCAGCACAAAGCTACAGCAAACAGCACACTTAAACATTAAGTCAAGACACATGCTTACAGAGGCACGGACATGACAAGCGAGACAGCCAAGAGTGAAAGGGAAACAATCCATATCTGCAGATTATATGACTGTTGAAGTACAACACCAAAAAATATAGAGACAAAATGATTTACTAAGCATGTAGTAAGGTTCCTGGATGCAATATGAACATAATAACAATAAGTGATACCAGATATATTCCTAATAAGGGAAGATAACTCCAGATGGCAAAGAAGGCTTCTTTCCTCTCCCTTTTAAACTACCCTGTTAGTTTCCAGTTGTCTGTCACACACAGGCCATATCAGTACCTAGCTTTGTACGTCTTTCTTCCTAAGAATTTTGTATTCTGTGTGAGAAGTTTCTACCTGCTCCCCTTTGTAGAACTGTTAAGGTGAGTCCTTTGTTGGAGTTTTTCTCTATGGTACATCCTGATATGATGGCCTAAGCACAATTCTTTTGTGGCAATGAGAATTTGTGAAATGGTGAGTGCTTTTTTAGTTCTCTGCCTGGAAATTTACCTAATAAAGCTTATTTTACATTTAAACTCTGTGGAGTTAGTTATGTGTCAGTGAGCCTATGTATGACACAGAATTACACATTTAGAAAACACAATAGGGAAAAAACATACATACCATTCCTAGTGTAATGTGTAAATCATCTAGGAATGAATCCATAAAAAAGATACACAAATCTCCCTGGAGAAAATTATAAACTATTTTGAGGAATAAAAGTGAGACATACATGAATGGATGTGCATGAATACTAATACTCAAACTTTAAGTTATGAGAATTTTTCCCAATCTACCAGTCTATAAGTAAATTTACCTAGAAATTAATCTAGAAATGCAAAAAATTCTACAGTTCTCTCAGATATGTTAATATACAGTATCATTTCAGACAAGTAGTCACTCCTGTGTGGCAAAGACATCATTACAGAGGCATAATATAGGGGATGAACTAAATGTGAAATTTTTTTTCTAAAATGAGTAAGACTTGAGTTTAAAAGTCAAATATTAATTTTAAAATACTTGGTCATTGGTATGGATACTTTAAGCATGCTTATAAAGTTTTCTACATATTTGGAATATCTCACAATATTGGTTGAGCAATGCTGTATCAAAGGAGGACAAAATTTTTATTTGAAATTTAAAACTGGAAACAGGATCGAATAACTCGGGTGGCCTTTATTGTTAACTTTTTTTAGAGTAGTTTTAGCAACAAACTGAGGGGAAGATATAAAGACAGCCCCTATACTCCCTACCCCCACACATGCACGATCTCCTTCATTATCAACACCCCCACCAGAGCAAACCTTTGTTACAACTACATATCATCAGCACCCAAAGTCCCTAGTTTACATTAGAGCCCACTCATCGCTATTGTATATTCTATAGGTTTGATAAATGTATAACAACATTTATCTATTCTAGTGATCTTTCAAAATCAATAGGAGATTATGTTTTGTTTTGTTGTTTTCCTGATTTAAATTTCTTTATTTCTTCAAGGAAGACACATTGAGTAATATAATGATACAACATTTAACAATATAGCAGCGAATGAGAACAAACTATGTATTTGAGATTTTTTTTTTTAAGATTTTATTTATTTATTTGACAGAAAGAGAGAAAAAGAGAGCCCAGGTAGGCAGTGTCAGGCAGAAGGAGAGGGAGAAGCTGGCTTCCAATTGAGCAAGGAGTTGGATCCTAGGCCTAAAGCAGATGCTTAACCAACTGAGCCACCCAGGTGCCCCTATATTTGAGATTTAAATTAGGGGAAAAGAAAGAACAGAAACAACAACATGACTCTCATGGCCTTGTGGATATAGATTAAATAGGAATGCAACGTTCCCCTGATTTGGGATGCCTGGGTGGCTCAGTCCGTTAAGCACCTGCCTTTGGACTGGGTCATGATCTCAGAGTCCTGGGATCAAGTCTTGCATCAGGCTCCATGATCCGCAGGGATCCTGCTTCTCCCTCTGCCTGCTCTGCATGCCATTCCCCCTGCTTGTGCGCTCTCTTTCTTTCTCTGACAAATAAATAAATCTCAAAAAAAAAAAAAAAATTCCCTGACTTACTTTCCTTGAAGATTCCTTCAAGATTCCTTGAAGAAAACCACGATGGATAATATTCTCAGTAGGAGACAAAACCTCCCCTTACGGCTGCATCATATTTCACCCTTAATGAAATCTGATCATGTAATTTTCTTAAAATATACTTTTTTAAAAAATGGGATTTAGGGGTTAGAATTGTTAGCTTTGTCTCGGACATTTGCTGATCTGTTCAACAAAGGGTAAAGCTTGTAGAATCTTGAGAAATATGTATTTAATAAATCATGAAAAAGATCCTCAAATCCCAGCCATCTTTGCAGATTTGACCACCACTGGAATATACAGCCAGGCTGCCTAAAATGACACAATGTAAGGTGCTATTCCGCGTACTGGAGCAGTGTAGAGGCTGCAAAAATGTTAGAGTACGCCAAAAAGTTTACCCTATGGGGATTATTCTAAGCCTTTGCATATAGGGGTGATAAAGGAAACTATTTTACAAATATACAAACATGCCTAAAGCCATGAAATAATCTTATAAATTGTAAAAAGTGAAATAATCTTATCAATTTTGAAACCATCCTTTAATGGAAAAAGTAAGATCTTGCTGACTCTTCTTATTATCAATTGTTTTTACTTATGACACATTCATAAATATAATTAAACCAGTTATGTTTTATTTTCTATTATTTTACTTTCTATTATTTAAAAGAATATTGGAGCCCAATGTTTTGGAGGTGTCACGATGAGAATTATTTCTACTTTAGTTTGTTCCTTCCTAATATTCCATACATAATTTCTTAGATTAATAAACTGATCCACCTATGTCCACAATAATAATAACAAAAGTTAACATTTTCATTCTCACCCAAGATGTCTACTTCCCATGATAAAAATGAATCATTTTACAGAAAATTATTTGCTTAAATCATGATTAGCATTTTTGAAAAATCGCAGAATTCTACTTTGTACAAAAAAAACAAAAACAAAAAAACACTTTTTAAGTCATTATTCCATGAGCTGGCATGTTACCCAATAAAGAAAAGATGGGGGAGTGAAGGAATCTGCCTTGTATGTTTATATAAGATTTAGATAATATTTCCAACAGCAAATACATAATGAAGCCACTGGAATTTGAGAAAAATTGTAAATACAAGCAATAATAATTTCTGTTTAATTTACTACATTTTTTCTTCTAATTAGAAATTTAAAAAGCTTTTTTTTGGTCTTCACATAAAAAGGTACATATTGGTTTATGAAATGCAACAAGTATGCTTGTTAGATCTTATTTTGGGGTAATTAATGGTTAAGGATGTACACAACAGAAGAAAAATTTGTGTGTTATTGCTAAGGCAGCAAATTCTGCCTGACATTTCCATAGCACATCCTCCAATTAAGAAGGCAGCTGTCATATTGACTGAATTGATAATCTGTTCGTATGTCACCAGAGAATGAGAAGGTTCAAGTTTAGAAATTAATGTTTCCTTGGATTTTTATAACTGACAACAAGAAAAATATCCATCTTGATTGTCTTCCTTGCTTTGCAGAGTTAGTCTTGTTTCTGTAGGTCTAAATTATTAATATTGGTATAGGGCAAAATTCTTTAAAAAACAATAAAATAAAAATAAGGATTATTTATTGTCTGTCTTCTACCCTCTGTACAGATAAAAAAGTTTTTTAAAAGTACAGATAAAATAGTTAAACAAGGGGCACCTGGGTGGCTCAGTGGGTTAAAGCCTTGGCCTTCGGCTCAGGTCATGATCCCTGGGTCTTGGGATCAAGCCACGCATAGGGCTCTCTGCTCAGCAGGCGGCCTGCTCCTCCTCTCTCTCTCTCTGCCTGCCTCTCTGCCTACTTGTGATCTCTGTCTGTCAAAAATAAAATATTTTTAAAAAATAGTTAAATAAATCTGGATTTTATGGTCTATGTCTATCCTGAATATATACATTTAAATGTTACCATCAGGTTCATGGTGTTTAAACACACTACTATGTTTTGGTAAATAGTTTGATTCTGACATTTTTCTTGATGTTATCCATCTAATCCCCCATTCTTCAAATTTTACCATCTACCTGACAAATGATGGCATCATTTATATTTGATTCCATTTTAGCCTACCTAGACACATTTCCACTCCATGCCATTTTCTCACTGACTTTAGGGTGATCATACTTACCTATGTTTATATGAAAATCATTTTCAGCACATTTTATTTTATACAGATAGTTTACAAACTAATACTTCACTTTGAATTTGTCACTGGTTTAAAAACTTAATGTAAAATAAATGACATATTTTATAAACTCAAAATGTTCTGATATTTGCATAATTAAACCCATGTAAATACTTACGCATACTAATTTCTAAATTCACATCTCTAGACAACAATTTTTTTAAGATTTTATTTATTTATTTGAGAGAGCGAGTAAGCTAGAGTAAGTAGTGCAGGGGCGGGGGGAGAGGAAGAGCAGAGGGGGCAGACAGAGGGAAGGGGAGAGCAGACTCCCTGCTGACCAGGGAGCCAGACATGGGGCTGGATCCCAGAAGCCCAGGATCATGACCTGAACCAAAGGCAGATGTTTAACTGACGAGGCACCCAGGTATCCCCTAGACAATTATTAATCTAGCATTAGTGTTTAAAAATTAGGTGTAAATCTTTTCATTCCATTGACCATTTTACTCTTATGTTATAACTTGTTATTTCTTAACTGAACTCAATGAATAACAATCTAAGTAAACTCTCAAAAAGAAGTTTCTTTCAAAATACTGCAGTATCCTACCTCAAGAAATTAGAAACCAAAGACCAAAATACAGTCAAAGCAATTGGAAGTAGGAAAATAATAAAGACACTAGCAAAAACCACTTTGATTGAAATTAGGAAAAAAAAATAGAGGAAATCAATGAAATAAAAAGATGATTATTTGAAAAGACCAATAACATTGATAAGTCTCTAGCAAAAATGACAACAGTAAAAAAAGAAGACAAATTTTACCAATATCAAGAGTGAAATAAGATATACTGCCACAAATAATGGACCCATTACAAAGGAAAAGGAATATATAAGCAATCTTATAAGCTAAACAACACATAAAATGGACAAATTCCTGAAAAAAAACACAAACAAGTAAAACTCAAACAATTTGAAAGGGACCATTGGATAAATCTACAATTATTAAAATAATTTATTTTAAAATTTCAAAAGCTCTCAAAAAAGAAATCCCCAGTTCCAGATAGTTTTCTAGTAATTCTACAAAATGTTTAAAGAACAATTAACATGAATTTTATACATTCTATCCCAGAAGATAGAAGAGAAGGAAATATGTTACCTCCCTCTTATAGGGACTCTTATGATTACAAAATACTTAGTTATAAATCTAACAAAACATGTACAGGTTCTGTGTATTGGAAATTATAAAATGCTGATGAAAGGTACCAAAGAATATCTAAATAATTTAAAAAGATGTGCTTTATTTATGTCCTGGAAGACTCCATATAAGAAAGGTATTAATTATCACAAAATGATCTATAAGTTTAAAGCACCTGCTATCAAAATCCCTGAAAGTTTTATGTTTCTGTAGATATAGTCAAGTTTAGTCTAAAACTTATATGGGGGAAAATGGGCCCTATAATATCTAAAACAGTCTTAGTAACAACAAATATGAAAAATATCACTGTATTGAATATTAGAGCTTCCTATATAGCTATAGTCACATAACAGTGTGGTATTGGCAGAGTGATAGAAACACAGAAAAATATAACCACAGGGAGGACATAGAAACAGAACCTTATAAATATGCTCAACTGATTTTTAACAAAGTTATACAAATGATTCAATGGAGATAGAATGAGTATTTTTTGCTTTTTGTTTTCACTAAATGGCACTCGAACAGATGGGCATTCATAGGTAAATAACAATAGCAAACAAAAGCAGACACACATAAACCTCACCTCTTATACAAGTTTGACTCAATTATTAGTTATGGAATTAAATAAATGGGAAATGTAGAAATATAAACCTTAGGCAAAAAAACCACAAAACTTTAGAAAAAAAAATTTTAAGACAGATAGCTATTAGATTTAACACCAAAATTATGATCAATAAAAGAAAACATTGATAAGTTGGACCTCATGAAAATTAAAAACATTTGCTCTGTAAAGAGCCATGTGAAGAGAATGAACACAAGATGCAGATTGGGAACAAATTGTTTATAAACCACACATATGACGAAGGATTAGTATCTAGAATATATAAAGAAGTCCCAGACTATAATCGTCAAACAACAACAAAAAAATCTAATTAAAAAAAGGCAAAGGTAATGAATAAACATTTTACCTAAAAGGATGTATATATGGTGATAAGCACATGAAAAGATGTTCAAGATCACTAGCTATTAGGGAAATACAAATTAAAACCACCATAAGATAACACTACAAACCTATCAGTATGTCTAAAATTTATTTATTTATTTATTTATTTATTTATTTATTTATTTATTTATTTATTTTTTATTTGACAGAGAGAGATCACAAGCAGACAGAGAGGCAGGCAGAGAGAGAGAGAGAGAGGGAAGCAGGATCCCTGCTGAGCAGAGAGCCCGATGCGGGACTCGATCCCAGGACCCTGAGATCATGACCTGAGCCGAAGGCAGCGGCTTAACCCACTGAGCCACCCAGACGCCCCAGTATGTCTAAAATTTAAAACAAGAAACAAGGGTGCCTGGGTGGCTCAGTCATTAAGCGTCTGCCTTCAGCTCAGGTCGTGATCCCAGGGCCTGGAATGGAGCCCCACATCACACTGGTCTCCCCGCTCAGTGGGAAGCCTGCTTCTCCCTTTCCCACTCCCCCTGTTTGTGTTGAATAAATAAATAAAACCTTAAGAAAACAAAACAAAAAACAAGAAATAGTAATATAAAATGATGTAGACAACCAGATCACTTATACTTTGTTGGTTGAAAACACTTTGACAATGTTTTATAAAATTAATCGTGTAATTACTGGGTCTTGATCAAGGACCTGATTCCTTAAGAAGTATTCATGATTCCTTTCTGAAACTGCTCTTATAGTCCATACTTAATTACATGGTTTGATTACAGGTTTGTCTCTGTTTTTTGACTACTGAAATATTTAGATAAGAACAATGATTTATTCAGATTTTTATCTCAAATGTTTAGCCCAGGATGTGGCACCTAATATATAATAATTATCTGTTGGAAAAATAAATGTAAAAAATTATATTCTTGTGGAACAATGCCTTATTTTATGTAATTTTTCATGACTTGGTCATGGTATTTATGGGAGAAAGAGAAAAAACATCAAATTTCTTCTCTTCAAGTACAACACTGTTAAAAATTCAAATCTAATTAATTCTCAATATTCCAAATTTTATGACTTGATCTTTAATGTAGCTTCTACATAGATGCATAATATAACTAATGGGGGAAGTATACTTGTTATTTTGCAAAGCAATATGGAAGGAAAAAATACTGGATAGTGATCCGGAAACACAGTAACTCACAGAACCATCTGGCTGATGTTTGAGCTGTTTTTCATAAATATAAATTAGTATGTTATATCTTTTATTATTGACTTATTGTGAAAATGTGTAATGAATTTTTCAGAACTCATTTATAATAATTTTTACATTTACTTAAAAAGTATCTACCTTTATTCAGTGGCCAAAAATATTAGACAGACCTATGTGTTAATGAACTTAGTATGTAATATTCTAACATACTGGCATCTTGTTGCTGGACTTATTTTGGTATTTATGAATGCTAATCATAGCACCAAGTCTTCACTCCCTGTTTCTTAGTGTTTTCCTTACATTTAATTATTTAATGTTCTGTGAAGATAATTTTACACAGAAATAATAATATTGTATTGTCTGAAAGAAAAATAAAAATTGTGTAACCTTAAGTTCGTTGCCATTTTGTTGCAGGCTTCTGGATAAAATTTCATTAGTCACTTTTTATATTTTGTTAATTGTTTAGAAGTAAAAAGTTTTCGATTCTGCTAACCCAACAAAAACAGCCATTCATTGTAGCACTTGACTCACATTACAAGTATTACAGCATAATGTGTTTTTTAGCTAAATGAGTAGTAGGCTGCTAACCAAAGGCATAATTGGTGAAATTAAACTCAAAACAGTAGGCATCAGTACACTTATTAGAGAGTAGTTTTAATTATATTTGGCATTATTACCTCAAGCAACTAAATAGACTAGTTTCTCTGAAGTCTAAATATTTAAAGAAAACAAATACATGACAATTTAATAAAACTACTTACACTACCTCAAGCAAATAGACTAGTTTCTCTGAAGTCTAAATATTTAAGGAAAACAAACACATGACAATTTAATAAAACTACTTACAGTAATTTGTTTTCATTACCCACAATACTTGTTAACATGCTGTATTATAGTTAAAAGTCTGATATGCTATTCACAATAAAGTGTTATTTCAAGACAACTAAAATATAAGTTCAAGATGCCTCATTTTAGATAAACTCTGAACATAAATTTTTATCACTATATATAGACAGTTCCTTGCATATTTATAATTGATGAGCCCATTCTCCCTAATTCCAACATCCATAAACCCCAAAGTACCTTTTTAAAAAAAGATACTTTAAGCATTTCTTAAACTTTAATAAGTTTTCTTCTAGAACCTTCAATATTTTTGGTTTTAGGAAAGGAGAGAGGAATAGTTTGATTTGCTTTTATGGGAGACTAACACATACTTTTGCTTATACCTTGAATATATTTATACATTGGATATTAAAATATTTGTAACCCATTTAATTACTTCCAAATGTCTAATAAATTCTACCCTAATAGGAGAGATTTTGAAAAAAAATTAGAGATGTTCATCATCATTTGTATTCCCCATTTTTCTTATCTGTCAATGGGGCTCTGAGTCACATTATTTCCAATAAAAATAAATTGACTGAATTTCCCAACTGTTTTTGCAGAATTTACAAAAAAACAAAAACTGAGCTAAAAACTGGGTTACACATACTTTGAAAAACAAATTGTCATTAACATTAAATTCTGTGGCAACTCTAAGCACCATAGATTAGGGGAAAAAATAATTTGTACTCTCCAAAAGATTATAAACTGAGGATAGGTGTAGATTTTATATGCATATTAGGTGAGAGAAATTTATGTGACAAAAGAAAGGATTGAGAGAAATAATAGAAAGAAAGATATGTAATTAGAGCTCTGTAAACAAGAGCAGATTTAGGACACAGTTTACATTATACTAGAATATAATATTTAAAGGTAAGTATTTCAGGGAATATATAGTTTAAACGTCATTCTTAATGGTTTTATGTTTTTCAATGACTGAGGTCAGTGAGTGATATGAACATGTAAGGTCAATATGACAGCTGACTAAATTGTACTCTCATTTACAGTAAAAACTATATATTACATGCTTTCGTACACATTTTTTTTAAATGAAGATTAAAGTGATTAAGTCAGTTGCCAAAATTTTTATAGACTGTAAATGACAAAGCTGGGACTTGAAATCCTGTCTATTTGATTACAAAGTTTGTCTTCTAATTTTTAAACTATGTTCCAAAGTTTGTTTTTTATAGACTTAGAGAATATAAAAAATTTAAACTTAAAAATATCCTAGCAATCACTAATTAGAGTCCCATAAAAGGAACAGTGCTACTTGTAGTATTTATGAGCCTTATTAATGACATTCTGCGGTAATGTATAAAGATGGATAAAAGCAAATGTGAACATTTCATTTACTCATTCAATAATTCTGATAGGTCACTATTCTTAATTCAAATCTATTATCTTTGTAACATTTCAAGTATCTCACAAGATAAAACCTGTAAAATTAAATTTTATTTTGTATAAAATTGTATTCGTTCTTTCTACAACTGATTTTTGTTTTCTCAGTATCTGTTCTACTAATTTAATAGAGGGGAAAATATTAAAAGTATTCAAAAAGTCTTCAAGACCTTCCTATATATTACCACAAAATTAAGTATATGAGTAATTGCTTTTGTCACGTTAACTTTCAGGTTAATTTCAATCTAACTGTTAATTTTCAGCATGTCTAAGTAAGTTTTTTATTGATATTACCTTTACTTAGCTAACAACTCCAAATTCTGCACAGAATTATATTTAAAGAAAAACAAACAACAACAATAAAACACTTGAAGTCATTGGAGAATGAACAAAAATAGGAGAAAGATATGGAGGAGCATAAAATTTTTTGAGAATAATTAATTAGAACAGAAAAAAACACTTCCTTCTTGAAGGAAGGCCAAGTTAGTAATGCATAAGGAAATTAAAATTTCAATAGAAAATCTGATGTCTCCCTGCTCTGAAGAGGTAGTGCACAGAGTTGGGCACCATACCCGATGGATAGAGAGGTGGATGCTAAGAAAAGGAGGCTTATATTTTGTATTTAAATTCTGTCCAAAACTTTGATTATCATCAACCCATGCGTGTGTGGGACAGAACCCAGCTAAAGATGCAAAAACTTAACTGAGATTTTAGCTACCCAATAAGGCACAGAATTTGCAGTTTGAGTCAAATTGTCTATTTAAAAATAAATAATGAACACTCCAAAAGATAGTGCATAACAAATCCATAGTCTCCCCAATAAAACTCTTAAGATATCCCTGATAAATCCAGAAGTACTCCCACAAAAATTTCTTTAAATGTTTCAATTCTCAAAGAGACAATGAGTCTCAAGATGACACATATGCTTTAATGAATAAACAAAACAGTTTTTTAAGATTTATGTATTTATTTTAGAGAGAGGGAGAGAGAAAGAAAGCACAAGTGGGGTGGCGACAGGGGAGGTGTAGAGGGAGAGAATCTGAAGCAAACTCTGTGCTGTGTGTGGAGCCAGAGGTGGGCTCCATCTCAACATATTGAGTTCATGACCTGAGCCAAAACCGAAAGTCGGACACTTAACCCACTGAGCCACCCAGGCACCCCAAAAGGGGTGACTCAGTTGGTTAAGCATCCAAAAAGGGGTGCCTGGGTGGCTCAGTGGGTTAAGTGTCCGACTTTTGATTTAAAGTTTAAAGCATCCATGAAAGCTATGCTTACAAATAAGTAGAAACATTCTGACAAGAGCTCAACACTAAACATTTACCTGAGGTGTATTGCTATGAAAATGTGAAAATGCCTATTTTACCAGAGAGATACCTCATGTTTGTGTACTGAAATATTCAATATTGTTAAAATGTTAATTCTTCACCAAATGACTAGAGCTCAGTGTATTCTTTAAATGATTATATAAAAATGAAAATATGTTAATATCTAGAACAATCTCAAAAATGAAGAAAAATACTGTGCTGTTTATATTGTCTTATTTCAAGGACTATAATAAAACTATAATAATCAAGATAGCATGACTCTGACATACTCATGTCAGAGTATAAAGTATACTTTATATACTTTATACAAGTATAAAGAAGGACTAGAAATAAACCCACATTTATAAGGCCCTTGATAATTTAGAGAATAGTGTCAAAATATCTAAAAGAGGAAGGAAAGTTTTTCCAAAGGTTTTCTGGAATAACTAGATAACCATAGGAAAAAATAACCTTGATTTTACCCCATGCCATATTCAAAAAATTAATTTAAAGTGGATCATAGATCTAAACTTACAAGATACATTCATACAGAATATAAAGAAAAGGGAAAAAAAAAGAAAGATAAAAGATATGCAATATTTCATTGAGCATATAGTATTAAGGAATTAAGGCTTATAAATTTAAAATTAATCAAAGATTTTCTAGAACTACTAAAATATGAACTGTGTACTGGCACTCTTTTATAAACTGCTTTAATGTCTATGACAAAATAAGTACAAAAAGTAAGAATAAGTGTACTGAAATTTTTTTTTAATTTTTAATTTTTTCAGCATAACAGTATTCATTATTTTTGCACCACACCCAGTGCTCCATGCAATCCGTGCCCTCTACAATACCCACCACCTGGTGCCCCCAACCTCCCACCCCCCACCCCTTCAAAATTCTCAGATCGCCTTTTTCAGAGTCCATAGTCTCTCATGGTTCACCTCCCCTTCCAATTTCCCCCAACTCCCTTCTCCTCTCCATCTCCCCTTGTCCTCCATGCTACTTGTTATGCTCCACAAATAAGTAAAACCATATGATAATTGACTCTCTCTGCTTGACTTATTTCACTCAGCATAATCTCTTCCAGTCCCGTCCATGTTGCTACAAAACTTGGGTATTCATCCTTTCTTTTTTCTTTCTTTTTTTTTTTTTTAACAGCTTTATAAACATATATTTTTATCCCCAGGGGTACAGGTCTGTGAATCGCCAGGTTTACACACTTCACAGCACTCACCATAGTACATATCCTCCCCAATATCCATAACCCCACCCCCCTCTCCCAACCCCATCCCCCCATCAACCCTCAGTTTGTTTTGTGAGATTAAGAGTCACTTATGGTTTGTCTCCCTCCCAATCCCATCTTGTTTCATTTACTCTTCTCCTACCCCCTCAACCCCCCATGTTGCATCTCCTCTCCCTCATATCAGGGAGATCATATGATAGTTGTCTTTAGTGTACTGAAATTTCTATAGCAATATGACATTGTCAGGATATCATCCAAGATTCTCCTTGAAGACTTTCCTGGGTGTTGCCAGGAAATTATCCCAGAATCTTCTAAAACAGTACTAAAAACAATAAATAAAATAAATATCAACTAATCAATCAATCAATCAACCTGGGGATTGGTGCTGATTAATTAACTTTTTTTTTAACTTCTTCATGACAATATAACCCTAGACATTGAAAGTAAATGTTATAAAATATTGTCAGCAACTTGGCATTGCCAGGCCATTGACTGATGCATGGGCAAGGTCAGGTTTTGAATACAGATGGTGAGTAAAATGGGAGGCAACCAGCATACTAATTCAAAGCAGTAATTTAATTTTACATTACAACATTGGTTACTTTGAGGATAGTCCATTACTTGTATCCCAAAAGTATGTGAAAAGTGATAAAATGGTCATTTTATAGTCATTCTAAATTTAGAAACTTTATTTATGGATGAAAATTAAGGTATAATATTTGTTATTAGAATCCACGATGTGGAATATCTTTCCGTTTATGTTGTCTTTATTTTATCAATGTTTTATAGTTCAGGGTACAAGTCTTTCAGCTCTTTGGTATTTTTTTCAGTTTGATTATAAATGGAGTTGTTTTCTTAATTTCTTTTTCTGCCACTTCATTATTAGTGCATAGAAATGTAACAGATTTCTGTACATTTATTTTGTATCCTGTGGCATTCCTGAATTCACTTATCAGTTCTAGAGTTTTTTGATGTAATCTTTAGGAGTCTCTATATAGTATAATGTCATCTGCAAATAGTGAAACTTTACTTCTTTCTTAACAATTTGGATGCCTTTTATTCCTTTTTCTAGTCTAATTGTTATGGCTAGGATTTCTAGTACTATGTTGATTTAAAGTGATTGAACACCCTTGTCTTATTCCTGATCTTAGGGGAAAACTGCTTTTCACCATTGAGTATGATGTTAGCTATGGATTCTTCATATATAAAAGGATAAATATTGTTAAAAAGTCCATACAACCCAAAACAATCCACAGCTTTAATGCAATCCCTATCAAAATATCAACAGAATTTTTCACAGAACTAGAACACTCTAAAATTTGTATGGAACCACAAAAGACCCTGATGCTAGCACAAAACAGACATACTGATTAACAGAATAGAACAGAAAGCCCAGAAATAAGCCCATAATTATGTGGACAATTAATCTTTGGTGAAGGAGGCAAGAATATGTAATGGGGAAAAGATAGTCTCTTCAATAATGGCGCTGAAAAACAGGACAGTGATACACAAAAGGAAACTAGACCATGTTCTCACACCATACACAAAAGCCAATTCAAAATGGATTAAATATCTAAATCTGAGACCTGAAACCATACAAATACTGGAATAGAGCACAGGCAGCAATTTCTCTGACATTGGCCTTAACAACATCTTCCTAGATATGTCTCCTGAGGCAAGGGAAACAAAACCAAAAATAATCTATTGGGACATCAAAATAAAAATCTTCTGTGCAGCAAAGGAAACAATCAACAAAATCAAAGAACAGACAACTGAATAAGAGAAGATATTTGCAAATGACATATCCAATACGGGGCTAGTGTCTAAAAGACATAAGGAACTTATAAAACTCAACACCAAAAAAAGAAAAATAATTCTGTTAAAAATGGGCAGAAGATATTAAAATACATTTCTCCAATGAAAACATTCAGACAGCCAACAGACATATGAAAAGATGCTCAACATCACTAATCCTTGGGGGAAATGCAAATCAAAACCACAATGAGATATCCCCGCATGCCTGTCAGAACGGCTAAAATAAAAAAAAAAATTAAAAAAAAAACAAACAAAAAAAACACAAGAAACAACAAGCGTTGATGAGGATGTAGAGAAAAAAGAATCCTTGTGCTCTGCTGATGAGAATGCAAATTGGTGCAGCCACTGTGGAAAACAGTACAGAGGTTCCTCAAAAATTAAAAATAGAACTACCCTATGATTCAGTAATCACCCTATTGGATATTTACCCAAAGAATATGAAAACATTAATTTGAAAAGATATACATGCACCTTTATGTTTATTGCAGCATTACTTACAATAGCCAAGTTATGGAAACAGTCCAAGTGTCCATCAATAGAATGGATAAAGTAGAAGTGGTGTGTATATACGTAATGCAATATGACTCAGAATGAAATACTGCCATTTGCAATGACATGGGTGGAACTAGAAAGTACAAGGCTAAGCAAAATAAGCCGGAAAAAGAAAAATACCATATGATTTCATTCATATGTGAAATTTAAGAAACAAAACAAATGAACAAAGGGAAAGAAAAAAGAAAGACAAACCAAAAAGCAGACTTTTAAGTGTAAAGAATAAGCAGATGGTTACCAAAGAAGAGATTGGGGGCAGGATTGGTGAAAGGTGAAGAGGATTGAGTATATTTATCTTAATAAGCACAGAGTAATATATGGAACAGTTGAAGCGCTATATTGTACACTGGAAACTAATACAACACTATATATTACTATATGTTAACTACACTGGAATTGGGAGAAAAAAGAAAAAGAAAGAAAAAAATAAAGTTAATTTAGTTAAAATTTTAAAATTTTTCAAAGATTTTCAGAGATAACCAGGTAAGCAAAATTATTACAATTTAATTTAAATTCTGTCTTTAATAAAGCAAACTGCAATCCACTGGTATTGTCAAAAGAAAAAAAAGGGAAAAAAAAGACATGCATTTCTGAGTGTGATGTTGTAGTAAACCAAAGGATGATGATGGGAGTGATTTTGAAAATTTAAAGATCAAAATTCACTGTTCTTATCCAGAATGTGATTCCCCCATATATTGTTTGGGTTTGTAACCATAAATGAAGTGCTAAAATCAATACTATATGTCTTCTTACAGACTAGCCAATGAAGTAGCAAAAACATCAAACTTTAGCAGCATTTCGAGACAAATCATAAAGAATTAAGCTCAAAACAATAATGAGAAAAAAAAAAAAACTTTGAAATCCTTTTTGAATTAAATGCTACAGTAAGAGGTGCCCAGGGGGCACAGTCAGTTAAACATCTGTCTTTGGCTCAGGTAATGATCCCAATAGGCAACCTGCTCAGTGGGGAGTCTGCTACTCCTTCTGCCTCTCCCCCTCCTCATGCTCTCTCTCTTTTTCTCCCAAATAAATACATAAAATCTTTAAATGCTACAGTAGCATACATCCAAAGTACTCTACTGGCCTGTGAAAATATTAGTGGAAGGCTGTACCAAAAATGTTTACTTGAAATGTTTGGTAATACTGTGACAAAATATGAAACTCAACTGTTTTTCCAAGGACACCAATGCCCAAAATATACGAGAACTAACAATATGAGAGTCCAATCCATGGAAGAAATATAGCTAACAAAATGCGTTTCCTTGTAGTTTATTGAATCTACAGATGCACCTTAAAAGTCTTGGAACACAACTGATTCATTATTTTCATCTATAGAAACTCTGTTCTTCTAATATTCTAACTTTTCTTTTTATGTACCATTGAAAAATCACAGACCCTCTCTTTGAATGGGTGTATCCTGTTTGTTCATTGATGATTTTGTTGGGAAACTTCTATGTAAAGAACAGAGTTTCTGCAGAATATTGTCATGTTCCATAAGTAAACAAAGTTTATCAGTGAAGTAGCATACATTCTTTTTTTAAGATTTTCTTTATTTATTTTAGAGATAGATATAGAGAGAGAGAGAAAGAGAAAGAGTGAGCACAAGTAGGGGGAGGAGATGTAGGAGAAGGACGAGCAGATGCCACATTGAATGCAGAGCTCAACTCGGGACTTGATTCCATACTGAGCCACCAAAGTGCCCCCATGGATATTCTTGATCTTCCACACTTATAAAAAAAAAATTATTACTGAACTCCTTAAAAACATTGAATTTTAATTTTCTTCAAGAGAAGATCAACATACAGAACTGTAATGGTTCCAATATTTACTTATTTCTCTCCTTTAAAGTTGTCTATAATTTCACAGATTTATTTTTTGGAATATATTACCAGTAAATGATTAAAGATGCATTACAAAAATTAGTACCTGTTTTAATTTGGAAAAAGGATAATAAACCAGCGATTGCTGAAATTCTTATAAATCTCTTACATGAATATTATTAGAACAGTACTTACAAAGAATATAGACACATGTTATTTCTTATAATTAAGTTATCAATCCAATGTAAGTTGGATAGTTAACAAGAAAGCAATAAGCTCATTTGTCACAATCAATACTTTATATTCAGATATCCTCAATATTTGTATAAAGTTTACACGTAGGTACTAACGTGGGGAATTTCTACTTCTCTCATAACATTTTGTTTAGTTCTAATTGCAACGGTTCAAAATCTGTGGGACACAACAAAGGCAGTCCTGAGAGGAAAATATATAGCGGTACAAGCCTTTCTCAAGAAACAAGAAAGGTCTCAGGTACACAACCTAATCCTACACCTAAAAGAGCTGGAGAAAGAACAAAAAAGAAAGCCTAAACCCAGCAGGAGAAGAGAAATCATAAAGATCAGAGCAGAAATCAATGAAATAGAAACGAAAAAAACAATAGAACAAATCAATGAAACTAGGAGCTGGTTCTTTGAAAGAATTAATAAGATCGATAAACCCCTGGCCAGACTTATCAAAAAGAAAAGAGAAAGGACCCAAATAAATAAAATCATGAATGAAAGAGGAGAGATCACAACTAACACTAATTGCAAAATGAAAACATTTATGAGTGTGATGACAATACTTTTTACTAAGTGCTTATGTGCACATTATGTACAAGGTATAGGTTTTTTATTTACCCATATTATGTTTCTCTAATGATATTTCTATAATGTGAAATTATATGTATATGTCTATATGTATATACTTATATATCTGTTCTCTAATAATTAAAACTGAATTGTATTTTTCAGTACACTTTGCCTGATAATTTTATTTTTTTACAAAAGTATCAGATCACAGTACATTAGAAATAAAAAAAATTCCTAAACCAAAAATTATTTGAGAAATTTACCCTAAAATGCATGAATTATACTAATATTTCATTAAAATCTCATGGCCCAAATTTTGCATAAAATATTGTGGATTAATGCTGTTTTTAAAATCAGGCATATGAAACATAATTTTATAGCTTTATTAAATATATCCTAATATCAATCAAGATTTTCTGCAGAAATGTAGAACAATTTCTTTCAGACTATATACTGGAATTTGAGGAGAGATTAGGATTTTAATACTAAACTATTGGCATATTTACTTATCTGTGACACAAACCCAAGATTTTGTGTGGCTGTCCATAGTTTCACAAATTAACCCCTGTACATTTCAGACAGACTGAAGGGTGATTCCTAGGCTTGAGAATATACATAGTGTAATGCTTTAAAATGCTTTTTTTTTTTCTTTTTCCTATTGTAAAGAAGAGAGGATGGCAATGAAAGGTATGGGTATACATCTCCAGGTATGACGTAGATACAAAGTGGCACTGCTGCTTAAAGAAAATAAGGCCAGGTGTAAACTGCCTACAAATGAAGTTATGCCTAATTCACTCTCCATTTTGAATATGGTGATGGGAAGGTCAAAATAAAGATTGTCCAAATAGCAATTCTGGCTATAACAATCTCTACAGAGGAACATTTGTAATTGCAGAAGCAGGATGGCCCTTAAGGGCACAGCAGGCTCCCAGTGTTGCATGCTGATCCTCAGTGCAGACATGCCCAGTTATTTTGTAACATTCATTTACTCCTTTTTTCTACATCTCCAAGAAAGTAAGCAATAACCATTGTTTAGATTGAAATTTGTTAATACATATATTTTTATATAAAATGAGGCATTTGTGAAAAAAATTTCTGGGAGTACTTATCATATGTTGATCATTAATACCTATAAATTCAGGAATAAGAACTCTATAAGCATTATCTCTTTTAATATTCCTATTATGCTCATAAAACCTGTGCAAACTCTCCTCTCTCATATGTGTACATGTTACACTATTATAATATATGTATTTGGAAATATAATCAGAATGTATTAATAGAATACATAATCATAAAATACAACTATGTCTATATAAGATGTATCTATGCCTAAATTTATATCTTAAGCTCTATCTATATCTATTTCCATATGTTTATAACTATAGTATACTGGTATAATTTTGAGAGATTAGGTAAGTTCTAAAATAATCATACCCAAGATTGTTAAATTTCACTAGTAATGATTTAACTACCATTCTCTTTTATCTTATGGGAAGAAATATCTAAACATATCCAATAAATAACTGGCTGGCAAGTATATATTTTCAATATCAAGTATGACACGTCTGGCCATTTTATATATATATTTTAAAACACACTATGAATGATCCACAGCTTGAGTACAAATCTTTTATGTACTCACTATAAAAATAAACAGATTCCCAATAGCCATTCTCTGTCCAGTGTGTGTCTGCCATACGATGGAGATGTGTCTTTATTGTACTTTTGATACAAGTAAAGAACAGAAAATATATCAATCCTTAAAGCTCTTACCTAAAAGACTTCAGGGTTTATTCAACAAACCTGCATAAAATTCAACTTCTCAGCAGATGAAACAACTGTAGAATAACTTAGTAAAAAAATATAAGGACACATTTATTTTTTATTCAGCATCTCAAAGCTAATCCTGGGATATTATTTGCATTCTATGGAGTTTCAGTCTGCACTATGCTAATGCAGTTATAATTTCATTTGTTAATTTTTAAGTGTTTGGCTTTGGCTATTTCTGCTGTTGTATACTCAGATGAGTGTTTATAGTTACAGGGTCAATGAAGAAAAGTAAAATTTCAGAAAAATTTTTAAAAAGTAGAATAAAGTTCTTAAAACTGCATTGTGGCTAGATTTAGTATTTGGAAAAATAATAATGTTAATATATTGAGAATAATAATGTTCATAATGTATAATAATAATGCTAATATAATGTTAAAATACTGGGATAAAAAAAATAAGCTACTAGTTTCATGAACCAATTATATTTGGCTACAATTCAGATTCCCAAGAACATATTATAATCTTGCTGCTGACATTCATTATAAAATTCTATCTCTTACCAGACTAAAATGTTTTATCAGAATCAAATGTCATAATAAGATAAACATATTTTCTTGTGGAAGGATAGTATAAAGTACTGCTGTATGTCATGAATTGGTATGTCATGAACCGGAATTTTATGTCCTCTTCCCCCCAAATTCATACATGGAACTCCTAACCCCAGAGTGGTTGCATTTGAACTAAAGAAGTAATTAAGGTTAGGGGTGCCTAGGTGGCTTGGCTGATTGAGCATCCACCTTGGACTCCAGCTCAGGTCATGATCTTAGGGTCCTGGGATCAAACCCCGCATCAGGCTTCCTGCTCCATGGGAAGTCTGCTTCTCTCTCTCTCTCTCTCTCTGCCCCTACCCACTACTCATTCTCTCTCTCTTCCTCAAATAAATTAATTAACTCTTTAAAGGAAAAAAAAAAGAAGTAATTAAGTTTAACTGAGTTTGTATGGGTGGGTCCCTGATCCCATAGGATTAGTGTCCTTATAAGAAGATACATCAGAAAGTTCTTTCTCCAATGTGCACAAAGAGGTCATGGGAAAATATAGCAAGCTTACAGCCACCTGCAAGCCACAAAAAAAATGCCTAAGGAAGGTACTTTGCTGGTACATTGATCTTAAACTTGTCAGCTCCCAGTACTGTGAGAAATAAATACATGTTGTTTCAGCCACTCAGTCTGTGGTGTTTTGCTATAGCAGCTCAAGCTGACCAACACACACCATATCTGCCAGAAGGAGTAGTCTAACTTCTTATTTTAATATTTCTAACATTTAATGTTTTATTAAATATTTAGCTTAAAATACAGCAAGAAATTTTATACAAGTTATGATGTTGAAGTCCAGAAACAACTATATTATACAGAGAAATAATTTTTACTTTAACCAATACTATACACATTTTTTGACAAATTAAATTGACTTATCTCCAGAACCTTACAATACAAGCGCTAGAAAAGGAAGAACAAACAAAGCTCAAAACAAATAGAAGGAAAAAAAAACAATAAAGAATAGCAAAAATTAACAAAATAGAAACTAAACAAACAAAACACAATAGAAAAGATGGATAAAACTGGGGGTGTTTTGGTGGTAAAGCTTGTGACTTTTGGTCTTGTGGTTGTAAGTTCAAGCTTATGTTCAGTGTATAGATTACTTAAAAACTAAAATCTTTAAAAAAATAAATGAAAGGAGAGAAATAACTGACATCACAGAAATACAAAAGATTACAAATGAATATTATGAAGAATTATGTACCAAGAAATTCTACAATCTAGAATAAGTCAATAAATTCTTTGAAACACATAACCTTCCAAAACTGAATCAGGAAGGAAAGAAATTTGAACAGACCAGTCACTAGCAATGAAATTAAATCAGCAATAAAAAAAACTAACAAACTAAAGTCCAGGGCCAGCTGGTTTCATAGTGAATTTACCAAAAATTTAAACAAGAGTAAATACCTATTTTTCTCAAACTATTTAAAAAAATAGAATAGGAAGTCAATCCCCCACATTCATACTATGAGGCTAGCATTAACCTGTTGCCAAAAACCAGATAAAGACAATCTTAAAAAGGAGAACTAAAGGCCAATATCTCTATAGAACATAGGTGCAAAAATTTTGTCAACAAATTAGCAAACCAAATCCAATCATCAGTTAAAAAAAAAATCAACTCAGTTAAGTAATGGGCAGAAGACATGAATAGATACTTTTCCAAAGACATACAGATGGCTAACAGACACAAGAAAAAATGTGCAACATCACTTGGCATCAGGGAAATACAAATCAAAACCACTAAGACATACCACCTCACACCAGTCAGAATAGCTAAAATTAACAAGTCAGGAAATGAAACATGTTGGCGAGGATTCAAAGGGGAACACTCTTACACTATTGGTGGGAATGCAAACTGGTGTAGCCAATCTGGAAAACAGTATGGAGGTTGCTCAAAAAGTTGAAAATAGAGCTACTCTATGGCCCAGCAATTGCCCCACTAGGTATTTACCCCAAGGATACAAATGTAGTGATTCAAAGGGGCACCTGCACCCCAATGTTTATAACAACAATGTTCACAGAAGCCAAACTATGGAAAAAGCCCAGATGTCCATTGACAGATGAATGGATAAAAAAGATGTGAGATATATATATATATATAGAGAGAGAGATAGATATCGATATCTATATTGATATCTATGTATCTACATACAGATATATATATATCTGTATATATATAGATGTAGATATGTAGATAGATAGATGATAGATAGATATGGCTCAGCGATGAAAAGAAGAAAGAAAGAAAGAAAGAAAGAAAGAAAGAAAGAAAGAAAGAAAGAAAGAAAAGAAAGAAAGAAAGAGAAATCTTGCCATTTGTAACAATGTGGATGGAAGTAGAAGGTATTATGCTAAGTGAAATAAGTCAATCAGAGAAAGATAATTTTATGATCTCACTCATATGTGGAATTTAAGAAACAATACAGAGAGGGGCGCCTGGGTGGCTCAGTGGGTTAAGCCACTGCCTTCGGCTCAGGTCATGATCTCAGGGTCCTGGGATCGAGTCCCACATCGGGCTCTCTTCTCAGCAAGAAGCCTGCTTCCCTCTCTCTCTCTCTGCCTGCCTCTCCGTCTACTTGTGATCTCTCTCTGTCAAATAAATAAATAAAATATTTTAATAAAAAAAAAAAAAGAAAAGAAACAATACAGAGAATCATAGGGGAAGAGAGAAAAAATAAAACAAGATGAAATCAGAGATAGAGAAAAACCATGAGACTTAATCATTGGAAACAAACTGAGGGTTGCTAGAGGGGAGGAGGGTCGGGGGATGGGGTAACTGGGTACTAGACATTAAGGAGAGGATGTGATATAATGAGCACTGGGTATTATATAACCACTGATGAATCACTGGCCTCTACCTCTGTAACTAATAATACATTATATGTTAATTATTTGAATTTAAATAAATTTTTCATAACAATTAAAAAATACACTTAGTGCTTAGAATGGTGTTAGGTCTATAGTAAATATTCAAAAACTATTAGCCGTTATTAAGATGCTGTGTGACTTTTCGCAAATTACTTCTCAAAGTTTCAATGTACTCATCTGTAACAATATGATAGTAATGTAATATTGTGATAAAAGCCAGATAATATTAACAGGGCTGTTGGGAGGAGTAATTGCAATATATAAAGCACTTGGCATCTGGTAAGGAAATGTTCATAATCATGTGAGCTGTTCTTACTGTCATTATTGGGGTCAGCAGATGAGATGTTGTGCTCTCTGCAAGATCCGTTTTGTTAATTGAGCTGATAAACTTAACATTAATGTGCTGTACTATCATATATTAACTATGTATTGTACTACTGCAATAGTATGGTTGATAAACTAAAGGTAAATGTAAGAATGTGCTAGGAAAAAAAAGGAAAAAGAAAAGAGAAGAAAAGAAAAAAGAAGAAAAAAGAAAAAGCAAAGCAAAGAAAAAGAAAACCTAGAAATAAGTCCATGTTGAGTGATAGAGAAGAGATGAGAAAATTTTTTTTTCCTCTCAATCCTGGTCTTTGTGGTGAGAATGGACATTCTTACCTTATTCTTGACATTAACAGGGATTATATAATGTTTTGTTTTGTTTTGTTTTTTTTATAGTTCTGGGTATTGATTTGAAGTTTAGGTGGTTTATCATGTTATAAAAGTCATTATGTAATTTTATCAAAAATGTGTTTTAAATTTAGTTAACAGTCTTTTTATCATCTACAAAGATAATTGTGATTTTTTTACTTTAAGTTATGAATTATTATTTATAAGTTAGATTTAACTGTAATTTTATTTCTTATTCTTTCCTTTTTAAAATTTTTCATTTAAATAGTCTTTCTTGGGTCGCCTGGGTGGCTCAGTGGGTTAAGCCGCTGCCTTCGGCTCATGTCATGATCTCAGGGTCCTGGGATCGAGTCCCGCATCGGGCTCTCTGCTCAGCAGGGAGCCTGCTTCCCTCTCTCTCTCTCTCTCTCTGCCTGCCTCTCTGTCTACTTGTGATCTCTCTCTGTCAAATAAATAAATAAAATATTTAAAAAAATAAATAGTCTTTCTTAAGTCTTAGTATTAATGGTGTACTCTACATAAAAAGTGGTTAGTTTTTTAATTTTTTTTATACATTGGTATAGGCTAAGTGGCAATGGAATTACATGGTATTTGAAGGTTTGATAGATGATTCCTACAAAATTTTCAAAGCTCAGTTTCTTAAAACCTTTCCTATGTCTTCTACACAATTGGTAGGTTTAAACTTTCTATTTCTACTGGGGTCTGGTTTGATAAATTGCATTTTGCTAAAAAATATCCATTTAATCTATATTCCTTTTTGTTAAAGATTTATTTATTTTAGAAAGGGAGAAAAAGAGAGAGAGAGAGATCCAAGGGGAGAAAAGGAGAGAGAGAAAGTCTCAGGCAGACTCCCAGCTGAGCACAGAGCCCGATGTGGGGCTTGATCTCAGGACCCGAAATCATGAACTGAGCCTAAATCAAGAGTCTAATGCTTTGCCACCTGAGCCACTCAGATGTCCCCACTTAACCTATATTCTGTTTTTTTTTTTCTAGACTTGTATGAAGAATCTCTTTTATTTTATTCAAAATACCTTCTATTTAGATAGCTTTTCTCCCTTTCATTGTTTGTTTTGTAAATTTCTCCTCTCCGCTCCCTTAGGAGAACTAATGGTTTTTCTATGTTGCATATTCATTAGATCTACATCTGTTTTGTTTTTTAAATTACTAAGTTTTACTTTAAGGTTATCATTTCCTGTCTTATATGTTCCTCAAAATTATCTTTTGGTTCTTTTTCTAAACTTTTTTTATTGCATATTTCATGTATGTACTTATTTTGCACTTTCATTTTCATTTTTCTATTTATTTAAAACTACATGCTCCCTTAGATTTTGGATTTAATTGACCTATTTATAATAAGATTGTACATTTTCATTATAGTAGTTTTAAGAATAAATAAATTATTAATTTAATAAAATTAAAATTTATTTTACATCAATATAAATCTTCCAGTTAATTACCTAAAATATAAACAAAATGAAGTAGTCACACAAACACACACAGACAGATGATAGATAGATAGATAGATGATAGATGATAGATAGATAAACATAGATATTTAAATGAATGTGTGCTTAACAAATGTTCATTTTAGGAAGTATAACACAATAGAGCTTTCTTTCACCAAACTCTCATGTTTGTTAGAACATAGTGGTATGTATGCTATAATGCTCTGACGCCTCCTTTAACAACATCCAAAATATGCATTACCTTGGTGAACAATATTTACAATTTTTTAAAGAATTTTTTATTTATTCATTTGACAGAGAGAGAGCACAAGTGGGCAGAGAGGGAGGCGGGATGGGGGAGCAGGCTCCCCATGAGCAGAGAGCCCGATGTGGGACTCGATCCCAGGACCCTGAGATCATGACCTGAGCCGGAGGCAGAGGCTTAACCCACTGAGGCACCCAGGCGTCCCACAATATTTGCAAGTTTTAAAACATCAACATACTATTCTATTTTTTCCAACAACTTTAATTAAAAAGTTTAACAATTTTCATTTATAAGTATTGAAAATAGATACAGTAAATAGTCTATGAAGTTCAAATATTAAAAACCTCTGTATTGTATAATGAATATGTTAACTCAGAGAAAAAGATTGAATTTGGTCCTTGTCTTAGTCAGTCTAGTATGCTACAAAGCAATAGACTAGGTAGCTTATAAATAAAAGAGATTTATTTCTTATAGTTCAGGATGCTGAAAGTCCAAGATCATGGTTGGGTTCTATGGGAGCTCTCTTTCAGGTTGCAGAGGGAAGCCTTCTCATTATATCCTCATATTGTGGAAAGAGAGCTAGCTACCTTAATCTCTTTTCATAGCGATAATCATTTGTTTGATTCATGAGGTTGCCACCCTCATGACCTTATTATTTTCCAAAGGCCTCACCTCCAAAAACCATCACACTGGGATTAGCAGTTGAACATAGAAATTTTGGTGGGGGGGGAGACACAAACTTGTAAAACATGCAAACTTTCTTAGAGTTTATACTTTGTTATTCATGTAGGTAAAGAGCTACATGACTTATCTTCATTTCCCAGCCAGCCAAATCTACAAATACATACAGTTTAAGTTTATTTACAAAAAGCCCTTTTGGGGGCACCTGGGTGGCTCAGTGGGTTAAAGCCTCTGCCTTCAGCTCAGGTCATGATCTCAGGATCCTGGGATTGAGCCCCTCATCGGGCTCTCTGCTCGTCAGGGAGCCTGCTTCCCCCTCTCTCTCTGCCTGCCTCTCTGCCTACCTGTGGATCTCTGTCTGTCAAATAAATAAATAATCTTAAAAAAAAAAAAAAAGACCTTTGAAGACTAGGCATAAACTATTAAAACTCTTCTAACTAAATACTCTCTCCATTAAGTCCTGGCTAGTAAATCCCATAAAATTGTTCAAAAGATCTGATTGAGGTCAACACTGCTGGCTTCCCTGACATGGGAGGGAAAAAAAATCACAGTTTGTTAATATTGTTCATCCCACCTTAAAAATAACAGGAATACAGTAAACCCTTCTAATGGGGACTTAAAAATAATCAATTCTATTAAGCAAATTTGTGTCAAAGGGAGAAATGAAATGCAATTACGGCCTTTCTTTATTTCTTTCTTTTTCTTTTTTCTTTTTTTTAACAAATATTTACTTATTTGAGACAGAGACAGCATGCACATGTATGGAAGCCAGGGGAGGAGCAGAGGGAAAGGGAGAAGAGAATCTCAAGCAGACTCACTGCTGAGCACAGACCAGACAAGGGGCTGCATTTGATTACCCTGGGATCATGACTTGAGCAGAAGCCAAAAGTCAGAGGCTTAACTGACTGAGCCATCCAGGAACCCCCATTATGGCATTTCTTAAAACTACTATAATGAAAATGTACAATCTTAGTATAAATAAGTCAATTAAATCCAAAATCTAAGGGAACATGTAGTTTTAAATAACTAGAAAAATGAAAATAAAAGTGCAAAAAGAAGTACCTACATGAAATATGCAATAAAAAAGTTTAGAAAAAGAATCAAAAGATAATTTTGAGGATAACTTAATAAATTATTAATTCATATCAAGAATAGTGGGAATTAGGATTTCAGTGAGCATTAAAATTTTCATGAGTGGATTACTGACATCCAAGCCTATCTTTCTAAAGAGTTACCATAATTTGCATGTTCTGTAGACTTTCTATCTGTCTCTTTGATGGTTATTCACTGATCTGCTTTAGAATGAGAATGAAATCCAAAATCTATTAATATTAATTTGTTTTTTATTTATCTTCCATATCATGTAGTTTATAATTTACAAAAGCTCTTGGGGATTAGAGGGTGAATAGATATTCATAATGGTTACATTATTATTACAAATGTATACCATTAGCAGGATAACTGGTTATTATAGTTTTGTTCACTTGCTCTTTTTTATTTGAATTTAGGGTAGGTAGTTTGGTTGCCTTGTTTTCTTTCCTTTTTCTTTTTTAATATATTTCTATTACTTTTTGCTTTACTTTGACCTCCATCTATTAATATTAAAAAGTAATTTCTCTTCACTTTTTTAATATTAGGTTATTATACTTTACCAGTGCATATAGAATCTACATTTTTTACTCTTATAGGCTAATAATCAATCATTATCTAATAATCATCAGCATTTGCCATATTTTTACTAGGCAATCTTTACTTGATAAAGTTTGTCCCCTAATATGTTCTAAGAAAAGATTGATAAGGAAATTATTTCTGTAGATCTTGCATGTTTAAAACAGTTTTTCTAAAAGCTTGATCCTTGAAAGTCAGATTGGCTGAAAATAAAATATTTGGTTTACACTTTTAGGCTTCCTAAAAATGTTTTTCCTCTGCTGTCCAATTTTGAACATGGCTTTTAGGAAGTCATATGATAAACTGAATATATTTCCTTTATAAAGAACTTCATATTGTTTTTAAGAAAAAAAAACATTCAAATAGGGAGAAAAAAAGCCACATTGATGATTGGAAGTTGTCCAAGACTGGTATCCTAGGTTAATCTTTATCTTTCATTAATTCAAAATTTTCTAAAAATACACATAATCCATTTTTTTAAAGATTTTTTTAATTTATCTATTTGACAGACAGAGATCACAAGTAGGCAGAGAGGCAGGCAGAGAGAGAGAGAGAGAAGAGGAAAAAGGTTCCCTGCTGAGTAGAAAGCCCAATGTGGGGCTCGATCCCAGGACCCCAGGACCATGACCCAAGCCAAAAGCAGAGGTTTTAACCCACTGAGCCACCCAGGTGCCCCTATACATAATCCATTTTTATTTTAGAAAATTATCAATTGAGTTTTGGGGGTATTTTTTTCCTGGAAAATTATTTTGGAGAAAAATGAGGAATAACACTCATTTAAGTGTTCGTACAACTTGAGCACTTGTTAATTCCCAACAAGAGATTATTACTTCAATTAAACAGCTGTGATCTGATCCTAGTAAATCAGTGAATTTGTGCCCCTGAAAGGGAAGGCTGACGAATGCCAACATCGAACTATAAATTTTAATTCACCTCTTTCTGAGACAGCTCTCTCTTGCCTAAGGGAGATTGGAAAACACTATGAAGGGACCAGCATTTCATCACCCAGAAAGAGATGACAGTTAAAGTCATCCAAGTACACATAAATGAACATAGAGCTGTCTTAAGAGTTTAACCTGAGTTAATCATGTATCCCCTTCTCTTATTCAAAGTACAAAGTATCCAAAGGCAGAGCTGCGGAGGAACATTAGGAAGAGGCACATATGTAGATGGCCATTTGGAAAATATCCTCAGCAGTCTATATATGAACATTTTTTTCCTATGGGATGAAGGCTTCATTTACCTGAAGCTTCAAACAGTGAAGGTTAAGGTAGTAGGCTTTATCATCAAGAACCTAGCTTTATAACTCTTCTATTTCTTTAGGAAAATTTATAAGTTTCTTTTTTTATCTGTAAAATATGAATAAATACAGTGTCTCGAAAAAAATTTGTAAGGATTAAATGATGTGAGCCCACATTTATATGATTGACACATGAGAGGTCTTCACTCAAGGTGACTTTCTTTCTTGGCCTACATTTTCCAGTAACCTATTGTTCACATCTTTATATGATTTGTTCATATCTTTTGAAACTTAACAGCTTTATGCAATGCAGAAAAGCAACCTCATCAGTAATTATAAACATCACTCTAACAGTGAGCAATGAGGTACATATATTTAATGCCATGCTCTAAATGGCAGGATAAGAGAATAAAACTTTTCTGTGTGTGTGTTTCTGTGTGTGTATCCCATTAAATTTTCTCTTTTGAATGTATTAAATGAGTATTTGAATGTCTTATAATGCCTTTATCTTAGTAATCACATGTAATTCATATATAAATGCATTTATACTATAAATGTGTGCTAACATTTTATTTTACTTGTACGTGAATAATAAAATTTTTGGAGATCACTAGTTTGGTCAGTAAAAGCAAACCAAACTTTGGTAGTATTTGTGAGGTCATGCATGGGTGTACATAACAGAGTAAACTGAAATTAATTGCCGGTATTGCTCTTGACATCCCCGGTTTTGAGCACAACATTTGGCACTATCCCACTCCTCAGTGGCACAGTTCATTTTGTCAGCCAGGGATAGAGCCTGGATGCTCAAGCTGGTTTTTCTCCCCAGGAGTTTTTTAACTCTCAGAGTTGTTTGTGCTGAGCCTCTAGGAACTCAGCAACTACAATTCAGATTTTCCTACCCTAGTTCTCCTTCAGTGGTGGTTTCTGCTAGTCACTACTGCGGGTGCAACCATGGTTGATATATTCAGCTATACATCCCTTCAACCACCTTTCATCAAAATGACTAGGAGGAGGAATGACCAACAGAGGAAAAATTCAGAGACTGTGCCCTTTACCACAGAATTATTGGATATGGACATAAACAGTATGTCAGAAAGGAAATACAGGGTAACAATTATCCAGGCAATGGCTAGGTTGGAGAAAACCATTTGCGGCAACATAGAATCTTTGAGGGCAGAAGTGAGGGCTGATCTGGCAGTACTAAAAAATACTATTAATGAGATCCAATCCAATCTAAATTTTCTAACAGCTAGGATAACCAAGACTGGATTAGTGATTTAGAACACAAAGTGATAGAAAAGAAGGATTAGGAGGAGACCTGGAACAAACAGCTTAGAAGCCATGAAAACAGAATTAGGAAAATAAATGACACCATGAAACGTTCTAACATCAGAATTATTGGGAGCCCTGAGTGGGTGGAGAAAGTGAGAAGACTAGAAGATATAGCTGAGCAAATTCTCGATGAAAATTTCCCTAATCTGGGGAATAGAACAAGTGTTCCTGTCCTAGAGGCAGAAAGATACCCCCCCAAGATCAACAAGTCTAGAAAGAATTCCAGACACTTAATTGTGAAAATCACAAATCATAATTTCAGACAGGAAGTCTTAAAGGCAGCTAGGAGGAAGAGATTCCTTACATACAGAGGAAGGTCCATCAATATAACATCAGACCTGTCCACAGAAACCTGGCAAGCCAGAAAGAGCTGGAAAGACATATTCAGGGCATTAATGAGATGAACATGTAGCCAAGAATATTTTATCCAGCAAGGTTGACATTCAAAATGGATGGAGAGATAAAGAGCTTCTGAGACCAGCAAGGTTTAAAAGAGTATGTTATCACCAAGCAGATACGACACAAAGGTTCTATAAAAGAAGAAAGAACCCAAGAGTGACACAGAACAGAAATTTACAGAGACAATCTATAGAAACAATGACTTCACAACCAACATGATGTCAATAAAAATATATCTTTCAATAATCACTCTCAACATGAACAGCCTAAATGCTCCCATAAAATGGCAAAGGGTTGCAGACTGGATAAAATGACAGGACCCATCCATATACTGTATGCAAGAGACACATTTGGAACCTAAAGATACATCCAGATTGAAAGTGAAGGAATGGAGAACCATCTTTCATGCCAACGGGCCTCAAAAGAAAGCTGGGGTAGCGATTCTCATATCTGACAAATTAGATTTTAAGCTAAAGACTGTAGTCAGAGATACAGGACACTACATCATTCTTAAAGTGTCTATCCACCAGGAAGATATAACAATTATAAATATTTACACCCCCAATATGGGAGCACCCAACTACACAAGCCAAATGTTAATCAAAATAAAGAGTCATATTGACAAGAATACATTAATTGTAGGGAATCTTAACATGCCACTCTCAGTAACAGACAGATCATCTAAGCAGAAAATCAGTAAAGAAATAAGAGCCTTGAATGACACATTGAACTAGATGGACCTCATAGATCTATACAGAACATTCCATCCTAAAAGAACAGAATACTCTTTACACTGTATATGTGAACCACATCTTTTTTATCCATTCATCTGTTGAAGGACATCTCGACTCCTTCCACAGTTTGGCTTTGTGGACATTGCTGCTGTGAACACTGGAGTGTGGGTGCCCCTTCTTTTCACTACATCTATATCTTTGGGGTAAATACCTAGTAGTGCACCTGCTGGGTTGTATGGTAGTTCTATTTTTAATGTCCTGAGGAACCTCCATACTGTTTTCTAGAGTGGCTACAGCCAGTTGCATTCCCACCAACAGTGTAAGAGGGTTCCCCTTTCTCCACATCCTCACCAACAATTGTTGTTTCCTGTCTTGTTAGTTTTTGCCATTCTCATTGGTATAAGGTAACACCTCATTACAGTTTTGATTTGTATTTCCCTGACGGCTAGTGATGTTGAACATTTTTTCATGTGTCTGTTAGCCATTTATATGTCTTCTTTGGAGAAGTGTGTGCTCATGTCTTCTGCCCATTTATTGACTGGATTACTTGTTTTTTGGGTGTTGAGTTTGAGACATTCTTTATAGATCTTGTATACCAGCCTTGTCATTTACAAATATCTTCTCCCATTCCATGGGCTGCCCCTTAGTTTTGTTGACTGTTTCCTTCACTGCACAAAAGCTTTTTATATTGATGACATCCCAAAAGTTCATTTTTGCTTTTATTTTTTAACAATTTTTATTTATTTATTTGAGAGAGACAAAGATAGTAACAGAGCACACCAGTGGGGAGGAGAGGGAAAAACAAGCTCATCATTGACTAGGGAGCCCGACATGGGGCTCAGTCCCAGGAACCTGGGATCATGACCTGAGCTGAAGGCAGATGCTTAACCAACTGAGCCACCCAGGCACTCCCAAAAACTTTATATATTGGGAGATTTACAATCCATTCAGCCTAATCATATATAGTGTGCTCCTATATCTTAAGGACAAAATGTAAATTATATAAACAGGCATCTAAATTTGAGAATCAATGCAATGGGATAGTTTAAAGTTTAAGTGACAATGCATTTCATATTAATTTGCTAATTAGTAATGCTGTGTTTTGAAAATATGTGAACTCAACTGGTTATACCATCTTTGATTAATTTATTATAAATATATATGATTTAATCAGTAATTTTAATCTTCAGGAGATATATATTGAGATGAAAAGAACCTTTTATATCATTTTTATTTCAACTGTTGCTAAACTTAGAATTTACAGGCGTTGACAAGAAAAAGAAAATCACTCAATATTTTAGAGATAAGTTATATTTCAAAAATATAACTCAAATATTCATGGACTCCTGTCTTTATAGTAAAAAAAATTAGATTCTTCTACTCATTTTTGCAAAATATTTAGATCCTTCTACTCATTTTTGCAATATCTACTTATTTTTGCAATGTCACCTAAATAAATGTTTATTAAAATACCCAAAACATAAAAAGATTTTTACTTATGACATGTTCTGAATGTAAGTATTAAAACTTTAAAATATTAAAATTTAAAAAATTTAAAAAATGGTTTTTTTTTGTTGTCAGAGAAGATACCAGTTTTTTTAACTATTCTTTTTTTTTTTTTTTTCAAGATTTATTTACTTGTTTACTTTGACAGACAGAGATCACAAGTAGGCAGAGAGGCAGGCAGAGAGAGAGGAGGAAGCAGGTTCCCTGCCAAGCAGAGAGCCCGATGCGGGCTTCGATCCCAGGACCCTGGGATCATGACCTGAGCCGAAGGCAGAGGCCTTAACCCACTGAGCCACCCAGGCACCAGAGAAGATACCAGTTTTAAAGTTTTTAACAATCTATTACTGTTGTGGGTTAAATAATATCCACCCTCCCAAAATCCATGTCCACCCAGAAACTGAAAATGTGATTCTTCTTTGGAAATAGGTTCTCTGCAGGTGTAATTAGCTGAAATTTGGTAGATGAAATGAGCCTGGATATAGGGTCCATCCAGTTTTGTTAGATGAGCCAACTTTCAATGTCCATCCTAAGATAGTTATTTCCAGCAACAAGGTGACAGTTTGTCTCTCTAAATATCTTTCATGTTCACAAGGATGCACAGTTCATCCTTGTCCCCTTCACAGTCATCCTAGCCACCAGTTCCCTCTGCATTTTTCAACCTTCCCTCTCTATCCATTTCTACAAAAATTGCTTATGTTCTTTTTCTTTGTATATTTTAATACCATGCTGTCTGTTACATAACATCTCAGTTAACAACTTTGGGTTCTCAATGATGAAAATTTATTGTACCATGGTTTTGATTTTAGGCATCACTGATTTCTCATACCTATACTATCTACTTTGGTAAAACAGCACAATGCAAGATCATGTAATCTGGTAGAAGATATTCAGCTTGTATTATTTTTCTGGAGACAATGATTTGTCAGAGAATATCTGATTAGTCATGAAAAGCAAAGTAATCCCAATATTATACTTTTAAAAAAGCTATTTGGAAATGTATATTCTTCTAATCACATGACATAAATCTGGGAGCATAAAGGGTTATTGCTGCTATAGTTATCTTGAAATCAACAGAAAATTTAGTATTTAGTATGTTAATATTTCTTTGATATTTCTTTGATATTTTTTTCTCTTTTTTACTCAAATGTGATCCATGCCATCTAAGGATTTGATCTGCTAATCTAACATCAGTGTCTAGTATTCCATAGTTTCCACTTTGGCTTTGTGACGTTATGGGATTTTTCAAGACCACTATCCCCATTTTCAATAGTGTCCATTCTACTCCTTATTTTCTTAATTGTATTTTGAATTTCAAAATATCCTTTTTTTCGAAGAACTTGATCCTGTATTCCATACATTTCATATGAGTAACATCTCAAAAAGCATTAAAAATCATTATATATGGGTGTTTTTTTATTTTTCCATGAAATTTGCCTTCCTATGATACAGTTTCGTAATTTGCTTAGTATCTTTCTGTCACTTTCAACTAGCAGTTTGCAGTGTTAATTGTTTATTGGAAGGATTTTTAACAATTCACAGCCTTGCCATGCTATGAGCAATTAAATTAGAATCTCTGGGTGTGGCACCGATATTTCTTTAATTCCACCAGATGATCCATTGCTCAACAGAGAGCTCCTGTGCTAAATAATAAATAATCTTTCTTTGACTACATGTCTATGTATTCAATCATACTGAAAACTATCGTCACATAAAATGGTGATCAATTCAAGCTACTGGATTTTTCTAGGTAGTTGTAGTTCAACAGGAAGTGAGCAAGGCGATCTTTCTTTCCCCTCTGACTAGAATTTAACATGTCTATGTGCTGGAAATCACAGAATAATGAGTTCCTTGTCTACAGACTCTATGTATAATCGAGAAAGGCCATGCTCTGTCCGCTTCACCAAAGGGGAATACAATTATTTTCTAATGTCATTAGGATTAGTGTGTTGCAAGGTTATGGGAGAATCTTCCTCATGCTTTGTGGGATTCAATCCATTTCATTCCATTACACCCCCCCCTAAAGCAGCTATGAAATTGATCATTCCTCACATACTGTTCCACAAAGAAAAGTTGCCCCACCACTGGCTATTGACTCCATCATTACTTCTGGCCATGCATCAAAACAGACTGAGATTTTGCCATTGTTTAACAACTAGTTATACTTCTGATTATGCCTTTTTATGGTTGATAGAAAGCAGTCATAAACAGGTACCTTTCACCTACCAACTTTCCTGATTTTTCAGCTATAATATCTGCCATATTTGTAATTAGAACTTTTTCTTAGTTGTATCTTAACAATAACATATATTTGGCTTATAGCAGTGGTTTTCAGTATTAAATCATGAATATGATAATCTGATAAAAATTATAGTTTATTTCAATCTGGAATTTAAACCAGATTATAGTAATTTATGTAGTATTTTAAACTTCTAATTTTAAGAATTAATTTCAATATTTGCATTGATTTTTGTAATCACATATAAACTTAACTGATTTTAATATTCACCATCAGATTTTCTCTTCTGCAATTTCATGATTCATAAATTACAATCCATTTTTATATACTCAAAAAGTGTTTTCAGAAGACATTAAAACTGGTTTTATGATTCCTTACTAGACAAAAAAATCTATTTTTGTGGTAATCAGATGAGACCTTAGTTGCTTCTGTTCAAAGCAAAAATATTATTCTATTGTCATTAATCATTGACTACAGGAAGTCAGAGTGGTTTCTTTTGAAGTAATATGGTATTAAACACTCCTCCCTGATGCTTAAATTTTAATATTTTATGTTTTTATTTTTACCATTTAACTAGGATGAAATTTTGCATAAGAGTGATCTCATTTTAAAATGTGGTAAAACCTGGGCGTCTGGGTGGCTCAGTGTGTTAAAGCCTCTGCCTTCGGCTCAGGTCATGGTCCCAGGGTCCTGGGATCGAGGCCTGCATCGGGCTCTCTGCTCGGCGGGGAGCCTGCTTCCTCCTCTCTCTCTGACTGTCTCTCTGCCTACTTCTGATCTCTCTCTCTGTCAAATAAATAAATAAAATCTTTAAAAAAAAATAAAAAAATAAAATGTGGTAAAACCTAACTGACATATATCCACATTATTTTAGCACCTAAATATTTCCCTCCATTTTAACCATGTCTTTAATTCTGTTTTATTTCCCTATACATTTTAGATTTATCTGTACATATGTTTTATCTTGTCACTTTTCAACAAATTTACTAATAAATAATTTATATACAATTAAAAATATTCCTTCAAAGAGTTCAGTGAGCTATGCCAAATGGGTATACCTGTGTAAACATTGCACAATCAAAACACAGGATATTTTTCTCCACCCAAAAGTTCCCTCATACTAATTTGCAATAGAAGCCTGCTACCCTAGGCCATGGTGATCATTTCTGTGTTTCTGTCACTATAAATTAGTTCTGCCTACTCTGGAACCTCACACAACAATTCATGCAGTTAGTTCTGTATTGCATCTGGCTTTTCTTGACCAACATTTGAATTTTCCTAAACATTTTTCTTTTTTATTTTATTTTATTTTATTTTATTTTATTTTATTTCTTTCCAGTGTTCCAGAATTCATTGTTTATGCACCACACCCAGTGTTCCATGCAACATGTGTCCTCCATAATACCCACCACCAGACTCACCCAGTTCCTAAACATTTTTCTTAACTAATTGTTTCCTTTCTCAGCCTATTCTCTTTGCATCATGCTATTGCCTTGCATATTCTTCATGTTATTCTATCTCATCCTTGCCTACTCCCTTTTATCCATTTAATTCTTTCTCAGAGTCTCAATGTAAAATTTAGTTTTGTCCATGTCTTTAGCTTCTGCAGCAAATATGTATTTCAGAAATGCTATTTATCTTTAAGAATCATAGTCATGTTTATTTTGTGCTGCCTATTTTTTCATATAGATCTAATAAAATTAGTTCACCTAACATTAACATTTTGAATGTTAGTTCAAACTAAGACATAGTCATTTTTCATCATTGTTAAGACTTAATTTCTGCATTTAACCTGTCCTCACATTAAGTCTAATTAGATGCTGGCAAAATCTCCCATATCTGAATGATTAGAGGTTATTTATATTTCCCAACCTAATTTCTATTATTACCATGCCATGCCTTCCTGTACAGAAACTTGGCCAAATCACAGAGGAAATTACTGGTATCTCTACCTCTTATCTTTGTTTCAATACCTGGCAATTAAATTTCAAAAGCTATGCCTCCCACAAAACTATTACTTTATGTCTTCCCACACTCCTTTCTTTCTAGTTCCCCTCTGATAAAGTTTCTAAATTTAGGAAACATAAACTTCAGTTAGATAATATAGTATTTGGAGTCCAGGGAAAAAGATGAGGTTAAAGTCGCTCAAAACACAATCATGTGGGGTGTCTGGTGGTTCAGTTGGTTAAATGGCCTTCTCTTGATTTCCACTCAGGTCATGATCTGGTCATGGGATGGAGCCCCACATGGTGCCCCATGTTCAGCAGGGAGTCTGCTTGAGATTCTCTCCCTCTTCCTCACCCTCCCCTTCTCCCCACCTTGCATGCATGTGCACTCTCTCTCTCAAATAAATAAATAAATCATTTTTTAAAAAGGCTATATTTTATGAAAGTTAGGAGTAAATATAGAAGTATAGGTAACTCACAGATATTGACTTGCATATCTATATAATAATGTATTAAATAATTTAAACACCACCATGCTTTAGAAAGCAAATGTCTTTATATTGGAACTCATGATATCTTTTTTTCTGTACCTGATTATTTTTTCTTTCCTGATTTGGTTCTTTTTTTTTTTTTTCCCCTTCATATTTCTATAGTGACTCTTTTCCAGCTAAGTTATTTTTCCATATAAGTCTTAGAAATATTTTGAAGTAGGAAAACATGCCCTGTGAATTCTGTTTTAATGTCTATATGCAGAAAGTCTAATTATATCTATCCATTCTGAGTAAAACATATTATTGAATCTTTCTCAGTCAAATGTCTCAGATATGGTTGTTATTTCTTGGTAACAGAGTTGAATTATGAGCACACTTAAGTTATTTCTACTTCTAAATAGCAAATTCAAATTACATATAATATCACACACAATAATTACTTGTTAGTACTTAAAATATAAATTTTAAAAGGAAATAATAAAAAGTCTTTTGAAATAATGGAGATCAGTCAATGTTCTCTTTCTATTTGTATTAAATGGACACTATAAATGAAATAATGCAATCTCAAGTACCCATTTGTATGCAAAAAACTGATTTGTATGCACACACTACTCTTCTTCATGGGAGAGATTTCTTAAGGAGCAGGGGTCAAAGCAATTTCCAATTAACCTTTAGATAACAAAAAACGCAAAACTCAAACTTTTTCTGAATATTAAGACAATATCATTGGTAATTTGATAATTTGCTGCAGTGATGAAAAACCTTTAAGACACAAGGTAAAATCTGAACTCCTTTTTTAAAGAACAGAATCTAAAAGAAATTTGATTTTGATTTATTTAGCAACAAGTATTCTTTTTATTATGAAGCAATTCCCTTTCCTGCTTATAGAAACATTAGAGAACTAATATATACTAAAGAGTTAAAATATAACATTATTAGATAAGATTCTATACTGTCTTTAAGAATTTCATAACTGCATTATGAGGAGGAAAAAATTAACATTCAAGGGCCAGAATAAATTTTTACTGTTCTTGAAAAATTTTACAGTAGATTTAACTAGGTGTCATTATTTTGTATTTCCACAGTGACTTAAGTATCTCCTTCAATGACACACTACCTTCTTAATTATTGGTTTAACTGCTACTCGACTGTAAATCTGTAACAGGACTTTAAACTTTTTAACTTTTAATTACAAAGGGCCAATGAATTTGGTGTATGTTTTAATTCTTAATAACAGTGCACACTGCCTCTAGTTAGGTCAGGGATTATAGATATTCTATTGTCTATTGTCTATGAGTGTCTAGTGTAATATCTGTTTGACTATTATATCACTCTTTAAAATGATCCAAAGTGTAGTTCAGATAAGAAAAACTATCAGCTATTTTATTCTCTTATTAATATCACTTTTCACATTATACTTGTCCTTTTTAACAAAATTTGTTCCTGAAATTTAATTTCTTATATAATGCAGCTGAAGTTTTTCTTTGTTAAGTTTAAACTCCAAACTTGTACCAGGAATAAAAAAGACATACAAAAGAATTTCAAATTCAGTCTCACTTCTACCAGAGCTATTCAAGACCAGGCACAGGGTGAAGATGTGTGATAGAAGAGTGTGTTCTTAGACCACTGAATCTTTTAAAGGAAATGTGAGGTTTTGAAAAAAAAATAAGGAGCCATATCAAGAGAACTCAGACAAAACTGCAGTCCATCAGACTGGGTTGTTTTCTTTAATTTTCTTTGACATACAAGTTATTTCCATGTGCCCTTTTGGTATTTGCAGCTACTATGATTATAGATACAAATGGCTCAATTGAGAGTACTAGTTAAACTTCAAGAAGCTCAAGTTCTCCTTAATCCACTATGACCTAGAAGTGAGGTTTTTAGGCCATCAAATTAAAGACTCTGGAACAATATTTATTCAGATTCATAGGCTGCATTTATCAATTTTTTCTCTAAACAAGATTCTCTTGGATAAGAGCGGCTAAATAACAAATGTATAAACAAATTCCTCTATAAAAATCAGATTAAGGAAGTTCACCTACAAAACTACAGTTTTGACTTAGAATAATAATGTACTCTAAAATACGTTATGATCTTTTATCTCAACTTAGATAACTTTCTCTATGCTGTTTCATTTATTACAGCAACAAGAATTACAAAAATGTAACTTTTCTTTGCTGTGCAAAAGCTTTTGATCTTGATAAAATCCCAATAGGAAACAGTTAACAAAACCAAAAGACAACTGATAGAATGGGAGAAGATATTTGCAAATGACATATCACATAAAGGGCTAGTGTCCAAAATCTATAAAGAACTTAGCAAACTCAACACCCAAAGAACAAATAATCCAATCAAGAAATGGGCAGAGGACATGAACAGACATTTCTGCAAAGAAGACATCCAGATGGCCAACAGACACATGAAAAAGTGCTCCACATCACTTGGCATCAGGGAAATACAAATCAAAACCACAATGAGATATCACCTCACACCAGTCAGAATGGCTAAAATTAACAAGTCAGGAAATGACAAATGCTGGCAAGGATGCGGAGAAAGGGGAACCCTCCTACACTGTTGGTGGGAATGCAAGCTGGTGCAACCACTCTGGAAAACAGCATGGAGGTTCCTCAAAATGTTGAAAATAGAACTACCCTATGACCCAGCAATTGCACTGCTGGGTATTTACCCTAAAGATACAAACGTAGTGATCCGAAGGGGCACGTGCACCCGAATGTTTATAGCAGCAAAGTCTACAATAGCCAAACTATGGAAAGAACCTAGATGTCCATCAACAGACGAATGGATAAAGAAGAAGTGGTATATATACACAATGGAATACTATGCAGCCATCAAAAGAAATGAAATCTTGCCATTTGCGACAACGTGGATGGAACTAGAGGGTATCACGCTTAGCGAAATAAGTCAGTCGGAGAAAGACAACTATCATATGATCTCCCTGATATGAGGGAGAGGATATGCAACATGGGGGGTTAAGGGGGTAGGAGAAGAGTAAATGAAACAAGATGGAATTGGGAGGGACACAAACCATAAGTGACTCTTAATCTCACAAAACAAACTGAGGGTAGATGTGGGGAGGGAGGTTGGGAGGGGGGTGGGATTATGGACACTGGGGAGGGTATGTGCTATGGTGAGTGCTGTGAAGTGTGTAAACCTGGTGATTCACAGACCTGTACCCCTGGGGATAAAAATATATTATATGTTTATAAAAAATAAAATTAATAAAAAAATAAAATAAAATAAATAAGTACAAAAAAAATGTAACTTTTCTTAGGGCAGGTTATTTAAGGAAAAATTCAATATGCACCTATCTACTGCACCTTTTTACAATGCCCATGATGGTGTTCTTGTCTTAGTCCCAGCAGTTACTGTGGCCATGACATACAATTTGAGTAATTTAAGGAATATTTCCATATCCCACAAATTATTTCTCCTGAGGGTTTTTCTATCCCTGAAATTCATAAGGATTTATTTAGATTCATAACTAGCACAGATGTCTAGTGGCTTGTCATCAAGTATTAGGTGAATGAATTAAGCAAATATTACATGAGGTAAAACATTACTATACTCTTGATTATTAACTCAATTCAAGAGTTTTCATCAGATACCTATGAGAAGAAAGTGTATATCAGACTATCACGAATGTCTGGGTGGAAGTGAGTAGATTAAAGAGACAGGAAATCTTTAAGCCTGCAGCATCAATGAAAAGGTTCATATTTTCAAAAGTAAAGAGAGGGGTTTAAAAACCAATAGATTAGTACTAAGATAAATTCAAAATTTTAACTTAAACTAATATTTACCATCCACAAGTGTTTGTAGACTGCATTCTATTAAAAAAAAAAAAAATCCCCCAATTCCAGCTCAGTACCTAAATTTCAGGAAAATTCATAGGAGAAAAGTAATTTGACAGATTGTGAAAATGGAGGATTTGAGGAATACCACTGCAAGGGAGGTCTCTGCATATATTCTATCTAACAAAATTTGTCTGGAATAATCATTCCTGGTAATTTCTAAGGTAAGGAATTTATGTAGGCCCAGAGTGGAAGTTCAAGGGTATTTTGTATACCTTATAGGCACAACTATTTGAAGTGCCTTCTCCAAAGTTACCCATAAAAGATTTTGAGGTAATCTATTGGCCTTATCACTTTACAGCCTTGCAAATGACAATAAAAATAAAGCAAAAAAATAAAAGAATAAAGGAATTTTTTTAAAAACAATAAAATCACTGTATCTATCATCCATTTATCTATATCTGTATAGATAACACATAATCTAACTACCTATTGCTGAGCAACAAACTACCCCCAAACTTAACAGTTGAAAACAATAAGCATTTATTATATCACAATTTCTGTGAGTCAAGAGTTCTCACAAGGCACAAATTAAACAGTGCTTCTAGTTCAAGAATCCATAAAACTGACAGACAAGCTACAGTCTTATGTGAAAGCTCAATCCGGGAGGGTCCACTTCTGAATCTGTTAGAGGCAGTTAGTGAGAATGCCTGGAGGACAGCGAAGGGGAAGTCATAGCCAGCTACTGGGAAAGTCAGAGACCTGTCCTGACTTTCAAAACCACAAGAAAACCTGACTTTCAAAACCGCAAGAAGCAAAATCAAACCAGACAGGCCTGAAATGGTGATTACCATGACAGGAAGCCCCTGACCAAATAAAAGAAAGAAAAGGCCTGAAACACTGCTTCCAAGAAGCCCTGTCTCAAGTTATACTACCTCTTAGTTAAAAACTCTCAATAAAAGCTAAAAACCCAAACCCAAACTTGGAGTTCTCTCTCTTGAGTGACCCTCTCTCACATCTCAAGAGTGTACTTCACTTTAATAAACTTTCTGCTTGTACTGCTCATCTGCTGTGTTGTATCTGTCTTTGAATTATTTCTCATAAAAAGACAAAAACCTTCGAAACATCTTTTACATAGGCTGGGTGAAGGCCTCAGGGCTTGAGGTCTCCTTACCACCCAGCAACAAACTCATGCACATGGCAACTGGTAGTTCTTAGGTCCTCTCTGGCTACTGGCTGTAGACATCAGTTCTTTGTCATATTGGTCTCTCTGTAGGGTTGCATATAACCTGGCAGTTTATTTCCCCAAGAATGTGGAATTCAGGAAAGATTGGAATTCTCAAGGCAGAAGCAAGAGTCTTTTATATTACCTAATCTGAGAATTAACATTCCATAACATCTACAATATTCTGTTCTTTAGAAATGAGTTAATAAAACCACATGCAGCCCATGGTCAAAAGAAAGGGCTAACACAAGGGCATAAATATCAGGAAATGGAGATACTCCTTGCCATATTCACACACAATAGCACAAAATGAACTATTGGACTATTATTTATTTTATTTTTTAAAAGGGTCATTTAATTGGCTAACAGAAACTTGAAAAAAGGTTCATCATCGTTAGCCATCAGGGAGATTCAAATCAAAACCACATTGAGATACCACCTTACACCAATTAGAATGGCCAAAATCAACAAGACAGGAAACAACAAGTGTTGGAGAGGATGTGGACAGAGGAGAACCCTCTTACACTGTTGGTGGGAATGCACGTTGGTGCAGCCACTTTGGAGAACAGTGTGGAGATTCCTCAAGAAATTAAAAATAGAGCTACCCTATGACCCTGCAATTGCACCCACCACTGGGTATATACCCAAAAGATACAGATGTATTGAAAAGAAGGGCCATCTGTACCCCAATGTTCATAGCAGCAATGGCCACAGTCGCCAAACTGTGGGAAGAACCAAGATGCCCTTCAACAGATGAATGGATAAGGAAGATGTGGTCCATATACACTATGGAGTATTATGCCTCCATCAGAAAGAATGCATACCCAACTTTTATATCAACATGGATGGGACTGGAAGAGATGATGCTGAGTGAAATAAGTCAAGCAGAGAGAGTCAATTATCATATGGTGTCACTTACTTGTGGAGCATAAGGAATAACACAGAGGACATTGGGAGATGGAGAGGAGAAGTGAGATGGGGGAATCAGAGGGGGGAGATGAACCATGAGAGACTGTGGACTCTGAGAAACAAACTGAGGGTTTTGGAGGGGAGGAGGGTGGGGGTTGTGTGAGCTGGTGGTGGGTATTAAGGAGGGCACATAGTGCCTGGAGTACAGGGTGTGGTGCATAAGCAATGAATTTTAGAACACACACACATGTGCAAATTAATTTTTTTTTAAAGACTCATTTATTTATTTGTGGGGGAGCACAGAAGGAGAGGGAGAGAGAGAATCCCAAGCAGACTCTCTACTGAGCATTGAGGCCAACATAGGGCTTGAATTCAGGACCCTGAAATCATGACCTGAGCTGAAATCGAGAGTCAGAGACTTAACAGGCTAAACCATCCAGGTGCTTTATCATTAAAATCATAACTTTGTTCCATGGGCTTTTATGTTTTAAGATTTTAGTTATTTATTTGACAGAGAGAGAGAGAGAGATCACAAGTAGGCAGAGAGGCAGGCAGAGAGAGAGGAGGGCAGCAGACTCCCCGCTGAGCAGAGAGCCCGATGCAGGGCTCGATCCCAGGACCCTGAGACCATGACCTGAGCCGAAGGCAGAGGCTTAACCCACTGAGCCACCCAAAGACTAAAGGACGTGAACAACAAATATGGATTTTTGAAGAAAAAAACTGCTTTGGGGTCTAGATTACCTTTTTTTTTTTCCTGCTCATTTCTTGGCTTCCTTGAAAAAATCTGCACGTGTGAAGAGTGCGACATAGTGCAATCAGAGCGTTTTATCACGGCTTTCAGAAAGAAATTACCTCTAAATTATGCAAATTGCCTTAATCAACTGGATAAATATGAGTGTGAACAAAACGTAAAGTGTTGTTGAAAATTCATTGATATGCATGTTATCATATTCATCATTCTTATTGTTAGTCAACGGCCTGTGAGAGCCCCAGGAAAATACGGGTTTCCTGCTTCAATTTCTCTACTCTCGTATTTATCTATGCTTTGTTGTTTTATTATTGTTACTGTCAGTCAATTTGACAACAAAGTATATAAAGTCATGAAAAAATAAGTGGGTGTAATATCGTTTGTTGACTGATTATGTAAAGAAGCAGTTTGATAATTTTTATAGTTTTTCAGTTTAATTGACAAAGAAATTGATGTAACTTTCTGGGGAATTTTTATATTAAAAACAGAAACATAAACACAAACATTTTTTAAAGGAAAAGATATGCTCTAAAACAGAAATCTAAATATTAGTTAAAAATTACTTTTGACATGGTGAAAATATACTGACTAAAGTCACAGATAGGGAAAATATTATTTTGTCTATGATTGCACAAAAGTAATCATTGGAATTAGAAAGGATTTTGTGCTTAGTTTTAGTCACTGTTACCTTCAAATGAAGAAGAATGTGAAGTTCTTGAGAGCAAAATTGCAAAAATGTTATTTATGAAACAACCTCCATCCCATTTTAAAGACTGTGTTTTATCCAAAAATATACCCTGGAATAATGGTTGATCCTAACATTGATTTTTATTTTTATTTATTTATTTATTTTTTGGTATTCTTTTTTTTTTTTAAAGATTTTATTTATTTATTTGAGAGAGAGAGAGAGACAGTGAGAGAGAGCATGAGCGAAGAAAAGGTCAGAGCGAGAAGCAGACTCCCCATGGAGCTGGGAGCCCAATGTGGGACTTGATCCCGGGACCCCGGGATCATGACCTGAGGTGAAGGCAGTCATCCAACCAAGGCACCCAGGCATCCCCTAACATTGATTTTTAAATGCCCCTCTCATGCATCTAACTAGAGTTAGATGTGAGAGTTTCTGTGAGAGAAATTTTATTTTCTGAATTTCACATGATTTTTCCATTTTTTAACTTAATGTTTTTATACAAAAACTTTTCATTTTATACAAAATTTGCTTTATACAAGAAGCAAAATTCTCACATGTATGTATTTTCTTATAAAACTCAAAACTTCCAAATCTTTAGTCATTTCTCACGGAAACTATTTCACAATTTATTCTCTTTTCCTATCTAATTACCCATAGCACATCATTAGAATTAACATGTTTTAAATATCCATAGGGAAACATAATATTCAATACGGACTTTGAAGTTTACAAGGTTTGCACACATTCCTGGCCCTGAAAGGGAATTCTAGCTGCATGTAGAATTCTAACAGATGTAGTCTTGTACACGGTTAGCACGCCGACGATATTGTATAAGTTGCAGTAATCAGGGAAGAGGAGGACTACAAGGTCAAGAGGTAAACTTGAAATAGAGAAGAAAAATGAGGCTGGAGACAATTTATTAATGGCTCGCAGGTATCGATGTGGCTGGCTTAACCACCATGTTACTTCTACCAGGGCTATGCACTTCCTACATAACAAAATTATTTCTCTTTCTGGCAAAAGCGTTCAAATATGTGTCTTCCATGAAGAAACCATCATGTGCTACTACTACAACTTCTATATCACACAGGCTGACAGTATATTCAGAGATAAGGCCCTTATTCAGCAAATTTTGCCCAGACCTCAGCACTGTATAAATTACCTGTGTATCTGAAAATTATTAGTATTGGGTCTATTTCTTGGGAGTGTGTCCTTTATATAGCTTTTGATAAAGTACTCAACTTGAGAAGAGTCTTTTCTTTCCTAGTTTGAGGTTTAAGTTGCATATTTCAGTTACTAATATAATAAAGCAAGTAAGTAGATGACATTTTAGAAGATAAAATTTTTATATATAACATAACCATACACAGAAACATTTTCTTTCTCTTTCTGAAACTTTATCAGACATAACGCAATAATTTAGGAAGACAAGAAATAGCAATGTAAGATGAAAAGAGAAACTTACAAAGCAGAATTTATAAAATACTGCATATTTTCAGTTGGTTCATGAGTACGACATACTTCCTATTAAAGATCAGCTGGATTTTGAATAATTTAAAAATTGAATCAGAAGAGACATGATAAAAATACCCTTGTTGACTTATTCATTCAGCAATTTGCAGTTACCCAGCAGCATTTAGCGAGTGCTTCCTTTCATTCTGGGTTGTCTGAAACTGACTGGAAGAATAGGAGTGTTTGCAGGCTTAGTGTTTGAGATAAGGAGCCAATCAAGATTGTTTTTGACCTATGACACATCCCAAATCTGGAGACAAGTCACATGGGCCCCTAAGCAACCAGGGCTGTCTTCTCCTCTTCTCCAAGACATAGCCTGCTCTGTTCTGGTTTTAAGCACTGAAGTGAAGCCTAGGATCTAAAGAGTCCCCACAGTGGTTTCAAGACTCTGACCTTGGTTTCTATTGGTAGGGCACTGGCCCACACCTTACCTGCTTGACCCAATAAGCTTGTGGGAAGGGTTATGCCCAGTTGTTAGCAGCATGTTCTCCCCTAACTACCATGGGTACCTTCAACCATGCAGCCCAGAAAATACAAATTAATTAAAACAAAAACAAAAACAAAAAAACAAAACAAGACAACACAAATTAAACAACCAAACAGTCAGCCTTGAAAGCAGGAACCTATTAGTAGGGATGTGACAGGAGGTAGTGGCACTAATTATCTATATCCTTCTAGGAACAAAGACCATGATGGTCTTAGAATGGCACTCACATTCTGGAGATCCTCTCAGAGGGTGTTGGTGGCTGGCTGGAGTTGCGATGTGAGTGACGGTTCTCGGTTCAACCTCAGGCTTTTCTTGGACTCAATCTCAACAGCTCATTTCAAGAGGAATGCAAGCTGAATGAGGTCTCACAACATCATTGGATAAGAAGAATGTAATTGTGGTCCATGTTTTTCTACCTAGACTATCTATCCTTCTAACCTCAGAAATAGCCTTCTTTCAGTTTATCACTGGCAGGAAAGGGAGGATGCTGCATCAGAAACAGTGATTCACTTTTGACCGGTGTTTTTATATATAAGCCTAACTCACTTTAAGCAAGGGAATATTTTGGATCACTACTGCTTTATATTACTTTACTAGTAACAAACCAAAGACTGAAAACCTATAGTGAACGTTTTTAAAATCTGCTTTCTGAACTCAATAGGATATTCAAAACTAAATATTTTTAAATTTCTCATGATTATACTCGCCTGAAATGTGTATTGCTTTGATGTTTTGAAGTATGTTTGGTCTTAATTCTAAATAATGACTCCAACAGATAGACTACATAATTTGGCATGTTTTCATCTGCAATTCTGAATTAATTCCTTATATGGTTGCTGCATTAGATGAGATAATGTATGTTAAATGCTTAGCACAGTGACTGATATAAATGCTCATTGCATGCTTGTTTTGATCATAAATGATAACTAAAAGAGATCATTTAAGGAATCTCTCTGAACACACACTGATATAAATTTTAATATATGTGTGCATGAAAAGCCCATACACTTTAACTCTCTGAAAAACCTCAATTGCATATTAAGAAAGTGGCTCACAGTTTTTGCTATAGAAAGTTGGCAATCCTGAGGCTGTATTTGGACAGATGCTAACATGGTGCCTGAATGTCTATGCCCTCTGCAAGGGAAGGCAATGTGAGGGGCATTTTTCAGTTCTCCAAACCTCAGAAAGTCCTGACTGGACTGTCAGACTTGTCTTTACTAAGAGGGAAAATGGCAAGATGGTGTACATGTAGTCTAACAGAGCACTTTATCTTATGACACTCAAAGTGTTTAACAATAAATCCTTCCTCATCCATTCAACAGCAAACATGTAGTTCCCTGTAGTTCAGCAGAGAAAAGAAAAATAACATTCATCATTTTCCCCAAGTGCAGGTTCTATCTGGTAGGATTTGCAATCTATAAGAAACTCATCTTTGATGAACTTGACCAGTCTTGCTTGGAATTTTTTTTGGTGTGGGCAGCGGGGGGGCTTTCTTACACATTTATCTGAATAATTTCCCTCTTGTTTATGCCATTAACTTCAGGACAAAATCACTTTACATACCGAAAAAAACTTTACTCTGCACAATATAAATGATTTGTATTTATTTTTTATATTTGTTGATTGCTCTTTAAAGTTTCATTTCTGGAGCTAAGATTCTGGAGCTAAAACTTTACTCTGCACAATATAAATGATTTGTATTTATTTTTTATATTTGTTGATTGCTCTTTAAAGTTTCATTTCTGGAGCTAAGATTTCAGACTTGGTCAGAAGCAAAATTGTTTTTGAAGGCCCTGGGCATTATAGATATTTGGAGGACATTCATAGCAAACTTTGAATAAAAACAAACACATGAATTCTAAAGATGCAGAGCTAAGATTGAGAGAGAAAAAATATTTTCCTTTTGAAAAAACAATAAAATCAGATGGGACTACTCTCCAAAGAAAAATAAGGTTCATCTGTATCTCTTTGCCTGCTTGCTAGTTTTTGTTTTTGTCCATGTTTAGGAAAAAAACAGAAATAAAGATGAGAGGAAAAAATAAAACAATATGAAGTCAGAGAAAGAGGCAAACCATAAGAGGCTCTTAAGCATAAGAAACAAAATGAGGGTTGCTGGAAGGGTAGGGGGATGGGGTAACTGAGTGATGGACATTAAGGTGGGCACATGATGTTACATTAGCACTGGGTATTATATGAGCTGATGAATCACTGACCTTTACCTCTGAAACTAGTAATTCACTACCTGTTAATTAACTGAATTTGAATTAAAAAAAAAAGATGAGTAAACTCACTTTTAGAGCAGCATAGGGATTAGAATCAACGATGTTAAACTAGTATCTTCTCTTTAATTAAATACCTCATGTAAAGTAATATTTTCCAACTGAAAACTGAAGATCCTATGAGAAATACCTATTTTTCAAGGCTATCAGAGATACCTATCATAGTCAGAGGTTGGTCACACAGTCAACCAACACTGAGTCGCTCAACCCTTCGTGCTGGGAGTTCACTTCTCATTCTCACCATGACCATGCTTCTGATATATGCCCTTACCGTCCTTCTTGGGCTGTACTTCCACTTGTTTTCAAGCAATCTTTCTCAAGCTTTTCTAGTTATCAACTTTTTCTATTATTCTCAAATAATTACTGACACCAATTGTCATTATTTCATGGCTTCATGCTCATTATTTAATCCAATTCAATATTAAACAGCTTCAGTAATTAGCATATAAGTACCAAATACACTGAAAGATTTTCAGGATTTTCATATTTAATATGGAATCACTCCATCCCTGAAAACGATTTTTGCCAAGGTTCTCATTTTCTTTTTTTTTTTTAAGATTTTATTTATTTATTTGACAGACAGAGATTACAAGTAGGCAGAGAGGCAGACAGAGAGAGAGGGGGAATCAGGCTCCCTGCTGAGCAGAGAGCCCGATGCGGGGCTCGATCCCAGGACCCTGAGACCATGACCTAAGCCAAAAGCAGAGGCTTTAACCCACTGAGCCACCCAGGTGCCACAGTTCTCATTTTCTTATCCATATGTCTGATTTCCTTTTTCCTTTATACTCTGTGTTTTGTGCCTTAAATGTGCTTGAGTTCTGTCCTCGTTTCATTGTCTAAATACATGCATATACATACATACACATATACTTACAAACACACTCCTAGAGGCTAGAGCTCCCATATAGAGTGAAAAAAGTCCAAGGAGGCTCCGGTATAAATTTCAAAGGAGAAAAAATGGGATAGTCCCTTTAAACCTAAAGACCTGGAATTACCCTGAACGTGGTTTATTAGCTGGTGAAACCCAAGTTTGACAGTTAAATAGGCACTGTGCTGGTTGGAGGTGGTCAGCTGTGCACATGTTGTGACTATTTTGAAATTATGGCATTCAGGTGCCTCTGCTGAGTATGGGGTAGCTCTGGGAATTAGGCTGCTCAATCATGAATACACTGTTGTCAGAGGACTGTAGGAGGGCCAGGCATCACATTAAAATCATTCTCTATAAACAGTATTATATATTCCCTTGGGCTCAAATGACATACCATTTTGAACTCTACCAAATCTATATTCATACCCTAATCATTTCCTATGTGGTAGAGATCAGAAGTCCTAACTCTCTGCAGGACACATCTATCAGAAATTCACAGATGATAGTGTCCAGAATTGAGCTAAGCTTTTACCTTTTTAACTCCATTATTTTTAAAGCCATGGTATCTTAAACCATTGTGCTATATGGATGGAGGTCTCAGTGATTTGTCCTATATAACTGACCATCCCTGACCTAAAGAATGTTGTGCCATATGAGTGACCTCACGAGCCTGTTTAGTTGACACTGGCTGGCCTCCAGGTCAGAACTGGCCCTTCTATGCTAAGAGCTATAAATTTTGCCTCACATCCCCTCTGGTTCCAGGCTGAGCTGGCCCCCCAGAGTGGAATCTGGGAGGGGAGACCAGCACACCTATCCCAGGCTCCTTGAAGATGTAAAGACAAGATAACATAAGAATGCAGCTCACATCCAGGCAAATAAATGTTTACTTTCCGACCCCATCATTTGCCCAATAAAGGGGGGGGTTGCCTGGGTGGCTCAGCCATTTAGCGTGGACCTGTAGCTCAGGTCATGATCCCAGGGTTCTGGGATCGAGCCCAGCATTGAGGTTCCTACTCTGTAAGAAGCCTGCTTCTCCCTCCCAACCCTTGCTTGTGTTCCTTCTCTAGCTGTGTCTGTCAAAAAATAAATAAAACCTTTTTTTTTTTTTTTTTTTAAATATGGCCCTCATGGGAAATGGTCAGTTGGAAGTCTTACCAGAGGAGAGGATGCTCTGCCCAGGCCTCTCCACGGGGCTCCAGACTGGCTCTCTCCACGGGGCTTTCCCAGCTAATGAGGCTGGATGTTGTAAGTGCCCGATTTGATGTAACTTTTTCTTCTTTTTAGTGCTTACCATTGCCCTCAGCTATGTGCAGATTTCCCTTCTATTCTTTCTGTTTCCACTAGGTTTACACTTTATAATACCAATAAAGTGCTTTTCCCCCTTAAAAACCAAAAACACAGCAGTTGTGAATCTTTTCTTTAGAATAACCATGTAATACAGTTTTTTTTTTCTTTTTTAAACTTACCTTTATTGAGTCATAATTTTCATGGAATATGTAGACCAATTTTAAGAGTAGAGTTCTATGAGTTTTGACGAATATATATAAATGTGTGTGTGACCATCACCATGCATAAGATTTAATATATTTCTATCACACCAAAAGCCAGGTAGGCATCTACTCCCAATCCTGACACCAGAAAAACACTGAAATTATTTGTTACTATATATTGTTTTCCTTATTTAAAATTTCATATAATGGACTCATATAATATGTACTGTTGGGTACCTTTGTGTTTTGTTCAGTGTGTTTTCGAAATCCATATATGTAGATACGTGCATTAGCATCCTTTCCTTTCAACATGGAGAAGTACTCCGTTGTGTGCATATACTCTAACGTGTTCACCCATTCATCTGCTAAATGACAAAACAGCCAACTAGAGTGAAGCGGTTACGATCTCTTTCCAAGTCTTAATGTAGATATGTATATATTTTCATTTCTTTTGGGTCAATACCTAGGACTGGAACTGGCAGATCAATACCACTCAGAGATACGCTTAACATTATAAAAGCTGACACTGTTTCCCAAAGTGATTTTTATCATTTAACCTGCTGACTAGAAATATGTGAGAATCCGAGTTGTTTCACATCTCACCGCATATTTGTGACCAGCAGTCTTTTTAATTTTGCCTTTCGAATGAGTGGGTCATGGTATCCTACAGTGGCTGTAACCTGCAATCACTGATGACTAATAATGTCGAGCTTATTTGAATTGTTATAAGTTCATACATCATTTTTGTGAATTGTCTTTTAAATTATTTTGCCAATCTAGTGTTGAGATATAAGATCTCTTTACATATTCTGCATATAATTGTCTATTTTTCAGAGATTTTAATTTTTAATTTAATAAACTTGAATTTCTCTTTTTTTTAATTTATTTTAATGTTATAGATGTGCTTTTGGTGTCAAGCATAAGCACTCTGATGTTCCACATTTCCTTTTCTTGCTAAAACTTCCAGGACAATGATGAAGAGACAGGAGGAAGAAAACATGCTTGCCTTCTTATAATCTTAGGAGAAAAGCATTCTGTCTTTCACCATATGACATATGTGGTAAGTATTTTATAGATGTTCTTTACCAACTTGAGGAGTTTTCTGAGAGTTTTTAATCATGAATCAGCATTGGATTTGGTCAAATTATTTTTCTGCATCAAGTGATATGATCATATTAGTTTGGCTGGTTCAGGTGTTGGATTACAGTGATTCATTTTTTAGTGTTAATGTGAGTTTCAAATAAATCCTACGTGGCCTAATGTATAATTCTGTTTATATGTCCTTGTGCTCTATTTGCTAGTATTGTGTTGAGGGTTTCCATCTGTGTTCATAAAGAATATTACTTTGTTGGTTTTCTTATAATAACTTAATCTGGTTTTATTATTTTTTTATTTTTAAAGATTTATTTATGCATTAGAAAGAGAGAAAGGCAAAGAGAGAACGAGGGGGAGAGACTCCCAAGCAGACTCCATGCTGAGGGCAGAGCCCTATGCAGGGCTCCATCTCAAAACCCTGAGATCATAACCTGAGCTGAAATCAAGTCCGTGCTTAACTGACTAAGCCACCCAGATGCCGCTGGTTTTAGTATTAGGGTAGTATTGTCATAAAATGAGTTAGGAAGTGTTTCTCTTTTGCGGAAAAGACTGTGCAAAATTTGTATTGTTCCTCCCTTAACAATACAATTTGGTAGATTTCACCAGTGAAAACATGTGGACCTGGTGTTTTCTCTTTCTGACATCATGTCTTGTCAAAACTGACAGAAATTACAACTAAGTTTGCAACTTAAAAAAAAAAAATTGGGGGCCCCTGGGTGGCTCAGTGGGTTAAGCCGCTGCCTTCGGCTCAGGTCATGATCTTAGGGTCCTGGGATCGAGCCCTGCATCGGGCTCTCTGCTCGGCGGGAAGCCTGCTTCCTCCTCTCTCTCTCTGCCTGCCTCTCTGCCTACATGTGATCTCTCTCTCTGTGTGTGTCAAATAAATAAATAAAATCTTTAAAAAAAAAATCACTTCAGATCTCTGGTGATTCCAGGAAAGAATGCAGAGTATATCAAGACAATCTAATTGTATCAAAACTGTATGAAATAATCTCACTAAAGTGGTGGAAGAATAATCTCACTAAAGGTGCTGGGAGAAAATGTACTGACCTAAATAACTTGGGAAATGAGTGGAGTCTGGAGTTTTAAAACTGAAGTTAAAAGGAACTCTGTAGGGCGCCTGGGTGGCTCAGTGGGTTAAGCCGCTGCCTTCGGCTCAGGTCATGATCCCAGGTCCTGGGTTCGAGCCCCACATCGGGCTTTCTGCTCAGCATGAAGCCTGCTTCCTCCTCTCTCTCTGCCTGCCTCTCTGCCTGCTTGTGATTTCTCTCTGTCAAATAAATAAATAAAATCTTAAAAAAAAAAAAAAAGGAACTCTGTATAAATAGTGTACAGGGTTTTGTGCCAGCCATTCTGATGCTGCTATACATGTATACTGGAATTGAATAATGGACCAAATGGAAAGTAGATCAGATTTTTTACTGTTTCTCATTGTTGGAGTGGAAATTTACAGTTCAGCAAGGGGAGAAGTCTAGAACAATCCACGTGGTAACAGACCTGAACTGGAAACATTAGTAAGAACTCATGTTTATCTTAACATCTTTATTGATGACTACATACACAAATAGTTATGTGTGTGTGTGTGTGTGTGTGTATAAAATAAACAAAGATTAGTGTATTCACATGTATTTCTTTCCTCTACAGGGTTAAAAAATGATACCCCATTACCAAAAAAGTTTACAACTGGTTCCCAGATCTTTGTTCCTAATTCCAATATCCAGTAAAAGCAATGAGGGCTCCTTGGAGAAATGGATGATTGTAGATATGTGGCACAAAATATATAGAGCATAGAGCATCTTTTTAGTGACAGAAAAAAAAGAAAATACTAAAAATCAAACAAACAAATATTGTCGGGTATGTCAAGGGACACTAGAGCCAACTAAAAGAGTTTCCAATATCCAAAGGTAGAATGTTTGGAGCAAACAAAATAAACAGTATTAGATTATAACCCAAATTATAAAATAAATATTTGTGAATGATTATTTATATAATTAAATAATTGAATAAATTAATAAATGGGGTAAGAGACAAATTTTCCAAATAAAGAATTCCAAATAAATCATGCAGATACTCCATGCTAAAGAGGGAGGGCATAACTCCCTGTATTTTAAGTGTAGAAATGTAGTGACTTCCTTTTAAAGAGTACAGTATGAAAAGGGGAACAAACAAAAGTACCTTCAGGTAGAGAAATCCAACAAACACTATTTCAGCCAATATTCAGAACCAAAATTAACAGTCAAAAGTCATCTTGATAATATGCACCCCTGATACAATGTAAGGAAACAGAACTTTAAAATGTGTGATTTCCTTCTTAAAATCCATACCTGAGTCTATCTGTAAGAAAAACACCAGATAATTCCAATAAAAAGAAGTCCTACAATATACCAGACCACCACTCCTCCAAACTGTCAAAGTCATCATAAATCAGAAAAGTCTGAGAAACTGTTGCAGCCATATGGAGCCTAAAAAAGACATGATAGCTAAATATAACATGGCATCCTGAGTGAGATGCTGAAACAGAAAAAGAACAAAACTAAGGCAATATGAATAAACTATGGACACTCCGTAATATTAGTTGGCTTCATTAGTTGTAGTAAGTATACCACACTAAAATACATAATGTTAATAATAGGGCACTATGATTGCAGGCATATATGGGAATTACTGAACTATCTGCTCAATTTTTCTAATAATAAAAACAGCATGGGATTAACTGGTTATTTTTAAGTAATATTGAATCAACATAATCAACATAATATAAAATAGTGAATTTAAAAATGATACATGATACCTGAGACACTTCTCCAAAGAAGACATACAAATGGCTAATAGACACATGAAAAAATGTTCATCATCATTAGCCATAAGGGAGATTCAAATCAAAACCACATTGAGATACCACCTTATACCAGTTAGAATGGCAAAATTCACAAGACAGTAAATAACAAGTGTTGGAGAGGATGTGGAGAAAGGGGACCCCTCCTACGCTGTCTGTGGGAGTGCAAGTTGGTGCAGCCACTTTGGAAAACAGCATGGAGATTCTTTAAGAAATTAAAAATAGAGCTTCCCTATGACCCTGCAATTACACTACTGGGTATTTACCCCAAAGATACAGATGTAGTGAAAAGAAGGGCCATCTATACCCCAATGTTTATAGAAGCAATGGCCACGGTCGCCAAACTGTGGAAAGAACCAAGATGCCCTTCAACGGATGAATGGATAAGGAAGATGTGGTCCATATACACTATGGAGTATGATGCCTCCATCAGAAAGGATGAATACCCAACTTTTGTAGCAACATGGATGGGACTGGAAGAGATGATGCTGAGTGAAATAAGTCAAGCAGAGAGAGTCAATTATCATATGGTTTCACTTACTTGTGGAGCATAAGGAATAAGACGGAGGACATTGGGAAATGAAGAGGAGAATAGAGTTGGGGGAAATTTGGAGGGGAGATAAGCCATGAGAGACTGTGGACTCTGAGAAACAAACTGAGGGTTTTAAAGGGGAGGGGGCTGAGAGTTGGGGTTGGGTGAGCCTGGTGGTGGGTATTAAGGAGGACATGTATTGAATGGAGCACTGGGTGTGATGCATAAACAATGAATTTTGGAACACTGAAAAAACAATAAAATTAAATTAATTTTTTTAAAAAATGATACATGTAGGGACACCTGGGTGGCTTAGTCAGTTATGCACCTGACTCTTGCTTTGGCTCAGGTCATGATCTCAGGGTCTTGAGATCAAGCCCCCTGTAGGAATCATGCTCAGTGGGGAGTCTGCTTGGAGTTTCTCTTCCTCTGCTCCTTCCCCCACATGCTCACTCTCTCCTTCTCTCACTCTCTCTCATTTAAATAAATAATTTTTTAAAATGATGCATGTATTAGATATTATAAAGCCTTTTTTTCTTAACAGACTGGAATATTTATCAAGGTACTTTTTTTTCCATTGGTTGGTTACTACTAATATGGTTAATTCTTAAGGAATTGGCATGTATTTCACATTCTATATCTAATCACCTTTACCCCACAAGCCTGTATAATTATTAGACTAAAACATTAATCAGTGTCGCAGGCAAGCTTAGCATTCAGAGCTGTTACTGAAAGTTAATTAAAAAGAAATTAACAATAAAATTTTATTTAATACTATGTTAAAGTTACTATCTGTAATTAAAATATGATTTGCAGAAAGAATAAAGAAGGAGGCTTCAAAAATAGCTAAAAATAATTTTCAGTCCTTCCACATATAATGTAAAGGTATAAACTGCTTTTATCAAAGGTACAAATATAGTATGATTTTTTTTTTGTTTGTTTCACTTGCATATAAAATCCTTGGGCATATCTTCTTTCTAAAACACACCATAATACATTTTATGAGCAATCAGGACACTTTCCAGATAGTTATTAGCATTCTGCAATTATTCAACTAGCTTCATGGAGGCTAACAGAAGCAACTTTTAGTTCTCAAGGCACAAATAACACATTTCAGTGTGCACATTTCATTTACAACAGAAGATATCACAGAAAGCAGAACAAAATTTAATTAACAAAATTTATCACTATTGTATTAGTTTGCTAAGGCTGTCATAACAAAATATCACAAACTGGGTAGCTTACACAACAGAAATTTATTTTCTCACTATTTTAGAGAAATCCAAGATGGAGGTGTCAACAGGTCTGGTTTTTCCTGAGATCACTTACCTTGGCTTGCAGATAGTTGACCTCTAGATACCATCACATTGGGATCAGGACATCAATATATGAACAATAGGAGGACACAATTAAATCCATGACATTTATCAAAATTGAAAATAAAAGTTTTGCCATTTTAAGAATTAAACTAGACTGTAATATTAGTTTTCATTGAGGAATTAAACAATGATTCCAATTTCATTTTGTTTTGTTAAGGTTTTACTTATCATCTAGTTTCAAAGGTTCAATCACCAAATAATTTTTCACATATCCACTCAAAGTAAAATGTTCTTTTTTCATTAAACCTCTTTATTTCTCTACCATTTTTTTTTTAATGAGAGGGGCAGGAGGAGGGGCAAAGGAAGAGTGAGAGAGAGAATCTTAAGCAAGCTCCATATTCAGTGTGGAGCCAGACTCAAGGCTCGATCTCATAACCTGAGCTGAGATCAAGAATCGGATGCTTAACTGACTGAGCCACTCAGGTGACCCACTTTTCTACTGATCTTTCTGACCTTTTCTATCACAGTGCTTTTTATTCTAACATGTTCATGATTTAAGATAAAGAATATAGATATTTGGGGCCCCTGGGTGTCTCAGTGGGTTAAAGCCTCTGCCTTCAGCTCCGGTCATGATCCCAGGGTCCTGGGATCGAGCCCCACATCTGGGTCTCTGCTCAGCAGGGAGCCTGCTTCCTCCTCTCTCTCTCTCTCTCTCTCTCTCTCTCTGTCTGCCTCTCTGCCTACTTATGATCTCTGTCAAATAAATAAATAAAAGTCTTAAAAAAAAGATTATAAATATTTATCCAGGTGGACATATTTTCTCCTCCTCCTCCTCCTCCTTCTTCTTCTTTTTCTTCTTCTTCTCCTTCTCCTTCTCCTTCTCCTTCTCCTTCTCCTTCTCCTTCTCCTTCTCCTTCTCCTTCTCCTTCTCCTTCTCCTTCTCCTTCTCCTTCTCCTTCTTCTTCTTCTTCTTCTTCTTCTTCTTCTTCTTCTTCTTCTTCTTCTTCTTCTTCTCTTTTTTTAGTTAGAGAATATGTCATTTCAGAAAATTACTTGAGGGGCACCTGGGTGGCTCAGTTGGTTAAGTGTCTGCCTTCATCTCGGGTCATGATCCTGGAGTCTAGTGATCCAGCTCCACATCATTCTCCCTGCTCAGCGGGGAGTCTGCTTCTCCCCCTGTCCCTCCCCTGATCGTGCTTTCTCTCTCACTCTGTCTCTCTCAAATAAATAAATAAAATCTTTTAAAAAAAATACTTGAAAGTATTAAAAGGATACACAGTTCTGAAATCAAAAATTGAAATAGATGAGTTAGTCAACTTCAATTTTTTGGCCACAGAAAATGCAAGGTAACATCAACATCATTAGCATCATCATTAACCATAACAACCATGTTTTTATATTTCTTATTCCTATTAGTCATATTTTTTTAAGTTTTTATTTAAATTCCAGATAGTCAACATATCGTGTTATATTAGTTTCAGGGGTACAATATACCGATTCAACAATTCCATACATCACCCAGTGCTCATCACAGCAAGTGCACTCCTTAATCCCCATCACCTATTTCACCCATTCCCCCATCCATTCCCTGACGGTAACTAACAGTTTGTTCTCTGTAGTTAAGAGTCTGTATCTTGGTTTGCCTCTGTCTCTCTCTTTGTTTTCCCCTTTGTTAATTTGATTTGTTTCTTGCATTCCACACATGACTGAAATCATATGGTATATGTCTTTCTCTGACTTACTTTGCTTAGCATTATACTCTCCAGTTCCATTCATGTAATTGCAAATGACAGGATTTCATTTTTTTTTGATGGCTGATTATAATTCTATCATATGGAATGATATATTCATCAGTTGATGGACATCTGGGTTCTTTCCATAAATTGTCTATTGTTGATAATGCTATTATAAACATCAGGGTCAATGTGTCCCTTCAAATTAGTATCTTTGTATTCTTTGGGTAAATACCTAGTAGTGCAATTGCTGATCATAGCATAGTTCTCTTTAACTTTTTTTTTTTTTTTTTTAGATGGGGGAGGAGCAAAGGGAGAGGGAGAGAGGGAATCCCAAGCAGGCTCCATTCGCAGTACAGAAGTCCAATGTGGGGGTCATAGATGTCATCAGGTCAGACCTGAGCTAGAATCAAGAGTCTGACATTTAACCAACTGAGCTACCCAGGTACCTCTACTTTTAACTTTTTGAGGAACCTCCATATTGTATTCTAGTGTCTGCACCAGTTCCAACCAACAGTGCAAGAGGGTTCCCCTTATTCAAAATAAAAACTTCTACACAGCAGAGGAAACAATCAATGAAAGTAAAAGGGAACCCTTGGAATGGGAGAAGATATTTACAAATGGACATATCTAATAAAGGTTTAGTATCCCAAATATATAAGGAAAGAAGTTATAAAGCTCAACACCAAAAAAATGAATAATCCAATTTTAAGACATGAATAGGCATTTTTTTTTAGTTTTTTTTTTTTTAATTTTTTTTTATTTTTTATAAACATATATTTTTATCCCCAGGGGTACAGGTCTGCGAATTGCCAGGTTTACACACCTCACAGCACTCACCATAGCACATACCCTCCCCAATATCCATAACCCCACCCCCCTCTCCCAACCCCCTCCCCCCATCAACCCTCAGTTTGTTTTGTGAGATTAAGAGTCACTTATGGTTTGTCTCCCTCCCAATCCCATCTTGTTTCATTTACTCTTCTCCTACCCCCTTAACCCCCCATGTTGCATCTCCTCTCCCTCATATCAGGGAGATCATATAATAGTTGTCTTTCTCCGATTGACTTATTTCGCTAAGCATGATACCCTCTAGTTCCATCCACGTCGTCGCAAATGGCATGATTTCATTTCTTTTGATGGCTGCGTAGTATTCCATTGTGTATATATACCACATCTTCTTTATCCATTCTTCTGTAGATGGACATCTAGGTTCTTTCCATAGTTTGGCTATTGTAGACATTGCTGCTATAAACATTCGGGTGCACGTGCCCCTTCGGATCACTACGTTTGTATCTGGGTATTTACCCTAAAGATGAATAGGCATTTTTAAAAAGAAAACATACAGATAGCAAAGAGACACATGAAAAGATGCTCAACATCACTGATCATCAGGGAAATACAAATCAAAACTAAAGTGAGATATCACCTTACACCTGTCAGAATGGTTAAAATCAACAACACAAGAAACAACAGGTGTTAGCGAGGATGTGGAGAGAGGCTTCATATATTCTTGGAATGTCTCTGTATATGCCAAAATTTTTCCAATATTATTTTCAAAATAGAAGGCACAAAATAATCAGCCTTTTCCTTGTATACCCAATTAAAAAGTATTATTATTAGTAGTAATAATAATACCAGTAGTATTTATACTTTAGAAAAGTTTATTTCAATTTTAGAACTTATTATTGTAAATGTTAGGGTATGATTGTGGTAAAACTTTAGAATAGGTGCTATAGTCTCAATATTTGTGTTCCCCAAATTTATATGTTAAAATTCTAAGGCCCCATGTAATGCATTAAGGGGTAGAGTCTTTGGGAGGTGCATAGGTCATGAGGGCAGCATGAGGGCAGAGGCCTCATGAATTAATTCAATGCCCTTATAGAAGCCTGAGAGATATCTCTCTCTCTCACCCCTTCCACCATGTAAGAACACAGTGAAGCTGTTGGCACTGCAAAAAAAGAGGGCTCTCAACAGAACCCAACCATGCTGGCACCTTGCTCTTGGATTTCTCAGTGCCCAGAACTGTGTGAAAAAATTTATGTTGGTCATAAGCCACATAGTCTGTGATATTTTTTACAGCAGTCTGTAGGGATGACCTAGTTATTTTTCATAGATTAATTACACTCTTGTCTCAAAAATTTTTGTGCCTAAAAACGTAAATCTTCTTGGAATTGACAATTCTCTTACACCAGTTTGTTTTTGATGATTCATTACAGAGTGGATTATTATGACGGTATATTATGTTCATTGATGTAAGTATTTTGTGTCAAATCAGTTACAAATTTAAATATTTTTCTATTGTTTACATATGATCCAACATTCATTATTCAAATGTATCTCTTGTCTTCAATGAATTATTGAGTTTTTGTATAATATAAAAATGGTTTGCTTCTATTTGCTTCTCAACTTCAAAATAATTCCTATTTCTGTTATTGTTGATTTTATCACTTCTGCTTTATATTTTCCCATTATATTTTTATATGAAAATTTCTGTCAGTTCTATGACAAATAAATGAAACAATGAAACAAAACACTACCATTTATGTATATATAAATTATAATTCTTCAATTTCTCACTTATTTTATCAAAATATACCAAATTCTTGCCAAATTGATCTTAAAAATATTTTAGCTTTATCCACAACTTGAATAAACATTTTGCATCTCATTTGAATATCTGTTTCTCTTCCAAATCTTTAAAAATATAAGTTTAAGTCTCCAAAATGCTGCCTTATGCATATTGCAAGATTTGGAGAACTTTATAACATGCAAACTATATCATTACATTTACCCATTAAAAATTCAACTTCAAGTGTGTTTAAAATACTTCTTCTATCGCTGAACTGAAAATTACACATAATTATTTCAAAATACCGAAGTAGTCAACAACTTTAGGAGCTGTGCATTTTCTTCAACAAGATTTAAGCAATGAGCTGTGCACAACACATATTATGCATGATTATTAAAGTTTTAAAAAGTGCATCAGCCCTTTCTAATCACATTTCAAAACAGTTTTTTTGACACTTGATTGGCAGAGAATATTGTTCAAAAGCAGGTTACAGTCACCAGAACTTGGGTGAATCAAGTCACAGATAGTTTTCTTTAATGAAATTTTTAAAACCACTCATAGAGTCTTCTGTTAGATAATAGGTCACAAGACTCTCCCACTGGTCAGAATTTTGTGCACAAAGTCATTTTATTGCTGATTTTTTTTGCTATATCAATTAATTTTGTATTTTTCCATATTTTTTATTAATTCTTGGGGACAAATAAATCCCTTTTTCCAATTTAGTAGTTTTCCAAATGTTCATGCAACAATTTATCAGATTCAGCATTTATTTAAATTTTTGTTATTCTGAAAACCATCACTTTTGGAAAAATCTCTTTTGCTATCAAAATAACAGTAATTACTGCAATAACTATTTTTTAGACTTTCAAAGTAATATTGAATGCTTTCTTTTATTCATTCTTAAAGATTTTGGTCTAGTGAATTATGCTTGATTAATGTATAATCCAAATAAGCACAACCATCCATACTCTAAGGAGTCTTCCTATCTTTTGAAGATTCTTTCTATACTCATTTGGTCTGAAAAATCACCTGAAGTATTGCCTGTCTTGTTAAAATCAGTTTACAATTTCCAATGGTAAAAAGACAACCTCTTCAATGGATGACTTTGGGAAAACTGGACAGCAACATGCAGAAGAATGAAAATGGACTACTCTCTTACACCATAGACAAAAAATAAATTCAAAATGGAGGAAAAACCTAAATGTGTGACAGAAAACCATCAAAATCCTAAAGGGGAAAAGAGGCAGCAACTTCTTTAACCTTGGCTGCAGTAACATCTTAGTAGACATGTTGCTAGAGGCAAGGGAAACAAAAGCAAAAATGAAATATCAGATTTCACCAAGATAAAAAGCTTCTACACAGTGAAGGGAACAAAACTAAAAGGCAAACTACCGAATGGGAGAAGATATTTGCAAATGACATATATGATAAAGGGTTAATATCTGAAATCTATAAAGGCCATATCAAACTCAACACCCAAAAAGCAAATAATCCAACTAAGATATGGGCAGAAAACATGAATAGACATTTTTCCAAAGAGATGTATGAAAAGATGCTTAACAAGAAAAGATCCTCAACATCACTCATCATCAGGGTAATACAAACCCAAACTACATTTGTCAGAATGGCTAAAATTAACCACAGAGAAGACAACAGATGTTGGCAAGGATGTGGAGAAAGGGGTAGCTTCGTATACTGTTGGTGGGAATACAAAATATAGTGCAGCCATTCTAGAAAACAGTATGAAGATTCCTCAAAAAGTTAAAAAATAGAACTACCCTATGATCCAGGAATTTCTCTATTAGATATTTACCCAAAGAATACAAAAATACGAATTTGAAGGGATACATGCACCTTGATGTTTATAGCAGCATTATCAACAATAGCCAAATTATGGAAAGAGCCCAAGTGTTCATCCACTGAGAAATGGATACTGATATCATTTTATATATATATATATATATATATATATATATATATATATATATATAATATAACAATATTACTCAGCCATCAAAAGAATGAAATCTTGCCATTTGCAGTGACATGGATGGAGCTAGAGTATATAAGCCTAAGTGAAATATGTCAGTCAAAGAAAGACAAATACAGGATTTCACTCATATATGGAATCTAAGAAACAAAACATGAACACAGGAGAAGAGGGGAAAAAGAAAAAGAAAAAAAAAAGAGAAAGGGAGAAGCAAACCATAAGAGACTCTTAACTGTAGAGAACAAACAGGGTCACTAGAGGGGAGGTGGCCAGGAGATGGAATAAATGGGTGATGTCTATTAAGGAGGGAATTTTGTTATTGATGAATCACTAAATTCTAGTCCTAAAACTAATATTACAGGATATATTAATTAACTAGAATTGAAATAAAAATTTGAAAAAGAAAAAAAAATTTATTCCAAAAATTTTTAAAACTATTCAAAAACATTTTTAAAAACCATTTATAAACTCATTTTGGAAATATATTTTTATTTTATTATTATTTATTATGTTTTTGAGATGCATCTCTCATTCACTGTCTATCCTGTTGGAGGTCAAATTATAATCACTGATTTTATTTATTTATTTATTTATTTATTTTTAATCATTTGATTTTACTGATTTTAACAAACAAGATATCTTTCATTAGATATACTGTTGATATAAATTATTATTCTTCATAACAGGCCATAATGAAAGAATATGCTACTCTTCAAAGTTAATACATTTTTCAAAATGAAGCTACTGCTAACATTTTTACATTCTCTATTAATTATAAAGTGAGCTTTTTATTCTTTCTTTTTTTTGTTTAGTCTTAGAGAGTATCCTCATACAAAATTAAAAAAAAAATCTATTATTGTGTACAGTATGTATATTTCTTTGTGTTTTTCTCATTCTCATGTATTTAGCCTTTGGAGTCACTTGTGTTAAATAGGAATTTTTGCCATTTTTAGGGCCTGTCAGTCTTCTTTCTTTAAGGTTATATTCTGTGTCATCTACTGAATTTGTTTTCCTTTCATATTAAAAGTAGCCTGGATGACTCAGTCAGCGAAGCTTCTGACTCTTGGTTTTGCTCAGATCATGGTCTTAGGATCCTGAGATCAAGCCTTGCATTGGGCTCTGCACTAGGCAAGGAGCCTGCCTAAAATTCCACCTCTTTCTCTCCCTGTGCTCATAACCCTTTGCTTGTATATTCTCTCTCTCAAAAAAATAAAAATAAATTAATTTAAATTATATTTCACTGATACAGGGACACCTGGGTGGCTCAGTTGGTTAAGCAGCTGCCTTTGGCTCAGGTCATGATCCCAGCGTCCTGGGATGGAGTCCCGCATCAGGCTTCTTGCTCGGCAGGGAGCCTGCTTCTCCTTCTGCCTCTGCCTGCCACTCTGTCTGCCTGTGCTTGCTCTCTCTCTCTCTCTGACAAATAAATAAACAAAATCTTAAAAAAAATAAATAAATAAATTTCACTGATACATATAAGCAATTTAAGTGAATAAAAAGTCAGGGTGTCTGGGTGGCTCAGTGAGTTAAATGTCTGCCTTCTGCTCAGGTCATGAACCCAGTCAGGGTCCTGGGATCCAGCTCCACATCAGGCTCTCTGCTCAGTGGGGAGCCTGCTTCTTCCTCCCCCTCTGCCTACTTGTACTCTCTTTCTTTCTGTGTCAAATAAACAAATAAAACCCTTTAAAAACTTTTTAAAAATGAATAAAAAGTTGACAGTATGAATGTATGTACAACAGCTTACTAATTAATATGTGTAGGATTTTTTTAACTGTGAAAATTGCTCCTTCAAGTGATTTTTACTATGTTTATTATAATTTTGTGTGTTGGGTGCCTGGGTGGCTCAGTCAGTTAAGTATCTGCCTTTGGCTCTGGTTATGATCCTTAGGTCCTGGGATGTAGCCTTGTGTCTGGCACCGTACTCAACAGGGAGTCTGCTTCTCCCTTTGCCCCTGCCCCACTCATGCTCTCAAATAAATAAATAAATAAATAAATAAATAAATAAAATTTAAAAAAAATAATAATTTTGTTGGTTGCTCCATGTAAAACCCTAGATAACTTTAAGATAATTCTCAGATACTAAAGACCAATCAAGTATGATAGGATACATAAACCATGAACTTTCAACAGACTTAATTCCTAGTTGTATTCTGCTGTGCATTATTCTAAGCATCAGAATATTGATGTTTTCTTCTGCATGATTCCAACAAAATTTTAGAGGTTTTTTTTTACATTATGCTACATATTATATTATTAGATACATTCCTATGAGAAGAAAAACTCCATTTTAACTAAGCTTGTAACTTCTGCTTATAGTTTTATATGTCTGATGACAAAAAGGATTTTCCACAAAGTAGGATTTTTTTTCTCCTCCACCACCCACATCTTTTCCATATTTTGTGTCATAAGACAAGTAATATTAGGAAAACAGCCTAACCTGCCCTGCATATTTTTGCCAGGAGTCTGGGTGAGACTGTATTTTGTGCAAAGTATTTGTAGAAGTTATTCGTATATCAGGATGCCTACAAGTAAACCAAATATACATGCAAAGTATTGGGAACCACACTAATATCTCTCATTAAATCAAACCATACATATGCAAAATCCCAATTACACTTAACCATACCAAGTAAAGGCGGCCACTTCAATCATACCTGACACAAAACGTAACTGTGACAGAAGTCAGAAAGTGACAGGATAACAGTCTAACCAAAACACTTGATTAATTTTACAAAAATACATGAACACATCTTTCTCTGACTTATTTTGCTTAGCATTATACTCTTTAGCTCCCATAGCATAAGTGGAATGAATGAACAAAGGGGAAAAAGAGAGAGCAAGAAGCAAATCAAGAAACAGACTCTTAACTATAGAGAAAAATCTGACAGTTACAAGAAGGAAGAGGGGTGAGGGGTTGGATTAAATAGGTGATGGGGATTAAGGAGGGCACTTAATGAGTGACGGGTGTTATACAGAACGTTGAATCACTATACTGTACACCTGAAACTAATATTACACTATGTTAACTAACTAGAATTTCAATAAAAACTTAGAAAATAATACATGAGGATGTGGAAACATTTTTAGGTCCCAAGTCATTGAAAGGACTGGTGTGGAACACAAAAATAAGTAAAAGAAGGTAAATAAAAATTAAGTTAATTATTTTCAATGTAAATTCACTTTCTCAAACAGTGCTGTCAAAAAGTGTTTTGTTA